>NC_133336.1:15786332-16386332 GCF_042186555.1 Aquarana catesbeiana
CAGGAACGGATCTAGCTGTACACTGTGAGCAGGACGCACTGTACTAAATGTAAATAGTCTAGCTGCCTGACCGTGGTACTAATAGGATCAAATAGAACACCTGTAATTTTCTTCAGGTAGCTTTATATACTGTAACCAGACAAGCCTGCTTGTCAGTAGGAAGATAACAGGAACGGATCTAGCTGAACACTGTGAGCAGGACGCACTGTACTAAATGTAAATAGTCTAGCTGCCTGACCGTGGTACTAATAGGATCAAATAGAACACCTGTAATTTTCTTCAGGTAGCTTTATATACTGTAACCAGACAAGCCTGCCTGTCAGTAGGAATTTAACAGGAACGGATCTAGCTGAACACTGTGAGCAGGACGCACTGCACTAAATGTAAATAGTCTAGAAGATAACAGGAACGGATCTAGCTGAACACTGTGAGCAGGACGCACTGCACTAAATGTAAATAGTCTAGAAGATAACAGGAACGGATCTAGCTGAACACTGTGAGCAGGACGCACTGCACTAAATGTAAATAGTCTAGAAGATAACAGGAACGGATCTAGCTGAACACTGTGAGCAGGACGCACTGCACTAAATGTAAATAGCAGGAACGGATCTAGCTGAACACTGTGAGCAGGACGCACTGCACTAAATGTAAATAGTCTAGAAGATAACAGGAACGGATCTAGCTGAACACTGTGAGCAGGACGCACTGCACTAAATGTAAATAGTCTAGAAGATAACAGGAACGGATCTAGCTGAACACTGTGAGCAGGACGCACTGCACTAAATGTAAATAGCAGGAACGGATCTAGCTGAACACTGTGAGCAGGACGCACTGCACTAAATGTAAATAGTCTAGAAGATAACAGGAACGGATCTAGCTGAACACTGTGAGCAGGACGCACTGCACTAAATGTAAATAGCAGGAACGGCTCTAGCTGAACACTGTGCGCAGGACGCACTGCACTAAATGTAAATAGCAGGAACGGATCTAGCTGAACACTGTGAGCAGGACGCACTGCACTAAATGTAAATAGCAGGAACGGATCTAGCTGAACACTGTGAGCAGGACGCACTGCACTAAATGTAAATAGCAGGAACGGATCTAGCTGAACACTGTGAGCAGGACGCACTGCACTAAATGTAAATAGCAGGAACGGATCTAGCTGAACACTGTGAGCAGGACGCACTGCACTAAATGTAAATAGCAGAAACGGATCTAGCTGAACACTGTGAGCAGGACGCACTGCACTAAATGTAAATAGCAGGAACGGATCTAGCTGAACACTGTGAGCAGGACGCACTGCACTAAATGTAAATAGCAGGAACGGATCTAGCTGAACACTGTGAGCAGGACGCACTGCACTAAATGTAAATTGCAGGAACGGATCTAGCTGAACACTGTGAGCAGGACGCACTGCACTAAATGTAAATAGTCTAGAAGATAACAGGAACGGATCTAGCTGAACACTGTGAGCAGGACGCACTGCACTAAATGTAAATAGCAGGAACGGATCTAGCTGAACACTGTGAGCAGGACGCACTGCATTAAATGTAAATAGTCTAGATAGAAGATAACAGGAACGGATCTAGCTAAACTGAATACAGTGTATATATATATATGCAACACCTGGGATGCATATATATACACAATACACTGTAAGTGCAGCTAACTGACTGACTGTTCTGCCTAATCTATCTAACTCAAATCAAATGACACTGTCTCTCTCTCTATCTCTCAGCACACCGGAACACACACTACACAGGGCCGCCGTGCAGGCGGCCTTATATAGTGTGGGGTGTGTACTAAATCCCCTGAGCCATAATTGGCCAAAGCCACCCTGGCTTTGGCCAATTACAGCTCTCTCTACTGACGGCGCTGTGATTGGCCAAGCATGCGGGTCATAGTGCATGCTTGGCCAATCATCAGCCAGCAATGCACTGCGATGCCGCAGTGAATTATGGGCCGTGACGCGCCACACGAATTTAGCGCGAACGGCCCATAACGTTCGCAATTCGGCGAACGATCGAACAGCCGATGTTCGAGTCGAACATGGGTTCGACTCGAACACGAAGCTCATCCCTAGTGAGGAGTACAAAGACAAGTGTGTCTTGTCTACAGTCAAGCATGGTGGTGGGAGTGTCATGGTCTGGGGCTGCATGAGTGCTGCCGACACTGGTGAGCTACAGTTCATTGGGGGAACCATGTATTCCAACATGTACTGTGACATACTGAAGCAGAGCAGGATCCCCTCCTTTTGGAGACTGGGCCCCAAACAGTATTCCAACATGATAACGACCCCAAACACACCTCCAAGACGACCACTGCCTCGCTAAAGAAGCTGAGGGTAAAGGTGATGGACTGGCCAAGCATGTCTCCAGACCTAAACCCTACTGAGCATCTGTGGGACATCCTCAAACATAAGGTGGAGGAGCGCAAGGTCTCTTAACATCCACCAGCTCCTTGATATTGTCATGGAGGAGTGGAAGAGGACTCCAGTGGCAACCTGTGAAGCTCTGGTGACCTCCATACCCAAGAGGGTTAAAGCAGTGCTGGAAAATAATGGTGGCCACACAAAATATTGACACTTTTGGGCCCAATTTGGACATTTTCACTTAGGGGTGTACTCACTTTTGTTACCAGTGGTTTAGACATTAATGGCTGTGTGTTGAGTTATTTTGAGGGGACATCAAATTTACACTGTTATACAAGCTGTACACTCACTACTTTACATTGTAGCAAAGTGTCATTTCTTCAGTGAAAATGAAAAGATAGAATAAAATATTTACAAAAATGTGAGGGGTGTACTCACTTTTGTGAGATACTTCATATATACAGTATACAGTGCTTAGCATAAATGAGTACATCCCAACGGATTTGTCAGAAAACCTTTACTTTTCTTTCAGAATCAACATTTTCTATGGGACATGATACTACAAAATACTCCCACATATGCGGCCCATTGATTGCAACCACAATTTGTTAATTTGCACACATAAAAAAGTATTTTTCCTAACAAATTCATTCACGACCATGTTACAAAAATGAATACACCCCACTGAAAGTCTGAGGAGCAAAGCTAATTTTTAGACAACAAAATACTAATTAACAAGAATTCAACTACAGGTGAGTCTAATTATTCATTAAACAGGAGTTCAACAGACAATTGATTATAAAAGGGCAATACTTAACAAAGAAAACCCCTCCCATTTCATGCTGTCAACAATGGCACCACATGGAAGAGAAATGTCACAAGGCCTGAGAAAGAAAATAATTACTTTACACAAGAAAGGTGAAGGCTACAAGAAGATCAGCAAAGCTTTACTTATCAGTCAGAATACTGGAGCAAAAAAAGAAAGAAAAATGTAACAAAGATGGAACTGCAACCATCTGACAGAGAGTTCCAGATCCTCCACAGAAGTTAACACCTTGACAGGAGAGTCTTCTGATGAGAAGGGTTGAGGAAAATCACCATGCAAGTTCACTGCAGTTAGCTAAAGGAGTAGAAAGCCAAACTGGGGTGAATGTTTCCCGTGACACAAAACGGCGTACCCTGTAGAGGAATGGCATGCATGGGAGTCATCCACGAAGGAAGCCTCTCCTAAAGCCCATGAACATAAGGCCCACCTAGAATTTGCCAGGGCCCATGCTGAAAAAGAAGACTACTGGGACTCTGTACTCTGGAGTCATGAGACCAAGATAAATGTTTCGGGAAACTGATGGCTTCAAAATTGTATGTCATCGCAAAGGTCAGGACTACAAAGGAAAATGCATGGTGCCTACAGTGAAACATGGTGGTGGCAGTGTCCTTCTGTGGGGTTGCACTTCTTAAAAGGGGAGGTACTGGGAGCTGGGTAAGGGGCAGCGGCAAGGGACAATGCTTGGGGGTGGGATGGGTCCAGAGACAAAGGGTGACTCAGGGGAGGGGGGGAATACCTGCACCTATTCTCTGTAAAAAACACACATATATATATATATATATATATATACACACACAAACACGCACACACACTATACTGTATATATAACTTTGTCTTCTTTGACACAGGTCACACAACTATTAATAGCTGAGAAGTGGGAGGTTGCTGAAAGATTCTAAGCAATTTTTAGGAGAGGTGTGCATCACATTATGACTATGCGGTTATTCCTAGACACACTCCACCCAATACTAGGTCAACCCCCACTGCGCCTTGGATACTTCACCTAGATGGTAATACACATCCGGTGAACACCACCTACCTATAGCTGCCACTTAATATATAAGACAAAATTGAAATGAAATTTAAATCTGTACTGAGTGGTAAACAACAATCACCCCCCGTGACAAAATTAAATAGTGGCGCTCTTTCCAACAAAACTTATTCACCTCCTATGGTGAAAAATAAAAAATCTAACAACCACCTTTTTACTGGTGTATAACTACATATAGTACATGTCAGCCTGACTGTGTTGTATACACAATGTGAGTGGAACTGTTGAAGTGTAATTTGCAGTGTGAATCATTAAAGTGTTTTACGTTATTACACTATTGGAAGTTCTTTTCTAATTTTATATGGAACAAGCCCCCTGGATGGACATGGTTTAACCCTTGCCAGTAGTAGCAGTCATCTATGCCTTTTAGCCTCATACGAAAGTGGAGGCATGAGGAGCTGGTGAGTGGCTGTCCATAGGGAGAGTGGTCACTGAACACAGAGGTGTGGTGGAAGATCATATTAGAAGAACTCACATTCCTATAACAGAAGGACTTGATGTTGCACATTATATGTTGTTTTTGATCACTATCACGGACACTATTTGATGCACTTATACTTATAGATTGCATACTATTTTCATTATATGGGCATTTGTTTATATAGCAGCATCTGAGTAATATTAGCACTGAGTCACGTTATGTATTAGTTATTTTGGTGTTATTAATATTCTTTTCACTGATTGTTTTTACTGAATATGATGTGGGGGTATCAATAGGATATTTATCATACATCTATTGTGCACATCTTTAGTATTCATTTTTTATTTTTTGCAAGTTGAGTTGCACTATATGTAGTTATACACCAGTAAAAAGGTGGTTGTTAGATTTTTTATTTTTCACCATAGGAGGTGAATAAGTTTTGTTGGAAAGAGCGCCACTATTTAATTTTGTCACGGGGGGTGATTGTTGTGCATCACATTAGCAAGCAAATTTACAGTGTTGTTTTATTTTGCCCAGGGCAAAGTCAGTTTTTTTTTTTTTTTTAACAGCCTGACTGTCAATCAACATTTGTTTGGTTCCACCAAGTGATAAAGTTCTGTATGAGCTCCAAGTGGCCCTGGTCAGAATATATTAAATGTTTTGGGTAAGTATGACCTTGGTGGTATGGATGTGTCATTGCCATCATCCCATGTGAATCTATGGAAGAATATATAATACCTCTAGCGGGATTTTTAAGGCAATGAATACAAAAAATATTTATAAAATTAATTTATTTAATATTATTCAACATTAAAAATATATAAATTTTTTAAAGTTTTTTCACAAATAATCATGTGGATCAGTAGACATAGAATAAAGAGTAAAATAATTTCCAAAGCATGTAGCAATTCTACAAGTACATCCAATACAGAAATGAATATAGAGAATTACATATGAAAAATAACTTGAGGAGGAATGTGATGTATCACACTACCCAGTGTAGTCACCCTAGATGGCCACCCTGGTATAAGGTAGTGGAATTCCAACGCGTTTCAACGTTTAAATCTTCAGGGAAAATACATCACAGTCTAAAAAATCAGAAAACAAAACTATTATGAACTGTACATGTAAATACCATACATATCCCCTGCAAAGGTTGTATTCTCATGTGACTTACGCTCTCCCAAGACAAATCGGTAGGGGGCTATATGCCAGAGACCGGGAACATCCCACATCAGAAAAGCCTGGACTGTCCTAACACTCTACAAGGCGGCTGGATATAATAGACGATCCAAAAGTTCGGCGTCCTTAGCCTCAAAGAAAAAGTTTTGATGGCTATCTGTGATGGGGCAAAATAATAGAAATGAGTGATAAGTGTGGACAAGCCCCACAATGAGTCTCATGTGGGGAGAGGTACCCCCTTAGTCCTAAGTATGGGAGTGGGGAGTCCCAAGTATGCAGGGTAAAACGTACTTACTTTAGAATGAATAGCTGGTCACTGAGTGAGGAACCGGGGGGAGTTTCCGTGGTGCCCGAGGTTTGAGGTCTGCCCCATGTACCTGGATGAATGTCCAGGGAAGAATGGCGCCATTTGCCGTCTTTGGCGTCCTATTTGTGGTGTGAGCCGGTTGGTGGGCGGAGACCCGACGCCGCGCTGGCCAATGGCGCGGCTTGTGGGGGTCGTTGCTGTCAGGAGCACTCAGCGTAAGGACGCCGAATGCTACCTAGGCAACCAGCTCCGCTAAGTGGGTCTGCGCATGCGCGACGTATCGGCGCGCCTTACGCAAGGCTGGGAAGGTCAGGGATGATGCTGTGAGCACCAGCGGCCATCTTAAAGACGGGCTGTGCCCACACTGGAACAAAGTACCGCTGCAGCTAGAGGCTCGGGAGTAGAGCTGCATCAAAAGTGGATGCAGCCAATCCAAAAAATCCCCTAATGGTTCCCCAGTGGCATGTCCCCCCATGGTCAGATGGACCGGGTGGGAGAGAGCCGGTGGGGGGGGAAGGGGAAGAGGGAAAGTATATGAGGGTAAGAATAATAATAAAGATACTGAAAAAGTGGATCCCTCAAAGGCTTAGAGATAGATACCACAAAGGTTCCCCCCCAAAAAACTTGTTCTGGAGAGGAAAGGGAGGACTGATAACCACCGACACAGGGATTCCCGCCTGGCAAATATGCATGGCAGGGCAAAAAGGCCCCATAGCTACCTAAAGCGGTGGGGCCCCCCCTGTGTCGGGTAGGTATAGGACTGCTCAGGTGTATCTGAGAGGTAGGTGATGGGTCCTAGGTCTCCGCACATCCAGCCCCCCCGGGGGCAGCGCCCATAGGAGCGACTCATCACAGGAGATAGACAAAAAATCATTGCAGTGATAGTGGGTGGAAATCATGGTAGAACAGTAAGGTCAAATACATAAACATAGTAGAAATTATATAGACAATACATTGATAGACAAGTAGTTCCACTGGGTGGGGGTTGTGATATATACAAGCCCCAACCCAGCTACATTAAATTCGTCAACTTAGTGAACTATGCAAGGCTGACATTTATAGAATAAATTGGAAACCCCCAAAAGGCTAAACAATCTTCAGATAATGTCCGAACACTATCTCAGGGGTCAAGGATGTAATAAAGGGGGGAGAGGGAAGGGGGGAGAGAAAGAAAATGTGGGGGGGTGGGGAATTATGGAGTCCAAGGGAGAAAGGAGACGAAGGTAAAGGGATAAATGATTTAAATTAAATGTACGTAGCGTAGAGGGGAGGGCATGCCCCTAGTCGGTTTTACCTGATCTAAAGCCCTCTAAGAAGGGCCTATAGCTCTCTGTCTCGTTAAGTCCTGGGGGAGTGGTGGCCCTAAGGCGCCTGATCCAGCGCATCTCGCGCTGGAGCAGGGCCTTGTTCCAGTCACCCCCCCTGGTGGGTATATGTAGTCTATCTATCACAGTAAAGTTGACCTTAGGCATCCTATACCCATGCTGTTTTGCTACATGCCTGCCCAGTGGCAAGTATAGGTTGCCAATACTCATGCTATGGATATGCTTCTCAACCCTCTTAGCGAGTTCCTGTCGGGTTTTCCCCACATAGAAAGCCCCACACTGACATTGCATCAGATAGACGACTCCCCGCGTTTTGCAATTCGCGAAGTGTCGTAATTGGAAGTTCTCCCCATTTGGTAATGTAATTATGGTTCTCCTACCTATAACTCCACACTGGGCACATGCTCCACAGGGATAGGTGCCCCAGATTTTGCAGGGGTCCGTTCTTGCACTTCCTTTGTACTCGCTCTGAGTGAGCATATTTCCTATCGAACCTGATTTTGTGTAGGTAATTTGAGGTCTAGGGGTGACCAGACCACTTAAGATGGGATCTTCTGTAAGAATGGACCAGTGTTTGGAAATGATTTTTCTTATTTGTTGATGTTCGTTGGAAAATTTCATAATGATTCTAGTTGAATTATCTTCCTTCATCAAGTTTTTCTTTTTAAAGATTAGATTTCGTCTGTCCATGTTCTTAACACGATTGAACGCTTTTTTGAGAGCTGTTTTGGTGTATCCTCTCTCTCTTAGTCTGGCAGTCAGTTTGTTGGATTCTTGCTGGAAGTTTTCGTATGTACTGCAATTTCTCTTGAGTCTTAGAAATTGACTAAAAGGAATAGATCTCTTCAATGGCTCAGGATGGAAACTATCCGCATGTAGCAGAGTGTTCCCCGCTGTCTCTTTTCTGTAAAGATTGCTGTGGAGTACTCCTGTTTGGTCTTTGGAGATAGTGATATCCAGGAAGTTAACCTCCCTGGAATCATAAATCATAGTAAAAAAGAGATTGAAACTATTTACGTTCATAAAGCTCAGGCATTCCCTGAGTCTGTCTTCTGAGCCGTCCCAAATGATAAAGATATCGTCTATGTACCTCTGCCACATAAGTATGTGGTCAGAGTACACAGACGATCCCTCTCCCAGCAAGAAGGTCTTCTCCCACTCCCCCAGGTACAGGTTGGCGTATGAGGGAGCACAGCATGTCCCCATAGCCACTCCCTGCACCTGGAGGTAGTGGGAGCCCTTAAATAGAAACACATTGTGTTTCAAAATAAATTCAAGCATTGTGAGTATGAAGGCGTTGAACTTCCAGTCAGTGGTTGTTCTTTGTCTCAACACTCGTTCGACCGCTGCTACTCCTGCATCATGTGGAATGCTATTATATAGACATTCCACGTCGATAGTAACTAGGAGAGCATAGTCGGGGATAGTCAAATTGTCAATGATCTGCAACAGATGGATCGTGTCTTTGGTGTAGGACGGTAAATCCATGACGTGGGGTCTAAGATGGTAATCTATTACCTGGCTAATGCCTTCCGTAATTGACCCGTTACCTGAAATGATGGGTCTCCCTGGTGGATCTTCTAGTCTTTTATGCACCTTGGGCAGGGCGTAGAAGGTGGGTACCCGGGGATGTTGTGTTCGTATAAATTCCCACGTTTCTTTGTTAATGGCCCCTTCATTGAGCGATTCATCCACCAGACAGTAGAATTCCTGATTGTATCTCTCAACTATTGCTGGGGATATTCTTTTGTAACATTCGGTGTTGTTAAGAATTTTAAGGCACATTTTTACGTAATTTTCGTTGTCCATTAGGACAATATTTCCCCCTTTGTCCGATGCTTTGATTGTGATGTTCATGTCGCTCTTTAAGGTATTAAGTGCATGTCGCAATTCTGGATTAAGGTTGTTTTTAGTTCTTCGTCTGTCTAGTTTTTCAATTTCTTTGGTTGTCTGTTTGACGAAAAGCGCTATCGCCGGATTGAGATTGAGCGGAGGAAATTTATGTGATTTTCTTTTGAACTTTTTATCATTTTTCGTGTTAAGTTTAATGGCTTCATCTTCAGAATCTTCTTCATTGCCCTCCCCTTCTCCCAATTCTTCCCAGAGATTTTCTGCTGCATTGCTCTCTTGCAGCAGGAGGTTTAGATCTCTGAGAGCCTTAAAATCAGCTGTTTTTAGATTTGGTGCTAATTCCGATTGTGTAGCTTTTTGTTTTGTATATAAGCTTTTCAATAGTAATTTCCGGGCAAATAGGTGAATGTCCTTTGTTGTTTCGAAGGTATTCATACTTTGGTTGGGACAGAAAGAGAGGCCTAATGATAACACTTTCTGCTCCTCATCGGTTAGTTTGTGCGAGGAGAGGTTGATGACATTTAGCTCTTTGGAGTCGGTGGGTCCGTGGCTATCATCCGGAGTTGCGTGAGAGGCATGGGGCTTGGTAGTGGTGTTGTATTTCTGTCTAAAAAACTATCCAGTTGGGTTTGTTGCGTTTTAGGGATAGCCCCTTGATCTTTCCGATTTACTTTTCCTAGATTGGGTAAAGGGCCTCGTGTATTCCCCTGCATTATGCCTTTATGCGTATTTGATTTATTACTCGGTTGTAGCTCCCTTCTTTCCTGCTCCATGGTGCGTTTTTTATAGGATTGTTTAATCTCCCCTTCAGTTTCAAGCTGTCTTCCCAAGGGTCCCTTTCTTTTGCCTCTGAACTGGCCGGTATGTGACGATGCTGATGAAGAGGAGTTTGATGGTGTGTCCGATGAGTAATCATTAGATTGATTAGCATTTTCTTGATATGGAGTTCTTCTTTTTCTATTTCTTTTGTTATTGGTATTAATTAATAATTTCTATTATTTTGCCCCATCACAGATAGCCATCAAAACTTTTTCTTTGAGGCTAAGGACGCCGAACTTTTGGATCGTCTATTATATCCAGCCGCCTTGTAGAGTGTTAGGACAGTCCAGGCTTTTCTGATGTGGGATGTTCCCGGTCTCTGGCATATAGCCCCCTACCGATTTGTCTTGGGAGAGCGTAAGTCACATGAGAATACAACCTTTGCAGGGGATATGTATGGTATTTACATGTACAGTTCATAATAGTTTTGTTTTCTGATTTTTTAGACTGTGATGTATTTTCCCTGAAGAAGACTTGTATCTTTAAGATTTAAACGTTGAAACGCGTTGGAATTCCACTACCTTATACCAGGGTGGCCATCTAGGGTGACTACACTGGGTAGTGTGATACATCACATTCCTCCTCAAGTTATTTTTCATATGTAATTCTCTATATTCATTTCTGTATTGGATGTACTTGTAGAATTGCTACATGCTTTGGAAATTATTTTACTCTTTATTCTATGTCTACTGATCCACATGATTATTTGTGAAAAAACTTTAAAAAATTTATATATTTTTAATGTTGAATAATATTAAATAAATTAATTTTATAAATATTTTTTGTATTCATTGCCTTAAAAATCCAGCTAGAGGTATTATATATTCTTTCATAGAATATATTAAATGTTAAAGTCCAAATCAGGCTAGGGACATGACAGTATAATGCCGCGTACACACTACTGGTTTTGCCATCGGAATAAACTCCGAAGGTTTCTCCAATGGAACTCTGACGGAATTCCATTCAAGCGGTCCTACACACGGTCAAACCAAAGTCTGACCAAAGTCCGACCGTCCAGAACGCGGTGACGTACAGCAAGTACGACGGGACTAGAAAAAGGAAGTTCAATAGCCAGTAGCCTATAGCTTCCGTCTCGTACTTGCTTCAGAGCATGCGTCGTTTTTGGTCCGTCAGAACAGCATACAGACGAGCGGTTTTCCCGATAGGAATTGGTTCCGTCGGAAATATTTAGAACATGTTCTATTTCTAGGTCCATCAGAAATTTCTAAAAAGAAAAGTCCGATGAGGCCTACACACAATGAAAAGCTTCCGTCTGACTTTTTCTGTCAGTCATTCCGCTCATGTGTACGTGGCTTAAGAGCACCTGAATAGACAGAAAATTTAAAGAGACCTGTAGTGGGGACCTTTTTTCACCCTTCCCATCACCAACAGCACTGTTAAATTCTGCAGCCTATGCCTGCAGTGTATAAGCCATGGTAAATGTAACAGCTGTTTGGGTACCACATGCATTAGGAAACCATCCAATCACTAAAAGGCTTGGTGGGAAAATTACCTCAATGACTCCAATAGGCAGTGAAAGGCAGGCACTCTTCCTTCTTTTCAACACTTCCTCCCTTCTACAAGACTCTCCATTTGCATGCGCTGCAACATCTGCTACATCAGGCAATAGGAGGAGTCAAGTCTGACAAGGGGTGTTTAGATGCTTACCATATGGCACATCAAGAGTGGAGCAGGGCCAAGCGTAGGCTTGAACCACTCTGTAAGCCACTGTGCTGCCTGGGTGGCTCAAGCATAGGCTTGATCCCTATCCCCCTTGATCATCCCTACCCAGGCAGGTGTCTCTGCTGTATGCTCAGTGTCTTAATGCCAGCTTGGCAAAATTGCTGGCTTTACATGGGGGCAGCTGTAAAGGCAGCAATTTTGCCAAGCTTGCATTAAGATACTGGACATATAGCAGAGACACCTGCCTGGTTAAGGATGCTGCTGGTTGGGGAAAGATGACTTACGGTAAGGTTCAAGCCTATGCTTGACCCACTCGGGCAGCACAGTGGCTTACAGCCTATGCTTGGCCCTGCTCCACTCTTGATGTGCCATATGGTAGGCATCTAAAACCCCTTGCCCCCATTCATTCATCAATTGATGGAGTCAGCACCTATCTGTGAGTTTTTGGTTTGTACCATAGTGGCAGTTATATAGCTGCAATTTTTTCCCAGAAGGCCATACTTGCCCTCCACCAGCTTGTGGAGGGTAATGTTTCCATGTCACTAGACCCATACAGTCAGCAGCAGGGTCCTTATGACTGCAGATACATGGTCCAGCAAGTATGGTCAGGGACATTATGTCTTCTTTAACTATTTCAGCCCTGGAAGGATGAGGCCCTCTTTTGTGATATGGCAACTGCTTCACTTTAACTGACAATTGCGCGGTCATGCGACGCTGTACCCAAAAAAAATGTATGTCTTTTTTTACACAATTTTGCAATAAAAAAAAAGACAGACAATTTTGAAAAAAAAAACAATATTTTTTACTTTTTGCTATAATAAATATCCAAAATTTAGAAAAAAAAAACAAAAACAAATTTCTTCATCAGTTTGGGCCAATATGTATTCTTCTACATATTTTTGTTAAAAAAAATCGCAATAAGCATATATTGGTTTGCACAAAGTTATAGCATCTACAGAATAGTCGATAGATGTATGGCATTTTTTTTTTTCTTTTTTTTACTAGTAATGGCTGCGATCTGTGTTTTTTAGCAGGACTGTGACATTGTGGCGGACAGATCGGACACTTTTGACACTTTTTTTAGGACCAGTGACATTTCTACAGTGATCAGAGCTAAAAATAGCCATTGATTACTGTATAAATGTCACTGGCAGGGAAGGAGTTAACACTAGGGGGCGATCAAGGGGTTAACTGTATTCCCTGGGTGTGATCTAACTGTAGGGGGGATGGGCAACCTAGGACTTGACAGAGATCGCTGTTCCCAATGACTGGGAACAGAAGATCTCTGACATGTCACTAGGCAGAACAGGGAATTCCCTTGTTCCCCGTTCTGAGGAGGGTTGGAGGAGGAGGGTTGGGGTAATGGCAGTGAGAAGGAAACATGGGGTGGCTTGAAGAGTGATATTCAACTCCTCCCTGATCCAAGAAGTAAGTCATTCAAAGATCTATGGCAACATCCAAGGGGGAACACTCAGCAAAGAACCAGGCATCTCCTGATGGTGGCTGGATCCATTGCCCTAAGGGCATAGGTGAGGGTGGGGGGGGATACCTGATGGGTAAAGGCTTACTCCAGGGTACCCTCTATTTCATGTTCAACCCAAACTAGAAGCTCACCCCTAGTTTATCTACAGTTTTCATTATACATTTAAAAGAAAAAAATACAATTGTAATTCATTCCATACGCAGGCTTTGATTTCTGTTTAGTATTGTTGCACAGTGACTTGGCTTTGCTGTTGCATGTCCTAAACTGACCTCTCCCCACCCACCTTGGCATCCCCTTTAAAAGTTCAAAAGATTATAGCGCACACACACAAAAATGTCATTTAAAATCCTACAAGGCTATTTAAAGCACCTGAACATAATAAGCAAATATGGGGATTTCTTCACACCATATGGCCTACTACTGCGTCAAAGTACCCCAATTATCAGTGGGTCCTACACTAACCTTAGAATGTAAGATCCCACTTCTCAACCATGGGAGAAATACTATGGGAGAACTACAAGGAAAAAGGAAAAGGACTCCTATAACTCAGGTGGACACTGTGATGCATAGTTAGGGTGTGCCCCGTCTTTGTTTGTCTGTTATATGGGTCCTAACTAGACCCCTTGGGATGGAGCATCCCACCATCACCTGCCAGTACTTCTAATCAGTGTCTACCTGAGTTATAAGAGGAGTCCTTTTAATTCTCACATAAAGAGGAGGGTATTTCTCCCATGGTTGAGGGATTTTTCATTCTATGAATAGCGTAGGACCCACTGAAGATGGGGTACTTTGACAAAGTAGTGGGCTTAAGCACTGTATGGCAATACAGTGCCTTGCAAAAGTATTCACACCCCTTGGCTTTTTACCTATTTTGTTACATTACAGCCTTTAGTTCAATGTTTTCTTAATCTGAATTATATGTGATGGATCAGAACACAATAGTCTAAGTTGGTGAAGTAAAATTAGAAAAATATATACATAAAACTATTTTTCAGAAATAAAAAACTGATAATTGGCATGTGCGTATGTATTCACCCCCTTTGTTATGAAGCCCATAAAAAGCTCTGGTGCAACCAATTACCTTCAGAAGTCACATAATTAGTGAAATGACGTCCACCTGTGTGCAATCTAAGTGTCACATGACCTGTCATTACATAGACACACCTTTTTGAAAGGCCCCAGAGGCTGCAACACCTAAGCAAGAGGCACCACTAACCAAACACTGCCATGAAGACCAAGGAACTCTCCAAACAAGTAAGGGACAATGTTGTTGAGAAGTACAAGTCAGGGTTAGGTTAAAAAAAAATCCAAATCTTTGATGATCCCTAGGAGCACCATCAAATCTATCATAACCAAATGGAAAGAACATGGCACAACAGCAAACCTGCCAAGAGACGGCCGCACACCAAAACTCACGGACCGGGCAAGGAGGGCATTAATCAGAGAGGCAGCACAGAGACCTAAGGTAACCCTGGAGGAGCTGCAGAGTTCCACAGCAGAGACTGGAGTATCTGTACATAGGACGACAATAAGCTGTACGCTCCATAGAGTTGGGCTTTATGGCAGAGTGGCCAGAAGAAAGCATTACTTTCAGCAAAAAAACAAAATGGCATGTTTTGCAAGGAGGAATGGGCAAAAATCCCAGTGGTAAGATGTGGAAAGCTCATAGAGACTTATCCAAAGCAACTTGGAGCTGTGATAGCCACAAAAGGTGTCTCTACAAAGTATTGACTTTAGGGGGGTGAATAGTTATGCACATTGACTTTTTCTGTTATTTTGTCCTATTTGTTGTTTGCTTCACAATAAAAAAAATAAAAAAAAAAATCTTCAAAGTTGTGGGCATGTTCTGTAAATTAAATGATGCAAATCCTCAAACAATCCATGTTAATTCCAGGTTGTGAGGCAACAAAACACAAAAAATGCCAAGGGGGGGTGAATACTTTTGCAAGGCACTGTATGGTGTGATCAAATCCCCATATTTGCTTATTATGTTCAGGTGCTTTAAATAGCCTTGTAGGATTTTAAATAACATTTTTGTATATGTGTGCTGTAATCTTTTTTTTCTGTTTGTATGGTCTTAGCATAGGCGTGCGCACAGGGTGTGCCAGGTGTGCCTGGGCACACCCTAATCACCCTGTGTGGTGCAGATTCTCCCTGTTTAAACCCCTGATATGAATAAAAATAAAATAATAATACTAATAAAACCTACTGACACCATCCACTGCCTTACCGACACCAATCTCTGCCTTACTGGCATCCGCCACTGCTCTACTGACACCGTCATTAGTAATACACATGCACACCTATATGTATTTGAGCTTTGAGGTGCACACCCTAATGCAATAGGCTGTGCACACCTATGGGTCTTAGTCTTATAGCGGAACCATCTTTGATGTGATGCATAGTTAGGGTGTGCCCCTCAAGTCTTTGTTTGCCCTTTATTAAGGCCTCATGCACACTGGACGTTATATTAACGTTATAAAAATGCTAGCAGCTTTGCAGTGCGTTTTCAGCATTTTTCAACCTTTTTGCAATAGCATTTTTTAGCATTCTTCAGCATTAACTTTTTTTTTTTTTTCAATGGATCAAAAACGTTAAAAAAACGCTGGTGAGGGGGGGCGTGGCTAACCGCCGAGCAAGATGGATGTCTGAACCCTCAGCTCCTGCACCGACCGGAACGATATATGCGAACATCGCCGATTCTACATCCGACGCTCCATCCGACCCCTAAACATACAGAGACACTGCCACAGGGACCAGTAATGTCTCAGCCGACTCGCAAGAGGAAAGAATACAGGCCGCCAAAGAAACTGACAGATTACTTTTCAATGCAGCTGGACACAGAAATCCAAGATGGCGCCCGCGGCCCTGCACAGGATTCATCAGCCTACACAGACCTCCCTGATGCAGATGACACTGAAATACTGCCTCATCCACACTCTCCAGAGTCATCCCTTCAATATCCTTCCTCCTCAGCCTGCAACAGCCCAGCAAAAGCGAGGATGCGAATGGATTCAACAGAAAACGGCACTGAGGTAAGCCCTGCATCTCTCTCAGTATTACCTCAGCCATCAGCTATAGCAGCTTTCCCCACATCAGATCAACCTGTTCTAGACACTACCATGAAGGAGATGCTCATCTCCCTGCAGAGCTCACTGCACATTGAAATAGCATCCATGTTCAAGCAATTCTCATCTCATGTACACATTATGGGGAACAAAATCCACCATATTGAAAAACACATGAATGACCTAGCTACAACAGTGAATGATCTTGTAGATGCACAAGATCATACCCATGTTGAACAGCAATGGATGAAATCCAAGATGGCAGACCTAGAAGACAGGTCTCGACGTAATAACGTCAAAATTAGAGGTATACCCGAATCCGTCCTGCCACATGACCTCAATTCATATGCCAGAAAGATGATCTCCACGGTTTTACCTGATCTGTCACCAATGGAGACAATAATAGATCGCATACATCGCATCCCCAAACCAGCACATCTAGCAGCAGACATACCCAGAGATGTTCTAATGAGGATTCATTTCTTCCACACTAAGGATCAACTCCTGTTTAAAACCAGACATCTGGGTAAACTCCCAGCACCATTCAATAATCTACAGCTGTTTGCAGACTTGTCGCAATACACACGACAACTCCGAAGACAACTGAATACCATAACCAAGCCTCTAAATAACCACAAAATCCCATACCAATGGGGATTCCCGACAAAAATCATCATCACCAAAAACGGAGCCAAACACGTCATCACCACAGTTCAAGAAGGAATAAAACTTCTCAAACAATGGGACATTATCCCGGAAGCACCTGAAGTATCAATTAATAACCACAGAGGTCCCACACGGACCTCAGGTCCCAAGCAAACCTACAATGCACGCTGAAGCGAACCTGATAGGCGATACCTAGGTTCACACAGTCACCATACCATCCGGTTGGATGCCTTGCTCGTGCAGCTTAACCCACAAACTCTACCCCGCTCAGTTAACACAGCCTAGTGTTGTCAGGCTGTTTGTAGCAGTTGCTCAGTTATATTTACACTTAGTATTGCTTATATCATAAAGCACTGTTTAACCTTCCTTTTTCTTCTCCTACCTGACTCATTCTCCACTCGTCCCTCCGGAGAGCTACTACTCAAGAACAACCAAAACTCACTCCACGTAACCTCCCAGGACCAAACAGCTGCCTCTTTCAACCGTGAGTACCACTCATTTTGTTTGACACCACTACAAATCACACAAGATGCCAAAATTCCTTTCAATTAACGTCAAAGGACTCAACCACCCAGCCAAGAGAACCTCCATGTGGAAAACAGCTATAGATTCTAAATGTGATATCCTTTGTCTCCAAGAGACTCACTTCAAAATCTCAGCTGAACCCCGTTGTACACACCATCAATTTACCAACATTTTCAAAGCCTCAGGCCCAAATAAGAAAAATGGGGTCATGATAGCAGTAAAAAATTCCCTCACTTTCACGCTTCACAATAGCTTGATCGATGAGGAAGGGAGATATTTGGCGCTGGACTGTACCCTAGATAACACCAGATATACCATCGTCAATGTCTATACGCCCAACTCTGGCCAAATTAGATTTTTATCCAAACTTATGAAAAAACTTGATAAGTTTCGCCAAGGAAACTTTATTGTGTGCGGTGACTTCAACATTGCACCTGACAATGAATTAGATACCTCAAACCGTACCTCCAGACCCTCATCCCCTATGACCACCTTCATAAGAAACAACGACCTCTACGATGTTTGGAGATGCCATCACACCTCAGAACGAGACTACTCCTTCTTTTCCAGCAGACATAATTCGTACACCCGGATTGACTATTTTCTTGTTGACAAATGGACCCTTACTAAAACCACAGACTCCTCTATTGGAACCATCACATGGTCTGACCATGCCCCAGTGTCGATAGATATAGCTGACCATCCTTCACATCCTCGCCATATGATGTGGAGAGCCAATGCGTCAATCATCCAATCCCCAGAAAACTCCCTATACATGCGAAATCACCTGGAAGAATTTTTTTAACTAAATAAAGGATCGACCTCAAACAACACAATCCTATGGAATGCCCATAAGGCGTTTGTTAGAGGAATTATTATACAACTTAGTGCAAGAGAAAAGAGGAGGAGATCACAGCGTCTAGATACTATCATATCTAATATTAATCTATTAGACAAACAGAACCAATCCACTCCAGACCCTACAACAAAAGAAAAATTAGTTCTCCTTAGACAAGAACTTAGGAACATTCTTCTAGAATCCCACACTAAAATCCAAACAAAATTTAAAGCAAACCATTACACTACAGGCAATAAAGCAGGGAAAGCACTCACACTCAGAATAAAAGGACGCCACATCAAATCAAAGATACCACACCTCTTTCATCCAGCCACAAAACAAAAACTCATTGACCCGCAAGCTATTGCGGACACATTCAGCCACTACTATCAATCACTATACAACCTAAAAGAAGACACTACCACCACCCAACCATCTATAGTAGATATCAACACATTTTTACAGGAAATTAAACTTCCGAAACTTTCACAACATCAACTTCATGAGCTAAACAAACCATTCACCCACCTAGAGATCCTAAATATAATTTCTGCATTACCATCCAACAAATCGCCAGGATATAATATAATATAATTTCTGCATTACCATCCAACAAATCGCCAGGACCGGACGGTCTAACTAGCGAATATTATAAACAATTTTGCACCACCTTGGCACCCCACTTCTCCCAAGTATGCAATGACGCTGCCTCCTCCTCTTCTCTCCCCAGTGAAATGCTTAACGCTTTAATAATCACTTTACCGAAGCCAGGGAAAGAACCTACCTCACCCCAAAATTTCCGCCCAATCTCGCTTCTTAACATAGACACAAAGATTTACGCCAAAAGCATAGCCGCTAGACTAGTACAAATCATGCCCAAATTAATACATCCAGACCAATCTGGCTTCACAAAAGGTAGACAATCACATGACGCAACCAGAAGACTTATTAACATAATTCACCATGCTGAGACCAACAGAACGCCTTCTCTGCTCCTATCTCTGGACGCAGAGAAGGCGTTCGACAGGGTCAACTGGGACTACCTACAAGCGACGCTCCACAAATTTGGCTTCCAGGGTCCTATCTTGTCAGCAATACTAGCTTTATACTCATCCCCGTTGGCCCAAGTCTACACAGAAGGCATGATCTCAAAACCATTCCAGATTACTAATGGCACCCGCCAGGGATGCCCCCTCTCGCCACTTATTTTCAACCTAATTATGGAACCCCTGGCGGAGCACATTAGACTTCACAGAAATATCACTGGTTTTAAAATCGGTCATATAGAACATAAAATTAACCTGTTTGCGGATGACGTCATAATGATGCTCACCAACCCAATCTCTTCCCTGGCTTCGGTCCAAGATGTACTAATGAAATTCAGTTGTATTTCGTATTATAAGGTCAATGCTACCAAATCCTACATATTAGACTTAGGCCTAGATGCAGTAACCAGCAATATCCTACGTAATCAATATATATACCTGTGGGCAGAATCAGGTATATCTTATTTAGGCATCATACTCACTAAATCAACAAAAGGACTTTTCAACAGCAACTACATAGATACTAAACAAATGCTACTTCAGGAAACTGCTAAACTAGCCAAATTTGAAATCACATGGTCAGGTAGGCTGGCAGCCTTCAAAATGCTCATACTACCTAAAATACTTTACACATTTCGCACACTACCTATTCCTCTATCCAATTCCTACCTAAACTCTCTGCAGACTATAATTAGTCGCTATATTTGGCAAAATAAAAAACCGAGATCCAGTCACTCTAAAATCATCAAACACAGACTAGTGGGGGGAATGGGCTACCCTGACATAAGAGACTACTACCTAGCCACTATCCTGTCACAACTCCAAGAGTGGACTCAAACCCACCAAAACACACTATGGGGCAACATTGAAAACAATGCCACGCCAGGGCCAAACCTCGCATGCTGGCTATACAGTACATCTGCTCTGATCACGAATACTCATCTGTATTCCCCAACCATTCAGGCATCAGTCAAAGCCTGGAAAATCCTCCACAACACTAAATGGTCATCACTAACCACTAAACCTATACACGTCCCAATACAAACCCTACGCCTACTATCCCCTGACCTAACCATCCCCAACTGGCTACTCTCACAGACGTCAACCACGGAAGAACTTAGAAACACAATTCAACATAAACCATTTACAGTAATCCAATCCACCCACAAAGCACCCACATCAGACTTTCTCACCTACCCGCGTATTCAATCATGCTTATCCAGAAACCCAAATATAGAAGGATCCCTACCAAACAAACTCTGGAGCTTCTATTTCACACAAGAATCCCAATCTAAGGGCATCTCTCTTATCTACTCCACACTACAAGAAAAAAATACCTTTAACAAATCCAAACCATTTACTGACTGGGAAACAGACACCCACGAACAATACTCAGACCAACAATGGACACAGGCATTAAAAACGGTTCACAAAGCCACAAGATGCACCTCTCTATGGGAACTTACAAACAAAATCACACTCAGATGGTACTTGACACCACTCAAACTAGCTAAATTCCAAACCAACTCCTCAGCCTTATGTTGGAGACAATGCAACCACACAGGAACTCTAGTACACATTCTATGGCACTGCCCAATAATAACAAACCTATGGAAAGAAGTAACACACTTAATACAAGACATAGGACACTTTAATATCACCTTAACGCCACAACTGGCTATACTAAACATGATACCAGATACGATTCCCCACGCATTCAAACGATCCTCACGCACATTCTCCTTGCAACCAGACTACTTCTAACCAGAAACTGGAAAACACATAACGTCCCCACTATACTGGAAGTGATTACCCTAGTCCACTCACACTATACCTACAAACTCATAGGAACAAGAGGTTCTGCATCACATCAAAAAATCCAAGCAAATTGGTCCCAATGGAAAAACTGGTATAATAGCAGAATAGCATAAATCTCTTTTCACAAAATTATTCTTCTGAAATGATGTACACATGAATGGACGACCTAATATATGCATATTACAAATAATGCTCTCATTACCCTTCCCCTTCTCCTTCCTTCCCCTCCCCCTACTATTCTATTCATCCCACTTCCTAAATATGTCCCTATATTACACTATTGTTATTGTACCACCATTTCTGTTTTATACATTGTAACATGTGTAATACTGTTCTTTAATGATTTTGAATAACTATTGCAAGATATACTGTAAATCTATAATCTATATCTACGTTATTGTCAACTGGCAAAAAGTAATAAAAATTTATTTTGAAAAAAAAAAAAAACGCTGGTGAGTCACATTTTTGAGCGTTTATCTGTGTTTTTTTTTTTTTTTTGTTACGTTAAAGCGCTTTTACAGCTGAAAAACTCCTCTCAGAACCCACTAGTTTTTTTACAGCCAAAAAACGCCCCAGCCAAAAACGGTTGATAACAGCCTATATGGGCATGGACAGATAGGATAATATGCTGGAGAGTTTATTGACTGTGGAAAAAAAAAAAACATTTGCAGCCAAAAACAGCGTCTGTAAAAACGTCCAGTGTGCATGAGGACTAAAAGTTCCTCATGCCCAGGGCGGGGCGGGGGAAGGATCGTGATCATGTGACCACTGTGATTGGCTGTCACAACGATCACATTATGGAAAGCTGGTCTTGTTGTCTACTGATGTCTTCTCAGAACCAAGAGCCATTTTCGTCAGTTCGGTCTTTGCGCTGGGAGCGTGTTCCCAGCACATAAACATTGCCCGCCCAGTAACGCATATGTGCTGCGTGTGGGTGTTAAGCCCAGCTTTTTGCCACCACACATATCGGTTGGTGCGGCGTAAAAGGGCTTGAAATAAATATTTACATTAGCAGATATTTAGCAAGGAGGCAAAGTGAAATGTAAAAAACACAAATAAACAACTGTTGCTGTTTCATATTTCCATTAAATGAGATCATGAAAAGATGAAACAGCAACAGTTTAAAATAACCAAGGCACAGGAAAATATGTTTCTGGCATTATATTATTGTTTGTCGTTAAGAGATATGTATTTTGCTGTAAATACGCTCATCTAATTTTTCTAAAATATTTTCCTCCTCTCAGTGGATTAAAGCCGGACTATTATAATTGCTATCAGTCCACTCCTCTAAATTATGGATGCCAAGTTCCCCCGGTGTATTAGGATGCTTAGCCTGCACAATTTAGCCAATTTTTTGCTGTGCTAGCTATAAAATATGTATAAATATCTATCAATGATGTATGGTGATTTTGAGTTACTTTATTATTACTTTTTAATTCAATACTCTTAGATAATGGCAATATAAGTACCGTATATACTCGAGTATAAGCCGACCCGAATACAAGCCGAGGCACCTCATTTTACCACAAAAAACTGGGAAAACGTATTGACTCGAGTATAAGCCTAGGGTGAGAAATGCGCAGCTACTGTAAGTGGTAAAGAGGGTCAACAATGGCCATTTGCAGCCTCACTGTGCCCATTTGCAGCTATAGGTCCCCCACACTTCAAACTCGGTAGTTAAGGGTTCCTAGATGCCCCCCTAGATGCAGCGATCTCTGGACCCAAAGGGTCCCGAAATGACATTGCTGTAGATGGACACAGTTGACCAAATTTGGGGCCCCGTATCTCGGGACCGCTTGGTGCTAGGAACAGCAAAGTTGGTGTGCGAACCCAGTGGAACTAGCACTACAACATATCCAAAGCTGGGCTTCCTAGCACCAAGTGGTCCTGAGATACAGGGCCCCAAACTCAGTTCGAAAAATGTCATTCTCTGCTGCAGAAAAGTGCTTGACTCGAGTTTAAGCCGAGGGGGGCATTTTCAGCACAAAAAAGTGCTGAAAAACTCGGCTTATACTCGAGTATTTATGGTATGTACCTTAGTATTAAAAGAAAATACAAAATGCTTATACTAGGTACAAAATACAAAATGGATATTGGTAGTATAATAAGTCAAATTTGCTCTATTTTGAAGAAATATGTGGTCGATGAGCATGCAAAGTGGGTTTTTATTTTCTATTTTAGGTCCTGCCCCATATTAGAATATACTTTGCCCTAAAAAGGGGGGGGGGGGGTACCACCAACCAAACATTCCTATAAGGTATTACAAGGTGATTCCACTTGTCATCACCAGAGATATTGACACTAACCCCCATTTGCAGTATTTGGAAGGTAATTGTTGCAATTTAAGAAGGTTTCTGAGGTATGTATTAATTAAGATAATGTTGTATTTTTATGTCAGGAACGATAAACCAGACAGAGACAGAAAGTTAAAATCGACTTTAATGAAGTGGTAAAAATAGGACAGTTCAGGAACGTAGTCAAAAACAGAAGCCAGGGTTTGGATCCCAGAGCGGGTGATCAGACAAGCTGGGGTCAGGAAACCAGAAGTCAGCATAGTGAGGAGCAAAAATCAGGAACTAGAATCGAAGGGAAGTCAGTCTGGCTAAGTCATACACAGGTGCTCAGGAAGGAAGCACTTAGAGATCATAGACCACGCAAGGGCAAGGAGGAAATGAGCTAAGCTGTTTTAATTAGCAAAAAGGGGCTGGCTGTAGGCTGGACTAATTAGGCAGGTTAATGATAACGAGGTGAGTCACCATGGTAACAATCAGTGGTTGGTAATTAACCGACAGCTGAGCAGCCTCTGAGCACTGAAAGAAAAGAGCTGCTCGTTAAATAACAGGAGCCAACCCTGACATTTTATAAAGAGTGAAAACATTTCATTTATTAGCCATTATATTGTAGCCTCTCTCTACCCTCCTATCACTTACCTGGTGAAGACTGGAACATTGTGGAGGCCTCTCTTGCACCTGCCCAATGCTCTTAAAGGTTGAGACAGAGTGTGAGAACATGGAGTGGCACGAGTTTCGGAGTAGCTGGCGGGTGGTGTCCACTCTAAAGGTGGGTAGAGATAAAAGTTGCAGTCCTCAGGACAGGATGCTGAAGCAGCTTGGCACCAGAGCAGAGGAAGGTAGCAGGCTACAAGTGACAGCTTGGTAGCAGGGGGCCGAATCGGCAGAAAGAGGAAGTCCTGGAGGAAGGACAAGTTCAGTAACAGTCGGGCAAAGCAGTTCAGAAGTAGAAGGTAGAAACAAGTCCAGTAACCAGGCAAAAGTTAGAGTAACCAGATGAACAAGGTTGATGCAAAGAGTAGAAACAAAGTCCAGGGAGAACCCGGGTCATACACAAGTAAGCAGTTACAACAGATCAGGTCTCAGGACACATGGAAAAAGCTGAAGACCATTCAGCAACTTCTCCAAGTGACACATCATTTAAATGGGCTGCTTGGTGCCAAGTATGCATGCCAATTGTCATGTGCACAGGCGAACGTGCAGCCATCACAGCATATCTGGTATTGCCCTTTCAACCCAGGAGTATGAGCAACAATGCAATTCCTATTGGTTTGCTGCTCCTGAGATTCCAGCTTACCTAAACACCTCCTGAGCAAGCCAAACTGTGAAACGTGTCGAGGAAGGACTACTTCCCTCTTCAGAAAGCAACTTGATGACCACACTACTGTAAAGGCTAAACAATGGGCATAACAAAATGCTGTAATATGTGCCTTGTAATAAATGGAACAGTAGAGAAGATTACTTTGCACAATGTCCAATTAAACATGTACAGATAGTGTCCTTTTGTTGGAAAATAATTTTACTTGATTCATTTGGTATATTTTAAACTTCAGTTCATAATGAAATTTTAATTTACTCCATTTTAACTTATAAAATTGTAACACTTTAATTAGTTTCAATTAGACATGTGAACTGTGGAAAAATGTGTTTGCTTTCATTTTCATTTAATTTGTTTGGTTTTTTTGGGGGTTTTTTCGGGTCATTCGTTATGATCGCAATTCATAAATTTGAAAAGTCGTAAATTCGAAAATGTATAAATTTGTAAATTCAAAAATCTGAAAATTCGAAAAGAATAACTAACTAATAATATCTAACTATTAAGTTATAGGTATTGGAATTGCTTTTAAAATTTGGCTGTTAGTGAACGTAACGAATACGAATTTATCCGAAGTTACCAATTATCTGAAATAACAAATGCCACATCTAAACAAATGGAACGGAATGAGTTAATAATAATTAAAAAAGGTTTTATTATTATTATTATTGTTATTTATTATTATTATTATTAATTTGTTACATTCCATTCGTTTAGATACGGCATTCGTTATTTTGGATATTTCGTGACTTCAGATAAATTCGTATTCGTTACGTTTACTAACAGCCAAATTTGTAAGGAAATTCCTATACCTATAATTTATTAGTTAGTAATAATTAAGTTATAATTAGTTAGTTATTATTTTAGATTTTTGGATTTTCGAATTTCCAAATTTTCTAATTTACGAATTTTCGAGTTCACGAATTTACGAATATTCAGAAAAAGTTGTTAAACCGGTTTTCGCTATTTTGGATATCTCCGAATTAAAAAAATTCTCGAAATTCGCTAAAAAACTCGGAACAAAACGAATTGCACATCTAGTTTCAATATAGTAATGCCCTGTACACATGGGCAGACTTTTCGGTAACAAAGGTCCGACAGTCTTTCCAACGGACATTTGACGGAGTTACGACGGACTTTCGACGGACTTTCTAACGAACGGACTTGCCTACACACGATCACACCAAATTCCGACGGATTCGTACGTGATGACGTATGACCGGACTAAAATAAGGAAATTGATAGCCAGTAGCCAATAGCTGCCCTATCGTCGGTTTTCATCTGTTGGACTCGCAAACAGACGAGCTGATTTTTTGACCGGATTCGAGTCCGTCTGATAAATTTGAAACATGTTCCAAATCTAAAGTCCGTCAGATTTTTGACAGAAAAGGTCCACTGCAGGTCCGATGAAGCCCACACACAGTCTAATTGTACGACGGATTTGTTCCGTCGGACCAGTCCGTACGAAAAGTCCGCCTGTGTGTACAGGGCATTAAGAGTTGTGATCAGCACCTTAAAAGTTCTGCTGTGTGTAAATAAATGTAAAGTGCTATCATTGTGACTGGTCACAAGGCTATTGCAACGGCTGGTTGTAAGGGGATTAAGAAAAAAAAAAACTTGGCTGATTTCTAAACAAATTTAAATTTAAACTATTGAAAGTTAAACCATTAGTCCAAAAAAAAAAAAAAAATTCAGTCTTTGGTGACCGCTGTAGTGCACTATCCCACCTCAAGTTCTTTTCTATCTTTAGGGATAAAAACCACATAGCCAAAATTATAGTCTTTGCCTGTGGACCATCCCAAGCTGACGCATTTCACCCAAGGCAGGCTTAATCTATATACCTCACCTAAAGTGGGCTTATTTTAGGCATTTCCCTTGAGGTGGGTCTAATCTTCGTGTTTCAACCAAGGAGGGTTGTGAGAGCACATTTTGGAGCTTTTTCTGTTCACGTTTTTTCAGAGCAAAACCGCTCTCAGGAAGGCTCATTGTTTTTTTTGAAAAGGTGAATTTATCCTTTACAGACAACTATAACCACTTGTCGACTGCGCAACGCCATTATACCACAGCAAGGTGGCTCTCCTGTGCCGGATCATGTACCTAGAACGTGAGCCAGCACTTTTGGGTAGGGGGCGCGCTCGTGTGCGCCCGCTGCACCGGATGTGCCGTGATTAGTCACAGCATAAGCTGATCAGTGCTGTGACTAATACATATATATATATATATATATATATATATATAGACAGTATATATATATATATATATATATATATATATATACACACATATACATATATATATATATATATATATATATATCTTCACCAAAGCTTCTTGGGTCATGTTAGTTATCCTTCTTGAACATCTGAGCCCAAATGTGCTTAAATTTGTGCATGAAAGACTAATCAATCACTCGTTAATGACCTCCTCTCCCTTTACTTGATCGCTTGGCTCAGGAAAGCTGCAGTCGTAGCATTTTAGCTCTGCTGTCTCGGTGACAATCCGGCTTTTAGCATCCATCACACTGCCGATGCAGCAGAAAAACATTTTCGCACAGTTTGGCCATTTCCTCCCCTAGTGCTGTCTACGTGCCTACCTTTCACGATTCATTACCTGGACGCCAGCCTAAAAGACTCGGTCCAGCCTCAGACCAAAAAAAAAACAAACATTTTCCTTTTCCTTTCAGTTCTAACGGCCTCTCTTGAATTTCACAGCGTTGGAGTTTCAAGTTCATTTTCACCATTTCGAAATCCTCCAGCCAGTAAATTACTGATGGGGGTTAATTGGATTCTGTGGCTGGCTTTGACAAGGCCATTGTGCTTGTGAGGTTGTCAAACCCCCAAATTGGCACACTACAAGTCCCAGCTGTCCCATATATTCCATCTATCCTATGATTATGTTAAAGAGTAACTCCACTTTTGTTGGGGAAAAAAAAAAAAAACATTCCCCATCTGGGTGATCTCTGTATATTGCAGGTATTTTTTTACAAACGTTGTTGCAGATTCCTACCTTTTGTTATTCTAAAGAAAAAGCTGTTTGTCTGTGTCCATGTGCAAAGTTAATGTGAATGGGAGTGACTTTATAATTATCAATCAGCTGCTGCACCTGCAGGGCTCTAGTGAGGAAAGTGGCAGGGTCGGCATTTCCTTTAGATTTGATTTACCTTTGGGAGTATCTCACAAAAAAAATGACATTTCTGTTGCAAGGAATGCCCAAACTCTGACTTGTATCTTAGTGCAAACTTCTGGGTAAATTGGTGAGCCAATCACACAAGCAAGAAATTTCATTTCTAGGGAGCATTCCGTACACCATCTGTGTACAAAATTCCTCGAAGTGGCCATATTGCATTGGATTATACAGAAAATGACAGCGGCTGCAGATTGAAAAGGAAAGCTAATTTTTAATAACATTCAATTACAATATGACTTGCATTGCAATTGTATATGCTATATCATAGCTCCCAACTGTCCCTGTTTTTCGAGGAACTGTCCCTGATTTTGAGAGACTGTCCCGGTTTTCGAGAGACTGTCCCGGTTTTCGAGTGACTGTCCCTGTTTTCAAGGGACTGTCCCTGATTTCGAGGGACTGTCTCTGATTTTGAGGGATTGTCCCTGACTTCGAGGGATCGTCCCTGATTTCAAGAGACTGTCACTGTTTTCGAAAGACTTGGCCTGGCTGACTTCCTTTCCAATTCCTGTTCCTGATTTTTGCTCCTGACTTACTGGTTTCCTGAACCCAGCTTGTCTGATTATCCACTCTGGAAATCCAAACCCTGGCCACTGTTTTTTTATTACGTTCCTGAATTGTTATTTTTGTCATTTCATTAAAGGTGTGATTTTGACTGCATTTTCTGTCTCTGTCTGGTTTATGGTTCCTGACAGAAGTTTTTTTTTTTTTTTACCTTAATGCTCCCTTTGCAACCATGTAAAGTGTAATATAAGTATATGTAAAGTGTATCAATAGGCTGGCGTTCAGCTTTAAAGTCCCATGGGAATTGTAAACATTGGAAGATATATTGGAACTGGGATGATGGCATTTGGAAGCTAAGCTAGGTCTATCATTTTATGTTCTACCTTTCTGAGGTTGGCGATGGGACCCGTGTGTGTCC
Source organism: Aquarana catesbeiana (assembly GCF_042186555.1). Classification (NCBI taxonomy): domain Eukaryota; kingdom Metazoa; phylum Chordata; class Amphibia; order Anura; family Ranidae; genus Aquarana; species Aquarana catesbeiana. The sequence continues at coordinate 15,815,324 of NC_133336.1, forward strand.
CAGAAGACGATAGGACCTGTGTGTGTCCTCGAAGATGATGACACACGTGTGCAGGGTTGCCAACTGCCAGTAAATTCACTGACAGTTTGTAAAAATCAACACATTTTTTACAACTGCCAGTAAATATCAGGGGCTGATAATTTCATGCTGTGTTGACTTTTTAAGTGTAAATCAAGCAAATTACTTTATTATAGGTATTGTCAGTGTTTCCATATCATGTTTATACTGTTCAAATATTCACTGTGTTAGTTTTTAATAGGAGTTCTGTAATCTCTCAGGTTGCCAGTAAAAAATGTACTCTGCCAGTAAATTTCCCATGTTTTGACAGTAAAAAATGCTGTGGGAGGTTGGCAACCCTGCCTGTGTGTGTTTCCCAGAAGACGATGGGACCCGTGTGGATCCCAGAAGATGATGGGACCCGTGTCTGTCCCAGAGGGAGATGGGACCCATGTGTGTCCCAGAAGACGATGGGACCTGTGTGTGTCCCAGAGGGCGATGGAACTCATGTGTGTCCCAGAGGGTGATGGGACTCGTGTGTGTCCCAGAGGGTGATGGGACCCATGTGCGTCCCAGAGGGTGATGGGACCCGTGTGTGTCCCAGAGGGCGATGGGACCCATGTGTGTCCAAGAAAGCGATGGGACCCGTGTGTGTCCCAGAAGGCAATGGAACCCATGTGTGTCCCAGAAGACGATGGGACCCGTGTGTGTCCCAGAAGGCGATGGGACCTGTGTGTGTCCCAAAAGATGATGGGACCATTCAGAAAGCACTGCGTGACTCACATGCGCAGTACTGAAACAGGCTGTGAAGCCGCAAGGCTTCATTTCCGGTTTCACTTAGTAAGGATGCCGGTGCCTGGACCTGGAGCCATATTTTGACAGTAAAAATTGCTGTGGGAGGTTGGCAACCCTGCCCGTGTGTGTTTCCCAGAAGACGATGGGACCCGTGTGTGTCCCAGAGGGCGATGGGACCCATGTGTGTCTCAGAGGGTGATGGGACCCGTTTGTCCCCCAGAGGGTGATGGGACCCGTGTGTGTCCCAGAGGGTGATGGGACCCATGTGTGTCCCAGAGGATGATGGGACCCGTGTGTGTCCCAGAGTGCGATGGGACCCATGTGTGTCCAAGAAGGCGATAGGACCCGTGTGTGTCCCAGAAGTCGATGGGACCCATGTGTGTCCCAGAAGGCGATGGGACCCATGTGTGTCCCAGAAGACGATGGGACCCGTGTGTGTCCCAGAAGGCAATGGGACCCATTTGTTTCCCAGAAGATGATGGGACCCCTGTGTGTCCCAGAAGACGATGGGACCCCTGTGTGTCCCAGAAGACGATGGGACCCGTGTGTGTCCCAGAAGACGATGGGACCCGTGTGTGTCCCAGAAGACGATAGGACCCATGTGTGTCCCAGAAGGCGATGGGACCCGTGTGTGTCCCAGAAGATGATGGGACCCGTGTGTGTCTCAGAAGACGATGGGACCCGTGTGTGTCCCAGAAGACGATGGAACCTGTGTGTGTCCCAGAAGGCGATGGGACCCGTGTGTGTCCCAGAAGGCGATGGGACCATTCACAAAGCACTGCGTGACTCACATGCGCAGTACTCTAACAGGCTGTGAAGCCACAAGGCTTGTTTCACTTAGTAAGGTTGCTGGTGCCTGGACCTGGAGCTGAGGAACGATGGGACCCGTGTGTGTCCCAGAAGATGATGGGACCCGTGTGTGTCCCAGAAGGCGATGGGACCCGTGTGTGTCCCAGAGGGTGATGGGACCCATGTGCAGCGTTGCCAACTGCCAAATCAACATTTTTTTTACAACTGCCAGTAAATATCAGGGGCTGATAATTTCATGCTGTGTTTTCAAAAGGAGTTCTGTAATTTCTCAGGTTGCCAGTAAAAATTGTGCTCGGCCAGTAAATTTTCCATGTTTTGTCAGTAAAAAATGCTGCGGGAGGTTGGCAACCCTGCCCATGTGTGTCCCAGAAGGCAATGGGACCCGTGTGTGTTCCAGAAGGCGATGGGACCCGTGTGTGTTCCAGAAGGCGACGGGACCCGTGTGGGTCCCAGAAGACGACGGGACCCCTGTGTGTCCCAGAAAGCATGGGACCTGGAGCCGAGGAACGGGTCGGCTTTGGATGCGGACATTGCGGCTCCCCAGACAGGTGAGTGTCCATATATTAAAAGTCAGCAGCTGCAGTATTTGTACAGTATTTATAGCTGCTGACTTTTATTTTTTTTTCACCCAGGCTGGAACTCCGCTTTAAGCTGGCTTGTTTTTGGTTAATAGAAAGAAAGCTAATAAGTAAAGGTAAGTTGAGTGGACTTTTATATTTCGAAATGGTTCCACCATCCCCGGCACAGCATTAGCCGTCCAATGAGTGATTTTCCTCTTTGCCTGAAGGTTGCTCTTTAACTGCAAAGCAAAGTGGCGCAATGACTGTTCATCACCGGCGAAGCGAGCGCGCTTTATAAAATGTATTGTTTAATAAGCTATCTGGAGTTCATTTGCATAATAACACAATGTAATTTACTTAATAAAAAAAAGAAAAAAAAAAGTTGAATCTGTTTTGCATTTTTGCTTGCTCTTTCTAATTTTCTCTGCAGGGAAATAAAGATAAATACTGGGAGGGCGTGCTTGTCATGCAATATATATGCCTTTTCCATAGTAAATAAATACATTTTTAATGTGAAATGTGGGCATGGCGCTGATATCCTCAGATAACACTCTCTATAAGGAATGACGCTGGCTTTTCCTTCTCTCTGATCAGATACTGCTGCTATGCATATGGATGGGGGAAGTAATGCAATGTACAGATTCTCCAAGGGATACATGAAACGTGATTTACAAAACCCCAGTGATAGGCTTCTTCTTTTCTTTTTTTTGTACACTTCTTTTATTTTCACAGCTATCTAATCCCCATTCTCAGCAGACCTGTGATGCTGTGTTCTCCCTGCAAATATACTACCAGCTCTGTACTGAGATTACTCTCTCAGTGGGTAATGCTCAAATGTATGTCAGGGCAAAATAAATATCTGTAAAACATAATAATAACACTAATATTGTATAAAATAATGATAATATTATACAAAATGTCAAGCACTGCGTAAAATGTTGGTGCTATACGATTATGCCATAATAAATAATAAAGTAGTAAATTAGTTGTTAATAATAATAATAATGTTGTTATTAGTATTATTAATATTAACAGCAATATTATTAATAATAATAATAATAATAATAATAATAATAATAATAATAATATTAACAATAATAACAATAACAATAATAATACAAATACTAATGAAAATAATAATAATAATAATTATTATTATTTTAATAATAACAATATGCAATACGTAAAGCATTGTGTAAAATGTTGGCACTATAAAATGTACAGTATATGTAATAAATAAATAAATAAGTAAACAATAATATCAACAACAATAATAATAATATTACTATACAAAATGTAAAGCACTATGTAAAATGTTAGTGCTATACGATTATGCCATAATAAATAATAAAGTAGTAAATTAGTTATTGATAATAATAACAACAAGAATAATAATAACAACAATAATATTCATAATAATAATAATAATAATAATAATAATAATAATAATAATAATTATTATTATTATTATTATTATTATTATTATTATTATTATTATTATTATTATTATTATTATTATTATTATTTTAATAATAACAATATGCAATATGTAAAGCATTGTGTAAAATGTTGGCACTATAGAATGTACAGTATATGTAATAAATAAATAAGTAAACACTAATAACAACAATAATAATAATACTATTATACAAAATGTAAAGCACTGCGTAAAATGTTGGTACTATATGATTATGTCATAATAAATAATACATTACTAAATAAATGAATAAATAAATAAGAATAATAAAAATAATAATATAAATTATCTGGTCCCCAGCCAGCTCTATGGTAATCCGGTGCCACCACCGGATCTGTTCTCTGGATCCTCAATCGCACTGGAGAGCTTTGAGAGGCACCAGAGGGTGGGGGGATCCATTCCCGCTGCCTGTAAAAGCAATCCAGTGGCTGAATAGCTGCTATGGTGGCTGTTAGAAACTTGTTTTGGACATTTGAGAGGACTTACCGGTACCAAAAAGGAACACTATAAAATTTAACAACCAAAGTTTTTAATTAAATGTTACAAAAGTGTAAATTCACTAGGCCCTATAGCTTACTGGAAATGGCCACGGACAAGACGATCCTTCAAAGACTTACATTTCCTGTACGTAACTTGGGGGTATTCTTTAATATATTTTTTTCAAGATTGGATCCCCAGTAAGGAGATGCCAATGTTTCTCTAGGGTTTTTTTTCACCATGTTATGGTTATTGGAGTAGGTAGTAACGATCCTATTCTAACAGTTTACATTAGATGTGGTACCCCCTTAGCTAGCTAGCTCTTCTAAATATCTGTCATCCTTTTGATGAAGTTTTTGATACTGTTCTTTTTTCCCATGCAGAATCCCTTTGCTTGCAGTCAATGGAAATAGGTCCTGAAGAAGCGACAGCGAAACGTTGACCTTGTTTGACTTGGTAGTATAGGGAATATATATTTTTATACCTAGGGTTATATAAATTAGAGCTCCTAATCCTCTTGTTTTTATTCATGTACACTTTTATCAAATTTTGTAACATTTAAATACTTCAATACCAGGCACTTAGACACCTTCCTGCCACAGCCAATTTTCAGCTTTCAGCGATGTTGCAATTTGAATGACATTTGCGCAGTCATACAACACTGTACCCAAACAAATTTTTTATAATTTTGTTCCCACAAATAGAACTTTTTTTTGTGGTAATTGATCACCTCTGCGGTTTTTATTTTTTTATTTGCGCAACAAATAAAAAAAGACCAAAAATTTTGAAAAAAAAACAAGTTTTTCTTTGTTTATGTTAAAAATTTTTGTAAATAAGTAAGTTTTCTTCTTCAATGACGGACACTGATATGGTTGCACTGACGGGCACTGATAAGGCAGCACTGATGGGCACCGATGAGGTGGCACCAATGAGGTGGCACTGATGTTGGGCACTGATGATGGGCACTGATAGGCAGCACTGATAGGTGGCACTGATGGGCACTGATAGGTGGCACTGGTATGCGGCACTGATGGGCACTCATAGGCGGCACTGATGGGCACTCATAGGTGGCACTGATGTGTACTCATGGGTGGCACTGATGGGTACTTATGGGTGGCACTGATAGGTGGCACGGACAGGCACTGATGGGCACTGAGAGGTGGGCACTGATGGGCATGGATGGGCACTGATAGGTGGCACTAATGGACACTGATGGGTGGCACTGATGACACTGATGGGGGGAAATGATGACACTGATGAGTGGCATTGCTGGGCATCACTGATGTCACATGTTATATAATGATGCCAATCAGTGCCCATTTGTGGGCACTGTTTGGCACAGATTGGGCATAATTTGCACATGTGGATGGCCATGGGGTACATATCTGGCCATCCACATGTTGCCCACTTCCCTGGTGGTCCTGGCGGCTTCCCTGGTGGTCTAGTGTGGGCATCCGAGGGGGGGGGGGCTGCGCTGATAAACATCAGTGCAGACCCTCCGTCAGGAGAGCCGCCGATCGGCTCTCCTCTACTCGCGCCTGTCAGATGCGAGTGAGGAAAAGCCGATCAATGGCTTTTCCTGTTGACATCATGATCAGCCATGATTGGACATGGCTGATCATGTGGTAAAGAGCCATCGGAGGCCCTTTACCAAGATCGGTGTAGTGGTGTGTCAGACTGACACACCGCACCACTGATCGCCGCGATGCGTGCCCCCACGGGTGCGCAGGTGCTGTTATCCTAAAGTACGTCATATGATCCCCAGTCAGGATAACTGAACCACCGCCCGGCCGTCATTTTGCTATAGGCTGGGCCGGAAGTGGTTAATAAACAACGTCTTTTGTTAAATGATATATATATATGTTCCTTTCTGTTACCGGTAAAGTCCGCTCAAATGTCCAAAACAATTTTCTAACAGTTTACATTGGATGTGGTACCCCCTTAGCTAGCTGTCTCTTCTAAATTTAGCCTCTATGATGGCTTTTACATGTGAGGGAATCACTGGCTGGAAAGATAGACGTCTGAATGATGCCTGCAGCTGCACCCATCATCCCGATATCGCCACTTCAACCCAAGGATATGACGTCCTACGGACGGGGCGAAAAAAAAACTGGAAGCGGATTGGTTTCTATGTAGAGCTGCACTATATTTTGCACCCTCCAGTTTTTATAAATCAATGCCCCACTGTGTCTTTAAAAGCCCACAATTTGCAGGGACCCAAGGGGTTAAACAAATGCGGATCGTGTTTTATGGCGGGACAGAAATCGCCCCTTTTTGCTTCCAGAACGTCACGCCAAGTTAGTTTGCCGTACGTAAGCAGAATTTTTTCTTTTATCCGGATAATGTATAGATGCATAATTTTTCCGGTTGTCTTTATTCAGCATCATAAATGTGACACATTCTGAAGAATTATACGCTGCGACACCTGATGGGACTGGAAGCTCTGCAATGTAAATGAGTCCATGTGGGAGAAGCTGTTATCTTGAGTCTCCATCTGTGCTGTATAAAGTGTCACAACTCTCCGGGTTTAATAACGCGTTGTCATGTTATTACAGCGAGTCTATGCAGGGCGTATATTCATGGCCTCAGCTTGAGTCTTTCTTTAAAGATAGAATTTTTTTTTTCCGCTGCTCCCAACGCCTGATGTTGGCGCTGGTAGTGTTCAGCATGAGCCTCAGCTCCAGTAACGAGTGTAGCTAGCTACACCCTAACACTAAATCCGAAAATTTTATTTTAACCACTTCAGCCCCGGGAGAAATCACCCCCTTCCTGACAAGGCCATTTTTTTGCGATTCGGCACTGCAGCGCTTTAACTGACAATTGCGCGGTCGTGCGATGCTGTACCCAAAAAAAAAAAATTGATGTCCTTTTTTTTCCCCACAAATAGAGCTTTCTTTTGGTGGTATTTGATCACCTCTGTGGTTTTTATTTTTTGCAATATAAACAAAAGAACAGTGACAATTTTGAAAAAAACAATATTTTTTACTTTTTGCTGTAATAAATATCCCAAATAAAAAAAAAAAAAATAAAAAATGTTTCCTCAGTTTAAGCCGATATGTATTCTTCTACATATTTTTGGTAAAAAGATTGCAATAAGCGTATATTGATTGGTTTGCGCAAAAGTTATAGCGTCTACAAAATAGGGGATAGATTTATGGCATTTTTATTACTATTTTTACTAGTAATGACAGCGATCAGCGATTTTTATCGGGACAAAGATATTGCAGGGGACAAATTGGACACTTTTAACACATTTTTGGGACCAGTGACATTTATACAGCGATCAGTGCAATAAAAATGCACTGATTACTGTATACATGTCACTGGCAGGGAAGGTGTTAACACTAGGGGGCGATCAAGGGGTTAAATGTGTTCCCTGGGTGTGTTCTAACTGTATGGGGATAGGACTGACTGGGGGAGGAGAGAGATCACTGTTCATACTTAGTAGGAACACATGATCTGTCTCCTCTCCCCTGAGAGAACCGGAAGTTGTGTGTTTACACACAGAGGTCCCAGTTCTTGCTCTGTCACGAGTGATCGCGGGTGCCTGGCGGTCATCGCACCAGACGGGCACTCAGATCGGATCTGGGGACGCGCCGCCGGAGGAGTCTTAAAGAGCCAATGTACAGCTACGACGGCTCGCGCAGCGGAGTCAACCTGCCGCAGTTTAACTACGGCGGCTGGCCCGGAAGCGATTCATTTTAATTGTAATATTTAACAGCTTCAATACTGGCCACTTTCACCTCCTTCCTTTCCAGCTTTCAACGCTGTCGCACTTTAAATGACAATTGCGCAGTCATGCTACAGTGTACCCATATGAGATTTTTACCTTTTTTTTCACACAAATAGAGCTTTCTTTTGGTGGTATTTAATCACCACTGGGTTTTTTATTTTTTGCTAAATAAATTTAAAGAGGCCCAAAACAAGTTTTTCTTAGTTCCTGTTATAAAATTTTTCAAATAAAAAATCTTTCTTCGTGAATTTTAGGCCAAAATGTATTCTGCTACATTTCTTTGGTGAAAATAACCCAAATTAGTGTACAGTAAAACCTTGGATTGCGAGCACAATTCGTTCCAGAAACATACTTGTAATCTAAAGCACTTGTATATCAAAGCAAATTTCCCCATAAGAAATAATGGAAACTCAGATGATTTGTTCCACAACCATTTATTCAGAAGTCCTTCAGTTTATAGTCCATTTAAAAAAGATTATAGCAATGTGACAGGTTGTGTAACCATAAAATGTCCTTCTACAAATGGAAGCCTCCACATTGGGATTAGAAGCAAAATACAGCAGGAGCTCCAGAGTATAAAAGAGAAGAGAGGCACCTCTTAGGCTCCTTTCACACTGAGGCGCTTTGCAGGCGCTAAAGTGCTAAAAATAGCGCCTGCAAAGCGCCCCGAAAAAGAGCTGCTCAATGCACTCCAATGTGAAAGCCCGAGGGCTTTCACACTGGAGCGGTGCGCTTGCAGGGCGGTCTAAAAAGTCCTGCAAGCCGCATCTTTGGAGTGCTGTAGGAGCGGTGTATTTACCGCTCCTAAAGCGCCCCTACCCATTGAAAACAATGGGGTAGCGCTGCAAACCCGCCCGCAAGCGGCGTTTTGTGGGCGGTTTTAACCCTTTTTCAGCCACTAGCAGGGGGTTAAAACCTCCCCGCTAGCGCCGCTAAAACGACGGTAAAGCGGCGCTATATTCAGGACCGCCAGCGCCCACACGCCTCAGTGTGAAAGTAACCTTAGTGTAGCAATATGGTTACATTTAATGAAGGTAAAACATTTGGCAACTCACATGGTTGATGATTAAAACTGGCACATCCAAAGTATGCAGGCATCCGGGGACCATCCACCGTAAATTTGTAAATTCGAAAACTCGAAAATTTGAAAATTCGGAATTCGTAAATTCATGAACTTAAAAATCCGAAAGCTCAAACATTCGGAAATTCAAAATTTCAAAAATCTGAAAATTAGAAAGTCCAGAAATCCAAAAATTCGGAAATTCGAAAATTTGGAAATTAGAAAATCCAAAAATTTGAAAATTCTAAAATCTGAAAATATGAAAGAAAATGCAAAAATGTGAAATAATAACTAACTAATAATAAATAACTATTAAATTATAGTTATTGGGAAATCCTTTCAAATTTGGCTGTTAGTGAACGTAACGAATACAAATTTATCTGAAGTTACGAATTATCCGAAATAACGAATGCTGCATCTAAACAAATGGAACGGAACAAATGAATAATAAATAATAATAATAAAAAGTAATTTGGTACGTTCCATTCGTTTAGATACGGGATTCGTAATCTCGGATTATTCGTAACTTTGGATAAATTTGTATTTTTTATGTTTACTAACAGCCAAATTTGAAAGGAAATTCCAATGCCTATAATTTAATAGTTAGTTATTATTAGTTAATAAGATATTCTTTAGAATTTTTAGATTTTCTTTCTTAGTTTCGGATTTTCGAATTTTTGGATTTTTTTTCTTATTTACGAATTTCCGAATTTATGAATTTACAAATTGCGATCATAACCTATGACCCAAAAAAATGAAAAAACAACGGAAACGAAAATGAAAATGAACAAATTTTTCGGCAGTGCACAGTGTCTAGTGTGCGACGGTCTCTATCAAAATACACTGCGCTTCCTGGATGAGCTTACCCACACCGGCACACAGTGGAACGGCAAAGCCAGAAGCCTATAATTTAATCGTTTATTGACAGTTAAGTTATCATTAGTTAGTTAATATTTCAGATTTTTGAATTTTCAGGTTTTCAAATTTTCAGATTTTCATTCTTCTTTTCGGATTTTTGTGATTTTGAATTTTCGTATTTTTCATTCTTATTTTCGGATTTTCGAATTTCCAAATTTTTGGATTTCCGAATATTCAAATTTTCAAGTATTCAAATTTCTGAATATTCTGAAAAAATCGTTAAACGGGTGTTCGTTAATTTGGATATTTCCGAATTAACAGATTTGTCAAAATTTGTAAAAAAACTAATTCGGAACTAAACTAATTGCACATATCTATTGTCGAGTAGGTATAGCCTTTCTGTACACCCCTGGAAAATAATGAGCAGTTAATCCATGCAGTGGGGGCACAGCCCCACTGCATGGGAAAACATTTTTTTCCCACAGTTCTTCAAGAAGTGTAACCCAGTTTATTATAGGATCAGTGAACTCAGGAAGGGAGGGAAAAATCTCAGGAAGCACAAAAAGACCAAAAATTACAGACTTCCTTTCACTACTCACAATCAGTACAGAAGAAGAACCTTTAAGCCAGACTGGAACTTTATATTCTCTTCTATGTAGCACATGTTCTCCATGGAAGAGCCACCAGAACTTCCTGCAACATGCACAGCTTCTACCCAGCTCTTCCACAAAACTCTTCAGCAGATGAAGTTTCGTCCCTGTTGCTCCATGCCAGGTAGACACCTCTCTTCCATTTTTCCATGATTATACCCTCCAGCAGGACAGCAGGAAGCTTCAGGCCCTAGGCTTGGGCCTTCCCTTAAAGGATGGTGAAAACTTGACACCAAATCACTAAAGAAGCTGGGCATAGTACTTCCGATGATGCTGACTACTTTACAACACAGACTGGATAATCCAGGCGTTGCAGCACTCTCAGGACTGGGGAACCTTGTCCTTGCCTAGTGCATTATTTCAAGTCCTTTATTAGAGCATAAAATATACAAGATATACTCACAAAACCAGTGTGAATGTATAAAACCCAGGAACCAGAATCAAGCCCATCACAGGACTCCTTGGGTCTAGAAGGATGATATTACCATGCTGACACGTTTCAGGGGACATGCCACCAGTTTTGCTCTTATGAAGGGGTCATGCTCCCCCCGAAACAGTTTCTGTTGAACCGACATTCAGTACAAGGCTTTACTAACATCTTCTGGTGGTGGTAACCAACATTATGACTTTTTCTTTCCGCCAAGATTTATAAATGAAGCCCACTGTCTGAGGCCTGTAACTCTCATTTCATGTTAGTTAATTTCACTGGGTGTCATTGATGTTTTGGCTAATAGCATTACATCCCTTTTTTAGTCCTTCCTTTGAAATAATACCTTTTGACATATCTTCACTTTCTAGTTAGGACAGCTGTCGGACAATCTGTGATCCTAGTTACATGGATTTACATTCTCTTTTCAAGCTCAGAAATGACTCCCGGGTCAGATGAAGTTCACCATTCCATATTCAGGGCACTTGCTAAGGTTTTCGTATTGTCTGTGATTCTTTTAATTACCAACGCTCAGAACAGAAGAGATTTATGTAACTTGGGCCACGTTTTGTTAAGAGTCTGGAGTCTTAGAATAAAATTTGTTTTGTGACTATCCTTTATGGGTGTTTGCTTCACCCAAAATTAGAAGTCAAGTAAATGTGGATAGTTTAAGTCCATCTCTGTGTTAGAAACAAACCCCCTACCATTCACAATATAAAAACACTTCTAAGATACTTTTTATGTGAACTAAGCAACCTTCACCTGATGATCTGCGGTTCATCTTCCGGTAGAGGACACCAATGGTCCATAGTTGCATCCAGGCCCACTGACTGGTCCTTTTTTCCCCCACATCCATCATAATGTTATGGTGCCACCAACTAAAGTCTTCCATACCCTTCTCAGGTGGACTTCTTTTTGCAGCCAGGGTTAAACATTAAGGCTGGGTTCGCACCATTGAAAATTTAATGCTGGATCACAGCATCCAAATCGCAATATCAGGAGAGTTTGACCAGCTCTCTATGGAGCCGGTTTACATATCTCCGCTGCAGCTCCAGTGCAAATTTGCACAGGTGCCCTGTGCATCTTTTGGTCCATTTCAGGTCCAAATTCAGTCCAAAATTTGGGCTAATATCAGACCTGAAATGGTGAACGAGGACGCACCGGACCCCTGCTCCGAGCCGCATCAGTATTAGGTGTCAACCCAGCCTTACCGTAAGTTGAAAAAGTTTTAGGCAGGTGTGAATACATGCTTTAAGGTAAGAATGCTTTCCAAAATATAGATTTTAATTGTTTACATTTAACAGTTTACAAAATGAAAAGTGTGCTAACAGAAGAAAAAATTCAAATCAATATTTGGTGTGACTACCCTTGGCTTTAAACCAGCATCATTTCGTATTCCTGCACAAAGTCATGGATTTCGTAAGATTAGAGTCAGGTATATGATTGATCAATTACACCAAGCAGGTGCTAATGATCATCAATTTCATATTTCATTATTTGAAACAGAAACAGCTGTGTAGGAGGCTTTAACCTGGGTGAGGAACAGCCAAACTCTGCTACTAAGGTAAGATAGTGGAAGACAGTTTCATGTCACAGGTCATCCAGAATGGCAAGACTGCATCAGCAAGGTCTCTCCCAGGTAGTTGCGGTCCGTCTTTATAGGGAGCACGGGCGCCGCCTCCCCTATCCATGCATCCGGCCCCCTGATCTACATATCAGGGCACCAGGGACTATGGATTCCAATGTGGGGGGGTGTTTTTTTTAAGCACCTGATTAGAGCCAGAGGCTCTAATAGGCTTCAAAAAAGGGTGGCCTCTGAGCGCAGAGCATTGCGCTCTGAACCCACCCAGTTGTGTGACAATAGAAAATTAATTTTCGCTATTTTCACACTAAAGTTCCTCCCTGCCAATCAAGAGGTAGGTTGTGAAACCTGTTTCCTGATTGGCCAAAGTGTCAGGCGATCCAATTGGATGTCTAGCGCTTTGGCGGAAGAAGACACACACGGCGGAGGAAGCTGGAGGAGCGTGCATTGGAGCCGACGCTGACAGCACTGCAAGAGAGGACGAGAGGACACCACAGCCCCTCTACACGAGCGGGTATGTGCTGGACTGCCCACGGGGGGCTGGGGGGTGCTATCAAAGCCGAGCCATGAGGCTGGGGGGGGGTTGTGCTGTCAGAGCTGAGCTGCGCCGCCGGGGGCATGCTGACAGAGCCGAGTGGTGCCACGGGGGGGGGTTTGTTTGCCCCCCCAAAAGAAGAACCCACCAGCCACCACTGCTCCCAGGCAAAGATCTTAAAGAAGACTGGGGTTTCAATATGTTCTGTTCATGCTCCTCTAAAGAAGCACAATGTATTGGGAAGCATTGAGGAGCGTAGACGTAGTGGTCGGCCATTAATCTTCATGCAGCAGATGGAAGACACATCATGCTGACTTCCTTTTGACATTGGAAGTTGTCAGCAGATGGGCAACAGGGCTGCAGGCAGTGTATTCATAAGCCTGGCATTGCACCCGTGATCAATCAACCACTTAAGGACCGCCCCACGTACATTTACATTTACAGAGCATTGCGCTCTGAACCCACCCAGTTGTGTGACAATAGAAAATGAATTTTCGCTATTTTCACACTAAAGTTAAGCGCAAAGTTACATACCTGTACGTGAGTCTCGTGCACGCTCTGGGGTGCACGCCACCGGAATCTGCGCTCCCACTGTGATTGGACACAGCGGGAGCCAATCAGCAGGTCTGGCGGCCGTTATGACGGCTGGCCACCCGCGATCGCTCTCTGGAGAGATAGAACGGCGGTCTGCCTATGTAAACAAGGCAGACCGTCATTCTCTCAGACAGGAAGAGAGACATCTGAGATTCCTGCTAATCAGGAACGCAGATGTGTCTCTTCCTCGAGTCACCCCATCCCCCACACAGTAAGAAAACACACCCAGGGAACACAGTTAACCCTTTCATTGCCCCTGATGTTAACCCCCTTCCTGCCAGTGTTTTATACAGTATCAGTGCATTTTTTTTTTAGCACTGATCACTGTATTGGTGCCACTGGGCCCCAAAAAGTGTCACTTAGTGTCAGATTTGACCGCCGCGATGTTGCAGTCCCACTAAAAATCGCTGATTCCCGCCATTACTAGTTAAAAACAATTAAAAAAATGAATAGTCCGTAAATCTATTCCATAGTTTGTAGACACTATAACTTTTGCGCAAACCAATCAATAGACGTTTTTTGAGATTTTTATTTACCAAAAATATGCAGCAGAATACATATTGGCCTATATTGATGAAGAAATTAGATTTTACATTTGTTTTATTGAGAATGTTTTATAGCAGTAAGTAATATATATATATATATATATATATATATATATATATATATATATATATATATATATATTTTTTTTTTTTTTTTTTTTTAATTGTCAGTCTTTTTTTGTTGATAGCGCAAAAACTTAAAACCGCAGAGGTGATCAAATACAACCAAAATAAATCTCTATTTGTGGGGAAAAAAATCAATTTTATTTGTGTACAACGTTGCACGACCGCGCAATTGTCAGTTAAAGCGATGCAGTGCCGTATCGCAAAAAATGGCCTGTTCAGGATGGGGGTAAAACCTTCCGGAGCTGAAGAGGTTAATGGTGGGTGCAATGCTCTACAGCAGTGATGGCAAACCTTTTTGGGCCCGAGTGCCCAAACTGCAACACAACACCAACTTATTTATTTTAAAGTGCCAACACTGGTGACGATCGCCCACCCCGGGAGGGTTGGCAGCCAGTTCAGCACTCACCCGGCTTCGGCATCCAGTGTCAGTGTGACTGGCAGCAGCTTTTCCTTTTGTTGGTGCCTGTGATTGCCCTCTTTACTCTCTATCGTGTCCTCTCAGCACCTCTCAGCATCGTCCTCTCACTCCTCTCTGGCTATTTCAACTCCAGGGGCTGTTGTGGCTTGGGCTCGGGCTCTCTCTTTTCCAAACTACCTCAGCCTCCTCTCACTCTTGTTTCTGCACTCCTCTCACCCTTGCTCTCCTTTTTCCCTCAGCCCTTTTTTTTCCGGGCTCCAGGCTGTCCCTCCTCTTATTTTTGCAGGGCATGCTGGGGCTGTAGTTTTCCTTTAATTAATAAAAATGGAGCCATAGTCTTCCGGGACTACATGTCCCATGGTGCACTTGTCCTGGCTCCTCATTGGTCCCTGGCTGCAACCAACCAGGAGTCCTCTTGTCAGCTTCTTCCTCTACTACAGTGCAGAGGCTTGTATTAAGTTGCTATGGGCAACCAGTCAGCTCTTTCCCCCCACATTTCAAGCAGCTTTACTGGGCTCCAGCCAGAACTCTGGGAAACTCCTGCCCTGGCCTTATAGTGAACACCTGGGACACTCTTCCCGCCTCCCCATTGGCTGGCCGGCTTTGTTGTTAAATTTCCGCTGCCCAGCCCACCCACTGAGCCAATGCAGAGCTGCAGATTGGCTGAAGCAGCAGACGCATGCATCAGCCTGGCTCCCATGACTGACACCTGCGCTGGCCAATTGCCTCCTTGCACAGGACCTGTCCAGCCCACCCACCAAGCTAACGCAGAGCCGCAGATTGGCCGAAGCAGCGGACGCACACATTGGCCTGGCTCCCTTGACTGACACCTGCGCTGGCCAATTGCCTCCTTGCAGGGGATCTGGGTGTCTCGGGGAAGCCAATGGGCTAGATGCATAGAGGGCAGGAGGGGGCAGGACTGCAAGAGGCCATGCGTGTGCTGCTGGTAAAGCCTGAGCTGAGTCAATAGACCGAGCACCAGCATATTTTTAATGGGCAGTCGGGCACTTCAGTTAGGGATAAGAGAAAAGATGGCGACCCTGCTCGCGTGCCCATAGAGAGGGCTCTGCGTGCCAGCTGTGGCACGCGTGCCATAGGTTCACCATCACTGCTCTACAAGCTCCTGTGAAAAGAATAAAAAAAGTCCATTTTTTTTGCTGCAAAAATATGTGCATTTATATTTTTTGTTTCACAAAGGTGAACTTAGCCTTGAAGAATAATTTACAGAATATGATTGGTTAGTTTTAGTTTTAATATATATGTTGTTGGTATATTATTGTGATTTCTTTTATTTTTTTATTATGTATTATTATTATTATTATTATATATTTGTTTAGCATATTTTTGAGCACTTGGGGATTTATGGTATTATAGAGAAAGGGGTATGTTACATATATTGGGAGAAGAATTACAGTATATTTCTGACTACTATAATATTATATAATGTAATTTAATACATTGTTAAAATAATTGTTTAAAAAAAAAATGTTAAATAAAATTCTTATAGGTCAAAATTATTGACTATTATAGTTTTTGAAATCTTAGAAATGAATGTGGAATCCTGGTTTAGCGTATTAGTAATTATACGAGCAATGTGTACAGAAAAGGAAGCTATCACAACATCACATTTGGTTGTAAAAAAAAAAAAAACAATTACAGTTTACTTTAAAAGGAAACAACAAATATTTGAATCACAAAAAGAAACACATTCAGAGTGTTGGGTTTAATATGTTTTATAGAAACAGAACTCCTATTTTCTACAATCAGCAAACTTCCAGAAAAAGTCAAAGTGTTAGTAAAATATTGCACAGCATGCTGAAAGCCTGCCATCTCACCTCACTTCACAGACACTGGTGACGGCAAAGTCTGGTTTAAAAAAAAAAAAAAAAAGAGAAAATGTAGCAGAATTCTGCAACTTAACTGGGAGACTCCTGACATTGCTCAGCGCCTCTTAGGGGGTCTCCGTACAAGTGCTCCGTTTAACCTCTTGACTTCTGAAAGATGTACCCCCCTTTCTGACCAAACCATTTTTTACGATACGGTACTGCGTTATTTAACTGACAATTGCGCGGTCGTGCGACACTGTACCCAGACAAAAATTATGTCCTTTTTTACCACAAATAGAGCTTTCTTTTGGTGGTATTTGATCCCTTCTGCAGTTTTTATTTTTTGCGCTATAAACAAAAAAAGACTGACAATTTTGAAAAAAAAAAAATTATATATATATATATATATATATATATATATATATATATATATATATATATATATATACATATATATACATATATATGTATATATATATATATATATACATATATACGTATATATATATATATATATATATATATATATATATATATATATATACATAAATACTTTTATTTTCTGCTATAAAACATTCTCCCAAAAAAAAAAATTTTAATTTCTTCATTACTTTAGGCCAATTTGTATTCTGCTACATATTTATGGTCTACAAACTATGGGATAGATTTATAGACTTTTTTTTTTTTTCATTGTTTTTACTAGTAATGGTGGGGATGAGCAATTTTTAGCGGGACTGCGACATTGCGGCAGACAAATCTGACATTTTTTTTTCCCCCACAAATATAGCTTTCCTTAGGTGGTATTTGATCACCTTTATGGTTTTTATTCTTTGAGCTATTAACAAAAAAGACTGATAATTTTGAAATATATATATATGTATATATTATTTTTTTTTTTTTACTTTCTGCTATAAAACATTTTCAATAAAAAAAAAAAAAAATAGAATTTCTACATTACTTTAGGCCAATTTGTATTCTGCTACATATTTTTGGTTTACAAACTATGGGATGGACTTATGGACTTTTTTTTTTTTATTGTTTTTACTAGTAATGGTGGGGATGAGCGAATTTTTAGCGGGACTGCGACATTACGGCAGAAAAATCTGAAATTTCTTTCCCACAAATAGAGTTTTCCTTTCGTGGTATTTGATCACCTCTGTGGTTTGTATTTTTTGTGCTATAAACAAAAAAAGACAGAAAATGTTAAAAAAAAAATCATATATTTTTTTTAAAATTAGGTTAAATGTGTGCCTAGCCAGTGTTCTACTATACCGTGGGAGATGCTTTTACTATGGGAAGGCATGGATCCATATCTCTGCTTTGCAGGTACACAGGATCAATACCTTCCCCACTGACAGAACGGCGATCTGCTTGTTTACATAGGCAGATCGCCGTTCTGCCTTTGTGCTGAACAATCAGCGGGAGCCAGCGGACATCGAGTCTGCACTACCCACCACTGGACTCCCGCTGTGTGTAAACACAGCGGGAGCAAGCCCTACCCGAAAGAGGCGGATCACGTATATATTCGTTATGATCGCAATTCGTAAATTCAAAAATTCGTAAATTCATAAATTTGTAAATAAGAAAGAATAACTAACTAACTAATAATAACTAACTACTAAATTATAGGTATTGGAATTTCCTTTGAAATTTGGCTGTTAGTGAACGTAACAAATACGAATTTATCCGAAGTTACGAATTATCCGAAATAACGAATGCCGCATCTAAACAAATGGAACGGAACAAATTAATAATAAATAATAAAAATAATAATAATAAAATGTTTTATTATTTATTATTGTTATTTATTATTATTAATTAGTTACATTCAATGAACAGCCATCCTCCAATAAAGTGCTCGGTGCTCCAAAATTCGAAATAATAGTACTGAAGAGCTTCAGGTAAATATATATATATATACAATTAAATAATAATAAAAATAATACAAAAAATAATAACAGTAATAATAAGGATGGGGCCAATCATTGTGTGATAACATCAAATAATGATAAAATAGAACTAATGCCTTGGAATACATGTAATGGATCACTTTTATACTTATAGAGTGAGGACATTAAGGAGGGAATGAGATTAATGTATAACAATGACCTCAAATGCCTTGATAGAAGAAACTCAACTCACAGCATATTGTAATAAAAATGTAAGGTTGTCAAATGTTCTATTGTAACCATGGTGTAAATTGACATTCTGTACCTTGTGCAGGTGGTGATAGAAGGAAATAATGGACAATAGGACATGATTGCCAAATGTCTACCTCAACAAAGTGAGAAAAAGTACCCATCTGCATTAGATTGCTGTCACATCCTTTTGATATTGGAACAATTGGGTGACGTCGTAATGCCTAATAATATCCTTCATATAAAACTCTAACTGATAGGCAAGTCGAAAGACTGTACCAGATGGATTGCTCTGGTTAAATATCCTTCTTAGAAACCTCCTGTAGTTTGGAGATCCTTGCTATAGATCAGTACTCTCCAAACTGCGGCCCTTGGGGCCCTATTTCATCCACTGTTACCAACAATGAGGCATAATTCCCCTCACTGACACCTATGATGGGGCACAATTTCTCCCAATGACACTAACAATGGGTGGGGCCCAATGACTCCAATGAAGGGACACAATTCTCCCAATGACACCAACAATGGGGGGGTCCAACGACATCAATGATGGGGCATAATGCCTCCCAATGACACCAATGATGAAACACTATTCCTCCCAATGACACCTATGATGAGGCACAATTTCTCCCAATGACACTAACAATGGGGCCCAATGACGGGACACAATTCCTCCCACTGACACCAACGATGGGACATTGTTTTTTCCCACTGTCGTCTGGACCTTTTCTAATCCCAATGGCCACAATCCGCCCCCCCCCCCCAAAAGTCTGAATGACAGTAAACTGGCCCGTTGTTTAGAAAGTTTGGAGACCCCTGCTGGGATATAGATGATGGATAGTTTGGAAGATTGTACCAGATGCTTTGGACTACTCCACTGGACTATTCTGGTTGAGCATTGTCATTCTCACTACCTGTTTGATAGATCTTGGATGCTGATATCCAGATGCTTGACCAGGAGCTGGCTCAGCCTCTCAGTCCACTGCTGAGAGCCTGAGACAGCTGACCCCGCCCCCTGACCCCTCCACAGCCTGGCGCTCCAGTAAGCACTGGAGGGGCAGAGCAGATAGCTGACTGACAGTCACCAGCTCTCTTCTCACTAAAGCCCAAGAACTGAGCAATCAGCGGTCTTTGATCATTTGTTTCTCTGTCTTAGAGGCAGCAGGGGACAGACTGATACTGCATCCACCTAGGTGAGTATAATTATGATTGTGTGTTTTTTTTTTCCGTTCCTGAACTTCTCTTTGAAGCATAAAGATGCCGAGCCATGCCAGCTTTTAGGGGATAGACCAGGCATGTCCAAAGTCCGGCCCGCGGGCCAATCGCGGCCCACATTCCTTATTCGGGCGGCCCGCCTGGTCATTTTGAAAAGTATATCTTTTGTGGCTCCCAACGAATCCCCAAGCGCCTGGGGCCACGAAAGATGTACATGCTGGCTGCCTTGAAGGGGACAGGGAGGGGACAGGGAGGGGGAGGGACGAGTGCCGTACAGGAGTATTTCCTGTTTACACGGCGACCTCTGTAAAAGGAAGTCCCGTCTCCTGCGCTACCATTGGACGACTGTTCTGTCCATCACAGGAGGCGGGACTTTCTATTAAAGAGGCCGCCGATAAAACAGGAGTTTCTCCTGTATGTCTATTAGTGCTCGTCCCGCCCCCTCCCTGTCTCCTCTAAGGCTGCAGATGTGCTTGAATCAGGCTGCACTGATGGCAATGGTGAGTCTGCATTCATGTCAATAGGGGTGCTGCATTCAAGACAACGGGGGTGCTGCATTCATGACAATGGGGGTGCTGCATTCATGACAATGGGGGTGATGCATTCAGGGCAAGGGGGTGCTGCATTCAGGGCAAGGGGGGTGCTGCATTCAGGGCAAGGGGGTGCTGCATTCAGGACAATGGGGGTGCTGCATTCAGGGCAACAAGGGTGCTGCATTCAGGGCAAAGGGGGTGCTGCATTCAGGACAAGGGGGGTGTTGCATTCAGGACAACGGGGATGCTGCATTCAGGACAACAGAGGTGCTGCATTCAACACAACAGGGTGCTGCATTCATTACAATGGGGGTGCTGCATTCAGGGCAAGGGGGTGCTGCATTCAGGGCAAGGGTGTGCTGCTATCAGGACAACGGGGGTGCTGCATTCAGGGCAACGGGGGTGCTGCATTCAGGGCAACAGGGGTGCTGCATTCAACACAACGGGGTGCTGCATTCATGACAATGGGGGTACTGCATTCATGACAATGGAGGTGCTGCATTCAGGGCAAGGGGGGTGCTGCATTCAGGGCAAGGGGGGTGCTGCATTCAGGACAAGTGGTGTGCTGCATTCAGGACATAGGGGGTGCTGCATTCAGGACAAGGGGGTGCTACATTCCAGACAAAGGGGGGAGGGACGAGTGCCGTACAGGAGTATTTCCTGTTTACATGGCGACCTCTGTAAAAGGAAGTCCCGTCCCGAACTCCCGCTGCATGTATGGCACTTGTGAGGATGTATTGATGGGCACTGACCCTTATTTTGCTTCACAGTTCACATTTAAACTTTAAGAATTTTTCCTGATTCTTGCCTCTGAAAGTGAAGGTGCGTGTTATACGCCAATAAGTATGGTATATCCAAATAACACACCCAAGCTCATCTCTTTACTCACACACAGCCACAAAGGCAAGAGAATTCTTGTTGGGCCGTGTATTAGTGCTCGGACGAACACACTTAGACCAAATTTTAATGGTTCACAGAATGTCAGGCAAAATGGTAAGCCTTCAGGCATGTTCACTTCATCAAATCTGGCCCTCTTTGAAAAAAGTTTGGACACCCCTGGGTAGACCAATGTTTCCCCTACAGCAGTTAGCTGGCCAGTTTGGGAACCACATAAAGACATTAGATTGTCACTCAATTTGGCACATTGAGATTGGACGTTTCCCAAATAAATACATACCTAAAGGCCTTGTTCACCTTTTCAATATTAAAGCTTTAGGCTGAGGGAGAGCGCACTCCACATGGGATGGTTTTTTATCAAAGAAGAGTGATTGCTCCTGTGAAGCTGAAGATAAGCACTCAACATATGGGACATTCAGATCCCAGGACAGGGATGATCTCTTATGCCGCGTACACACGGTCGGACTTTTCGTCTACAAAAGTCCAACGGACGCTGACGGACTAAAGCTGGCTGGTAATCCGATCGTGTGTGGGCTTCTCCGGACTTTCAACGGACTTTTTCAGCCTCAAATCCGACGGACTTTACATTTGAAACATGCTTCAAATCTTTCCGACGGACTCGAGTCCGGTCGAAAAATCCGCTCGTCTGTATGCTAGTCTGACGGACAAAAACCCACGCTAGGGCAGCTATTGGCTACTGGCTATCAACTTCCTTATTTTAGTCCGGTGTACGTCATCACGTAAGAATTCGACGGACTTTTGTGTGATCGTGTGTAGGCAAGTCTGTTCGTTAGAAAGTCTGCCGCAAGTCCGTCGAAAGTCCGTTGAAAGTCCGTTGAAAGTCTGTCGGACAGGCTGTCGGACTTTTGTAGCTGAAAAGTCCGACCGTGTGTACGCCCCATTAGAGCTCTTTCACATCTTTGGGTGTTTCTATCACCCTCGGAAAAGTGATCTGTGACTCTTAGACTCCAATGGGTGAGTTGAACAGGAGGTGGCACCTGTCAAACTTGGAATGCCAAGTTAAAAATTACCCTGGCTGCAAATCAAATCTTCATGGCCAAAGCATGTGTACAGTACCCTCCACCTTGAGGTTACATTTTAGTTGGGCAACTGGGCAGGCAGTAAAAGAACGGTTCAACCTCCTGGACAGAGGTAAAGTCTCACACTGAATTACCGCAGAGACCCAGAAGAAAGAAATGGAACACACCAAGATTCAAGAAGAATACACATAACCAAAAGATTTAGACAATAATAACTTACCTTGGAGTTCAGCTTTAAATTCCCTTACAGTATATGCCAGTGCAAATTCGGCAAATGTTTGTTATTTTAGTCTCTATTTTTTCTAGCCCCCAGGTGGTCTCTCTCCTGCCTTTTCCCGAGTCTGGTGATATTGTAAAGCTGGCCATACACAACAGCCAGATGTCAGTAGCATTACACTTCATATATCCTGAAATATGGATCTGGAGGCACTTCAAAGCCTGAGAACATCTAACAGGTCCACTTGTCGCCCCGTAGGAATTCGATAAGAAAACTTGGCTTTATTTAGTGATTGCTAGTATAACATAAAGAGCTATAAAAACTAAGCAGTAAACTTGTCATTCGGCAACCATTCTCCATGAGTAAATCTTTCAGGTGCATGGGTTTCAGCCTTTTCACCTCTCCATGTACGCCCCCTATGGACCAGAGCAAGTTTTACATTTCTGCTATGGGCCTGTTTATTTTTGCAATAACTTTATGCCTATTTAAGATAACAAAGTAATACATTTTTGTTGGGTTAAATTAGAACTTAAGACATTTTCAGTTTAAAGAAGAAGTAAACTGTGCCAACGTTTCTTTTTTATTTAACCACTTCCAGACCGCCCGCCGTCATTATACATCACTACTTTGACGTTGAATACCGTGGTTATGGCAGCAGATAGCTGCCATAACCAAGGTATTTTTAAAAACTGCGGGCGGTCAGCTTTCAGATAAAAGTGGTCTCTGCGGCTGATTCATGGCAAGATCACTTTTATCAGCGGCGGGAGAGGTGCCCCCCCGGACACGAACGGCGGTGATAAGTTGCGCCCTCCCATGGGAGATAGACAGCGGCAATCAGTCCCACCCACAGGAGATGGGTGACAGCGATCAGTCCCCTCCTCCGTGGGAGAAGGACAGCAGCAATCAGTACCCCCCACGGGAGAGGGACGGCGGTGATCAGTGCCCTCCATCATGGGAGACGGATGGCGGGGATCAGTGGCCTTACTTTAGGAGGCCGATGCTGCTCCTCACTCCAGGGAAGAGCTGTTGCTTCTCCTCCTGAATAGGAAGTGGGTCCTCCTGAGACCTGATTGGCCGGGGGGAGAATCAAGAAGACAATAGCGAATATTAATTCGCTATTGTCACTCAATTGGTTGGGCTCAGGGCACAGTGCTCTGCGCCCCGAGCCCACACTTTTTTTAAGCCAATTAGAGCCTCAGGCTCTAATCATGATCATGTCATTGAAAACCATGAGTCCGGTGCCCTGCATGTAGATTAGGGGGGCGGCGCCCCTGAGCCCCTAATGGACGGGCCACCACTGGTTCTGCAGATGAGCCCCCTACACTATACTTTCTCAAGAACTTTTCTGGTCAGTAGACATTCTGGTCGGGGTCGTGAGATGCACGAAAATGACCCACCAAGTTGTACCGGCTTCTACTTCCTTAATATTCAGTCATTCCCCCCTCCTCTTTTTCTTCTTTAGCAGAAAAAAAAAAGAAACACAAAAAAGCAATAAAATAAATAATTGTCCAAGGACCTACTAGGCGAAACGTTTTTCAGCATTTGATTAAGAAGCAGCCTGATGTATGTGACACTAGAGCAGAGCGGAGGTTTGCATTGAGTTGCAGCTCATGCAGTCTGGTCCTGGAGGGATATTCATTGACATGCTACTGAGCAGCTGAGAACCTTCAAGTGCAGCAATGGGAAAAAAACAGGAGCACTAAGCAAAGCATCAGACTACATATTGTACTGAGGCTGAAAATCACATTCATTTCTTGTTGAATTCAGACGGTGCCGATGGCTCAGGACACATAATAAGAGACGATGGAGGCTTTTTAAATGGGAAGCTGTTAACACATTTCTTGCATGTTTGCGTCTATAAATAGCAAGCCCTCGTCGCTGGTCCGCGCTTAAAGTGAACCTGTACTCTTATTATATGGCTTCAGCCATACCTATGTTTGTGTGTTCATGGGCACATTATCATGAGCATCAATGCATGCACACCACAATGCATTTGTATGGTATTGCCATATTTGCATTGCAATGAATTCCGGGTCTTTCCCAACGGCACCCCAATGTACATACCGGTAGCGACTGGTGCTGGAGGATTTTGGGGGGCATTGGTGGCCCCTTCCAGGTCCGCACTCACCCTACGACAGAGCTCCTCTGGACTGTCTGGCTCCGCAGCTTCTGTCTTCACCCGGTCTTCTTTCTGAATAGTTCTGAATGGCCGGGAATCCGGGAGCCGGTGCCGATTCCCTGGCATTGCAGGGTGGGAGGACAATAAAAAACTGGCCAATTGGGGCCTTGGGATGTGGTCACATGCCTGTGAGGGAGTGATGGACCTGGTAGAAACCTATTGGTCCAGCCCCCTGCACAGTGCACGACCACACAGATGGTGTGAGCTGGGGGGGGCGGCGCCATGGGCTGGGGGAAGGAGGGGCGCCGCCTCTGCGCCCCTTGTGGACCGGCCGCCAATGGTACATACTGTATATAGTATAAAGCATATATTATAGTATATAGTTACATAGTTACATAGTTACATAGTAGGTGAGGTTGAAAAAAGACACAAGTCCATCAAGTCCAACCTATGTGTGTGATTATGTGTCAGTATTACATTACATATCCCTGTATATTGCGGTCATTCAGGTGATTATCTAATAGTTTCTTGAAGCTATCAATGCTCCCCGCTGAGACCACCGCCTGTGGAAGGGAATTCCACATCCTTGCCGCTCTTACAGTAAAGAACCCTCTACGTAGTTTAAGGTTAAACCTCTTTTCTTCTAATTGTAATGAGTGGCCACGAGTCTTATTAAACTCTCTTCTGCGAAAAAGTTTTATCCCTATTGTGGGGTCACCAGTACAGTATTTGTAAATTGAAATCATATCCCCTCTCAAGCGTCTCTTCTCCAGAGAGAATAAGTTCAGTGCTCGCAACCTTTCCTCATAACTAAGATCCTCCAGACCCTTTATTAGCTTTGTTGCCCTTCTTTGTACTCGCTCCATTTCCAGTACGTCCCTCCTGAGGACTGGTGCCCAGAACTGGACAGCATACTCCAGGTGCGGCCGGACCAGAGTCTTGTAGAGCGGGAGAATTATCGTTTTATCTCTGCAGTTGATCCCCCTTTTAATGCATGCCAATATTCTGTTTGCTTTATTAGCAGCAGCTTGGCATTGCATGCCATTGCTGAGCCTATCATCCACTAGGACCCCCAGGTCCTTTTCCATCCTAGATTCCCCCAGAGGTTCTCCCCCCAGTGTATAGATTGCATTCATATTTTTGCCACCCAAATGCATTATTTTACATTTTTCTACATTGAACCTCATTTGCCATGTAGTCGCCCACCCCACCCCTGCGGAGAAGTTATTGCCCTGCTTAGCTTAGTATCATCTGCAAATACAGAGATTGAACTGTTTATCCCATCCTCTAGATCGTTTATAAACAAATTAAATAGGATTGGTCCCAGCACAGAACCCTGGGGAACCCCACTACCCACCCCTGACAATTCTGAGTACTCCCCATTTATCACCACCCTCTGAACACGCCCTTGTAGCCAGTTTTCAATCCATGTGCTCACCCTATGGTCCATGCCAACGCACCTTATTTTGTACAGTAAACGTTTATGGGGAACTGTGTCAAATGCTTTCGCAAAATCCAGATACACCACGTCTACGGGCCTTCCTTTATCTAGATGGCAACTCACCTCCTCATAGAAGGTTAATAGATTGGTTTGGCAAGAACGATTCTTCATGAATCCATGCTGATTACTGCTAATGATATCATTCTTATTACTAAAATCTTGTATATAGTCCCTTATCATCCCCTCCAAGAGTTTACATACTATTGATGTTAGGCTAACTGGTCTGTAATTCCCAGGGATGTTTTTTGGGCCCTTTTTAAATATTGGTGCTACATTGGCTTTTCTCCAATCAGCTGGTACCATTCCAGTCAATAGACTGTCTGTAAAAATTAGGAACAACGGTCTGGCAATCACCTGACTGAGTTCACTAAGTACCCTCGGATGCAAGCCATCTGGTCCCGGTGATTTATTAATGTTAAGTTTCTCAAGTCTAATTTTAATTCCGTCCTCTGTTAACCATGTAGGTGCTTCCTGTGTTGTGTCATGAGGATAAACACTGCAGTTTTGGTTACTGAAGCCCCCCGATTCACTCGTGAAGACTGAGGAGAAGAATAAATTCAATACCTTTGCCATCTCCCCATCCTTTGTAACCAGATGTCCTTCCTCATTCTTTATGGGGCCAATATGGTCTGTCCTCCTTTTTTACTGTTTACATACTTAAAGAATTTCTTGGGATTTTTTTTGCTCTCCTCCGCTATGTGTCTTTCATGTTCTATCTTAGCCGTCCTAATTGCACCCTTACATTTCTTATTGCATTCTTTATAAAGTCTGAATGCTGAGGATGATCCCTCAACCTTGTATTTTTTGAAGGCCTTCTCCTTTGCTTTTATATGCATTTTTACATTGGAGTTAAGCCATCCAGGATGTTTGTTCGCTCTTTTAAATTTATTACCCAATGGGATACATTGGCTAATGCCCTTATTTATTATGCTCTTAAAGCAAACCCATCTCTCCTCCGTATTCTTTGTTCCTAATATTTTATCCCAATTTATGCCTTTTAGCAAGGTTTGTAGTTTAGGGAAAGTATAACGCAGCCTTTACTTAGAATTATGTAGCACTGCCCTTGATTACTTGATTAGGGCCCCTGTGCGCCTCCTGCAGTGTGTATCGGGCGCATTCTGGGACCGTTGAGTTCACAGACGGGGGTAAAGAGCCAATCACAGGGGCCCTCTACCATGTGATCAGCTGTGTCCAGTCACAGCTGATCTCAATGTACACAGACTTGCCAGTTACCGGCAGTCCTTTCCTCCCACGCTGTATCTGCTGTGAAGAAAGAAGAGCCGATACCTGACAAGACTGTCAAAACATCGTTTACACTGATAATAAGGGCACTGATCATCAGTGCAGCTCCAATAATGCCAATCAGTGCCACCTTTCAGTGCCCATCAGTGCCACCTATCGGTGCCCATCATTGCTGCCCTATCAGTGCCACCTCATCAGTACCCATCAGTGCCACCTATCAGTGCCCATCAGTGCCACATATCAGTGCAAGTAATTGCTGCCCCATCAGTGCTGCCTATCAGTGCCCATCAGTGCCACCTATTTTGCCCATCATTGCTGCCCTTTCAGTGCCACCTCATCAGTACCCATCAGTGCCACCTATCAGTGCCCATCAGTCCCACCTATCGGTGCCCATCATTGCTGCCCTATCAGTGCCACCTCATCAGTACCCATCTGTGCCACCTATCAGTGCCCATCAGTGCCACATATCAGTGCAAGTCATTGCTGCCCCATCAGTGCCGCCTATCAGTGCCCATCAGTGCCACCTATTTTGCCCATCATTGCAGCCCTTTCAGTGCCAACTCATCAGTACCCATCAGTGCCACCTATCAGTGCCCATCAGTGCCACATATCAGTGCAAGTCATTGCTGCCCCATCAGTGCCGCCTATCAGTGCCCATCAGTGCCACCTATTTTGCCCATCATTGCTGCCCTTTCAGTGCCACCTCATCAGTACCCATCAATGCCACCTATCAGTGCCCATCAGCGCCACCTATTGGTGCCCATCATTACTGCCCTATCAGTGCCACCTGATCAGTACCCATCAGTGCCACCTATCAGTGCCCATCAGTGCCACATATCAGTGCAAGTCATTGCTGCCAAATCAGTGCCGCCTATCAGTGCCCATCAGTGCCACCTATTTTGCCCAGCATTGCTGCCCTTTCAGTGCCACCTCATCAGTACCCATCAGTGCCACCTATTAGTGCCCATTAGTGCCACCTATCGGTGCAAGTCATTGCTGCTCCATCAGTGCCACCTATCAGTGCCCATCAGTGCCACCTATCGGTGCCCATCATTGCTGCCCTATCAGTGCCACCTTATCAGTACCCATCAGTGCCACCTATCAGTGCCCATCAGTGCCACATATCAGTGCAAGTCATTGCTGCCCCATCAGTGCCGCCTATCAGTGCCACCTATCGGTGCCTATCATTGCTGCCCTATCAGTGCCACCTCATCAGTACCCATCAGTGCCACCTATCAGTGCCCATCAGTGCCACCTATTTTGCCCATCATTGCTGCCCTTTCAGTGCCACCTCATCGGTACCCATCAGTGCCACCTATCAGTGCCCATCAGTGCCACCTATCAGTGCCGATCAGTGCCACCTATCGGTGCCCATCATTGCTGCCCTATCAGTGCCACCTCATCAGTACCCATCAGTGCCACCTATCAATGCCCATCATTGCTTTTCCATCAGTGCCCATAAGTGCAGCCTCTTCAGTGCACATCAGTGAAGGATAATATGTACTTATTTGCAAAATTTATAGCAGAAGCTAAGAAAAACATTTTTTGTTCAACATTTTTGGCATTTTTTTCGTTTGTTTAGCAAACAATAAATGGCCCAGTGGAGATTAAATACCACCAAAAGAAAGCTCTATCTGTCTTAAAAAACAAACAAACCTCCAAATGGGTACAGCGTGCATGACCGCGCAATTGTCATTCATCCAGAGAGAGAGGTATCATTTTGCCCTCCTGTACAAATCATTAGTAAGACCTCATCTGGAATATGCAGTTCAGTCTTGTGCTCCAGTTCTCAAAAAAGGATATCAGGGAACTGGAGAAAGTGCAGAGAAGGGCAACTGAACTGATAAGAGGCATGAAGGAGCTCAGCTATGAGGAAAGATTAGAGGAACTGAATTTATTCTCTCTGGAGAAGAGGAGTTTAAGGGGGGATATGATCACCATGTATAAATATATAAGAGGTCCATATAGTGAACTTGGTGTTGAGTTATTCACTTTAAGGTCATCACAGAGGACAAGGGGGTACTCTTTACATCTAGAGGAAAATGGATTTCATCTCCAAATACGGAAAGGTTTCCTCACAGTAAGATCTGTGAAAATGTGGAATAGACTCCCTCCAGAGGTGGTTCTGGCCGGCTCAGTAGATTGCTTTACAAAAGGCCTGGAGTCTTTCCTAAATGTACAGAATATAACTGGGTACTAACATATATAGGTAAAGTTGATCCCAGGAAAATTCGATTGCCTCTCTGGGGATCAGGAAGGAATTTTTTTCCCTGTTGTAGCAGATTGGAGAATGCTTTGCTGGGGGGTTTCGCCTACCTCTGGATCAACTGAGGGTATAGGATTGTATTTTTTATTTATTTTTTGGTTGAACTAGATGGACTTTTTTAACCTGACTAACTATGTAACATCACTATAAAAAACATCACTTTCACTTTTCATTGCCTCTCAACTGCAGGTTTAACCACTTGCGTATCGCCCGCTGTCGTTATACGGCGGCTGTTCGAAGTGGAATACCGTTGTCAGCAGATAGCTGCCATAACCCCAGGATCCTCTTCAATGGCGGACGTTGCTCTTTCAGATAAAAGTGGTCTCCATGGCGGATTTCACTTTTATCGGCAGTGGGAGAGGTCCCCCCCTCCCTCCGTGCTCCGGTCATCTCTGCCGCTTACTGGAGCCATCCGTAGCAGCGGAGACAATCGCGTCCTTTCCCCCTGTGAGGCCGGATGCCGAATGAGGGAAAGATGGCCCCCCGCTTGGCTCCTTACCATTGGATGACGGAAGCGACGTCAAACGTCACTTCCGCCCTATGGTCTTAAAGGGGATATTTCTTTTTTTGCAAAAAAAATACATTTATTTTTTATTTATTTATTTATTTTTATTGAATTGAAGTGTAAATGTGAGATATGAGGTATTTTTGACCCCCAGATCTCACATTTAAGAGGACCTGTCATGCTTTTTTTCTATTACAAGGGATGTTTCCATTCCTTGTAATAGGAATAAAAGTGACCCAAAACATTTTTTTTAAAAGGACAGTGTAAAAATAAAAAATAAAAAGTAAAATAATGTCCCGCCGTGGGCATGTCTTAAGTGAGCGTGGCTAAAAGGGAGTGTGGTTAGCGTCTGAGATGAACGAGGGATGGAGGGAGAGGGATGGAGGCAGAGGGAGTTAGGGATGGAGGGAAAGCAGCCCCAGATACTACACAACAATAGAAATATGTGTATTCTAGAAAGTTTAACATCTAGCAGATAAAGATACTCCAAACACCTGGTGTTAGCACTTCAATCATCCCGGCACCATGGTTGTTATGGTGTCAGGATGATTGAAGTGCATTATTTCTATTATTACATTGTAATTTAAAATTAAATCATTCAACTCACCATAATGCCAAATCAGTGGGATCCCTGAGCGTGTCACCTGCCACGTCGCCTGCCACCAGCCGTCCGTCCTTGCATCAGGTATCCCAGCAGAGTCCGTCCTTGCATCAGATGTCCCCAGCGGAGCCCCTCCTTACATCAGATGTCCCCAGCGGAGCCCCCTTACATCAGATGTCCCCAGCGGAGCTCCCCCTTACATCAGATGTCACCATCGGAGCCTCCCCTTACATCAGGTGTCCCCATCGGAGCCTCCCCTTACATCAGGTGTCCCTGTGGAGCCCCCCTTGCATCAGATGTCCCCAGCGGTGCCCCCTTACATCAGATGTCGCCAACGAAGCCCCCCTTACTTAAAATGTCCCCAGTGGAGCCCCCCTTACATCAGATGTCCCCAGCGGAGCCCCCCATACATCAGATTTCCCCAGCGGAGCCCCCCTTACATCAGAGGTCCCCAGCAGAGCCCCCCTTACATCAGATGTCCCCAGCGGAGCCCCCCTTACATCAGGTGTCACCAGCGGAGCCCCCCTTACATCAGATGTCCCCAGCGGAGCCCCCCCTTACATCACGTGTCACCAGCGGAGCCCCCCTTACATCAGGTGTCACCAGCGGAGCCCCCCTTACATCAGATGTTCCCAGTGGAGCCCCCCCTTACATCAGGTGTCACCAGCGGAGCCCCCTTACATCAGATGTCCTCAGCGGAGCCCCCTTACATCAGGTGTCACCAGCGGAGCCCCCCCTACATCAGATGTCCCCAGCGGAGCCCCCCTTACATTAGATGTCCCCAGCGGTGCCCCCCTTACATCAGATGTGCCCAGCGGAGCCCCCCCTCACATCAGATGTCCCCAGCGGTGCCCCCCTTACATCAGATGTCCCCAGCGGAGCCCCCTTACATCAGGTGTCACCTGCGGAGCCCCCCCTTACATCAGGTGTCCCGAGTTTGAGCCCCCCTTACATCAGATGTTCCCAGCGGAGCCCCCCTTAATCAGATGTCCCCAGCGGAGCCCCCCTTACATCAGATGTCCCCAGCGGAGCCCCCTCTTACATCAGATGTCCCCAGCGGAGCCCCCCCTTACATCAGATGTCCCCAGCGGAGCACCCCTTACAACAGATGTCCCCAGCGGAGCCCTCCCTTACATCAGGTGTCCCCAGCAGTGCCCCCCTTACCTCAGGTGTCCTAGTAGGAGGGGGTATACAAAATAATGTCTCCCTCCATCGGCCGCGTGGTTACAATAGAACCCCCGTCCCTTTCCATAACAGACCGGCAGTGGGGCGGGGCGGAGCGGGGCGCAGGGTGGGCGGCAATGCAGGAGCTTCGTCCAGCCACCCAGTCATTCCTGGTCTTCTTAAAAATGGTGACCGGCGGACCTCTAGTGGCGGCAGGGAAAAATCGTAAAAAAACTGATTTCTCGGGACATTTCCCGGGAAACAATAAAATCGGGAAAAGAGTCCAAATCCCGGGAACGTCCCGGGAAATCCGGGACAGTTGGTAAGTATGCATGTCCTGTTCTTCGCCGTCATGTCCTGTTCTTCGGGGGCATGTCCTGTTCTCCAGCGTCGTGTCCTGTTCTTCAGGGGCATGTCCTGTTCTCTGGCATCATGTCTGTTCTCCGGCATCATGTCCTGTTCTTCGGCGTCATGTCCTGTTCTTCGGCGTCATGTCCTGTTCTTCGGCGTCATGTCCTGTTCTTCGGGGGTATGTCCTGTTCTCCAACGTCATGTCCTGTTCTACGGGGGCATGTCCTGTTCTCTGGCATCATGTCCTGTTCTTCGGCGTGATGTCCTGTTCTTTGGCGTCATGTCCTGTTCTTCGGCGTCATGTCCTGTTCTTCGGGGGCATGTCCTGTTCTCCAACGTCATGTCCTGTTCTACGGGGGCATGTCCTGTTCTCCGGCATCATGTCCTGTTCTTCGGCGTCATGTCCTGTTCTTTGGCGTCATGTCCTGTTCTTCGGCGTCATGTCCTGTTCTCCGGTGTCATGTCCTGTTCTTCGGCGTCATGTCCTGTTTTCTGCGTCATGTCCTGTTCTTCGGTGTCATGTCCTGTTCTCCGGCATCATGTCCTGTTCTCCGGCGTCATGTCCTGTTCTTCGGCGTCATGTCCTGTTCTCCGGCCTCATGTCCTGTTTTTCGGCGTCATGTCCTATTTTTCGGCGTCATGTCCTGTTCTTCAGTCTACAGTCAGTTTCTGCTTCTCCACGAAATATAACAACCTTTCTCTTTTTTCTTTTTTTTCCCCCATAAACACAAATGAAATATGTAAATCCATTATTACGAGCGCAATCAATTATCACAATACAAAGCGCAATTACTGACATATTTCAGCATTGTGAATAGTATCCTCATAAGAACCTCCTGGAACAGATTAATTAACTAACAAATTAATTTTCAGTTGATTCTTGCCATGGCTCCTGTATAGCTCTGGGCTCACTGCTTAACCAGATGAACCGCAGTTAAGAGTTTCATTCAATCATTTATTTAGACTATCTGCTACAAAGTAACGCCTCGCTTCTCCGTATCCTGGGAACGCTTCTCTCTTTTATTCTGAAAGTTTGCTAAATCTTTTAATTGCATCTGAAGTCTGAGTCCAATTGTTGGAGCTGAAAAAACAACATAGTCTGAGCTCTGTGAACTCCACATCTGCTCAACTCTACTAAAGGAAAAGAAGAAAACAGCAGAAAATATCATTCAATGTTTTTTTTGTTTTTTTTTTGTTTTTTTTTATGCTGTTGTATTTTAACCACTTCACCTCTGGACAGGGGCGTTGCTAGGTGGCAAAAAGACCAGGGGCTTCAGCCCGAAGTCCAAGGCCGGACCCCGGGGGGGGGGGGGGGGGGGGTGTTGTACACGTGATGCAGGCTTTTTTTTTTGGCTGGGCCGTGACTTACCTGACCTACATACACTGACGGTAGTGAACACTGACCTTTACATTCACTGACCTACCTACACTGACCGTAGTGACCTACCTACACTGACATTTACCTACACTGACATTTACCTACACTGACATTTACATACACTGACCTACCTACACTGACCTACCTACACTGACCTACCTACACTGACCTACCTACACTGACATTTACCTACACTGACCTACCTACACTGACCTACCTACACTGACATTTACATTCACTGACCTACCTACACTGACCGTAGTGACCTACCTGCACTGACCTACCTACACTGACATTTACCTACACTGACATTTACATTCACTGAAATTTACATTCACTGACCTACCTACACTGACCGTAGTGACCTACCTACACTGACCTACCTACACTGACATTTACCTACACTGACCGTAGTGACCTACCTACACTGACATTTACATACACTGACATTTACCTACACTGACATTTACCTACACTGACATTTACATACACTGACCTACCTACACTGACCATAGTGACCTACCTGCACTGACATTTACATACACTGACCTACCTACACTGACATTTACCTACACTGACCAGCCTGACCCACATACACTGTCTGACCTACCTCAGCTCAGCCGTGGTGTGCGGTGTCACAGCAGACAGGCAGTCAGAGGACGAGGAGGAGCCGAGGAGGAGAGGAGAGCGGGCCGCCCGAGCGCTGAGCGGGGATCTTACAGTGGCGCGGCGGCCGCATTGAAATTCCCGCCTTCTGGAGCCTGCAGCGCCTATGATGGACGTCACACGTCCCGCGGTCCGAGCATTGGACCAGGGGGACGTCCATCATAGGCGTTGCAGGCTCCAGAAGGCGGGACCTGCTACGGCACTCGGCCAAACTCGGCCAAATTCGCCGGCGCTCGGGATCAGATCGGTCCTGGTGCTCGCCGCTCGGGGCTTGTAATGAAGAGCTGCATGCCTGAGGCTCGGGGCTTTTCGGGGGCACATTCGGGGCTTCAGCCACGGCTAGCCACCCCCTCCCGACGCCCCTGCCTCTGGAAGATTTAACCTCCCCTCCCCCCTCCTGACCAGACCAGTTTTTGTGATACGTCACTGAGTTATTTTAACTGACAATTGCGCAGTCGTGCGGCGCTGTACTCAAATAAAAATTGACGTCCTCTTTTTCCCACAAATAGAGCTTTCTTTTAGGTGGTAGTTGATCGCCTCTGCGGTTTTTATTTTTTGCGCTATTAAAGTAGAGGTCCACCCTAAAAAAAAAAAAAAAAATACATAAACGCACTCCTTAAAATACATAAAAATTTTTTTTTACTTACCAGAAATGGCTGATGCTAGGCAGATCATCCTAATCTGCCACTTCTTATTCTGCGGTTCTTGTCCTCCCTCGCGTTGTCTTCTGGGAGATGGGGCGCGATGTCTTCTGGAACCTGTGTCCCCCCCAGTAGACAGGCGTCCATTCACAAAAGCGCAGCGCAACTCCTGCATGCGCAGTAGGAAACAGTGAAGCTGCAAGGCTCCACTGCCTGTTTCCCTTCGTTAGGATGGCGGCGCCAGATGGATCGGCAGCTACAGTGTTTCTAGTTGCTGACTTTAAACAAAAAAAAAAAAAAAAAATGGCGGGACCTCCGCTTTAACAAAAAAAGACTGACAATTTAGAATAAAACACATCCACTAAAAAAAAAAAAATGAAAAAGAAAAAAAAACATTTTTTTACTTTCTGCTATAAAACCAAAATCCAATAACAAAAAAAGTAAAAAAAAAAAAAAAAAAACAATATTTTTACATTTCTGCTATAAAACACATCCAATATAAAAAAAGAAAAACAGAAAACAATATTTTTTACTTTTTGTTATAAAACACATCCAATCAAAAAAAAAAAAAAAAAAAAACGAAAAAATAAACCTATTTTTTACTTTCTGCTCTAAAACACATCAATAAAAAAAAGAAACAATATTTTTTACTTTCTGCTATAAAACACATCCAATAAAAGAAAAAAAGAAAAAATACAATATTTTTTACTTTCTGCTATAAAACACATCCAATAAAAAAATAATAAAAAAACACAAATTGCTAATCAGCCAATCATATGGCAGCAACTCAATGCATTAAGGCATCTAGACGTGGTGAAGACGATTTGCTGAAGTTCAAACTGAGCATCAGAATGGGAAGGAAAGGGGATTTAAGTGACTTTGAACGTGGCATGGTTTTTGGTGCCAGACGGACTGATCTGAGTATTTCTGGGTTTTTCACTCACAACCATCTCTCGGGGTTTACAGAGAATGGTGGGAAAAGAGAAAATATCCAGTGTGCGGCAGTTTTGTGGAGGAAAATGCCTTGTTGATGTCAGAGGTCAGAGGAGAATGGGCAGACTGGTTCCAGGTGATAGAAAGGCAACAGTAACTCAAATAACCACTCGTTACATCCAAGGTATGCAGAATACCATCTCTGAACTCACAACACACCCAACCTTGAAACAGATGGACTACAGCAGCAGAAGACCACACTGGGTGCCACTCCTGTCGGCTAAGAACAGGAAACTGAGGCTACAATTGGCACAGGATCACAAAAATTGGACATTAGAAGATTGGGAAAACATCGCCTGGTCTGATGAGTCTGGATTTTAGCTGCAACATTCAGATGGTGGGGTCAGAATTTGGCGCATGGATCCATCCTGCCTTGTATCACCGGTTCAGGCTGGTGGTGGGGGTGTAATGGTGGGGGGGATATTTTCTTGGCACACTTTGGGCCCCTTAGTTCCAATTGAGCATTGTTTAATCACCACGGCCTACCTGAGTATTGTTGCTGACCATATCCATCCCTTTATGAATACAGTGTCCCCATCTTCTGATGGCTCCTTCCAGCAGGATAATGCACCATGTCACAAAGCTCCAATCATCTCACCACTGGACAATGAGGTCTCTGTACTCCAATGGCCTCCACACTCACCACATCTCATCCAATAGAGAGCCTTTGGAATGTGGTGGAAATTATGTCACTATGGAGCAAAATCTCTGAGGAACGTTTACAACACCTTGTTGTATATATGCCACCAAGAATGAAGGCCAAAGGGGGTCCAACCCGGTACTAGCAAGGTGGACCTAATAAAGTGTCCGATGAGTGTACAATATTAGCACTAGTTGTATAGATATATCTCTATTTTCTCTAAACATCACGTGTGTGAATTCGCACTGAGCGTCGTGTACGAAGAAGTTTGTTCTCAATAAAAATCAGTCATTATTTTCTTTCTGTGTTGTTCGGAGCAAACAATCAGCAATTCTTTCGCTCTCAATCACAGTTCCCCCCATGGCAATAAGTAAGTATTTTTTGTCTCTCACTGTGTTGCCGATATCAACCAATCAGTAATGTTCTTCTTCTCACTGTGTTTGCTTTCATAACCATATAGCATTTTCCTTTAAAAGTGAGCTTTATTTTTTTCTGTTTTTTTTTCTGTTTTGTATTTTAGGTATTATTGTTCAACGCAAGTTAATTATTATTATTTTTAGGTATATGTCAAAATTGTTTGGAATTGGAATTTTAAAGAATAGATCTCAAATATACTATTTATAAATGTAGTGGTACCCTGTAGGGCAGTGATGGTGAACCTTGGCACCCCAGATGTTTTGGAACTACATTTCCCATGATGCTCATGAACTTTGCAATGTAGTTGAGCATCATGGGAAATGTAGTTCCAAAACATCTGGGGTGCCAAGGTTCGCCATCACTGCTGTAGGGGCTGCTGGTAGTTTTGGTCCGTCTGTCACCCTGTCCGGCCTGGCACACGATCTTCAGTCACTCATTAGACCAGCTATGGTCCATCCATTAAGGACGCACGGGCGCCTCCGCCCCTCTCCATCACCGCCTCCCCTATCCATGCGACTGGCCCCGTTCAAGACACCGGACCATGGATTCCAATGCGGGCGGGGGTGTTTTTTTGAAGCACCGATTAGAGCCAGAGGCTCTAATATGCTTCAATATAGGGTGGGCACGGATCGCAGAGGGTGCGCTCCGAGCCCACCCAGGTGTGTTACAACAGCAAATCAATATTCGCTGTTGTAACACTGATCCTCCTCCCGGCCAATCAGGAAGCGGGTTTTGACACCGGTCACTCAATTGGCTGAAAGGACAGGCGATCCTATTGGATGACTAGGAGGAGGAGGGGAGGAGCTGGAAGCTGCCATGGAAGAGAGGACTCGGAGCCGAGCCGTTGCACCACGCTGCTTGCCACCCGACACGATGGGGTAATGGGGTAAGTGCCCGACCAACTGGCAAACAGCGGGGGGGGCGCCGGGCTTGGGGGGGCAACCCCCAAAAAAACACCAGCCACCACTGCATTAGACAGAAAACAGTCCATGCACTTTGTTGTTTTTTTTTTTTTTTTTTTTTTACTGGGGGAATTGGAGGTGCTGTGTGTCAGTCTGACACACTGCAACTCCGATCGTGGTATGGAGCCTCTGAGGAAGTTTTTTTTTTTTTCAAAAATTTCAGTCTTTTTTAGTTTGTTTAGCAAAAAATAAAAACCCCCAGAGGTGATCAAATACCACCAAAAGAAAGCTCTATTTGTGGGAAGAAAATGATAAAAATTTAGTTTGGGTACAGTGTTGTATGACCGCACAATTGTCATTCAAAGTGCAACAGCGCCGAAAGCTGAAAATTGTTCTGGGCAGGAAGGGGGCGAAAGTGCCCGGTACTGAAGTGGTTAATCTTGGATGGGGATATGGGAGATATGGGATGCCCAGTAGATTTCAAAGAAACAATGTAGGGACTAGGAACTATATACACTTCCAGTATATACAATTTCCTCTCTTTCTCCAGCACAAACTTGATTGCAGACTATCACTCCCAACTAGCACTGTAGTTTACGTCTGACATTGGCTCCGCCAAGCCTTAGCAAATGTTCTTTGCAGGCAGGGACCGCGGGCCCCTTTGGTGTAGCAAAAAAGTTAGTAGTCCTAGTGCTAGCTGTCCACATGGCTACTAATCCCAGTTCCACCTCTTCAGGCCCTACCAGTCCTCCTGGCTGCAACTGTCCACTGCCTGTGCCACCACAGTCCACTCCACTGGCTCTGCACTCATCCCAGACTGCAACCTCCCAGTCCTCACCAGCCCTCCTAGCTGCCTCTGTGGAACTCCTGAAGACTTGCCTGGCAGTGTTCTCCTGCTATCCTCTCTTGCTCCTCCTGTGCCTCCTGGTCAGGACACCTCTGTGGGTTGTAAGAGGGTCCTGTCTACACCCGAGCCCAGGCCCAAGGTCACCCCCCCAGAACTGGGAAGCTCCCTCAAAGGCGCTCCCCCGACAGCCTAACACTCCATCTCCATTCTCCTCCCAATCACAACTCCTCCACAGCTGGGCTGACCCACAGTATTTGAGGGGGCCTGCCCCCTGCCAATCCAAGATGGGGATTGGTCAGGGCCCCCAGAATACTCCAGGCTGCTCCAACTCTCCTCTCCTCCTTCCCTTCCAGAATATTCTAGCATGTTCTGGAAAGAAGTGGGAGGTCTCAGTGATACTGCCTGTGAGTCTCTCAAACCCTGACCCAGAAGAAAACACACACACAGGCTTGGCTGCCTGCCAAGCCTGGAATTTTACCTACACTAAAAAAAAACAAGAAAAAACAAAAAACACTTTACCCTTTCAGCACACTAGAGGGTGCTACATAAAAAATAAAAATAAATAAATACAAAAATGAATGATCAACCTCATAAAAACAAGAGACCAGATGTAATAGTGATCATAGAACAACTTGGGTATAAGTTTCTAACACTGACGCGTTTCGAGATACCCTCTTCTTCATGGAAACTGAGATGTACATACACTGAAAATGAGGAAAAGCATGACATCACCAATGTTTCAACGTATCAAAAACAGAACAACACATTCTAGTCGTTCACACAGCCATACACGTACAACCCAGTGGGTCACATATCACGTAACAGATACATCACACTGGTGGGATGCGCAACCATCCCCCGCACGGTAGAGTCATCTCATCCCCAACAGGATCCACAGACGTACTTCTTGGAAAGATATAAGAAGAACAAAAATAATTTACACAATTAAATTTTAAGATTGAACTCCACAATCCCCGCTGCTCTACAGCGCATGCGATTCTGTACAGTGCCCTGCGATAGAGTCCAGCATGTCTGCATTTTATCCCAGCCCACTGCTGGGCAGCTCCGTACTGAGTTGCATTTTCTTTGAGTCCTTGTGGTGAGAGGAGATTTACAATGTAGTGTGTGCATGAGTCCAGCCTAAAGCTTTCTTTGGTTGGTGGAAACTGAACTCAGATATCAAAAATGTCCCTACAACATCCAAGATCATCAATATATGTATCTCAAGGATGTAAAAAAAAAAAATGCTTAGCGTTTTGCCCAGTGAAAGTGCCTGTGCATCCTGTGTAAAGTTGTGCCATCTAGAGGCCAAATGCTGCATTTCCCCTTTTAAATGAAAAATAAAACATTCATCCACAACAGGAAACAGCCTAATAACATTCCTTTGTTGCGCCTTTTGCAAAAAACTGGGCAATTTTTACTGAGCGAAGTGACATGCCTTTTTTTTATAAGTATACCCTATAGTCTTTATTACCTACTGCACTGCACTGTAAATCAATCAAGTTATTGTTATTATTATTTTTTATTATTACCATATAATTACTATTTCTTCTTCTTCTTCTTTTATTATTATTATTATTAGTAGTAGTAGTAGTACTATTCATATTATTATTATTAGTAGTAGCAGTAGTAGTACTATTCATATTATTATTATTATTATTATTATTATTATTAGTAATAGTAGTAGTAGTAGTAGTAGTAGTAGTAGTAGTAGTAGTAGTATTTTTATTAGTAGTAGTACTATTCATATTATTATTATTAGTAGTAGTAGTAATAGTAGTATCAAATAGTATTATCATTGCTACTACTACTACTACTACTACTACTACTACTAATAATGATAATAAGAATAATAATAATAATAATATTAATAATTAAAGTTTGTTTTATTTTACAGTGTATTGCAGTAGGTAATAAAAACTATGGAGTGACTTTTTTTTAATTGGATGACACTTCTCCTAGAGAGTGAAATTTGCCCAGTTTTATTTTATTAATACTGAAAATAATAATAATAATAATAATAATAATAATAATAATAATAATAATAATAATAATAACTTCAATAACAAAGGTGAGTTTTTGCACCTTTCCCTCCCTCCCTTTTTTTCCCTGGAATTGGATAATACATAAAGTGATCTCCCCCCATTTACATTATAAAGGGTCATTCCACTGACTGAGGGAACAGAGTTGTGAACTGTGAATAATGTTTTGTATTTTGATTTTCTTTTCTTTTTTTTTTACTTTGATACTCAGATTTGTGGGTTGTTTTATTTTTCATATTTCCTTGACCTTCCTCAACCAGTATTACGTTAATGATGGTAACTTCTCTTTATGCTCCCTGTATTTTGCTTCCTGTTTTTATTGTCATTCTTTTTACAAAACATTTCAATAAAATATTATGGAATTGAAAAAAATACGTTTTTGGTCACTATTAAATTGT
Organism: Aquarana catesbeiana; assembly: GCF_042186555.1. NCBI lineage: Eukaryota > Metazoa > Chordata > Amphibia > Anura > Ranidae > Aquarana > Aquarana catesbeiana. The sequence continues at coordinate 15,856,507 of NC_133336.1, forward strand.
TTCCTCAGCTAATATTTTTTTATTACATACAAAATAAATTAATTTAACGCCATAAACAAATAAAAAAAAAAAAAAAAAGAGAAGAAAAAACTAGGATATTAATATTCATAAAATGATCCAGGTGTATGAATGATTAATAAAGGTTGACACCATAGAATAATCTTCCTTCTATAAAGCAGATAAAATTGCTGTAAGCTATAAATGAGGATATTCTTCCCAGCTGAAAAGAGATAAAATATTAACAACAATTATAATGAACAATTCCAGCAACAGGTCAGCCTGGGAGCCACATTTATCGAGCTCAAAAGAAAAAAAAAAACAAAAAAACAGCAATTTTGCTTTTGCACAATAATTCATTTCATTTTGATTGTTATTTTTGAGGTACATTTAAGCCATTAAAGGTGTCTTTTAGCAAAATCCAATAGTAACTAATCACATAATGAGTTATGGGGGAGGGGGGCAGAAAATCTGCAGCAGCTCAATTTATTTATTTTTTTCCAAAATTGTCGGTCTTTTTTTGTTTATAGCGCAAAAAAAAACAAAAAAAAAAAGCGCAAAGGTGTTTAAATACCACCAAAAAAAAGCTCTATTTGTGGAAAAAAAGGACGTCAATTTTATTTGGGTACAGCATTGCACGACCGCGCAATTGTCAGTTAAGCAACGCAGTGCCGCAAAAAAAATTCACTGAAAAACAATTGGCTGAAGATCGCAAGGGCAACGCTAATGAAAGGCTTATATTACACTTGCAGAAGGTGGGTGGTAAAAACAAATGGTTTAGCAGCCTTTTTATTGCCCCCCCCCAACTGCCCTATACCCCATACTAGACATGTGCAATTCGTTTCGCACCGAATTAGTTTTTTAATGCATTTCGACATATTTGTTCATTCGGAAATATCCGAATGAACAAAAACCCGTTTAGCAACGTTTTCACGAATATTCGTAAATTTGTAAATTCGTAAATCTATAAATTTGAAAATGAGAAAATCTGAAATAACGACTAACTAATAATAACATTACTATTACTAGCTATTAAATTATAGGTATTGGAATTTCCTTTCAAATTTGGCTGTTAGTGAACGTAACAAATAAGAATTTATCCGAAGTTACGAATTATCCGAAATAACGAATGCGGTATCTAAACGAATGGAACGTAACAAATGAATAATAATAAATAATAATAATAAAACCTTTTATTATTATTTATTATTAATTTGTTCTATTCCATTCGTTTAGATGCGGCATTCGTTATTTCGGATAATTCATAACTTCGGATAAATTTGAAAGGAAATCCCAGTACCTATAAATAATTAATTAGTTATTATTAATTAGTTATTCTTTTGAATTTTCTGATTTTCTTTCTTATTTTCAGGTTTTCGAATTTTTGAATTTACGAATTGCGACCATAACGAATGACCCGAAAAAAAAAAATTAAACGAAAACAAACACATTTTTTAGCAGTGCACATGTCTACTCCATACTGGGGTACAGACATGCCACTTCTGCGATGCTTTGCAGCACCGCCTGTCGAACCCAACCCATTTAAAGTGTAAGTGAACCCCCATCCTATCGTTTTTAGCCAAGGAAGCTGCCATCTTTTGCCTCTGTTTAATCTACAACTGCCATGATGCTGCACATGTGATCAGTTATGACACCAGCCATTGGATGGTCTGACAGTTTGGTTGGGAGCACAACCAATGGGAGTGTTACATTTCCGGCACGTGCCGGAAATGAAACTGTTTTACGAATGTGTTAAATTCCGCTTTAAGTAAATGGCGCTACACATAGCTGTTGTGTGGTAATGCAGGTTTTGAGGGGTTAAATTAGGCAGTGAGGAGGCAATATATGGTCTAACACCTTCCAAAAAGGGATCCACTGTGGATCGTTCTTCAGGGGTAATGCTAAAATAAGGCTTTGTTTACATTCGCGGCAGGGGTGGTAAATACAGGCACTGTTGAAAAAAGTCATGACAGAATAATAAAGGGACTAATGAAGGGTATAGTGAGGGATGAACAGGAGGGGGCAGTCTCTAATATGATTTATCTGCCGGCTACTGTTGGGGCCCTTGAAGAATGTTGGTGCGCTTGATGAAAGTCCCCTGGAATAGCATTTTTACTGCCCCCTAATTGCCTCCCCCTGACCCCAAACTACAAAGGCAGCCATATACGAGTATACACATGCCTTGTCCGTGATGCTTTGCATTGCAGCGTGGCAGAAATGATCCCCTGCTGTGTTCCGTGGGCAGCAGTGCCCGCTGAATGCCACCCATTTAAATTAAACAGGGCTGCACCACACTTGGCTGCAGTGCTGTGGTGCAGGCTTTGCGGGTTACAACAGTCAATGAGGGGGTATCATATTGCCCTCTTACTGCCTGGCATACACCCTCAGAAAAGAGTTCCACCACAACGCTTGTGTAAACAAGTCCTAAAAGAATCGGCATTGCCTGGTGCCAATCTGTATTACTTACTTTTGGCTGCAGAGCCACCTTAAAGCTCTCCAACTCCGGAGCCCTGCAGTTTGCTAAAAAGTCAGCACCCCCACTCCTGTACACCCGCATGATACAAAGGGGTACTTCAACAACCAGCACTGTGGATGGTCTGAGGTGCCAATGGTGCTAAATTTTAATTATTTTACTGTAGTATTACCACATGTCAGGACCTCCCAGGGGCATCTCTGACCAACTATATAAAATATTTGGGAACCCAATCAATAAAATCTCATAGAGTCTGGATAATACTATTTGAGAAGTTCTTGTTTGGGGACTTCCTGTCATAGGCTGACAACGTCATGTCCCTGCATCCCAATTATCCTCCTGGGTTGTCACTAGACACGTGCACAACAAAAAATTTTGTTTAGTTCCGTTTTCTTTCTTTACGTTTCCGTTGATTCGTAACGATTCGTAATTTCGTAAGACGCGAGTTTTCATTTTCGCACTCATTCGTATTTTCGTAACAGTTTTATTTTCGTTGATACGAAATGATTCGTAATTCCGTTAGTCTAGCGATTCGTAACTTTCATAAGAAGCGAGTTTTCATATTCGCACTCATTCATATTTTCGCAACAGTTTTATTTTCGTTGATACGAAATTATTAGTAATTTCGTTAGTCTAATTTTCTTTGATTCGAAATTCGTCATTTTGTTAGATAATAGTTTTCGTTTATTCGGTACACTACTCGTAATTTAGTAATTGTTACTTTTTCGTTGATTCGTACTTTTGTAGGAAATAAAGAATAATAATCCTATGCTGGCTTTTCTAATAAGTCCTGTACTTACTCCAGTCCACTCCCTCAGTCACCAGACCGGACTCCGCCTCCTCCCCAACTGAATCTAAAAAGATTCAGGAATGCCGTGTGACTCCAACACAAAAGGGATAAGCTGATTGGCTAAAGATATTAAGTAAGATACATCACTCACTAATACACTGTCCATTCGCAAAGAACGATTTGAGAACACGAAATTAGGAACATATGAATGAAAATACGAACATACGAAATTACGAACATACATATTAACATAAATTTACACTGTCCATTCAAAAGAACGATTGGAGAACACGAACAAATGAAATTACGAACAGACGAAGAAACGAAATTACGAACACACGAATGAAAATACGAACATACGAAGTTACAAACAGACAAAGGATCGAAAATACAAAATGTAAATCATTCGTTATAGATGTCATTTTCATTCTTTTACTGTTTCGGAGTTTCATATTTTCGTAAGTTTGTCCGTTCCTAAGTTTGTATTTTTGCGTGTTTGCTATTTTGCTTATTCGTAATTTCGTAGCTTTCGTATTTTGGTTCTTTCAGCTATTCGGATGTTCGAATTGATCCGAAAGTACGAATACTAACAAATGTGGACGAAGATCTATTCGTTATGAATCGAATCGCATATGTCTAAAAAAAATCTCATAGAGGCTGGATAATATTTCAGAAGTTCTTGTTTGGGGACTTCCTGTTATAGGGTGAAAACGCCGTGTCCCGCCTCCCAATTATGCTCCTGCGTTGTCACCCTGTCACATGGGTTTCAGACGAAGACTAGTCACCAAGCACACATTTAACAGGCATGCTTCACTGTTGTCAATATCATGAAACCTGATAAATGCCGTCGCTGCCGGGGGCCACATAGACACTACAAGGGTGGATTTACTAAAACTGGAGCACTCAGAATGCGGTGCAGCTGTGCATAGCAGCCAATCAGCTTCTAACTTCAGCTTGTTCAGTTAAGCTTTGACAAAAATACCTGAAAGCTGATTTTGCACTCTCCAGTTTTAGTAAATCAACCCCATAGTGGCTGCAACAAGGTTGCTGGAGGTCAGCTATGATTAAGCATCTATATTGATGTGAAACGCGTTAGCCTGTCTGTACCTTTCATCACCATGATGTAGGAGATTTTGGATCTTCTAAACTGTTTTGCCACAAATAAAAGGTGTTATTCGGAGTGCTGCCGTTTAGCTGTTTTCTTCAATTTTCTAATTAATAACAATTTTCTAATTAATTTTCTAATTAATAACAAATATTTTATTTTATTTATTTTATACGATATATGCAAACTGATATATAAACTTTTAACAAAACTTTTTTTTTTTTTACAAGTACTTTATTTAAAAAAAAAAAAATCACATCAACCCACTGACACATCTTTCCATACTATCTCACGCCAAATGATAAATTCCAAGCTGACAGCTGAATTATAAACAAAGGGGCGGGTGCGGTGGCTTGGTGTCATTGACTACATATGGATAGAATTGTTTTAACCGCTTGCCGACCGGCCGCCGCAGTTATTTTGAGGCAGGTTGGCTGTGTCCGATCTGTCAGCCGCAATGTCGCAGTCCCGCTAAAAATCACTGATCACCGCCATTACTAGTTAAAAAAAAATAATAATAATAAAAATGCCATAAATATATCCCCTATTTTGTAGACGCTATAACTTTTGTGCAAACCAATCAAAAAAAGCTTTTTGCAATTTTTTTGTTACCAAAAAATATGTAGAAGAATACATATCTTCCTAAACTGATGAAGAAATTTGTTCTTTTTTTTAAGATTTTTGGATATTTATTACAGCAAAAAGTAAAAAATATTTTTATTTTTTTTCAAAATACATATCTTCCTAAACTGATGAAGAAATGTGTTCTTTTTTTTAAAGATTTTTAGATATTTATTACAGCCAAAATTAACAAACATTTTTATTTTTTTCAAAATTGTCGGTCTTTTTTTGTTTATAGCGCAAAAAATAAAAAAACGCAGAGGTGATCAACTAAGAGAGATATAACAACAAATTCGCCCTGGGACTTTAAATGAGGTGATCACTGTTTTGCTTAAATACGTAATAACAGTAAGTACAATTAAAATATAAAATATAGGGATTTATTCAAGTGTACAATCATGCATAATTGATATCACCAACAATGGCCAGTTTGAACATATATTAATAAAAAATGATAAAAGATGGGTACATATACATATTTTTATATAGTCAGTATCATATGGTGTACAGGCATCTAGTGTACCTGACGCGTTTTGCTAGACCCAGCTCGCTCATCAGGGGTGGGTGCCTTTAAAAAATATACCTAGGATATAAAATAAGTATGTAATATAATGTAGGTTATATGGGCAACAGGGTATGGGAGCCATAATGCAAGACCCCATACTCACCACTGAAACAAGACCAACAACAAGGTGTGTAGTTCCCAAGGGCGGCAGCAGGTGTCTCACCCGGGAACCGAGGAGGCGGAGCCCAATGGGACCACACTGAGGGCAAAACAGAGGGGAGGTGATCAAATACCACTAAAAGAAAGCTCTATTTGTGGGACAAACAGGACGTCAATTTTGTTTGGGTACAACGTCGCATGACCGCGCAATTGTCAGTTACATTGCCGTATTGCAAAAAAATGGCCGGGTCATTAAGGGGGTGAATCCTCCGGGGGGCTGCAGTGGTTAAAATGCATCTAAATCCATATTTATTTTGGATAGAATGGGGAAGTGTTTGAACCTTTGTTAGATTTTTATTGCTCCTCCCTGTTTGTTTTACTGACTATAGTCACAGCGGCACTGAATGTGGGAGAAAATCTGAAATTGTGAGCTGTTACTGGGTCAAAAAAAAAGAGGGGACCTTCCAAAGAGGAATAACTGTCTAGGAGGATCTCCCTTACTTTGGAGATTTGGGTTTTTTTTCTTTTTAAATACACCCTGTTCCAAATTATTATGCCAATGATATTTTTCTCATAATTCTCATGTTATCAACTATTAAGAGTACAATTCAAATTTTATTGAACAAACCTCCAAATAATAACAATTTTTATTTTTCAAAATAAAAAACTTACAATGTACTCTTCCAAATTATTACGCACGGTAAGTTTAACCACTTGCCGACCGGGCCATAGCCGAAAGACGGCAACAGCGCGGTCGGCTAGTTCTGGGTGGACGTCCATGGACGTCCTCCCAGAATACTGCTCTCGTGCGCCCCCTGGGGCGCGCACCCGAGAACTTCCGTGACCGCCGGGTCCAGAGGACCCGGCGCATCACGGATCACGGTAAACGGCCGCTAATCGCGGCCGTTTACCATGTGATCACTCCGTCAAATGACGGAGCAATCACATGTCAACAGACCGGCGTCATCTCATGACGCCGGTTCCTCCCTCCCCTCTCTGTACCGATTGGTACAGTGCGAGGGGAGAGGGGGAGGGATCGGATGGCAGCACCGCTGTGGGCTGCATGTGTAGTGCCCACAGCGGTGCTCAGTGACATTTGCAGTCACATCCATCCATCCCTCAATGCTCAGCCAACCCTGCAATACTCTGCATAACACCCTGCAATACTCTGCATAACACCCTGCAATACTCTGCACTATACCCTGCAATACTCTGCATAACACCCTGCAATACTCTGCATAACACCCTGCAATACTCTGCACTATACCCTGCAATACTCTGCATAACACCCTGCAATACTCTGCATAACACCCTGCAATACTCTGCATAACACCCTGCAATACTCTGCACTATACCCTGCAATACTCTGCATAACACCCTGCAATACTCTGCACTATACCCTGCAATACTCTGCATAACACCCTGCAATACTCTGCATAACACCCTGCAATACTCTGCACTATACCCTGCAATACTCTGCACTATACCCTGCAATACTCTGCATAACACCCTGCAATACTCTGCATAATACCCGGCACTACTCTGCATTATACCCGGCACTACTCTGCAATATACGCGGGCACTACTCTGCAATATACCCTGCAATACTCTGCAATATACCCTGCAATACTCTGCAATATACCCCGCAATACTCTGCAATATACCCCGCAATACTCTGCAATATACCCCGCAATACTCTGCAATATACCCCGCAATACTCTGCAATAGCCCGCAATACTCCGCAATTTTTAACCAGTTCCCGCCCACAGTCATATGACGTCCCTGACTTTGAGCGGGTATATCTGAATGATGGGTGCAGCTACAGGCATCATTCAGATATCAGCTTTTTCAGCCAGCGATTCCCTACACCATAGGAATGATCATAGCTGCTGTTCCACTGCTTGATCATTCTTATGGGAGGCGAGAGGGGACGCCCCCCCCTTCCCGCCACCCTCCGGTGCTTCTACCGACTCACCGCTACGATCGAAGCCAAGATCGTTTTTTTTTTATTATTATTTCAGGCTTCCCAGCCTAGAGGTGAGATGTGGGGTCTTATTGACCCCATATCTCACTGTAAAGAGGACCTGTCATGCTATATTCCTATTACAAGGATGTTTACATTCCTTGTAATAGAAATAAAAGTGATCAAAAAATTTTTTGGGGGGGAAAAAGTGTCAAACTAAAATAAATAAAGTAAAATAAACAATAAAAAAAAAAAAAAAAAAATTTAAAGCGCCCATGTCCGTGTGCTCGCATGCAGAAGCGAACACATATGTAAGTCCCGCCCACATATGAAAACGGTGTTCAAACCACACATGTGAGGTATCGCTGCGATCGGTAGAGCGAGAGCAATAATTTTGGCCCTAGACCTCCTCTGTAACTCAAAACATGTAACCAGGAAAAAATTTTAAAGCGTCACCTATGGAGATTTTTAAGTAGCGACGTTTGGCACCATTCCACGAGCGTGTGCAATTTTGAAGGGTGACATGTTGGGTATCTATTTACTCGGCGTAACTTCATCTTTCACATTATGCAAAAACATTGGACTAACTTTACTGTTTTGTTTTTTTTTAAAGCACAAAACTGTTTCTTTCCCCCAAAAAACGCGTTCGAAAAATTGCTGCACAAATACCGTGCGAGATAAAAAGTTGCAACAACCGCCATTGTATTCTCTAGGGTCTTTGCTAAAAAAAATATATATATAATGTTTTGGGGTTCTATGTAATTTTCTAGCAAATAAATTATGATTTTTACATGTAGGAGAGAAATGTCAGAATTGGCCTGGGTGCTCCAGAACGCCTGGAGGTGCTCCCCTGCATGTTGGGCCTCTGTATGTGGCCACGCTGTGTAAAAGTCTCACATATATGGTATCGCCATACTCGGGAGTAATAGCAGAATGTGTTTTGTGGTGTAATTTGTGGTATGCATATGCTGTGTGTGAGAAATAACCTTCTAATATGACAATTTTGTGAAAAAAAAAAAAAGAAAAAAAAAATCTTGATTTTGCAAAGAATTGTGGGAAAAGATGACAATTTCAAAAAAACTCACCATGCATCTTTCTAAATACCTTGGAATGTCTTCTTTCCAAAAAGGGGTCATTTGGGGGGTATTTGTACTTTTCTGGCATGTTAGGGTGTCAAGAAATGAGATAGGCCGTCAGTAATTCAGGTGTGATCAATTTTCAGATATTGGCACCGTAGCTTTTGGACTCTCTAACATTCACAAAGACCAAATAATATACACCAAGTTGTACTTATTTTTACCAAAGATATGTAGCGGTATAAATTTTGGCCAAAATTTACGAAGAAAAATTACTAATTTGCTAAATTTTATAACAGAAACAAAGAAAAATTCATTTTTTTACCAAATTTTCAGTCTTTTTTCTTTTATAGCGCAAAAAATAAAAAACCCAACGGTGATTAAATACCACCAAAAGAAAGCTCTATTTGTGTGAAAAAAAGGATAAAAATTTCATATGGGTAAAGTGTTGTATGACTGAGTAATTGTCATTCAAAGTGTGAGAGCACCGAAAGCTGAAAATTGGTCTGGTTAGGAAGGGGGTTTAAGTGCCCAGTGGTCAAGTGGTTAAAAACACTTTATGTGTTGTAAAGAACTGAAATTTGCCATTTGTTGTGTTTGCAGCATATTTACTGAAATCAAAAGCAAACTTTGAACAACATTTTAACTTTTTAAACATTTTAACAGGTCACGTTACATTTTAACATAGGACCCCCTTATTTGATAGCAGCTTCACAAGTCTTGCATCCATTGAACTTGTGAGTTTTTGGACAGTTTCTGCTTGAATTTGTTTGCAAGATGACAGAATAGCCTCCCAGAGCTGCTGTTTGGATGTAAACTGCCTCCCACCCTCATAGATCTTTTGCTTCAGGATGCTCCAAAGTTTCTCAATAAGATGGAGGTCAGGGAAGGATGGAGGCCACGCCATGACTTTCTCTCCTTTTATCCCCATATTAGCCATTGATGCAGAGGTATTCTTTGCAGCATGAGATGGTGCATTGTCCTGCATGAAGGTGATTTTATTACGGAAAGCATAGTTCTGCCTTCTGTACCAGGGAAGGAAGTGGTCAGTCAGGAACTCAACATACTTTGCAGAGGTCATCTTTACACCTTCTGGAACCCTAAAGGGGCCAACCAGCTCTCTTCCCATGATTCCGGCCCAAAACATGACTCCACCACCCCTTTTCTGACGTCACAGCCTTGTTGGGACAGGGTGGCCGTCCACCAATCATCCACTACTCCATCCATCTGGAACACCCAGGGTTGCACGGCACTCATCAGTGAACAGGACTGTTTGAAAATTAGTCTTCATGTATTTTTCTGCCCAATGCAGCCGTTTCTACTTGTGAGCATTGGTTAGTGGTGGCCGAATGGAAGGTTTACGCACAGTTGCAAGACCCTGGAGGACTCTACACCTTGATGTCCGTGGGACTCCAGAAACACCAGCAGCTTCAAATATCTGTTTGCTACCATGTAATGGTGTTTTAGCAGCTGCTCTCTTGATCCGATGCCATGGATTTGGCAGAAATCTTCCTCAATGTGCCTTTATCTGCACGAAACCCGTCTGTGCTCTGAATCAGCCACAAATCTCTTAATAGTGCGATGATCACGCTTACGTTTTCGTGAAATATCTAATGTTTTCATACCTCGTCCAAGGCATTGAACTATTTCACTCTTTTCGGGAGCAGAGAGGTCCCTTTTCTTCCCCATATTGCTTGAAAATGGTGCTCTGCTTAATAATGTGGAACTCCCTCCTTTAGTAGTTTTTCCTTTCATTGGGCTCACCTGGCAATCTAATTATCACAGGTGTCTGAGATTGTTTTCAGTGATCAAAAGAGCCCTGAGACACAAGGCCATCCACGAGAGTTAAACTGAAAAACAAAATATTTCATCTTTGTGACGATGAAATAGAATTTGCATAATAATTTGGAACAGGGTGTATGTTTTTATTAAGAATTTCCATATAAAAGTAGAAAAATATCATAAAAAAGAATCATATGATTGCGAAGGCTTAACAAAATTTTTAATGAAGCGTTTAACAAATTTTTTTCGCGTATGCAAACTTTTAGAATGCAAATGTATGACCCCATGCGCAGACATGCGTGTACGTAACTACAAGGAAAATATTTGTTTCATTTCAAAATTTTTATTTTAATAATTTATTTTAATTACATTTGTTTAATTCATTTTTCAGAATTTGTTTTTGTTTCATTTATTGGTTTTCAAATTCAAATTGAAGTCAATTGGAGGGAATTCGGAAAATTTGAATCGGCTTTTGAATTTGAATCGGCGTTTGAATTTATTCGATTCCAAATTTCAACAGTTTTATTCTTTCTGTTCTATTGTTTTTTTCTATTCTGTTCTTTTCTATTCAATTTTAATCTATTCTATTCGAATTTGAATTTATTCTATTTAATATTCAGATTTCGGAAATGGGTATATTATTTCTATTTTATGCTACTGGTTTTTTATTTCTATTCTATTCTATTCTCTTATTTTCTGTTCCATTTTTTGCTATTCTATTTTCCTCTATTCTATTCTAATCTGTTCTTTTCAAATTCAAATTTATTCTATTTGAAATTCGAATTTCGGAAGATGGTTATATTCTTTCTATTTTATTCTATTCTATTTAATTTTATTCTATTGTTGTTAGTTTTTTTCTATTCTATTTTATTTTATTATTTTATATTCTATTCTGTTCTTTTCTATTCTATTTTAATCTATTCTATTACAATTTGAATGTATTCTATTTAATATTCAGATTTTGGAAATGGGTATATTCTTTCTATTTTATTCTACTGTTTTTTTTTCTATTCTATTCTATTCTATTCTATTCTTTTCTCTTATTTTCTGTTCCATTTTTTACTATTCTATTTTCCTCTATTCTATTCTAATCTGTTCTATTCAAATTCAAATTTATTCTATTTGAATTTCGGAAGATGGTTATATTCTTTCTATTTTATTCTATTCTATTCTATTTAATTTTATTCTATTGTTGTGTGGTTTTTTTCTATTCTATTTTATTTTATTATTTTCTGTTCTATTCTATTCTTTTCTATTCAAATCTATTCTATTCTAATTCAAATTTATTCTCTTTGAAATTAGATTAATTATTAATTCATTATTAAATATTTCTGATCTATTCTATTATATTCTTTTGTTGTATTCTGTTCCATTCTTTTTTATTCTATTCTTTTATTTTCTATGCATTCTTTTATTTTCTATTCTAGTATTTTCAATTTTTTTCTATTCTATTCTTTTCTATTCTATTACTTTTTTTTCTATTATATTTGATTCTATTCTTTTATTGTTTATTCTATTCTGTTACAGTATGTTTCACTCTATTCTCCTATTCAATTATTTTATTTCCTATTCTATTTTATTCTCTGCTTGTTCTCGAATTCGATTTTGAATTCAAACTAATTTTCAAAATCAAATCAAATTCAGATTTCAGACAAATTTCATTTAGTTGTTTTGGATTTGTAATTCAGAAATTCGGACTAAATGAACCGTACACGTAGATTTGAGTCAGACCCAAAGATTTTGTGCCGGTCTTGCTTTTTTACTCGACGTCTTCACGGCCGGGTGAACTTGAAGTGTATTTGGGTCACACAAGAATTTCGATTCCTTTGTCTTCTCCGATTTAGGAACGTATGCTCTTAGTGAATCATAACCGGAGAAAACGGAATTGGTTTTGGCAAGGGAGTCTCACCAGATGTCGTCCTATGGCTTTGCTTTACCTGGAGCAATCTGAGTGTTCCGTTGTTAAAATGAATTACAATGTAAAACGTAGCTTCAAAGTGTTTCCACAAATCTACTAATTATGAGGAATTAGTAACACAAGCAGCATTTAATCTCTAAGAGATTGCTGTCAACGTGTATAGAAATAAAGCGTCTACTTTAACCACAGATCTCCCCAAGCTTCCAACAGGGATACGTATGTGGAAACATTTACAAAGTAACATACAATAAATCACTAAATTTATTGTTTTCTTTTCATTGTTTATTTATTACAGTCATGGCAAAAAAAAAATACATTTAACTTGTTTCTCTTTTTTATCAGGAAAATCTTAAATAATGCATCTTTTTTATTATTCATTTCATAATTAGACAGCAAGTGGAGGTCTGTGTTTCTGCTCTCCGCATTGCTATATATTGTATGTTCCATAGATGGGGAAACAAAAAATAGTTGAAAAAAGCCTTTCTCAGGGGTTCTTCACACCCAGGGTAAGGGTTCTTCACACCCAGGGTAAGGGTTCTTCACACCCAGGGTCAGGGTTCCTCACACCCAGGGTCAGGATTCCTCACACCCAGGGTAAGGGTTCCTCCCACCCAGGGTCAGGGTTCCTCACACACAGGGTAAGGGTTCCTCACACCCGGGGTCAGGGTTCCTCGCACCTAGGGTAAGGGTTCCTCACACCCAGGGTCAGGGTTCGTCACACCCAAGGTAAGGGTTCCTCACACCTAGGGTAAGGGTTCCTCACACCCAGGTTAAGGGTTCTTCCCACCCAGGGTAAGGGTTCCTCACACCCAGGGTCAGGGTTCCTCACACCAAGGGTCATGGTTCCTCACACCCAGGGTCAGGGTTCCTCACACCCAGGGTCATGGTTCCTCACACCCAGGGTAAGGGTTCCTCACACCCAGGGTAAGGGTTCCTCACACTGAGTTTGATAAGGGTCCCTTGAGCAGTTGGCAGTAGCAAATTGATCATCTGTGCCATACCATTGCATCACCAATGCAAGGGGAGTACTTCTACACTGGCCATTAAAGTGGTTGAAACCCTTCTATATCCCCAGTGAAGTGACTGGCTTCAGGTAAAACACAGAGATGAGACAAACCCTACTACATATGTTGTACCTGTTTATCTACAGTCTTCACTACATCTGTTAAAAGTCCAGGATTTATACAGCTTGTATGAGCTGTCAGGGGGCAGAGAGCTGAAGTTACACTCTGTCATGCTCAGTGAGGAGAGCTCTGACAGTTGAATGGAGGGAAGGGTCACACCCCTTCACTCAGCACACAGGAACAGAACTGAGGATGTCAATCACAGGCTGGGTGCTGAAGCTCCCTCCCCTGTCACCATTTTTCTCTTGGTGTCAGAAAAACTTGTCAGAAGTGACTCAGATAGCAGAGGAAGGAGGCTGTAAACAAAACTGCCACTTAGTGCTCTGGATTGAGACAAGTACACTTAATAGAGGGATATGCTTTGTTCATATTTCATGTCTGAAGTATATTTTTTATGTCTAGCACGGTGTGCAGGGAACCCCCTTTGTACCAATGCTCTCCGCATTGCTAAATATTGTATGTTCCATAGATGGGAAACGCAAATAGTTGAAAAAAGCCTTTCTCAAGGGTTCCTCACACCCAGGGTAAGGATTCCTCACACCCAAGGTAAGGGTTCTTCCCACCCAGGGTAAGGGTTCCTCACACCCAGGGTCAGGGTTCCTCACACCAAGGGTCATGGTTCCTCACACCCAGGGTCAGGGTTCCTCACACCCAGGGTCATGGTTCCTCACACCCAGGGTAAGGGTTCCTCACACCCAGGGTAAGGGTTCCTCACACTGAGTTTGATAAGGGTCCCTTGAGCAGTTGGCAGTAGCAAATTGATCATCTGTGCCATACCATTGCATCACCAATGCAAGGGGAGTACTTCTACACTGGCCATTAAAGTGGTTGAAACCCTTCCATATCCCCAGTGAAGTGACTGGCTTCAGGTAAAACACAGAGATGAGACAAACCCTACTACATATGTTGTACCTGTTTATCTACAGTCTTCACTACATCTGTTAAAAGTCCAGGATTTATACAGCTTGTATGAGCTGTCAGGGGGCAGAGAGCTGAAGTTACACTCTGTCATGCTCAGTGAGGAGAGCTCTGACAGTTGATTGGAGGGAAGGGTCACACCCCTTCACTCAGCACACAGGAACAGAACTGAGGATGTCAATCACAGGCTGGGTGCTGAAGCTCCCTCCCCTGTCACCATTTTTCTCTTGGTGTCAGAAAAACTTGTCAGAAGTGACTCAGATAGCAGAGGAAGGAGGCTGTAAACAAAACTGCCACTTAGTGCTCTGGATTGAGACAAGTACACTTAATAGAGGGATATGCTTTGTTCATATTTCATGTCTGAAGTATATTTTTTATGTCTAGCACGGTGTGCAGGGAACCCCCTTTGTACCAATGCTCTCCGCATTGCTAAATATTGTATGTTCCATAGATGGGAAACGCAAATAGTTGAAAAAAGCCTTTCTCAAGGGTTCCTCACACCCAGGGTAAGGATTCCTCACACCCAAGGTAAGGGTTCCTCACACCCAGGGTCAGGGTTCCTCACACCCAGGGTAGGGGTTCCTCACACCCAAGGTAAGGGTTCCTCACACCCAGGGTAAGGGTTCCTCACACCCAGGGTAAGGGTTCCTCACACCCAGAGTCAGGGTTCCTCACACCCAGGGTCAGGGTTCCTCACACCCAGGGTCAGAGTTCCTCACACCCAGGGTAAGGGATCCTCCCACCCAGGGTCAGGGTTTCTCACACCCAGGGTAAGGGACCCCCTTTGTACTGTGTTGTATATTGCCCTGCCCATACCCATCTTTCCTTTTTTGAGATCAGATTGGCCGCCAATCCTGCATTTCATCTGCAGACCCGACATAAACTCTTTGGAACATCACATATTTTGGCCCTCAGGGTTTTTAAAAATATCCTTATTTTTCGGGCATCTGCTAATGAGACGCCGTCATGTGACAGCGAGCTTGACACAGTTTTACAGACAGAGCCACGCGGCTTCCTCGGGTCTCACGGTTGGACATTACAGCTCAGAGGGAGAAGCTTTGCATTCCGCCACAAACAGAAGGAACGTGTCACTATTAACTGGTTTGTCTTAATTAATGAAACTTCAAGTCCTGTTTTATTCTTCAGGGTTCTTTCTGGAAAAGCCGGGATACATTAATAAGCTGGAGTAATTCTGTGCAAAAGAACGCTTTGCTCTGCAGGCTCCTATTGAAGCGTGTCGGAGCTGTCTGCTCGGGATCTGGAGGTCCATGTTAAAAAAAAACAAAAAAAAGGCCTTTTAGGAAAAATATTTTTTTTTGTTTTAAAATAGTATTGCTTTTGGTTGAATTTGGCTTGGTGACCCTGAGTTATACTAAAGCTGAAATTTTAAGCAAACAGCCTAATACATAAAAACATGTTTTAATAAACAGGAGGCACCGATTACCGTACACCAAAATCAAAGCGTAAAGAAAGGCTCCTACTGTGTGCAGAATACTGAATTACAAATTTCAATTTACAATTTCAATATTATATTTTGGACCAAACACTGGAAAAGGTTTTATTTGTACATAGTGGCTAACAGTCAATTTAAACCCATAGTCATAAATATGAAAAAAAAATAAAAAAAATTATTGGTAAATATCAAAAGGGTTGGCGATTATTATTGGGAAAAAAATCTACAATTTTGGGCTATTGATTCAGGAAAATGCAATTTTTTGAAACACAGAGATTATTATTGAATGTGCGGCTGGTTCTTGGTTGTGTATGGAGGAACGCCTGGTACAAAAGTAGTTTTCTGAAGGACTTTTCTAAACATCAAAGGCCCATACACACGATCTGACTTTCGGACCGGAAATATTCGATGTCAGGCTGTTGGCGGTAAATCCGATCGTGTGATAATTGTTGTCGGACTTTCCACCAACAAATGTTGTCTGGCAGGTTCTCAAATTTTCCGCGGACAAATGTGTGTTGTCGGATTTTCCGAGCGTGTGTACAAAAGTCTGTCGGACAAAGTCCAAAGTACAAACACGCATGCTTGGAATGGCAAGGACATGCAGTGATGGGCACCTAAAGGTGACACTGATGGGCACTGATCGATGGCACTAATGGGCACTGATGGGCACTGATGAGGCAGCACTGCTGGGCAATGATCAGGAGGCACTGATGAGGCTATACTGATGGGCACTGATAAGTGGCACTGATAGGCACTTATGGACGGCACTGATGGGCACTGTTTGCTGGAACTGGTGGGCACTGATCAGGAGGCACTGATGATGAGGCACTGATGGGCACTGATTGGCAGCACCGATGAGCACTGATATGTGGCAGTGGTGAACACGGATTTGCAGCACTGGAGGGCACCAATGTCCCTCTAACAGAAGCCGCTTACCAGCTTTATTCCTTTCTTTATGCTGGCAGAGTGAAGAAAAAATGGGTGACCGGCTTCCGTTTACTTCCGTGATCAGCTGTCATGGCTGACAGCTGATCACATGGTAAAGGGCCCGCTGTGATTGGCCCTTTACCCTGCTCCGTGAGTCCGAAGGATTTGTCGATCGCAGAGCACGTGAGAATGGGAAGACGTCCAAGGACGCCCTCCTGGCAATTGAGGTCCGCGCTGTAGCCATCTTTCAGCTTTAGCGCGGACATCAAGCGATTAATAACATTTACATTCACTTTAAAAAAACACTGTTCCTGGCTGAACTGAATTATCATTGTGCCCGCCATGTTTTTTTTTTTTTTTACAGCCTTTTATCTAATAACTTAGAAAATAGGCAACTTTAATTTGACAGATTCAGGTCCCTCTGATTTTAATGAGGTTCGTGCTCAACATCTGAATTTCTTGGAGGTTCCCTGAACCATGATGGAAATCTAACCTCTGCGGGAAATCTATTCCAAACATCAACTACTCTTTCCGTAAAGATAATACTTTCTAAGGTTAGTTTTGGACTTTCCTCCCGCTAGTTTTAGGTCACATGTTCCTAGCCTTACATTACGTTCATAAAAAAATGAATTCTTTGTATGCAGCTTGTTCCTGACAGTCTGTCTGGAGCCACCATATGTGTTTGGTATTGTCCCTTCTCTTCCAGAGAACCAGAGGAATCTCATCCAACTTGATAGCGAATTTAGAAGAAGTAAAGCCTAATTGTCAGCATAGATAATGGCTTGGCTGAGCAGTCAGAGCTAGAGACAGCCTGTACCAGGATCACTCCAAGATGACCCTGTCTGATCTGCTCACTGTGCCTGTCAGAGCATGGTGCCTGGGACTCAGTAGAGCAGTCTGTCGTGCAGACTTCTGTCATCTCGTGTAAGTGCCGGGCAGAGACTAATACAAGACAGCTATCCGAAAATATTCTAGTTATGGGCCATTTAAATCTGTTATAAGATTTGGTTTAAATCGGGAGCTTATAATAGCAACAAATGTTTCAGTAACCGTTTCTAGAAGTTACACTTGCTTCGGCTTCAACACACATTAACAGTTAGTTCACACTTGCTTCAAAACAAGGTTTCGGACAGGCTTTGTTAAAGCTCTCTGAGTGCTAGTCAAAGCCCCTGTCACTAAATAAAATGGTTAGCTGGTTAGTCCTGTTTACACCTTGCTTTTGCTTTGCTTTTCTTCAAAAATTATACCCCATGTAGCTATAGTGGGGCTTCAAAGCATCTTCAAAGCTTCTAAAGAAGTCTATGGCAAAGCTCGCTTGAAGCCCCACTGAAGCTCCACCGAAGCCTCATCGAAGCCCAACGAAGCCCCACCAAAGGCTCCTCGGAGCCCCAACGGAGCTCCACCAAAGCCTCATTGAAGCTCCACCAAAGCCTCGTCGAAGTCCCACCGAAGCCTCATCGAAGCACCAAGCAAAAGCAAGGTGTAAACAGGACTGTAAGGGCTAAGTTACACTTCCTTCGGCTTCAACGCACATTAACGGCTAGTTTACACTCTCTTCCAAATAAGGTTTTGGACAGGCTTTGTTCAAGCTCTCTGAGCGCTAGTCAAAGCTCCTGTCACTAAAAAAATGGTTAGCTTACAGTCCTGTTTACACCTTGCTTTTGCTTTGCTTTTCTTCAAAAAAGGTATCCCATGTAGCTTTAGTGGGGCTTCAAATCGTCTTCAAAGCTTCCATAGAAGTCTATGGCAAAGCCCGCTTGAAGCCCCACTGAAGCCCCACCAAAGCCTCGTCGAAGCCCAATGAAGCCCCACCAAAGGCTCATCGAAGCTTCATCAAAGCTTCATCAAAGCTCCACCAAAGCCTCATCGAAGCCCCACCGAAGCCTCATTGAAGCCTCATCAAAGCACCAAGCAAAAGCAAGGTGTAAACAGGGCTATAAGGGCTCATTTATGCTTGCTTTGGTTTCAACACACATTAAAGCGCTTACTGCTTCAACATGCTTTTATGATGTGTTTTTGATGCTTCAGTGGTGCTTTGATGAAGCTTTGGTGGTGCTTTGATGAAACTTTGGTGGTGCTTGGATGAAGATTTGGTAATGCTTTGTTGAAGCTTGCTAGATGCCCTGTGTGTGTGTGGATATTTCATATCTACAATTTCTCCAAAACAAAGCAAAGCTTAAGTTGAATTAAAACCTCTCATAAGTCAGAGGTGCTTCAAGCGAGCTTTGTCATAGAGTTCTATGGAGGCTTTGAAGACGAGCTTTGTCATAGAGTTCTATGGAGGCTTTGAAGACGAGCTTTGTCATAGAGTTCTATGGAGGCTTTGAAGACGAGCTTTGTCATAGAGTTCTATGGAGGCTTTGAAGATGAGCTTTGTCATAGAGTTCTATGGAGGCTTTGAAGATGAGCTTTGTCATAGAGTTCTATGGAGGCTTTGAAGACGCTTTGAAGCACCACTAAAGCAACATGGGGTATAATTTTTGAAGCAAAGCCGAAGCAAAGCTAAAGCAAAAGCAAGATGTAAACAGGACTGTAAGCTAACCATTTTATTTAGTGACGGGCTTTGACTGGCGTTCAGAAAGCTTTAACAAAGCGTGTCCAAAGCAAGTGTAAACTAGCCCTTACTGATGGTAACAGATACTATACATATTTACCAAGACATAAAATTATTTACAGGGAAATTTTCCTGCCAAAGTGCTGTAACCTACAGCGGCCCTCCACCCAAAAGGGGAAGTTCCACTTGTTTGCACCCTTCACTGCTACATTTGGCACATTTTAGGGGGGAGCGGGTACCTCCAGCTATTGCAAGACTTGCCAGTCTTTACAAGTTTGTTGCACAATTGCAGCAAGTCCGCATTGCATGACTCCAGATCAACTTTCTTTGCAAACATTCTGCAAGTCTGCTGCACGTTCTGGTTCGGTTATGTTGTGCAATAGCCATCCCACCACAGGGGGTCACTGTGGCTGAATTTTCATGCTGTAGAATTGCAGAGCTCTTGCTGCAGATTAACCACGGCAAGTTTGCTCTTGCTAGAGACTTGCCACGCAAATTTGCTACAAATTGGAAAAGTGTCAACTAGAACTTGTGCTTCAAGTGCCCTGCAAGTGTACAACTTGCCAGTCAAAATGTGCAGCAAGTTAACAAGATTTACAATTCAACATCCAGTGAGAGCTGAGCTTCTCCCTACTGTCAATCACAGCTTGTGAGCCAATGAGGAGAGAGCAGGGGGGGGTCTGAGCAGTGGCTCTGTGTGTCTTATGGATGCATAGAGCGGGGCTTGGGAGTGAGCATGCACCAGTGCCCCCAGAGCAAGCGGCTTGCTATTGGGGGCACTGGCTGAAGAGGAGGAACCAGGAGAGCCAGTGGAGGACCCAAAAAGAGGAGGATCGGGGGCTACTCTGTGCAAAACCACTGCAGAGTAGGTAAGTAAGTATGATATGCTTTATTTTTTATTAGCCTTTTTTATTAACCTTTAATGTCACTTTAACCGCTTCAGCCCCGGAAGATTTTACACCCTTCCTGAATAGAGCACTTTTTGCGATTCGGCACTGCGTCGCTTTAACTGACAATTGCGCGGTTGTGTGACGTTGCACCAAACAAAATTGACGTCCTTTTTTTTCCCATAAATAGTGCTTTCTTTTGGTGGTGTTTGATCGCCTCTGCGTTTTTTTATTTTTTGCGCTATAAACAAAAAAAGAGCGACAAATTTGAAAAAACGCATTATTTATTTTTTTTGCTATAATAAATATCCCCCAAAAATATTTAAAAAAACATTTTTTTTCCTCAGTTTAGGCCGATATGTATTCTTCTACATATTTTTGGTAAAAAAATTGCAATAAGGGTATATTGATTGGTTTGCGCAAAAGTTATAGGGCCTACAAAATAAGGGATAGTTTTATGGAATTTTTATTAATAATTTTTTTTATTAGTAATGGCGGTGATCTGCAATTTTTATCGGGACTGTGACATTATGGCGGACACATCGGACACTTTTGACACTATTTTGGGACCGTTGTCATTTATAGTGCTATAAAAATGCATTGATTACTGTGTAAATGACACTGGCAGGGAAGGGGTTAACCACTAGGGGGCGATGAAGGGGTTAAGTGTGTCCTAGGGAGTGATTCTAACTGTGGGCAGGATGGGCTTCAAGTCACATGACAGCGATCACAGCTCTCGATGACAGGAAGCAGTGATCTCTGTCATGACACAAGCCAGAACAGGGAAATGCCTTCTTTGCATCTCCCCGTTCTGAGGCTCCGTGACACGATCGCCAGGAGACCTTGGGTCCCGTGGGCACAGTCACGCTGTATGCGGTGGATGTGTGTGCCTGCTATCCCTGGCTCTTGAAGGGGACGTACAGGTAAATCCATTTGCCCACCGCTGCCATTGTGCCGACGTATATCGGTGTGCAGCGGTCGGAACTGGTTAAAGCAATTATAAAAGGAAATGTTGAAAAAAACAAACATGCTCTGTGCAAAACCATTGCACAGAGCAGCCCCGATCCTCCTCTTCTTGGGTCCCCCGCTGATTATCTTGGCTCCTCCCTCACTGCTGAGTGATCGCTGGTCGCTTGCTATGGTTGCATTCATGCAGACTCTCTCCAGAGCCACGATCTGTGTGTTCATTGACACACATAGTGCAACTTGGCCTTGCCCCCTGCTTTCTGCTCACTGGCTGTGATTGACAGCAGCAGGAGCCAACGGCTCAGGTAAATATAAGGGTAGATATGGGGGGGCTAATCACAGCAGTTTTTTTTTTACTTTAATGCATACAATGGATTATGGTAAAAAAAAAAAAACTTCTGACTTTAGAACCCCTTTAACCAGACCCTCCAAGGGGGGAAGATGTGAACACAGCCAAGAACTGCACAGGAGCTAAGGTATACATCACTGCATCATCTCTGAGTCGACATCTCAGTCCAGAAAGTACATGGTGATCCTGGTTGATGCCTGAAAAAAGATGACACCCTAATTCTGGAGAGAAACGTAGGCAATGCCAGTGGGAGTACTAGGAGGTAATAAATACCTTGAAGGGTTACATTGACAATGTTGTTAGGTCAATGATACCACAAGCACCCCTTTACCTGGAAAGGTTACAATGACATATTACTTAACATTAGGGATGAGCTTGGGCTCCGCTAAATTAGTTCATGGATGTCACAAGCATGGCCACCCCTTTACCTGGAAGGGTTACAATAACATATTACTTAAACTTATGGATCAGCTTGGGTTCAGCCATAATAGGTCAATGATGTCACAAGAATCCCCACCCATTTACCTGGAAGAGTTACATTGACATATTAGTTAACATTAGAAATGAGCATGTACTGTATTTTGTAATATTAGGACAATGATGTCACAAGCACCCCCACCCCTTCACCTGGAAAGGTTACATTGACATATTACTTAACATTTGAGTTCAGCCTGTGTTTTGAAATATTAGGTTACTAATGTCACAAGTATCCTCACTCCTTTACCTGGAAGGGTTACATTGACATATTACTTAAATTTAAGGATAAGCTTGGTTTCCACCATATTGGGTCAATGATGTTACAAGCATCCCCACCTCTTTATCTGGAAGGGTAACACTGGCATATTACATAACATTAGGAATGAGCTTGGGTTCTGTAATATAAAGTCAATGATGTCACAAGCATCCCACCCCTTTACCTGGAAAGGTGTCATTGGCTGACAGCTGAACACATGGTAAAGGGCCTGCTGTGATTGGCCCTTTACCCCGTTCTGTGATCAGACAAGTCCGAAGGACTTGGTGATCACAGAGCAGCGCGATCACGGGAGGATGTCTCTTGACGCCCTCCCGGCACTGGAAGCCTGCTCTGTAACCATCATTCGTCTATAGCGCGGTCAGAAAGTGGTTCACCTGGAAGGGTTACATTGCCATATTACTTAAAATTAAGGATCATCTTGGGTTCGGCCATATTAGGTCAATGATATCACAAGCATCACCACCCCTTTCCCCTGGAAGGCTAATATTACCATGTTATATAAATTTAAGGATCATCTTGGGTTCGGCCATATTAGGTCAATAATATCACAAGCATCACCACCCCTTTACCCTGGAAGGGTTACATTGACATTTTACTTAACATTAAGGATGAGCTTTGGTTAGGTCAAAGATGTCACAAGCATCCCCACCCATTTTGTGCACATGCAGTTCTGGGGCAGAGAATGCCCTGGCTGCAGCTGATTGGGTCAACACTGACCAAACCCAATTTCATCCTTGCTTATCATGTATACACCGTATATATAACGCAAAAAAAAAAAAAAAGTTTAGGGAATGGCTAAAGCCACTGCCATTTTTCTTGCATAGGACACAGAAGGAAGTGAGATTATTATTAGATAATTTAACCATTTGCTTACCGGCACTTAAACCCCCTTCCTGCCCAGACCAATTTATAGCTTTCAGCGCTCTCACTCTTTGAATAACAATTGCACAGTTATACAACACTGTACCCAAATGAAATTTTTATCAAATAAAGCTTTCTTTTGGTGGTATTTGATCACCTCTGGGTTTTTTTATTTTTTGTTAAAAAATTTTGCAAACAGGTCATTTTTCTCCTTCATTGATGTACGCTGATGAGGCTGCACTGATGGGCACTAATATGCGCCACTGATTGGTACTGATAAGTCGGCACTGATGGGCACTGATAAGGCGGCACTGTTGGGCACTGAAAAGGCGGCACCGATAGGCAGCACTGATGGGCACTGATGAGGCGACACTGGTGGGCACTGAGAGGTGGCACTCATGGGCACTGATGGGTGGCAGTAATGGGCACTAGTAGGTTACACTGATAGGCAGCACTGCTAGATGGCACTGATGAGGCACTGATTGGCATTACTGGTGGGCATTGATAGGTGGCACTCTTGGGCATTGATAGGTGGCACTGATTGGTGGCACTAATACTAACTGTTGGGCACTGATTGATGGCACTGTGGGCACTGGCAGGCGGTACTGGTTGGCACAGATGAGGCGGCTATGCCTCTTCCTCTTCAGGACCGATGTCCCTTCAACAGAAGCCGGTGAACGGCTTTTTTTTCTCCTCACGCTGTCAGCGTGAGGAGAAAAAAAAATGATTACCGAGCTTCTGTTTACATCACATGATCAGCTGTCATTGGCTGACAGCTGATAACGCGGTGAGGGGCCAGAATCGACCCTTTACCCCGATCTGTGATCACCCGAGTCTCATTGACTCGGTGATCACAGGGGGCGCGAGGAAAGGGGAGGAGGTCTATTGACGGCCTCCCAGCAATGTAGGTCCACGCTGTGGCCGTCATTCGGCTGTAGTGCGGACGAGAAGAGGTTAAAGTGAGCTTAAATCTACTCTTATAGGTTGGACTTTGTTCAGACATTCCGACAACAAAATCCTATGATTTTTTCTGACGGATGTTGGCTCAAACTTATTTTGTCTACACACGGTCGCACAAAGTTGTCGGAATTTCCGATCGCTAACCACGCACGTACGACGAGACTAGAAAAGGCCAGTTCAGAACCAAGCGCGGCACCCTTTGGGCTCCTTTTGCTAATCTCGTGTTAGTAAAAGTTTGGTGAGAGATGATTCGCGCTTTTTCAGACTCGTGGCTTTCAGATCGTTTTCTGCCGTTCAGTTTGTGCTTGTGGGTTTGTATCTGCTCTTCAGTGCGTGCAAGCAAGTTCCGCGTGACTTAGTCATTGTATTATTGTTTGTTCGTTACTGTTTTTCAGGTCGCTCTTCACAGGCCTTGCTGTTCTTCAGTGCGTTCTGTTACTTCGTCCTGAGCAGCCGACCGTTTTCTAGCCATGTTTCGTATGCGTACTCCTCGTAGCGTTCGTGCTGTGCGGGGGCTTGGTGTTGGGGTCCTGACCTTGACACAAGTCCAGTCCATGAACAGGGTGGGGAGGAGTTCATGGACCAAGAATTGGTTGCTTCAGCGTGACCAGTTCTCTCATATGCCTTTGCTCCGTGAGATCCGTGAGAATAATCCTGATGATTTCAGGAACTTTCTCCGGATGACGGACCCCGTTTTTCACCGTCTGTTGGCTTCGCTGACCCCCTATATCAGCAGGCAGGATACCTGCATGAGGCAAGCCATCACTCCGGAGCAGAGGTTGGTCGCTACCCTGTGGTATTTGGCCACAGGGAGAAGCCTGCAGGACTTGAAGTTCTCGACAGGCATCTCCCCCCAGACTCTGGGGATCATTATCCCAGAGACCTGTTCTGCCATCATCGAGGTCATGTAGAAGGAGTATATGAAGGTAAGATTTTTATCCTTTAATGTCACATTTTATTGTATTGAATGTTTGGTAATATCTTGTATTTCTTTCCTCATTCCCTAATTACCATGATTGTAATATGCTGTGAATGTCCCCTTTGTCCTCATGCATGCTGGATTTTTATGTAATTATTATTTTAGGTCCTTCATACATATTTGCCCTTCACTAACCTCCCCAGCATGGTGTCTCCTGGCCTATATTCACCTCATATAGTCACTTAACAATGTATTTTATCAGCTCCATAGTAGTGCTTTACCCCAAACACCCCCTAAAATGTTTTGAAATGTTATTTGAAATGATGTCCGGTTACGCTACCTGGAGTTCTTTGCGGGTAGGGGGGCTATCAATATGCCAGACAATCTGTGAAGCCTTTTTATAATAAAAAAAAAAGAAATTCTTGGTGGACATTTACTGCTTGTGTTTGTTTTAGCTGACCCTGACAGAAATTTGTTGAGTCCAGAAAATGTCGTGATTGTGTAACCTTATACAAAGCACTGTTGGCTGTTATTTCCTAAATGCAAAAACACATTTCACTACAAGTGCACTTGCAACTGCACTGAAACTGCACTTGTAGTGCAAAGAGGATTTGCCCTTAGGAAATAACCCCCATTTTTGCAGAAAACAGCAATTACATCACCCCAAAAGTGTTGTATTGTAGTGTTGAGACAATAATCCACACATTCTTGAGTAAGCAACTTTTTTATACCTGCACAATCACATGTGCATTTACCAAAGGTTTTTAAAACAAACCAACATGTTTGTTGTATAACAATTTTTGCAGTAGCATTATCAAAAATCGAAATGTCCATTTCAGATAAAACAGGCCTGTGTAAAACCAACAAGAAAGCCAAAAAACTTGAACTTACAAAGTTCACATTAGGTAAAACCTGAAGGCTATATCAGACATCAGTATTTAGGAACTGGGTTTGATATAGCGTTCAGATGGGGGGAAATCACCCCTGGAAAAGCCAAATTTGGAAGATGCACACAAATTTCACAATGTCAACATGTGCTATCTGCCATCAGGGGGGATCAAGGGGCGTGTTTTGGGGGAGCAAGCCCTTCCTCAACGCTACTTTATTATTGAGGAAGGGGTTGCACCCTCAAAATGCGTCCATTGATCTCCCGTGATGGCAGATAGCACATGTTGGCACACTGTGTGCATCCTCCAAATTTGGCTTTTCAAAACATTGCAAAAATATTTAAAAGATTGGACCACAATCCAAAAAGTGATTTTGTGGGGTTTTAAATTCGCCCCAAAACATCAATGATGTTATTATTTTTTTTAATAACATCATTGATGTTTTGCTGTATGTTTTGCAGTTCGACATTACACTCCATGATCTCCCCGATCAGGATCTGGGCACTTTCTGATGTGAAACGTTCTGGATCCACAACCTCACGATCACCTAAAAAGAGAGAAAGAAAACAAAAACAGGTCTCAAAAATTTGCCACCATCCATCTCTTTTACCTGAGCCTGTGGTCGCAGACACTCACCTGTTGTGGTGCCAATCTCCACCACATCTTCTTCTTCCTCCTGCTCAGCTTGGGTTGGGGGTATTTCACCTTCTTCCATAGGTGGGGGGTCTGTGGTCTCCTCGGATGAGGGGTGTCCTCCGAGTCTTTTCTCCCCTATGTAAAACAAAAATGGTATAATTAGCAGACAGATATTTGATGGCAGAACTAGAAATAGGAAACATTGCTTGGAAGTGGGGTACAATTGGCTATTTTAGCCGAGTTCCAAGATGTATTTTTTTTATTGGCCTTTGTCAAGCTGCAATACTTTACCTGTTTAGTACAAGCTTCACAGATGGAGACCCCCCTATAGTATACACTGGAGCACCTGTGTGGCCCCCTAATAAAAATGAAAAAGAAAAAAAGCACCCAGTACTAGTGTCCGGGTAAGGGGTTACCTTAGCAAAGCTTTCTGATTATCAATCACAAATTGGCTGAGTTGCCAGAAAGTTAAATAATTCACTTTATTTGAATGGTTAAAAAACATTAAAGGGGTTGTAAAGTTATTTTTTTTTTTTTTTAAATAACAAACATGTTATACTTACCTTCACTGTGCAGCTCGTTCTGCACAGAGTGGCCCCGAACCTGGTCTTCTGGGGTCCCTCGGCGGCTGTTTCAGCTCCTCCCCGCAAGCATTTACCACCTTCATGCGAGCTCCCTCGCACGGTGGTGAGTGCTTGCGGGCGCGCTCCCGTGATACAGCCGGCGGCTATAGCCGCTCGCTGTATCACTCGGCCCCGCCCCCTGGCGCGCCGCGTCATCGGATTTGATTGACAGCAGCGCGAGCCAATGGCTGCGCTGCTTTCAATCCATCCACTGCAGCCAATCAGCGACCAGGCTGAGCTGCAATGAAGCTGACGAGGACGAGGAGCGAAGATTCGAGGCGTCAGGTAAGTAAAACGGGGGGCCTGGGGGCGGCGGTACTGTCAAAAGTTTTTTCACCTTAATGCATAGAATGCATTAAGGTGAAAAAATTTTTACCTTTACAACCCCTTTAAACATTAGGCAACACGCTTAATTAAAATGTACATAGGTAGAACGCAGTGGGACCAGAAGGGCCCTATTACTGCGACTATAGTTTAATAGTGGGCCTGATACAACAAACAAAAAAACGCACTGCACAAAACAAAAACAATACACACAACAGATGACAGATCTCATCAGGTGGGCAGTATTTTGAATGATCAACCCAGAGCGGGTCTCAGAGGACAACTGATGCTACAAATGGTAAAGTCCAATATTTCTATTCATCTGAGTAAAGTTTGGTAAAATTTCATATCTCTATTCATTTGAGAATACTTTCTATACCCACTATGTTAACATTAATGACTTTGACCTAAACTGCCCAAAGGACAATCATTCCTTTACCGCATCTTTTCCAACAACATCCTTGATCCTCTCATCAATACTCCCAGGATCTGATCATCACCATGTGGACTTCTACTGCTTTCTAACTTTAACCAATAGCTTTGAAATTTCAATGCTTAGCACTTCTTGTCAAGCCGGCAGTAGTTAGCACCACCCAACCTTTTCTCCCACCACCATTCCCACCTATCCCCAAAAGGATCTTTCTTGCTGCTGACTGGTATTTTTTGGCCAATTGTGAATATCAATATAATATTAACTGATACCAAATTAGAGACATCAATTTGATCACCCTTTACCAGCCAGCTACTAGCAAGATCCTTACAGCGTCCGGGGCTGTCATCTGTTGTGTGTATTGTTTTTGTTTTGTGCAGTGCGTTTTTTTGTTTGTTGTGTCAGGCCCACTATTAAACTATAGTCGCAGTAATAGGGCCCTTCTGGTCCCACTGCGTTCTACCTATGTACATTTTAATTAAGCGTGTTGCCTAATGTTTAATGTTTTTTAACCATTCAAATAAAGTGAATTATTTAACTTTTTGGCAACTCAGCCAATTTGTGATTGATAATCAGAAAGCTTTGCTAAGGTAACCCCTTACCCGGACACTAGTACTGGGTGCCTTTTTTCTTTTTGTGCTATTATGGTTACAGCATTAGTTAATTTACGAACTTTATGGTCACCTTAATTTGGCCACTCCATAAATGCTTCTTGTTCCCTTTCCCCTCACCCTTTCTCCCAGTTCAATTACCTAATAAAAATGGTGTTCTTGTGTCCCACACTAGTGCTCCAGTGTCCAGATGTGAAAACAGCTGCTCAGTGTCCTCTCCTTACACACAATCTAGTTGGCATTTCATTCTAGTAACAAACCCATCTACACAAACAACTATTTGGCATCCAAGTAGGCCCAAAAAAAATGTGGAAAAATGCATATGGCCTAAACAATGGTGTTTTAGAGGCCGAAAGAAAAATGTTTGATACGAACGAATAATGGGCCCATGAACATTAAAGTTGCCCTTTTAAACTGTACAATTAAGAAAAGCATATGGAGCAGCACAAACGCAATAAAGACAGAAAGAATAGGAACACAGCACAACTACTTACTTTTTTGCAGCACTCTCCGGATCTTTCGGTACTGCTCTGGCTTTCTCAATTTCAGGTCCGACCACCGCTTTCTGAGCTGATCTTTCGATCGTCGTACCCCGAAATTCTTCTGCAGACTTTTGATCACTTTCGCCATGATCTTGGCCTTTAGGATATTGGGGTTGGGGTAAGGCCCATACTTTCCCTCATAGTCGGACTTCTTCATGATGTCGACCATCTCCAACATCTCCCCAAAGGACATATTTGTGGCCTTAAAACGTCTCCTTATGGATCGGGACGTGTCCGGATCCGGGCTTTCCTCCTCCTCCTCCTTGTTCCTGCAATTAGCACGCACCTGCTGTGACTCCGCCATGTGCTCTTCCCCCACTGCGCCAAAAGAAAAGGGGCGGGGAATAGACTAGAAAGAATGTCAGGGGTGGGTGGAGTTACACGCATGCGCAGTGTGTATAAAGCGTAACATGCGTGCGTATTACGTACGATCTGTGAGCGGAGGAAGGAGCATTGGACGCGCCGATCGTAAGAACGAAGGTAAGAGACAAACTTGTGCCTATACTGCTTCTACATTGAAGCCTATATTGTGACAAGATTAGGAGAGTTTTGTCTGACATTAGGCTTTGTCTTGTGCTGTGTCTTGCAGTGAACATGGATATTTTAGTGAAAGACAATGACTTCATGTCAGTATTCATAGATATCTTAAGGGAGCTGCCCTGTCTGTGGGAGATTAAACACCCCCATTTCAAGAACAAAGCAAAGAGGAAGGCAGCACTGGTGCAATTGTGTGAAATTGTGAAGCAGGTGATCCCTACGGCAGACATCACCTATTTAAAGATCTTCATTGGTGGCCTGAGGAGCACATATCTAAGGGAGCGCAAGAAAGTCCTGGATTCACAGAGATCCGGAGCAGCAGATGACATCTATGTCCCCAGGATGTTGTACTACGACAGGCTGCATTTTCTGGCAGGCCAGACTGAACCCAGGCCATCCCTCTCCAGTCTTCCTTCCACGCTTTCTTCCCTCCCGGCTGAGGCTTCTGACGCCCAACCTGGGCCTTCCAGGCAACATGTGGAGGAGCCCAGATTGAGCCAGGTATAGCATTCCTCTAAATATTTCTGCTTGTCCAATCAATGATGTTAACTAGATGTTAGTTTGGAGTACTAATTTATGATTGTGATTGATGAAGCAAAACATTACAACCATGTCCCTTTTTCATACACAGGGAAGTCTCAGCCAGGAGGTGGATCTGCAGGTCCCTCCACCCCCCCGAAAAGAGAAAGTGGCAGTAGGAGGAGTGCCCTAGAGGAGGCTACCGGAGGACTCTTTTGGAGGGCTACAGAGGTCCTGGGAGCACAACAGACTGTGGAGGAGGACATTGCTGCCGTCATTGCATATAAAATGCAGAGGATGGAGGAGGGCCAACAAGTCTTGTGTGAGGTGCTCATATTGGAGGCTCTTAACAAAGGTATGAGGGGCCAAATGACAGCTCAGACACACCTTTGTGATGGTCCTCCTCCTCCTGCAGGTCCTCCTCCTCGTCCTCCCTCTCCTCCAGGTCCTCCCAGTCCTCCTCCAGGTCCTACTCCTCCTCCTGCCACATCTCCAACTGCACAGCCACAGCCCAGAAGGAAGCGTGGAAGGAAGACCAGAAAGTGAGGACCCTGGATCCAGTCTGGTTGGCCAAAAAATGCAGCCTCTTGTGGTACCACAGCCTGGGGACACACATGTCATCTGCTACTTTCCGGATCTCTGCGAATTCTGGACCAGACTGCCCTCCCTTACATATGGACTCCTCAGGCCACCAATTTTGATGTTCAAGAATTGATGTCTGCCGTGGGGGTCCCAGGCTTCGCTAATTTCTCCTGTTGATCCAGTGTTGCCTTCCTCTTTGTTTGGTTCTGAGCCCTTAATAAAGGATTTTTGTTTTGAATTATACTCTCCTATGTGTTTTACTTCAAAAAGGACAGTTGGTTTGTGAGGATTCAGGTACATTTCAAATATACAATGTGAAATGAACAAGGGACATCAACACCAAACAATCTCCTTGAGATTAAATAATAAAAGATATCAATGGTGTTGGGGTAACTTGACACACAAAACACACACAAAAATATTCTGGAGGAAAAATAAAAATAACATTGAACAAAGATCAGCCTTTGAAAAAATTCAAACATTAAAAAAAAAAAGGCTTAAAATATCCAAAAAAATTAAATAAAAAAAAAATTCTGTCAGATGTAACAACTAATAACAATATATTCAGGGAATCCCAATAAAAAAAACAAAATAAAACTTTGTGAGAAGTGTGTGTGAATATGAGCAGCAAAACTACTTAATTCTTCTCACATTATAAAGAAGAAGAGAGTGCGCTGTATTAAACCATTTTTAACATTGCAGCGTGACGAAAGTGCTGTATCCATTGCGAACGCTAAGTTTACCAGAACGAGCTGTTCCGTCTTGGAATTTCTTCTGAGCATGCGTGGCACTTTGTGCGTCGGAACAGGCCACACACGGTCGGAATTGACACGATCGGATTTTGTTGTCGGAAAATTTTATCTCCTGCTCTCCAACTTTGTGTGTCAGAAAATCTGATGGAAAATGTCCAATGGAGCCCACACACGGTCGGAATTTCCGACAACACGCTCCGATCGGACATTGTCCATCGGAAAATCCGACCGTGTGTACGGGGCATTAGACAGATATCACCCAAATAGGTGTCCTAATTGGAATATCCTGCTTCCCTCTCCCTAAATTCCTTTAACAACTCATCATTTTGTATTTACCACCACTTACAGTCCTGGGGACAAGGGGGCAACTAGAACAAATAGAGAAGGTGAATCCCCCCCCCCAACGAAGACAGAGATATCAATAAAAACAGTTGTATCCACATTCCAGCAAATATGCAAAAAATAAAGGTGTGGTCAGTCAAACTAATCATGCAGAACTAATGATTAATTGGCTTTCAATAATTGCCACACAGACCCTAATCCCCACTGGAAAAAAAAATGTGACCAAAGCCTAGGCTTTGATTCTGAAATCCAGCACTTGGAGGACCAGGAGCACCTCCTCCTATAGACTGGGTATGGATTTAACCTCTAGTTTTACTTTTTCTTAGTTTAACAGTCTATGAAGGAAACTTTTACAAGAGTATAGGTCAATTTTAACATAACGAGGCTGATACATACAGATATAATGGTATGGAAATGAAAAATTGAAAACTGAAAATTCACTTATTTTATGTCATGTATCTTTGACTTAATGTATATTTTGCAATTTATTGGTGCTGTTTTCTAATAAGCTATACATTTCCCATGCAATTTTTGTATAAATTAGCATTTTGATGTTTTGACATAATGTGCCCTCATCTCTTAACGAATGCTAAATTCTCGGGTGGGTTCAATGAGGTCACCCAAGAGTAATTACAATTACCGCTTGAAAATGTTTCTCTAGCATGCTATCTAAAAGAAGCATTAATGTGAAGATTGTAAAATAATAGAAAAGAAAGGATTCAGGCAATTTAGCTGTTTAACAGGTCATCCATTGTATTCTCTGCTCAAATTTAAAAATGTTCGTTCTCATTAAAAGAACCCTTATACCCCAAGACAAAAATAGTTACCACATGGAGTTCCACAGTTAGGTGAAACCTATATAGATCCACTTCAGCCCCGGAAGATTTGGCACTTTAATGACCAGGCCATTTTGTGCGATACGGCACTGCATCATTTTAACTGACAATTGCGCGGTCGTGCAACGCTGCACCCAAATAAAATTAAAAAATAAAAATAAAAATATGTGGCGCTATTCCATCAATCAGTAACAGTACAAAGTGTGATGAAGTAGGCAGAATATACACCACCTCATGTGGTAATATGCCAAGCAAAAGTGACTAATGGCCACGAATTGATGCCACCATACAAGAATAGATCAATAGAAGCGGATGCAATTCTGCGATAAGAAAAATAAAATAAAAAATATAATAAAAGCAATTAAATAGAAAGTGACACAGTGCTAGATGAGATAAACAATCACCCCTCAATAGGTGAAAGAATAACTGCGGATCTGAAAAAAAGACTTCCCAAGTGAATGCTCACAACCAAAATTCATATATGAAGTGGAAGCAATTAAATGCAAAGTGACTCAGTGCTTAGTGAAATAAAACGATCACCCCTCGTTAGGTGAAACAATATATATCTGTGAATAAGGAAAAAATGCCTTCACAGATATATATTGTTTCACCTAACGAGGGGTGATCGTTTTATTTCACTAAGCACTGAGTCACTTTGCATTTAATTGCTTCCACTTCATATATGAATTTTGGTTGTGAGCATTCACTTGGGAAGTCTTTTTTTCAGATCCGCAGTTATTCTTTCACCTATTGAGGGGTGATTGTTTATCTCATCTAGCACTGTGTCACTTTCTATTTAATTGCTTTTATTATATTTTTTATTTTATTTTTCTTATCGCAGAATTGCATCCGCTTCTATTGATCTATTCTTGTATGGTGGCATCAATTCGTGGCCATTAGTCACTTTTGCTTGGCATATTACCACATGAGGTGGTGTATATTCTGCCTACTTCATCACACTTTGTACTGTTACTGATTGATGGAATAGCGCCACATATTTTTATTTTATAGTTGTTTTTTGGGGAACTGAGTGAACCTATCTATGTGAGCGGCTCTCCATCGGGTATTTTACCGTCAGTTTTACTAATCCTTTACTCATATTGTGGTTTTGCGCACTGGTTCTCACATACCCAAATAAAATTGACGTCTCTTTTTTCCCACAAATAGAGCTTTCTTTTGGTGGTATTTGATCACCTCTGCGTGTTTTATTTTTTGCACTATAAACAAAAAAAAGCGACAATTTTGAAAAAAAAAAAAAATTTTTTACTTTTTGTATATAATAAATATCCCCCAAATTTAAAAAAAATATATTCTTCCTCAGTTTAGGCCAATATGTATTCTTCTACATATTTTTGGTAAAAAAATTGCAATAAGCGTATATTGATTAGTTTGCGCAAAAGGTATAGCATCTACAAAATAGGGGATAGATTAATGGCATTTTTATTATTATTATTTTTTTTTTACTAGTAATGGCAGCGATCTGCAATTTTTGTTGGGACTGCAACATTGTGGGGGACAGATCTGACAATTTTGACACTATTTTGGGACCACTGATATTTATACAGCGATCAGAGCTAAAAATAGCCACTGATTACTGTATAAATGTCCATGGCAGGGAAAGGGTTAACACTAGGGGGCGATCAAGGGGTTAACTGTGTTCCCTAGATGTGTTCTAACTGTGGGGCGAATGTGGCTGACTAGAGAAGGAGGACAGATTGTTGTTCCTACTTAGTATAAACACAAGATCTGTCTTCTCTCTGCTGACAGAACCGGGATTTGTGTGTTTACACACACAGATCCCGATTCCCGCTCTGTGACGAGTGATCATCATCGTGCCCGCCAGGCACGCGCATTGGCTCTGGGGACATGGAAGAGCATTTTAAAGAGCCGATGGCTCGCCCAGGGGAGCCACCCTGCTATATCCAGGAAGCGAATATAGTGCCAGATCGAGCCTGTGCCACTGGCTAAAATGGTGGTCTGGGCCAGGCTTTCCATAAAACGAGTAAACTAATCACAGATGTATGTGCTGGGTTAGTGTTGGAGACAAAGTTAGAGGTCAGTGGCCCCACTCTGGAGGTCAGTATGTGAAGGGAGTTGTGAGGTGTGGGGCTGCTGCATATAGTAGAATCAATCTCTCCATTTTGCTTCTGCAGCCTCTGAAAGCCTGCTTCTCCTCCTCTACCTCCCACAGGCATTCAGAGGCTGCAGAAGGAAAATGGAGAGATTGATTCTAGTATATGCAGCAGCCCCGCTGTTCCTCCTATCCAAGTTCTCTTAACTGCCCCCTGTGCTTCCCCCCAATTTGCGCCCAGGCCCCCCAGTGCTCTCTACAGCCTCCCAATATTCTCTGCCCCCCCGGGCTCTACGGCCCCTCCATGCTCTCCAGCCCCCCAGTGCTCTCCAGTCCCTCTGTGCTCTCAGCCTCCCCTTTGCTCTCTGCCCCGCCAGTGAACTCTGGCCCCCCCTGCTCTCTGCACCCCAGTGCCCTCGGTACCCCCATGCTCTCCACCCCCCCATGTTCTCCATCCCCCTATGCTCTCCAGCCCCCCCTTGCTCTCTTCCTCCAAGCTCTTCATCCCGTGCTCTCTGGCCCCATGTGTTCTCTGCCCCCCTATGCTCTTTGCCCCCCTGTGCTCTCCGGACGTAAGGATGGAGAGTGGAGATGGGGCTGGGAAATATGTCATCATGGGCTGCTCAGTCTAAAATGTCCGGGCCTAATTTCTGTCCCAGTCCAGGAAATATATATATATATATATATATATATATATATATATATATATATATATATACACAGTATCTTACAAAAGTGAGTACACCCCTCACATTTTTGTAGATATTTTCTTCTATCTTTTCATGTGACAACACTGAAGAAATGACACTTTGCTACAATGTAAAGTAGTGAGTGTACAGCTTGTATAACAGTGTAAATTTGCTGTCCCCTCAAAATGACTCAACACACAGCCATTAATGTCTAAACGGTTGGCAACAAAAGTGAGCACACCCCCAAGTCAAATGTCAAGTCAAAATGTCCAAATTGGGCCCAAAGTGTCAATATTTTGTGTGGCCACTATTATTTTTCAGCACTGCCTTAACCCTCTAGGGCAGAGGTAGGGAACCTTGGCTCTCCAGCTGTTTTGAAACTACAAATCCCATGAGACATTGCATAAACCTGACAATCACAGGCATGACTCCTAGATGCAGAGGCATGATGGGATTCGTAGTTTCACCACAGCTGGAGAGCCAAGGCTCCCTACCCCTGCTCTAGGGCATGGAGTTCACCAGAGCTTCACAGGTTGCCACTGGAGTCCTCTTCCCCTCCTCCATGACGACATCACTTAGCTGGTGGATGTTAGAGACCTTGCGCTCCTCCACCTTCCATTTGAGGATGTCCCACAGATGCTCAATAGGGTTTAGGTCTGGAGACATACTTGGCCAGTCCATCACCTTTACCCTCAGCTTCTTTAGCAGGGCAGTGGTCGTCTTGGAGGTGTGTTTGGGGTTGTTATCATGTTGGAATACTGCCCTGAAGCTGAGTCTCCAAAGGAAGGGGATCATGCTCTGCTTCAGTATGTCACAGTACATGTTGGCATTCATGGTTCCCTCAATGATCTGTAGCTCCCCAGTGCCGGCAGCACTCATGCAGCCCCAGACCATGACACTCCCACCACCATGCTTGACTGTAGGCAAGACACACTTGTCTTTGTACTCCTCACCTGGTTGCCTCCACACACGCTTCACACCATCTGAACCAAATAAATTTATCTTGGTCTCATCAGACCACAGGACATGGTTCCAGTAATTTATATCTTTAGTAAGCTTGTATTCAACAAACTGTTGGCAGGCTTTCTTGTGCTTCTTCTTTAGAAGAGGCTTCCTTCTGGAACGACAGCCATGCAGACCAATTTGATGCAGTGTGCGGCGTATGGTCTGAGCACTGACAGGCTGACCCCTACCCCTACAACCTCTGCAGCAATGCTGGCAGCACTCATACGTCTATTTCCCAAAGATGACCTCTAGATATGATTTTTTTTTTTTCAGATCCTCACACAGTTCTTTGCCATGAGGTGCCATGTTGAACTTCCAGTGACCAGTATGAGAGAGTGAGAGCGATAACATCAAATGTAACACACCTGGACCCCATTCACACCTGAGACCTTATAACACTAATGAGTCATATGACACTGGGGAGAGAAAATGGCTAATTGGGTACACTCACTACTTTACATTGTAGCAAAGTGTCATTTCTTGAGTGTTGTCACATGAAAAGATAGAATAAAATATTTACAAAGATGTGAGGGGTGTACTCACTTTTGTGAGATACTGTATATATATATATATATATATATATATATATATATATATATATATATATATATATATATATATAATTTTATTTTTTTTATTTTAAAGGAACATTTTCAAATAAAAATATGAAAATAAAGAGATAGGAGAAAAAAAAGGGCTAGGGAGGGAGGGGAGAAGAAAAAAAAATAATCTAATAACTCTACATTATTAAAAATTACATATAATTGAGTACATTGAATTAAAAGAAAATGTCTATTCAATAAAAAATGTTTCTAATAGCATCCATGTATATTATGTTCACATGAATCAGTTAATGGTGGTACAAAAGGTCCTATGTAATAAAACAGCATGAGATAATGATGATATCTGATCTATGCAAATTGCTTGAATCATAGTGTATCAAGTCATGCGTGATTAACTTCAAATTATACAGATTGAAAATAGTGGGTGAACTATAGCAAACATAAAAATTTAATTAAAAATATAAATAGACCATGTTTTTTTTAAAACCCAGAAATTAACTATTGCTTGACAGTCATGGAAGTTACCTGAATAGGCTCAAAGAATGAAATCTGGACCAGGCAATAATCACAGAAGCACGGGTAATCTAGATGAAAGAAGTATTACATTAGATTGGGATGTTTACTGTATGTGGATGAGAATGTATCAATGTGATCCCAAAGTTGCAAAGTGTAACTAAGTGACAAAACTAAAGTATACCTTAAGATACCTTAAGGAAAACTTTTTATTGATGAGATTTCACCCTCTCTATAATTACCACCAAAAGTGAAATAAAATAAAATACAAATTTTGGGTTATCTTCCAATGGAAACACTAGGTCTCATGACACCAAGGGATTCCCTCACTTTGGAAGCATTTCCCCTTCCTGTTGTGGCTATGAGACACTAATGGCAAAATAAAAATAAATAAACAACAACTGAAGAAGTTTTTTTTTTTTTTTTTAAAGTTGAGTTTATTGAAATTATGTACAGAAAGGGACATAACATAAAGGAGTAGGTAACAATGATATATCATGAGTATATCAACAAATATTCATTAATATTAAAATTTTAAGCATTGGTATCACTTTTTACTAGACATGTGCACTGCCGAAAAATTTGTTCGTTTTCATTTCATTTGTTGTTTTTTTTTTTTGTTTGTTTTTTGGGTCATTCATTATGATCGCAACTCTTTAAATTCATAAATTTGTAAATTCCTAAATTCCTAAATTCGAAAAATCGAAAATCCGAAAATTTGAAAATTTGAAATAATAATTGATGAACTAACTAACTCACCAATAATAATTAACTATTAAATGATAGGGATTCATAAATTTGAAAATTCATAAATTCATAAATTCGTAAATACGAAAATTCGAAAATCCGAAAAATTCGAAAATTTGAAAATAAGTAAGAAAATCAGAAAATTCTAAATAAAT
Source organism: Aquarana catesbeiana (assembly GCF_042186555.1). Lineage (NCBI taxonomy): Eukaryota > Metazoa > Chordata > Amphibia > Anura > Ranidae > Aquarana > Aquarana catesbeiana. The sequence continues at coordinate 15,894,932 of NC_133336.1, forward strand.
GAAAATCCAAAAATTCTAAATAATAACTATCTAACTAACTAATAATAACTAACTATTAAATTATAGGTATTGGAATTTCCTTTTTTAAATTTGGCTGTTAGTGAAAGTAGCAAATACAAATTTATCCGAAGTTACGAATTATCTGAAATAACGAGTGCCGCATCTAAACAAATGGAATGGATCAAAATAATAATACATAACAATAAAAAAGTTTTTATTATTATTAATTTGTTACGTTCCATTCGTTTAGATACGGCATTCGTTATTTCGGATAATTCGTAACTTCGGATACATTTGTATTCGTTACGTTCACTAACAGCCAAATTTAAAAAGGAAATTCCAATACCTATAATTTAATAGTAAGTTATTATTTCATCACGGACGTGGAAATACGGGGCAATTTAGGAAACAGCGATCACAGGTAAATTGGCTACAGTAAAAATCACACAAATAGGAAACATGAGGGCAATACAAAGACACTGAATTTCAAAAGAGCCAACTTCCCTAAACTACAAACCTTGCTAGAAGGCATACATTGGGATAAAATATTAGGAACAAAGAATACGGAGGAGAGATGGGTTTGCTTTAAGAGCATATTAAATAAGGGCATTAGCCAATGCATCCCATTGGGTAAAACATTTAAAAGAGCGAGCAAAAGTCCTGGATGGCTTAACTCCAATGTAAAAATGCATATAAAAGCAAAGGAGAAGGCCTTCAAAAAATGCAAGGTTGAGGGATCATCATCAGCATTCAGACTTTATAAAGAGGGAATTGGGGGGCTTCAATAACCAAAACTGCAGTGTTTATCCTCAGGACACATCACGATGGTTAACAGAGGACAGATTTAAAATTAGACTTGGGAAACTTAACATTAATAAATCACCGAGACCAGATGGCTTGCACAGGGTACTTAGGAAACTCAGTCAAATAATTGCCAGACCATTGTTCCTAATTTTTACTGACAGTCTACTGACTGGAATGTTACCAGCTGATTGGAGAAAAACCAATGTAGCCCCAATATTTAAAAAGGGCCCAAAATACATCCCTGGGAATTACAGACCAGTTAGCCTAATATCAATAGTGTGCAAGCTCTTGAGGGGATGATAAGGGACTATATACAAGATTTTAGTAATAAGAATGGTATCATTAGCAGTAATCAGCATGGATTCATGAAGAATCGTTCTTGCCAAACCAATCTATTAACCTTCCATCCACCATACCTTGTTAACATACCCCAAAACACGAAGCGGGGTAGGTCTCCCAGACTTTGAAATGTACCATAGGGCTGCCGTCCTCTCTAGGATCCTAGAGTGGTTCCCTCGTCCATTCCCCAAGGCATCTACTACAATAGAACAAGATCTCTCCATCCCCGATCTCCGGGCCTTGCTGTGGGGATATGGTCAAAAACTGTCTCTCTTATCAAACTCCTCCCCGTTAACAACCGCAGCACTATACCTGTGGTACAAAAAGGGACTGTCAACACTATCATCCACAGACCCCTCACCACTCACTTCGCTTTTTGACCATCCTAATCTCCCCCAGGGCATGGGATCCAACACAGTGGGCCCGTATCTGCGGGCCACTTGGCCTACAGCGCACTCGTTCATACATCCAACCGAGGGTACACCCATTGTACCAGGAGATCGGGGCAATTGACTTATAGCTCTGCGTATATCTTCCTTCTGCTCAGACCTGTTCTCCTCCTGCCAAATACATACACCCTTGACTAGCTACAAACAGCTGTGCTCTCTCTCGGAAACACCTAAACATTTACTCTCCACTATTTACAAACTACTACACTCACTGACCCATGATCAACTACCACCTTATACCAGGAGGTGGGCCACAGATCTGGGAAGGGACCTCTCACTGGTTGACTGGCAAAAGTCATTCCACTTTACACACAAATCCTCCATCTCTTGTTACACACAAGAGAAGAACTTTAAACTCTTATCTAGGTGGTACAGACACCCCCAATCACTTCATAAAGTTTTTCCATCTACCCCTACTTCATGTTGGAGATGTGGAGACGCAGATGGAAGCTATCTCCACATATGGTGGGACTGCAATGCCATACAGCCCCTTTGGTCCCAGGTTTTTGCCATATATAGTAGCTTTTACGATCGACCAACGACACCCACGCCAGAGATAGCACTGTTGTCCATGCTCCCGGGCTCCATACCCTCGCAAAAACGTACCCTACTTCGATTTTTTCTTTCGGCAACCAGACAACTTATACCTCTCTTTTGGAAAACCACCACTACGCCTCCTCTGTCCTCATGGGTCTCTATAGTCAACGACATTATGCAAATGGAAGAGATGATAGCCCTAGACAATGATACTTTTGATAAATTTAAAACCCTATGGCTTATCTGGATTGATTATTTCACTTCAGATGCCTTAAAAAACTTGCTAACACCGCCTAGTTAAACTGACTCTGACCGGACCGGAAATGGAGCGAGTACAAAGAAGGGCAACAAAGCTAAAAATGGTCTGGAGGATATTAGTTATGAGGAAAGGTCATGAGCACTGAACTTATTCTCTCTGGAGTATAAATACCGTACTGGTGATCGCACAATAGGAATAAAACTTTTTCGTGGAAGAGAGTTTAACAAGACACGTGGCCACTCATTAAAATGAGAAGAAAAGAGGTTTAACCTTAAACTACGTAGAGGGTTCTTTACTGTGAGATCGGCAAGGATGTGGAATTCCCTTCCACAAATGGTGGTCTCAACTGGGAGCATCAATATTTTCAAAAAACTATTAAAAGAAAAACTATTAGATAAGCACCTGAACAACCACAACATAAAGGGATATACAATGTAACACTGACATATAATCACACACATAGGTTGGACTTGATGGACTTGTGTCTTTTTTCAACCTCACCTACTATGTAAGTATGTAACTATGTAACTTATAATTTAATAGTTAGTTATTATTTCAGATTTTCAAATTTTCAGGTTTTCGGATTTTCGAATTTATGAATTTACGAATATTCTGAAAAATTTGTTAAACAGGTTTTTTTTAATTCCGATGTTTCTAAATTAACAAATTTGTCAAAATTCTATAAAAAACGAATTTGTAACGAAACGAATTGCACATGCCTACTTTTTACATTAGGGGAGAATAAGTGATTGAACATATGATTGTAACCAAGCATATTACATAAGATACATGTGTGGTTTCAAACAGTAAAAGGGTGTTTGAAGTAACATATAAAAGAATTAACTACTTAAAGTGTTTTGAAGGGTAAAGAAAACAAGACCGCAGATGTTGTGGTAATCACATTGATTACAGACTATGGCTTGTCAACAAGAGCAACTAGTTGTTAATCATCTTTTTATATTTATCTGAAAGGGTGAAGCTATACCAGGGTTGCCAGGTTTTTATGGTGTTTGGTCAATCTGTCATCTGACATGGTGAGAGATTTTTCCATCTCATGAACTCTATCAACTTCCTGTAGCCAATCCTTTATGGAGGGAGTGGAGGTTTGTTTCCATTACCTCGGGATCAGAATTTTAGCTGCATTTAGGAGGTATCTCAATAGGTTCTGTTTATATTGTTTCATGGAGTATGATTTAAGAGATGTTTAACAGACAACAAGCAGGAGTAAACATTAATTTGTGTGTTAGTAATATTGTAAATTAAATTACATGCTTGATTCCAGAAATTGTGGGCATTGCCCACCATATTATATTATTATTATTATTATTATTATTATTATACAGGATTTATATAGCTCCAAAAGTTTACGCAGCGCTTTACAATATAAATAGGAGACAATAAAGTTATAATACAATAAAATACAAGAGGATTAAGAGGGTCCCACTCAGAAGAGCTTACAATCTAATAGGGTGGGGCAGGTGGTACAAAAGGTTATAACTGTGGGGAATGAGCTCATAGAAGTGGTAGAAGATTAGCTGGAGACGTGATAGGCTTTCCTGAAGAGATGAGTTTTCAGGGATCGCCTGAAGGTAGCAAGAGTAGGGGGATAGCCGGACCAGTGGAGGTAACGAGTTCCAGAGGATGGGAGAGGCTCTGGAGAAATCCTGGAGACGAGCATGGGAGGAGGAGACGAGAGAGCTTGAGAGTAGGAGGTCTTGAGAAGAGCGGAGAGGATATTTGGAGACAAGATTAAAGATGTAGCTTGGGTCAGAGTTGTGAATGGCTTTGTATGTTGTGGCTAGTATTTTGATTTTAATTTGCTGGGTGATTGGGGGCCAGTGTAGGGATTGGAGGAGAGGGTTGGCAGACACTGAGCAGTTGGTAAGGTGGATAAGTCTGGCAGCAGCATTCATGATAGACTGAAGAGGGAATAGCCTATGGAGAGGCAGGCCAATGAGAAGGGAGTTGCAATAGTCAAGGCGAGAGATAACAAGGGAGTGAATGAGGAGCTTGGTGGTTTCATTTGTTAAAAAGGGGTGAATTTTAGAGATGCTACGGAGGTGAATGCCACAAATATGTGGAGCATCGTTCCTTTGTCTTGTCTACATCTCCAGGATAGGGCACTTGTGTTTGGAAACCATCTCTTTAGCTGATCTGGTGTGACATACCAATGAGTTAAAATTTTATAGGAGGTTTCTTGCATTCTTGTACCGATGGAGCATTTATGCACTAAAGAACAGGCTTTGGACCATCGTTCTTCCATAAATTTTAAGTTGAGCTCTTTTTCCCAGAGAGTTCTGAAATGATCCGGGATCTCATTGTGCTACCGCTGTAGCCACTAGTAAGCTCGAGAGGTTGTTTTATGTATTTCAGAACTCTTGAGACATACCTCTTCCGTGCATGGGGAGGAGTTATAATCCTCTCTTACTCTATCCAAAATGATAAAGGTTTTGCCTTTAGTGCTACGTTAAATGAGGAGAAGAACATCTTTTGAAGGTACGGTAAATAAAGTGTATTGAATGTGCGCCTGTTGCTGATAGTCTTTTTGAAAGTCTTAAGGAGGAACTGCTGTCTGCTCACATAATTTGTAATAAAAACATCTTTGCCATTCTGAAGCTTCCCTCCAACCACTTTGCATATTATTTTATATATATTGTGATTCTGTACTTGCCAAATATGCTGCAGAAATCTCCCTCCACTGAGTCTGGCTGCAGCCATTTTTACTGTGGGCAGCTGAAGCTGCTGCCTGTTCACTTCCTGGATTTACACAGACACACACAGGCACACCTCCAGCTCTGCAGCTTTCATTGGCCCCCTTCTGACTCATCCCCACTCCCTTACTGCCAAACTCATGAGAGAGAGAGAGCTGTGCATGATGTCATAATCCGAGGCTAATGACCAGACAAGAAACAGGAAGTGGGCTGTTGTCAGAAACCATGAAATCAGGCCGAGACAGAAGTACAGTTAAATCACACTTGTTTAATAATAAAAGTAAAAAGAACAAACATAGTCAAAACTTAGCAAAAGTTCAGTAACCAGAATTCATAGACAGCCAAGCCAGTAGCCAGGGATCAATGTAGTGGAACAGCAAGCAGGATCTGGAGCCAGAAGGGATGTCAGCAAGGTAAGTCTTGAACAGGATCGCAGGAGATAGTTTCTGTGATGTTGACCAAGGTGAAGGCAGAGCTCCTCTGGACTGGACAGCTTAAGTAGGCAGGACTGACGAGCAGGATATCATCAACAGCTGAGTAACTGTGGAGAGATAGGAGCTGGCAATTAGCCGACATCTGAGCAGCCAGCTCAGAGAAGGAAGGGCTGAGCCCAGCCCTGACAGCTGTATAAGGTATACACTGGCAGAAAAAAAATGTTTTACTATCCAAAGTTAAAACAAGAAGAGAAGAAGATTTAATAGATGGAAAGATGAAAAAATGACTGAAGTTCCGCTTTAAGTTGGCCATATATAAATCAGAATTTGGCTGACAAATTGTTGACAAAACCAAGTAGCGTGGGTAACAAATGAAACATTTGAATGGAGTGTATCATAAGAATAAATTATAGAGATGAAGAGTTACAAAGGTGAAACATAAAAATAACATTTTGAAATATATGCAGAAAGTGTAGCATAAGGGTAAGTTGTGGAGATAAAATGTTACAAAACTATTTTTATAAGGTGTGACATAAGAATAAAATATGGAAAGGGTGACAATTCCAGAAAAAAAGTGAGAATTGCTTAAAATGTGAAAAATCGTGATGAACATAAGGATAAGTTATGGAAATATAATGTTCCAAAAATGTTTATATAAGGTGTGACATATGGACAAAATATGGAAAGGGTGACAATTATGGAAAGTGTGAGGATTGCTTTCCATATTTTCTCCTTAAGCAATAAATTCTATAAACAGTTTTGTCATGTTTTTTTTTTTTTTTTTTTACAACTTATCCCTGTGTTCACATTTTTTCACATTTTAAGCCACACTTTATAAAAATAACTTATGACATTTTATTTCAAAAACGTACCCTTATGTTGCTGTTTTCCATATTTTAGCTTTGTGTTTCTTTTGGCACAAATAATTTTGTAGAAAATTTGGAGTTTAAAATGTCATTAAACCTGAATCATCAAAAATGTAGCTATATTACATTGTGTTCATACTCACTCATCCACTAGAGCATTTATCCATTTGTTCAATCACAGCTGATCATGAATGTTAACAGAAGATGATTATCGGGTCTCTTCTCCCTTCCTCAAGCTGTCAGGTGGGAAGGAGTGCTGATAACCGGCTTCTGTTTACATTCATGATCAGCTGTGATTGGATGGCTGCCAATTAGTGCCCACCAGTGCTGCCAATCAGTGCCCACCAGTGCTGCCAATCAATGCCTACCGGTGCTGCAAATCAGTGCCCATCAGTGCTGCCAATCAGTGCCCACCAGTGCTGCCAATCTGTGCCCACCAGTGCTGCCAATCAGTGGCCATCAGTGCTGCAAATCAATGCCCACCGGTGCTACCAATCAGTGCCCATCAGTGCTGCCAATCAGTGCCCACCAGTGCTGCCAATTGGTGCCCACCAGTGCTGCCAATCAGTGCCCACCGGTGCTGCCAATCAGTGCCCACTGGTGCTGCAAATCAGTGCCCATCAGTGCTGCCAATCAGTGGCCACCAGTGCTGCCAATCTGTGCCCACCAGTGCTGCCAATCAGTGCCCACCGGTGCTGCAAATCAGTGCGCATCAGTGCTGCCAATCAGTGCCCACCAGTGCTGCCAATCAGTGCCCACCAGTGCTGCAAATCAGTGCCCATCAGTGCTGCCAACCAGTGCCCATCAGTGCTGAAAATCTGTGCTCACCAGTGTTGCCAATCAGTGCCCATCAGTTCTGCCAATCAGTGCCCACCAGTTCTGCCAATCAGTGCACATCAGTGCTGCCAATCTGTGCCCACTGGTGCTGCTAATCAGTGCCCACTGGTGCTGCAAATCAGTGCCCATCAGTGCTGCCAATCAGTGCCCACCAGTGCTGCCAATCAGTGCCCATCAGTGCTGCAAATCTGTGCCCACCAGTGTTGCCAATCTGTACCCATCAGTGTTGGCAATAAGTACCCATCAGTATTGCCAATCAGTGCCCATCAGTGCTGCCAATCAGTTCCCACCAGTGCTGCCAATCTGTACCCATCAGTGCTGCCAATGAGTGCCCAGCAGTGCCTCCTCCTCAGTGTCGCCTATAAGTGCCGCCTACCAGTGCCTATCAGTGCCACCATTCAGTGCCCATCAGCACCGCATATCAGTACCCATCAGTGCCACTTACGGGTGACCATCAGTGCCACCTATCAGTGACCATTAGTGCCACATATCAGTGCAACCTACCTCATCAGTGCCTCCTCATCAGTGCCCATTAGTGCAGCCTAACAGTGCCCATCAGTGCAGCCTCATCAGCGCCCACCAGTGAAGGAGAAAAATGACCTGTTTGCAAAATTGTATAACAAACTTTGAAAACCTTTTTTTTAAATTTACAGTCTTTATTTGTTTATTTAGCAAAAAATAAAAAAAAGAGGTGATTAAATACCACCAAAAGAAAGAATTTGTGTGAAAAAAATTATAACAAATTTGTTTGGGTACAGTGTTGCATGACCGTGCAATCATCATTCAAAGTCTGACAGCGCTGAAAGCTAAAAATTGACCTGGGCAGGAAGAGGGTAGAAGTGCACAGTAGGCAAGTGGTTGTAGTAGACATTGTATGGTTGGTGTCACTTTAGGTGATAACCTTTATTGGCTAACTTAAAGCAGAACTTCAGTCATTTTTTCATCTTTCCATCTATTAAATCTTCTGCCCTTGTTGTTGTTGTTTTAACTTTGGATAGTAAAACATTTTTTTTTCTGCCAGTAAATATACCTTATACAGCCCACTTCCTGTTTCTTGCCCGCTCATTAGCCTAGGCTTATGACATCATGCACAGCTCTCTCTACATAGGATGTAAGAGGAAGAAGAGGAGGTACAATATCGCGGTGGGTATGCAGGAACTCACAAGGATAATTAATTGTGGAGACCGTCCTATCAAAAAGTATAAATATATATGTATCTGTGTATGGTTTTTTTTGTGTATGATTTTTTTTATTGCACATTAGGAATGAGCCAAACACCCCCCGGTTCGGTTCGCACCAGAACATCCGAACTTCCCAAAAAGTTCATTTGAATATGCAAACACCTTTAAAGTCTATGGGACACGAACGTGAAAAATAAAAAGTGCTAATTTTAAAGGCTTCTATGCAAGTTTTTTCCCTAAAAATTGTTTGGGGACCCGGGTCCTGCCCAGGGGACATGTATCAATGCAAAAAAAAGTTTTAAAAACGGCCGTTTTTTCGGGAGCAGTGATTTTAAGAATGCTTAATGTGAAACAATAAAAATGAAATATTCCTTTAAATATCATGCCTGAGGGGTGTCTATAGTATGCCTGTAAAGTGGCGCAGTTTTCCCGTGTTTAGAACAATACCACAGCAAAATGACATTTCTAAAGGAAAAAAAGTCATTCAAAACTGCTTGAGGCTGTTATGTATTGTTGGGTCCCGGCAATATACATGAAAATCATTGAGAAAAACGGCATGGGTCCCCCCAGCCCATTACAAGGATCTTTGGGTCTGGTATGAATATTAAGGGGAGCCCCGCACCGAAATAAACAAACATGGCGTGGGGGGGCCCTCAGGCAGTATATACTCTGAACAGAAGTATATATACTATACGGCCTGCCCTAAATACTCTGCAGAAAATTGGGCCTTAGGTGTTGGTTGTGCCAGAACACTGTAACCTCTCACAGTTACGCTTGTTGGGTGCAGGAATGGGCCCTGCTATGAAATATTTGATCAAAAATTGTAATTACATGCCCCTGTTAAACAGGGGCAGAAAAATTGGGCCTTAGGCAGTGGTGGTGCCACAACACTGTAACCCCTCACAGTTACGCTTGTTGGGCACAGGAACAGGCCCCGCTGTGAAATATTTGATCAAAAATTGTAAGTTGCTCCTTCTTTTTTGGTGGTGTAAACAGCACACAACACAGTGCAACGGTAGTGCAGTTGCTCCTACTTTTCTGGTGGTGTACACAGCACACAATACAGTGCAGTGTGGTGTTGCCAAACAAAATATACATCATGTCCGGAAGGCCACCAAGGAAAGGCAGATGCTCACATGCCACCAAAAGAGGGCAAGCAGGCTCTGTGTCTACAATCAACAATGCTGGTCGGACATGGTGCATCCGCTGCAGGTGACTGTGAGGCATGCTTGTCCTTTTTTCCTGCTGCTGGCTGTGTTATTGAGCCAGAACATGCAGAAGAGTTGGTGGAGTGGATAACAAAGCCCTCCTCATCCTACTCATCCTCTGTCACCCAGGCTCAGAGTAGTTTGACTTCCAATGCAGCTGCCAAAGTGGCCTATTCCACCGGCTCCTTGTCCACAGTCATTCCTTCTGTAGCCCCACCATCATGCATGGAGGAGTCCCCCAAACTGTGTAACCACAGTGTTGAGTGCATGCTGCTGGAGGATGCACAGCAATTATAAGGTTCCGATGTTGGTTCCCAGGTTGAGGAAGGGAGTAACGTAAGCCTAGAGAGAGGGGGTGCCCAAGAAGGACTAGAAACTGGCAGTCATGTTCCTTCAGCCGCAGCATACTGCCAAGTTTGCTCCAGTGATGAGGAGGGAGGGGATGAAGAGGTCACTGACTCTACTTGGGTGCCTGATAGAAGAGAGGAGGAGGAGGCACAACTCCGAAGCAGGATTTCCTCTAGGGGGCAGCTTAAGGGCAGCCACCCTACTGCATCACACCGCAGGGCTCCGCTCTGCAGGGTGCTGCTGACTCCCGCTGATTTTGAAAAGTTCCTTAGTATGGGCCTTTTTTGACACCTGTGCAGCAGATCGCACCATTGCTGTTTGCAACCTATGTCTGAAGCTGATAAAGCATGGCCAGAACAGCAACCCATGGAATGCACTGTAGAATGTAGATCTCTAGGCTACACTGACTGGATACTGCAGAGTATATATATATATATATATATATATATATATATATATATATATATATATATATATATATATATACACTAGACTGACTGTGTATATATATATATATATATATATATATATATATATATATATATATATATATATATATAAATTAAATACACTGCCACTAACTGAATAACCGCCTGCTCAATCTAAATCAAGCTATGTCTCACACCAACAACACTACTAAAATGCGCCCTGTCCCGCCTAGCTATTGTGCAGAAGCGAACGCATATGTGAGTAGCGCCCGCATATGAAAACAGTTTTGAAACCACACATGTGAGGTATCACTGCGATTGGTAGAGTGAGAGCAATAATTCTAGCCCTATAAATCCTCTGCAACTCAAAACATTCAACCCGTAGAATTTTTTAAACGTCACCTATGGAGATTTTTAAGGGTAAAAGTTTGTCGCCGTTCCACAAGCGGGCGCAATTTTGAAGAGTGACATGTTGGGTATCAATTTACTCGGCCTAACATTATCTTTCACAATATAAAAAAAATTGGGCTAACTTTACTGTTTTCTTATTTTTTTATTCAAAAAAGTGTATTTTTTCCAAAAAAAATATATATAATGTAATTTTCTAGCAAAAAAAAACTGTTTTTAACTTGTAAACAACAAATCTCGGTAAGAGGCTCAGTCCTTAAGTGGTTAAAATGGCAATTAAAGGTTTATTTCCCACATTTCTGGCTTTTTAAGTCACAATTAGTGTCTGTGTATAAATAGTCAATGAGTTTGTTAGCTCTCACATGGATGCACAAAGCAGGCTAGACACTGAGCCATGAGGAGGTAGAAAAGAACAGTCAAAAGACCTGCGTAACAAGGTAATGAAACTTTAGAAAGATGGAAAAGGATATAAAAAGATATCCAAATCCTTGAATATTCCAGTCAGCACTGCTCAATCACTTATTAATCAGTGGAAAATTCGGGGCTCTTTTGATACCAAGCCAAGGTCAGATAGACCAAGAAAGATTGCAGTCACAACTGACGGAGAAATTGTTTAGGATACAAAGAAAAACCCCCCAGGTAACCTCAGGAGAAACACAGGCTGCTCTCAAAAAAGACATTGTGGTTGTTTTTAAGGAGCACAATTCAACGATACTTCAATAAAAAAAGAGCTGCATGGTTGAGCTCCCAGAAGGAAGCCTTTACTGCGCCAATGCCACAAAAATGTCAATGAGGCATGCCAAGGTGTTGTTGGGCATATTGTAACCGGGCTTTTTTGTGGAACTTGTGCAGTAACCTCTCCTGAGGTTACCTGTGGGGTTTTCTTTGTATCCTGTGGCAGTTCCTGTGGCAGTTGTTAAACCTTTCTTGATCTACCTTACCTTGGCTAACTAACTAACTAACTAATTAACTAACTAACTAACTATTTAACTAACTAACTAGCTAACTAATAATAACTAACTATGAAATTATAGGTATTGGAATGTATCCAAAATAACGAATGCCTTATCTAAACAAATGGAACAAATTAATAAACAATAATAATACTACTAATAATAAAAAGTTTGTATTATTATTATTATTATTATTTATTATTATTATTAATTTCTTATGTTCCATTCGTTCGGATCCTTTCGGATAATTCTTAACTTCAGATAAATTCTTATTCGTTACGTTCATGAACAGCCAAATTTGAAATGAAATTCCAATACCTACAATTTAATAATTAGTAATAGTTAAGTTATTATTAGTTAGTTAACTTTTCATATTTTCGGCTTTTCGGAATTTTCGAATTTAGGAATTTAGGAATTTTCAAATTTACGAATATTCGGAAAAATTTGTTAAAGGGGTTTTCACGAATTCAGATATTTTCAAATTAACGATATTGTCGAAATCTATAAAAAACTAATTCGGAATGAAACGAATTGCACATGTCTAGAGAAGGATCAGTTCTGCTCTGTGCAAAACCAACTGCACAGAGCAGGTAAGTATAACATGTTTGTTATTTTTAAACAAACAAACAAAAAAAACAAGACTTTAATATCACTTTAAGGTAACCCCCCCCATCCCTAAACACATACCTGGCTCCATGTGTCCTCTCCAGTGCTGTCTCTAACTCCTCTCACTTCTTGATTTCACAGAAGAAATTGAGAGTAGTTAAGCCATTTGCTCCTGCTGCCAACAGTCAAACTCTTGTAGGGAGGGAGCAGGGTGTGGCTTACCACTGCTACGTGTGTCTATGGATGCACACAGCTTGGCACAGGATGGTGTATCTGTGCAATATTGCTGCAAAGAGCAGGTGGGTGTTACCACTTTTTTTGTCATTTTAATATGTAATAAATAGAAATAAGTAAAAAGCACCTTCAGTACACTTTATATTTTGCACCTTCAAAGACCTTCTCCTCACTTAAAATGGTTGTAAAGGCAGAAGTTATTTTTTTGCCTTATTGCATTCTATGCAGTAATATATAAAAAAAAATAACCTTCTGCATGCACCTACCCCTGCATCCCCTCCTAATTAATAAAAAACCCGTTTACGTAACCGGGTGACCCCGTCCCCCTTTGACACCACGGGGGAAGCCATAGGGAAGTCCCCGTGCATCAGAGGGGGCGGGGTCACCAGGTGGCCCCACCCTCAGTTATATAAGAGCTGTCACAAAAACAGAAGCGTCACACAGTGGGAACCCCCCATTGAGGCGGATCGTCTGGAGGACAAAGTGGGGAAAAAGAAGCCGGAGGAAGATGCCGGAGGAGAAGACCGGAGGAAGAAGCAGAGGAAGATAGAGGAAGAAGTGGGGGAAGAACAAGATGGAGGAAGAAGAAGAAAACCGAAGGAAGACCAGAAGAAGCAGGGAAAGAAGAAGCCATTAATAAAGGAAATGTCAAAAACCGGCTATTGTCTTTTTTAACATTTTTGACACTTTTTTTGTGAAATGGTAGGGGTACTTGTACCCCATTACCAATTCATACGGGGGGGCGGGATCTGGGGGTCCCCGCTTCCAGATTCCGATAAGCCCCCCACCCGCAGACCCCAACAACCACCGGGCAAGGATTGTGGGGATGAGGCCCTTGTCCCCATCAACATGGGGACATCCTCCCCATGTTGACGGCATGTGGCCTGGTACGGTTCAGGAGGGGGTGTGCTCTCTCGACCCCCCTCTTTTCCTATGGCCTGCCAGGTTGCATGCTCAGATAAGGGTCTGGCATGGATTTTGAGGGGGACCCCCACGCCATTTTTTTTTTTTAATTTTGGTTCGGGGTTCCCCTTAATATTCATACCAGACCCAAAGGGCCTGGTAATGGACTGTGGAAGAATCCCATGCCGTTTTTATCAATTAACTTCTATGTGTATTGCCGGACCGACAATTCATTATAGCTGCAAGTACTTTTAAATTATTTTTTTTCCTTTAGAAATGTCATTTTGCTCTTGGACTGTTCTAAACACGGGAAATATGCACCACTTTAAAGGCATACTATAGACACCCCCCAGGTATGAAATTTAAAGGAATATTACACTTTTATTGTCTCACTTTAAGCATTATTAAAATCACTGCTCCTGAAAAAACGGCCGTTTTTAAAACTTTTTTTGCATTGATACATGTCCCCTGGGGCAGGACCCAGGTCCCCAAACACTTTTTATGACAATAACTTGCATATAAGCCTTTAAAATGAGCACTTTTGATTATTCATGTTCGTGTCCCATAGACTTTAACGGTATTCGCGTGTTCGAACAAATTTTTTGCCTGTTCGCATGTTCTGCTGCGAACCAAACCGGGGGGGGGGGGATGGGGTGTTCGGCTCATCCCTAATCATAGGAAAAGAATGTGCAAGAATCATCACAATATGGGATTTCTTTTGTACTTTTCTATTCTTTTCATTCTCCTCTCCTCATAATACCGGTATTATATTATGATGTTTGATTATATAAAACCTTCTTACCACCTTTACCTGATTCATGAGATCATAATATATATGTGAATGATATTAGAAACTTTTTTTATTGAATAGACCAAATTAATTTTCTTCTAATGTAATAGAACAAATTCTAATTACATACTGTATAATTAAATACTAATGAATGTGTTTGTATGTTTATTATTAACTATTTTTTTTCTTCCACCGACCCCCCCACCCCTTTTTTTTTTTACCCCTATTTCCCTCCCTTCCTTTTCAGGTTTTTATCTGAGTACTTTATTATACAGTATTTCACATAAGTGAGTACACCCCTCACATTTTTGTAAATATTTTATTATATTTTTTCATGTGACAACACTGAAGAAATGACACTTTGCTACAATGTAAAGTAGTGAGTGTACAGCTTGTATAACAGTGTAAATTTTCTGTCCCCTCAAAATAAGTCAACACAGCCATTAATGTCTAAACCGCTGGCAACAAAAGTCAGTACACCCCTAAGTGAAAATGTCCAAACTGGGCCCAATTAGCCATTTTCCCTCCCCGGTGTCATGTGACTCATTAGTATTACAAGGTCTCAGGTATGAATGGGGAGCAGGTGTGTTAAATTTGGTGTTATCGCTCTCATACTGGTCACTGGAAGTTCAACATGACACCTCACGGCAAATAACTCTTTGAGGCTCTGAAAAAAGAATTGTTGCTCTACATAAAGATGGCCTAGGCTATAAGAAGTTTGCCAAGACCCTGAAACTGAGCTGCAGTACGGTGGCCAAGACCATACAGCGGTTTAACAGGACAGGTTCCACTCAGAACAGACCTAGCCATGGTCGACCAAAGAAGTTGAGTGCACGTGCTCAGCGTCCCATCCAGAGGTTGTCTTTGGGAAATAGACGTATGAGTGCTGCCAGCATTGCTGCAGAGGGTGAAGGGGTGGGGGGTCAGCCTTTCAGTGCTCAGGATTTCAGGCTCCATAAAGGTCCATAAAGACATGGATGAGCGAGTTTGGGGTGGAGGAACTTTATTGGCCTGCACAGAGTCCTGACCTTAACCCAATAGAACGCCTTTAGGATGAATTAGAGCGGAGACTGTGAGCCAGGACTCTTGTGTCTGCTCCCCAGTCTGTGTTCCCTACTGTGTCGGTGTCTACTTCTGTTGTGTGTTCTTCCCCAGTGTTTCAGGTGTCCAGTGTTCCAAATGTAACTAAGGCATCCAGATTGGATGAGGGTGCCAAAGGGGCAAATTTGTGTTAATCAAGTTGAGATAATGTGTAGAATTTTTGAAGATGTCTGTGCTATTTAGTGAAAGTATTCAGACCCCTTAAATTTGTCACTCTTTGTTATATTGCAGCCATTTGCTAAAATCATTTAAGTTCATTTTTTTCCTCATTAATGTACACACAGCACCCCATATTGACATGAAAATACAGAATTGTTGACATTTTTGCAGGTTTATTAAAAAAGATAAAAGATAAAAAATAAATAAATATTTACTTTTTGTAAAAAAAAAAAAAAAAGAAAAAAGTTGAGATGGGTTTCTTGTTTGCAAGATTCTCAAAATAAAAAAAAAACTCAACACTGAACCCTACGGACTAAGACTGGGAGGCCATTAAAGTACATGTGCGTGTAAAGGCAGGTGTCCCCATACTTTTGACAAAGTAGTGTATTTTTGTGAATATTTTTATAATATTGCTTTAATTAAGACATTATATATCTATATCTATAGTTTTATATGAAGAAGGGGGGGGATTTCAAAACCCTGCCAAACTCCTCTCCACCCTTCCCCTCTCCCCTCCCCACCCTCTCCTCTCCTTTGCAAGCAAACGTCAGACCCAAAATACAAATATCAGTATATACACCAACCCTTATGTTTGATCTCATGGAACAGTCAGGGGGCCTGTGAACTAAGCACAGCCCGGGGGCCCATGGTACAACTACACTGCCAGTAATCTTTATAAGAAATCTATTTTGTATCCACATAGAAAGTGCAATTCTTAGGAAGATTACGGGCAGACAGTAAAAGTTGGACCATTGGGTAGACTGAAGAAAACATGAGGGTCACGTTGGACCATTGGGTAGACTAAAGAACACATGAGGGTCACGTTGGACCATTGGTTAGACTGAAGAACACATGAGGGTCACGTTGGACCATTGGGTAGACTGAAGAACACATGAGGGTCACGTTGGACCATTGGGTAGACTGAAGAACACATGAGGGTCACGTTGGACCATTGGGTAGACTGAAGAACACATGAGGGTCACGTTGGACCATTGGGTAGACTGAAGAACACATGAGGGTCACGTTGGACCATTGGGTAGACTGAAGAACACATGAGGGTCACGTTGGACCATTGGGTAGACTGAAGAAAGCATGAGGGTCACGTTGGACCATTGGGTAGACTGAAGAACACATGAGGGTCACGTTGGACCATTGGGTAGACTGAAGAAAACACGAGGGTCATCATCACTCCTACCTGAAGATGATGAACAATGTTTTGGAGTGGAAGAATCTTTGTGCACGGATTGTGGAATTCTGTCGCTCCGTAACCCGAAATAATAACTGGCATTCTTACATTACACAATTAGCCTGAGATGAGATATATTGATCCGCGTTCTCTTCAAGGTATTTTGCCAGCAGCTAAGTCAGGGAAAAAATGAAATCACAAAATGCTCCATCAATCAGGTGGAAATTCTTCACACACTACAGATGGATTCCCACTTGTGTCATTTCAAAGACATTATTTATAACGCCGTATGTCTGGCGTTATCTGAGACGCCGAGCACCTCTCTCTGTTTCCCCCCTCCCCCCAAAAACAACGGATAGCTTCCATCGGTTATATGTTATGTTGATGAACAATACATTTTTTTTTTTATTATTATTATAAATTTGAAGGGATGGGTAGAGTTTGTACTTTTCTGTCATCTTTGATTTAGATTATTATTTGTTTTCCCCTTCAAAATAAAATACATTTTTCTATGTTTGTCTGGTAGGTTTAGCAAGACAGAACTCGAGTGACATTGCTTATTTCTGATTTTTCTCAGGCGTAAATAAAAAAAAATAGAAAAAAAAAAATAGAAAAGGGATAGATTAGAAAATAAAGGAATAGAATAGAGTAAAACAGTAAAAAATAAAATAGGAAATAAAAGAATAAAATAAAAATAGAATAGAAAATAAAATAATAGAATCAAGTAAAATAGAATATAACCATCTTCTGAAATTCGAATTTCAAAGAGAATAAATTCAAATTTGAACAGAATAGAAAATAATAGAATAGGAAAAAAGGAATAAAATAGAATAGATTAGAAAGAAAATATAATAGAGTGTAATGAAATAGAAAGAATATAACCTTCTTCCGAAATTCAAATTTCCAATAGAATAAATTCAGATTTGAATGGTATTAATTTGTATTTGAATAAAATAGAAAAGAATAGAATAGAATAGAAAAGAATAGAATAGAAAATAAAAGAATAGAATAAAATTATATAAAAAAATATAATAGAATATAATAAAATGAGTATAACCATTTCCCAAAATTCAAATCAAATAAATTCAAATAGAATAAAAAGAATAGATCACAATAGAACAGAAAATAAAAGAATAGAATAGAAAAAAAATAGAATATAATAAAATAGAAAGAATAAAACCTTCTTCCAAAATTTGAATTTCGAAAAGAATAAGTTAAAAAAATTGAAATTGGAAGAGGGGACTTCTAACCACTTCCGGACCGCCCGTCGTCATTATACGGTGGCTCTTTGAAGAGACGTATCGTTATTATGGAAGCAGATAGCTACTATAACCCCCGATATCCTCTTCTTCAGTGGGCAGTCCTCTTTCAGATAAGAGTGGTCTCTACGGCGGATTCACCGCAAGATCACTTTTATCGGCGGCAGGAGAGGGCCCCCCTCCCGCCACGCTCCGGTGCCCTCCGCTGCTTACCGAAGCCACCGGTAGCGGCGGAGGCGATCGCGTCCTTCTTTGGTATGGAGATGAGTGGGGAGAAGACGGCCCCCACTTGTCTCCATACCATTGGAGTGCAATAGCAACATGAAAACATTACTTCCGCCATAGCTCTTAAAGCAACATTTTTTTTTTAAATAATTATGAATTATTAACATCAATTCATTTATTTTAATTTTTTTAATGAATTTTAGTGTAAATATGAGTTTGAGGTCTTTTTGACCCCAGATCTCATATTTAAGAGGTCCTGTCATGCTTCTTTTTCTATGACAAGAGATGTTTACATTCCTTGTAATAGGAATAAAAGTGACACCCCTTTTTTATTTTTTTTAAAGAACAGTGTAAAAATAAAAAAATAAAAGGTAACATACAAAAGAAAAAAGAAAAAATTTTTAAGCGTGCCCCGTCCCGCCGAGGTCGCGTGCAGAAGGGAACGCATACGTAAGTAGCGCCCGCATATGAAAACGGTGTTCAAATCACACATGTGAGGTATCGCCACGATCGTTAGAGTGAGAGCAATAATTCTAGCCCTAGACCTCCTCTGTAACTCAAAACTGGTAACCTGTAGAAATTTTTAAACGTTGCACATGCAGATTTTTAAGGGTAAAACTTTGTCGCCATTCCACAAGCGGGCGCAACTTTGAAGCGTGACATGTTGGGTATCAATTTGCCCGGAGTAACATCTTCTTTCACAGACTAAAAAAAAATGGGCTAACTTTACTGTTGTCTTATTTTTTAATTAAAAAAAGTGAATTTTTTCAGAAAAAAGTGCGCTTGTAAGATCTCTGGGAAAATACGGTGTGACAGAAAGTATTGCAATGACCACCATTTTATTCTCTAGTGTGTTAGAAAAAAATATATATAATTTTTGGGGGTTCTATGTAATTTTCTAGCAAAAAAAACGTATTTTAACTTGTAAACAACAAGTTTGAAAAATAGGCCCGGTCCTTTAAAGCGGTGTTCCACTCGCAATTTTTTTTTTTTTTAAAGTCAGCAGCTACAAACACTGTAGCTGCTGACTTTTAATAAGGACACTTACCTGTCCAGGGAGCCCGCGATGTCGGCACCCTGAGGCCGATCCGTCCATCAGATTGTGTGCAGGCGCCGCCATTTTAACTGAGGGAAACCGGCAGGTTTTTTTTGGGTGACTGAGTAGGGGTACAATGTACCCATTCAAACGGGGGGGGTGGGATGTGGGGGTCCCCTTGTTAAAGGGGGCTTCCAGATTCCTATAAGCCCCCCAACCACAGACCCGAACAACCACCGGGCAAGTGTTGTGGGGACAAAGCCCTTACTTACGTTTGAATCGAACATCGGGGTCATCCCTACTCGACACAACATAACTTTTTTTTTTATTTTATTAAAAAAATGGGAATGATATTGTGTTTGTTTGCACTAAAATTCATTTTAACCACTTCCTGTCTGGTCTGTTGCAAAATAATGGCCTAGTGGGATTTTCGATGTTCCGGGTCGACGTCATATGACCTCCTCCCTGAACGTACCTTTTGCACAGCCCTGATACCAGCCTGGCAGCGTGATCTGTCACCCGCTACATTCACCAAACACAGCCGATGGCAGATCACTGTACAGGCCTGCTGCTGGTACCATGTGATCACTGTGACCAATCAGAGCAGATCACATGACAGTTGTAAACAATGTATGGCTTCCTTTCATGCCATCCATTATGTACAATTGTGTTGCTAGCTGTGATAGGTCACAGGGATCACATGGTACAGACAGGACCAATCACTGCTAATCACAACAAACCACACTGAATGAAATAGGTTCATTCAGTAAAATGGTTGCTTATACCAATGAAATGTATTGGTATAAGTAATCATAATGTGTAAAAAAAAAAAATCCTTCCGAGAGTAGTACAGTGTTACTATGGTAGCACTGTATTGCTCTGGTTACAGTGTGTTAAAAATAAATCATAAAAAAAAGTTCATTTTTTTTCCTCATTAATGTACACACAGCACCCCATATTGACAGAAAAACACAGAATTGTTGACATTTTTGCAGATTTATTAAAAAAGAAAAACTGAAATATCACATGGTCCTAAGTATTCAGACCCTTTGCTGTGATACTCATATATATAACTCAGGTGCTGTCCATTTCTTCTGATCATCCTTGAGATGGTTTTACACCTTCATTTGAGTCCAGCTGTGTTTGATTATACTGATTGGACTTGATTAGGAAAGCCACACACCTGTCTATATAAGACTTTACAGCTCACAGTGCATGTCAGAGCAAATGAGAATCATGAGGTCAAAGGAACTACCTGAAGAGCTCAGAGACAGAATTGTGGCAAGGCACAGATCTGGCCAAGGTTACAAAAAAATTTCTGCTGCACTTAAGGTTCCTAAGAGCACAGTGGCCTCCATAATCCTTAAACAGAAGATGTTTGGGACGACCAGAACCCTACCTAGAGCTGGCCGTCCGGCCAAACTGAGCTATCGGGGGAGAAGAGCCTTGCTGAGAGAGGTAAAGAAGAACCCAAAGATCACTGTGGCTGAGCTCCAGAGATGCAGTCGGGAGATGGGAGAAAGTTGTAGAAAGTCAACCATCACTGCAGCCCTCCACCAGTCGGGGCTTTATGGCAGAGTGGCCCGAAGGAAGCCTCTCCTCAGTGCAAGACACATGAAAGCCTGCATGGAGTTTGCAAAAAAAAACACCGGAAGGACTCCAAGATGATGAGAAATAAGATTCTCTGGTCTGATGAGACCAAGATAAAACTTTTTGGCCTTAATTCTAAGCGGTATGTGTGGAGAAATCCAGGCACTGCTCATCACCTGTCCAATACAGTCCCAAAAGTGAAGCATGGTGGTGGCAGCATCATGCTATGGGGGTGTTTTTCAGCTGCAGGGACAGGACGACTGGTTGCAATCGAGGGAAATATTTATGCGGCCAAGTACAGGGATATCCTGGAGGAAAACCTTCTCCAGAGTGCTCAGGACCTCAGACTAGGCCGAAGGTTTACCTTCCAACAAGACAATGACCCTAAGCACACAGCTAAAATAACAAAGGAGTGGCTTCACAACAACTCCATGACTGTTCTTGAATGGCCCAGCCAGAGCCCTGACTTAAACCCAATTGAGTATCTCTGGAGAGACATAAAAATGGCCGTCCACCAACGTTTACCATCCCCCCTGACAGAACTGGACAGGATCTGCAAGGAGGAATGGCAGAGGATCCCCAAATCCAGGTGTGAAAAACTTGTTGCATCCTTCCCAAAAAGACTCATGGCTGTATTAGATCAAAAGGGTGCTTCTACTAAATACTGAGCAAAGGGTCTGAATACTTAGGACCATGTGATATTTCGGTTTTTCTTTTTTCTAATAAATCTGCAAAAATGTCAACAATTCTGTGTTTTTCTGTCAATATGGGGTGCTGTGCGTACATTAATGAGGAAAAAAATTAACTTAAATGATTTTAGCAAATGGCTGCAATATAACAAAGAGTGAAAAATTTAAGGGGGTCTGAATACTTTCCGTCCCTACTATATATATATATATATATATATATATATATATATATATATATACACAGTATCTCACATTACACCCCTCACATTTTTGTAAATATTTTATTCTATCCTTTCAAATCACACATGTGAGGTATCCCCGTGATCGATAGAGCGAGAGCAATAATTCTAGCTCTAGACCTCCTCTGTAACTCAAAATATGCAACCTGTAGAATTTCCTTAAACGTTGCCTCTGAAGATTTTTAAGGGTAAAAGTTTGTCGCCATTCCATGAGCGGGCGCAATTTTGAAGCGTGACATGTTGGGTATCAATTTACTCGTCCTAACATTATCTTTAACAATATAAAAAAAATAGGGCTAACTTTACTGCTGTCTTATTTTTTAATTCAAAAATGTATTTTTTCCAACCAAAAAAATGTAATGTTTGGGGGTCCTAAGTAATTTTCTAGCAAAAAAACCCTGTTTTTAACGTGTAAACACCAAATCTCAGAAAGAGGCTCGGTCCTTAAGTGGTTAAAATGGCAATTAAAGGTTCATTTCCCACATTTGTGGCTTTTTAAATCACAATTAATGTCTGTGTATAAATAGTCAATGAGTTTGTTAGCTCTCACATGGATGCACTAAGCAGGCTAGACACTGAGCCATGAGGAGGTAGAAAAGAACAGTCAAAAGACCTGCGTAATAAGGTAATGAAACTTTACAAAGATGGAAAAGAATATAAAAAGATATCCAATTTTTTTTTAAACGTGCCCAGTTCCGCCGAGCTCGCGTGTATCAATTTACTTGGCATAACATTATCTTTCACAATATAAAAAAAAAAAAATTGGGCTAACTTTACTGTTGTCTTATTTTTTAGTTTTTAAAAAAGTGTATTTTTTCCAAAAAAAGTGTGCTTGTAAGACCGCTGCGCAAATACGGTGTGACGGAAAGTATTGCAACGACCGGCATTTTATTTTCTAGGGTGTTATAAAAAATGTTTGGGGGTTCTAAGTAATTTTCTAGCAAAAAAAAACTGTTTTTAACTTGTAAACAACAAATCTCAAAAAGAGGCTCGGTCCTTAAGAGGTTAAAAAAAATTCAAAAATTTGCGGCTGGAACTCGTTTCCTGGGGAAAAAGAAAAAAAAATAGGTTGGTCGGTGTTCTTCTTTAACCCTTGCTGTGCAGCGGAAGGTGTGTTTTTGATTCCATCCTGGAGTTGGGCTTTAAAAAAGCCAGAATATTAACACAACCTCTTATTTTATTTTTTTTAGGTTTCAGAGATTGCAGAAGGCAAACAGAACTATAATAAGAGGACTCGGCACCTACACAGCCCACTCATCCCACAAAGATGAGGTCCAGTGGGGACGAGGTTCTTTCTACAATGGGATAAAAGTGGAAACAACACAGGAAATGACTGCGGCGGCGCCTCTCTTTTGGGACGCCGGTTTTGTGCACCGGATAACCTGTTCTGGATGGTGTCATGAGCCAGTTTAGCAGACCGGCACACTCGGCGATATTCATCTCCCTCTGCAATAACTGCGGGTAGCAGAGGTCAATTAGAATCCATTCGTCTCCTCTTCGTCGCACTTCGCACATATAGGAAAAGGGGCCGCCGTTCACCGGAACCATCAGGTAGATATATTCCTGGGTGGTTTTTCTCTTTGACACTACACAGGTTCAGGTCATGCTGCCTGGAAGCCGCAAGTCACCCGAGTGTTTGCCGGCATTTAATAAAAAGGACTCCGATGAATTTCCTTCAAACAAAAGGCTTCTTTAGCAAAAACTGTTCAGCAGCCTGAAAGTAGATAGGAAAATAAAGGCAGGCTTAAAGGTAGACTCCATTTAAACATCAAATGTTACATTTTTGTTCTCTTTATTGGGTTTTTATATTACGGAAACCAAAAAACCGGGTCAGAGTGAAAAAATGCAACCGGTTTACAACAACAAAATACACAAAAGAGAAACATACAAGCAAAAAAAACAATACAACACTTGCCCAGACAGATATGTACATTCTTTGAACCTCCCGCCGGAGGTAGGTATATAGTCAATCAGCTCGATGACACCTTGTTCAATCATACAGAATAATACTTGCACAGAGCCCCCATGACACAGGTAGCCAGTATCTTCGGTGGGTCAAAGTAGTGGATAAATGGTGAATGTCAAGCCCCATACTCCCCATACTTCATCTCATTGAATCATCTGTAAGCAGAGCTTTTTTTCTCAGTAAAAAGGTGCAGGTACTTCGACCTTTTAAGTCACCCCTTGTCTCCGCCCCCGACCCACCTCTGAGCACTGTCCCTTGGTTCCACCCCCCCTACCTACTGCCCAATACTGCCCCTTTTATAGAATACAGAACCAAGTATAATTTTGTGGTGTTAAGGTATGTACAGTGGGGACGGAAAGTATTCAGACCCCCTTAAATTTTTCACTCTTTGTTATATTGCAGCCATTTGCTAAAATCATCTGCAAACATTTCAACAATTCTGTATTTTTCTGTCAATATGGGGCGCTGTGTGTACATTAATGAGGAAAAAAAAATGAACTTAAATGATTTTAGCAAATGGCTGCAATATAACAAAGAGTGAAAAATTTAAGGGGGTCTGAATACTTTCCGTCCCCACTGTATATGGAATTTGTTAATGATAACAAAAAAGGCAGTAAAATGGATCCCCTGCAGCCAGCAACAATAGATCCCCCCCAAGAACACTAGAACCCCCACAACAATATACCCCCAAGCAACGGTAGATCAACCCCAGCAACAAAAGACCCTACCAGCAACAATAGATCTCCCAGCAGCCAGCATCAATAGACCCTCCAGCACACCCTAGCACCCCTTGCCATTACATACATTCAGTGCTGGAGGTGCCGGAAACTGTGTTCCCCCGCGTTCCTACTGAAAAAAAAAGCCCTGTCTGTAAGTATTTAAGACTGGCGCATTTGCCCTTTCCTGTTATATTTATCCTTCATAGATACTCTTGAACTTTTGCCCCTGATGAGTGTTTATACACGAAACGCGTCGGACACCCTAGGATGCAGATACACACCTGCATCAGCAATTACTTCAGTTCACCAGTTACATCAATCATGTTTATACTATTCTATAATACTTACCTTTATTGCAATGTGCCGCCTACGTGATGTTTGTTTATATGTGAATTTACAGAATCCATTCACCAACCTTTCCATTAACATGTGTTGCCAAGTTGATATATATTCATGTATCCTTGATGTTTGGTGTACATGCAGATGTACGATTTATACTTTTTACTTGTTTTGCACCATTAATACGTATTGTAACATCTTTGCATGTTATTACATATGTTTTTCTATCACACTCCTCCACAATGTCATTAGTTTCAATTAAAGTCCCAAATTCGTCTTTTTTTTTATATTAGCAGTGAGAGCCGACTTATTGAGTGAAACGTCTTATGCCACGTACACACGATCGGACCTCTCGTCGGAAAAAGATATGACGGCTTTTCCTGCAGGATTTCACTCAAGTTTGCCTTGCATACACATGGTCACACAAAAGTTCGCTGAACTTACGACCGTCAAGAACGTGGTGACGTACAACACTACGACGAGCCGAGAAAATAAAGTTCAATGCTTCCGAGCTTCCGAGGAATTTTGCGCGTCGGAATTGCCACAGACGATCGCATTTTCGGATAAGAACTTTTGCCGACCGAAAAATTGAGAGCATGCTCTCAATATTTTGCTGGCAGGAATTTGGCCAGCAAGAGTCCGATGGAGCATACACATGGTCCCATTTTCTGACGAAAAACTCTCATCGGTCTTTTGCAGGCCGAAATTCCGATCTCGTGTTGTGGCATTACTCTATTGATCCGTGCTTCCGTTTTACAGTAGTGATCGAAGGTCTCGTTCAGAGACAAGAGACAGTTGCTGGGCACCCATGAAAGGTGGACTTGGGAGTATTTTGGAGTATTTTATGGGGTAAACAACTTGGGCATTTTGTAAAGGACCTTTTGCAACTTTAGCTCAGACATAGTGAAGAAGAAAGACACGGAGATCAGGATGTGGAATTTGTGATATAAAGTTTCTTTGTAACAAGAAACTCTCAGTGCGGCTGGTAACAATACAGCGTGAAATTCTTTTTTTTTTTTTTTTTTTTTTCTATTTTTTTTTTTCTTTTGTGCTGATTGAACTTCAGGTCATGTGTAGCAAACACAGCTTTACTAGTTAAAGAAATTTTCACTGTGACCTGTAGAATAAAAGTTGAATTCCAGCTTAAAATAAATAAATTTAAAAGCAAAAGTTTCTTAAAAGTAAAAAAAAAAAAAAAAAATTTCTGCAATACTCAGGTTCAAAAAGTATATTACGCTACTGAGTTAAGGTGAAATATAATGTACCTTCGTCCTATCAATCCTATAAAAACAACTATGAAATTGAGGCAACCTTGGACTTTCGTGTTACGGTATAGATTTACAATGCTCAAACAGCTTTATATAAAATTATACATTTATTGTAAAAATCCAATAAAAGATACCCAAAACGGCAGACATATGACATACAGAAGGGTACAATGATAGGGAAAAACCTTAAACAATTAGATTCCTCTGGTGTGAACTGGAAAGAAATGGATGTATCGACCCACGATGGGGGATTACATTTTCGTCTTTTTCCGTTTACAGACTCTACATGTTTCACGTAGATCCGCTTCTTCATGAGTATAATTCAGAGAAAAGTTTATTCTAAAGGGAAAACATACACATAAGAGATCTTCATATAACAAGACATGGTAACATGGTAGAGCTGCAGAATGTGGAGTGGACAATGAGGTCTCTGTACTCCAATAGCCTCCACACTCACCACATCTCATCCAATAGAGCACCTTTGGGGTGTGGTGGAATGGGGGATTGGCATCATGGATGTGAAGCTGACAAATCTGCAGCAACTGTGTGATGTTATCAGGTCAAAATCTCTGAGGAATGTTTCCAACACCTTGTTGGTTCTATGGCAAGAAGAATTAAGGCAACAGGGGGTCCAACCTGGGACTAGCAAGGTGCACCTAATAAAGTGGCTGATGAGTGAATATTATAAATATAAAGAACACGCCACATGACAATGTAACAGTTGATGAGCAGCAGTGGAGCCACCAAAGCTGCTTAGCAACCATTGGAATGACCCCATGGTAGCCTGGGCTAAGAGGTAGTAGGTTGAATAACTAAAACTAATGACATCTAGTGGCAGAAAGAAATGACTGCAGGGACGGCTCCAGGTATTCTACAAAAACAATTAAATTGAGGCAACCTTGGACTTTTGTGGTACGGTATAGACTTACAATGCTCAAAAAACTTTTTTTTTAAATGATAATTTTTTTAAAATAATCCATTAAAAGATACCCAAAAGGGTAGACATATGACATACAGAAGGGTACAAAGTATCCCATGATAGGGAAAAACTTTAAACAATTAGATTCCTCTGGTGTGAACTGGAAAGAAACGGATGCATCGACCCACGATGGGTGATTAGATATTTGTCTTTTTCCAGTTACAGACTCTACATGTTTCGCGTGGATCCACTTCTTCAAGAATATAATTCAGAGAAAAGTTTGTTCTAAAAAGGAAAAGATACACATAAGAGATCTTCATCTAACAAGACACGATAATATGGTAGAGCTGCAGAATGTGGAGTGGACAATGAGGTCACTGTACTCCAATGGCCTCCACACTCACCACATCTCATCCAATAGAGGACCTTTGGGATGTGGTGGAACTGGGGGATTGGCATCATGGATGTGCAGCCGACAAATCTGCAACAACTGCATGATGTTATCATGTCAAAATCTCTGAGGAATATTTCCAACACTTTGTTGGTTCTATGGCAAGAAGAATTAAGGCAAAAGGGGGTCCAACCCGGGACTAGCAAGGTGTACCTAATAAAGTGGCTCAAGTGGGGATTAGATATTTGTCTTTTTCCAGTTACAGAATCTACATGTTTCGTGTAGATCCGCTTCTTCAAGAGTATAATTCAGAGAAAAGTTTATTCTAAAAAGGAAAACATACACATAAGAGATCTTCATATAACAAGACATGATGATATGGTAGAGCTGCAGAACATGGAGCGGACCACAAGGTAACTGCCACAATGGTGAGACGCCCCACAGCTACAGTCAAACCCACTACACATGGTAAATATGTACAATATTTCCCATCCGCCACGTTCATCAGAAGGAAAATCCTACGGGCAAAAGTACTCACCAGCAGGACCGTCACCAACAAACCGGGCACCTCAAGGCTGCAAAGGCAGTCTCCCGGGTGAGTTCTGGAGCCAGGTGAGGGTAACATGGAATAAACAGTTGTTAAATAAAGAAAAAAAAAGGATATAAGGCAACGAGTGGTTATTTGAGTTACTGTTGCCTTTCTATCATCTGGAACCAGTCTACCCATTCTCCTCTGACCCCAACAAGGCATTTTCCGCCACACAACTGCCGCTCACTGGATATTTTCTCTTTTTCCTACCATTCTCTGTAAACCCCGAGAGATGGTTGTGTGTGAAAATCCCAGAAATACTCAGACCAGCCCGTCTGGCACCAACAACCATGCAGCCATTTAAAGTCACTTACATCCCCTTTCTTCCCCATTCTGATGTTCGGTTTGAACTTCAGCAAGTCATCTTCAGCAAGTCTAGATGCCGAAACGCATTGAGTAGCTGCCGTGTGATTGAATGATGAGCAATTTCTGTGACCAAGCAATTGAACAGGTGTACCTAAAAAAGTGGCCGGTGAGTGTATATAGTACTGTATATAAATATATATTACTATCATGTGATTTGTAGTACTGAGCCAAGATTATAAATGGCAGCACAGATTGAACTGATGATTTCAGACCATCAGGAACAGTATATGACATCTGCACTCAGGAATTTTCAGCTTTCATGCCAACATCATTTTTGTCACTTCACCTCACTATACACAGAACAATGCAGAGAAAAAAAAAAGCTGTGAAAACAAATTAGCAAATTCTTATGAGATCATAAAACATTAGCATTTTATTTCACAAACCTCTATCCTTTAATAAATAACGATGCTTGTTAATTAGCATTCCTGCACTTAATGACACATACTTCATTTAGTGATGAATGTTTGTTTGTTAATCAGACTGTTTGTATTCATAATGTTACCAGATTATGCAAACACAAAGGTGCTTTAGTTACCGGTTTGTTCTCTAGAAAGAGCTATTGACATTCAGAAAGACATTATTTACACCAGGAAGATAGTGACGGTACAAAATTGCTTCACTAATATAGAGTACAAGAATTATAAAAGAAGATATAATTGAAGAGCATTCTCAGCGATGTCACCGCTCTCTAGTGAATGGATAGGCTGCATTCTCAGTGATGTCACCGGTCTCTAGTGAATGGATAGGCTGCATTCTCAGTGATGTCACCGGTCTCTAGTGAATGGATAGGCTGCATTCTCAGTGATGTCACCGCTCTCTAGTGAATGGATAGGCTGCTTTCTCAGTGATGTCACCGGTCTCTAGTGAATGGATAGGCTGCTTTCTCAGTGATGTCATCAGTCTCTAGTGAATGGATAGGCTGCTTTCTCAGTGATGTCACCGGTCTCTAGTGAATGGATAGGCTGCTTTCTCAGTGATGTCACCAGTCTCTAGTGAATGGATAGGCTGCATTCTCAGTGATGTCATAGTTCTCTAGTGAATGGATAGGCTGCATTCTCAGTGATGTCACCGGTCTCTAGTGAATGGATAGGCTGCATTGCCAGTGATGTCACCGGTCTCTAGTGAATGGATAGGCTGCATTCTCAATGATGTCATAGTTCTCTAGTGAATGGATAGGCTGCATTCTCAGTGATGTCACCACTCTCTAGTGAATGGATAGGCTGCATTCTCAGTGATGTCATCAGTCTCTAGTGAATGGATAGGCTGCATTCTCAGTGATGTCACCGGTCTCTAGTGAATGGATAGGCTGCATTCTCAGTGATGTCATAGTTCTCTAGTGAATGGATAGGCTGCATTCTCAGTGATGTCACCGCTCTCTAGTGAATGGATAGGCTGCATTCTCAGTAGGGTGACCACATTTCCAAACTACCATTCAGGGACCCCCTGCGCCCGCCCCAAAAAGATATTTTTTGGCTTTTTTTTGCCAATTTTTGAAAAAAAAATGCTATAAATCTATCCCCTATTTTGTATACGCTATAGCTTTTGTGCAAACCAATCAATATA
The DNA here is from genome assembly GCF_042186555.1 of Aquarana catesbeiana. Taxonomy (NCBI): domain Eukaryota; kingdom Metazoa; phylum Chordata; class Amphibia; order Anura; family Ranidae; genus Aquarana; species Aquarana catesbeiana. The sequence continues at coordinate 15,924,834 of NC_133336.1, forward strand.
CGCTTATTGCAATTTTTTTTTTCCAAAAATATGTGATTTTGTATAATCCTATATGAAACTGTGCAAAAAAAAAAAGTGCAGTTATTTTTTGATGTATTGTAGAGGATGTAGCAGATGTAATTACAGAAGTGGAGCGTCTGCAGATTTTAATAATTTAATAGTGACTAAAGAATGAAGGGAAGTGTAAAGACTCAGAGAAACAGGTCATATTTGCATTTTGCCAGCAAGTTTCTGTATCACATTTTAGAGCTGGTCTGGTCATGATATTTGTGGCAAACAACAGAACAAACACAAACCTGGAAGTTTTGCTGTCGGCTCGGAGTTGGGTCACAGCGCAGGCGGTTCTCGTGGGCCGGAGGAGGTTTAGGAGGAGAACTGGAGAAGTTGGACCACTCAGCTGGCTGCTGGCAATGTGCTGCTGTAGGCAGCGGCTGCGGGAGTAGGCGGCGGCGGCTCCGGGGGTCTGTAATGGCACTGGGCACAGTGACAGGCTGGATCCTGTCAGGAGACTCAGGAGGAGATACAAAATGAAGACGCTCTAGTGTGGCAGCTCTCTTTCTCTCTCTCTCTGCTGCGGCCAGAGGCGGAGTCGGAGAAGGAGAGGAGGTGGGTGGAGTGAGACGCGCTGCTCAGCTGTAAGGTACCCACGTGTCAGCCGACGTCATTGGTTGCTAGACACGAGGCGAGGCGGGGCGGCCCTAGCAACCAGAGTTCGGCAAATTATTTATCAGGGTGGCGGACTGGTGGTGTGTTCTTTTTTTCATTCCGGGACATTGTATAGTCCCGGAATGAAGGTGCCTGGGACACGGGATAAAAACACGCATGAAGGGACAATCCCGGGCAATCCAGGACACGTGGGCACCCTAATTCTCAGTGATGTCACCAGTCTCTAGTGAATGGATAGGCTGCATTCTCAGTGATGTCACCGCTCTCTAGTGAATGGATAGGCTGCATTCTCAGTGATGTCATCGCTCTCTAGTGAATGGATAGGCTGCATTCTCGGTGATGTCACCACTCTCTAGTGAATGGATAGGCTGCATTCTCAGTGATGTCACCGCTCTCTAGTGAATGGATAGACTGCATTCTCAGTGATGTCATTGCTCTCTAGTGAATGGATAGGCTGCATTCTCAGTGATGTCATCGCTCTCTAGTGAATGGATAGGCTGCATTCTCTGTGATGTCACCGGTCTCTAGTGAATGGATAGGCTGCATTCTCGGTGATGTCACCGGTCTCTAGTGAATGGATAGGCTGCATTCTCAGTGATGTCACCGGTCTCTAGTGAATGGATAGGCTGCATTCTCGGTGATGTCACCGGTCTCTAGTGAATGGATAGGCTGCATTCTCAGTGATGTCACCGCTCTCTAGTGAATGAATAGGCTGCATTCTCAGTGATGTCATCGCTCTCTAGTGAATGGATAGGCTGCATTCTCAGTGATGTCACCGCTCTCTAGTGAATGGATAGGCTGCATTGCCAGTGATGTCACCACTCTCTAGTGAATGGATAGGCTGCATTGCCAGTGATGTCACCGTTCCCTAGTGAATGGATAGGCTGCATTCTCAGTGATGTCACCGCTCTCTAGTGAATGAATAGGCTGCATTCTCAGTGATGTCATCGCTCTCTAGTGAATGGATAGGCTGCATTCTCAGTGATGTCACCGCTCTCTAGTGAATGGATAGGCTGCATTGCCAGTGATGTCACCACTCTCTAGTGAATGGATAGGCTGCATTGCCAGTGATGTCACCGTTCCCTAGTGAATGGATAGGCTGCATTCTCAGTGATGTCACCAGTCTCTAGTGAATGGATAGGCTGCATTCTCAGTGATGTCATTGCTCTCTAGTGAATGGATAGGCTGCATTCTCAGTGATGTGACCTGTCCCTAGTGAATGTATAGGCTGCATTCTCAGTGATGTCATTGCTCTCTAGTGAATGGATAGGCTGCATTCTCAGTGATGTCACCACTCTCTAGTGAATGGATAGGCTGCATTGCCAGTGATGTCACCGTTCTCTAGTGAATGGATAGGCTGCATTCTCAGTGATGTCACCAGTCTCTAGTGAATGGATAGGCTGCATTCTCAGTGATGTCACCGGTCTCTAGTGAATGGATAGGCTGCATTCTCAGTGATGTCACTGGTCTTTAGATGTTGTTCATCCCTTGTGATAACAATAAAGTTGATAAAAATATGTTTTTAAAGGTACAGTGTAAAAGAAAAAATAAATAAAATAAATGATAAAATAAACAATAATAAAAATACAATAAATAAAATAATAATAAAAATAATAAATATACATAAAAAATATAAAGCACTCCCCATGCTCACATGAACATCGGTCACGCGCACATATGTAAATGATGATTGCACCACACATGTAAGGTATCGCCGTGAACGTTAGGGCGAGAGCAATAATTCTATCATCGGGCCTCTCATGTAACTCTAAACTGGTAATCTAAAAAGGCTTATAAAGCACTGCCTATGGATAATTAAATGTACCGTAGTTTGTCGCTAGGACCACCAAATCCTTTTCTTTCCTTGATTCCCCCAGAGGTTCTCCACCTAGAATTATTTTTTTTTAGCTCAGAAGTGCATTATTCTACATTTTTCAACTTTAACCCTCATCTGCCAAGATCACCTGTCACAATAATACTAAAATGATTGAATTAAATATAAAAAAGTGTATTAATAGCGCTAATAGCAGAGTAAAGGAAAAAATGCATTGTGTTGATAGGAAAATCCGATATGGAGTGAATGAACAGAAGACTGTGATGACAGATCACCATAGTTACCATACATGTGTGTATAGCAATGAAGGTAAAAAAAAAAAAAAAAAAAAGATAAAAAGAATAAGTGCAAGCTTTATGCTGATGGCAAAATCCGACATGAAGTGAAAGAAGGAGAATGTGTAACAGATAACGATATCTACATGTGTGATGTATATTGAATGAAGACTAACACTGTAGCAATATGTCTATGCAAGTGTGCTATAAAGTCCCCATGATGTATAATAAATGAAAAGTAACACAGTAGCACCTGAATGTGTTACTGAAAAGATACTGTAGCAGTTCATAAGGAGAGAAGTACTGTGAGACTGTGTAAAGTCAGAGTGGAATAAGAGAAATAGTAACATTGTAACACACAGTAGTATTAGGGGGCACCCGAGCGGCTGCCACCCCCATGCTCTATCCACGGCCGCTATTTTGACAGGACACCGCCACCCCCTATTCATGCGTCCGACCCCTTTCAGGGCGCCAGGTGCATTTATTACAGCGGCGGGGTGTTTTTTGAAGCGCCTGAGGCTCTAATAGGCTTCAAAATAGTGTAGGCTCGTGGTGCAGAGCATTGTGCCAGGAGCCAACCCAGGTGTTACAACAGCGAATGAATATTCGCTAATGAAGCACTGATCTTCAATCTGGCCAATCAGAAGCAGGTCTGAGTCCCGTTTTCCAAACGGCTGAAAAGAGAAAAGTCCCAATTGGTCGCCGAGGAGGAGGCAGGAAACGGAAGCCACCATAATGCTCGTGAAGTGCAGGGGAAGGGAAAGTCGTCGCCGAGCAAGGGAAGTCACTGGTGAAGCCCGGGAGAAGCGCTGCCCACCATAGATGGGGTAAGTGCACCAGACTCACCTGACCGACCGGGTGGGGGGGGGGGTTGTGTTACTGTATGCATCTCCCCAAAAAAATGACCACTGGCTGCCACTGGTAACACACCAAAGGTACAGTAATAGTGTTGTGGGAGGCGTATTAAAAAAAGAGTAACATAATCACACATCATTATGTTACTGTAAGGGCTCATTTACACTTGCTTTTGACTTAGACATTAAAGTGCCTACCACTTCAATATGCTTTTTGGTATGTTCTTGATACTTTTTTGAAGCTTAAATGAAGCTTGAAAAAGCCCTGTGTGTGTGTGTTGGCTTTCTATGTGTTTTAAAGGGGCTTAGTAAAATCCCAGCTCATTAGTACCCCCATTCAACATATCCCCAAATTATTAGTGCCCCCACTCGGCAGATCCCCAGCTCGTTAGTGCCCTTCTTCAGCAGATCCCTGGCTCAACAGTACTCCCAGCTCTTCTGAATCCCCAGTAACCTCCAACTCTGCTGATATCCAGCTCATTAGTACCCTTTTTCAGCAGATCCCTGGCTCAGCTCAGTAGTACCCCCCAGCTCTTCTGAAGCACCACTCATTAGTAACCCCAAACCCTGCTGATTCCCCGCTCAGTAGTACCCCCAGCTCTTCTGAAGCCTTGCTCAGTAGTAACCTCCAGCTCTGCTAATCCTCCATTAATTAGTACCTTTGTTCAGCAGATCCCTGTTTCAGTAGTACCCCCAGCTCTTCTGAACCTCCACTCATCAATAACCCCCGACCCTGCTGATCCTCCACTCAGTAGTGACCTTCAGCACTTCTTTTTTTTTTTTTTTCAATAATGTTCAAAAAATCCACATCTCACATGGAAATCAATTGCAGGTATTGAGAACGGGTAGATGTATGAAAAGGTGTCCCAGAGAAAACAGGCACTAGGAAGTCTCTGTACCCCCGTTTGGCATTTTACACAGTAAACACACAGAAAACAAAGGGAAGAATACGAAAAAGAGGAAAAAAGAGGAAGGAGAGAGAGAGAAGAAAGAGGGGAGAAAAAAAGGAGGGTGGAAAAGTTGGGAAGGGAAGATGTACCCCCAGCTCTTCTAATCCCCCACCTAGTAGTAACCTCCAGGTCTGCTTCTCTTCTGGTTTGCTGATCCTCCTCTCTCCAGTCTCCACTCACCTCCCACTATATTGCTCTCTTGCTGCACACCATGTGTGGCATCTGCTAGTTTCTCCCGCTGTTGTCCCCCAGCTCTGCTGATCCTTCACCACTCAGTCCTCTCTCTTTGGTCCCCGCTTACCTTCCACTATAGCGTTCCCATGTTGTGCACCACGTGTGCTGACTACTAGTTGTTCTGCTCCTCTCCGGACCCTCTCTGCTGCTCCACGCTGCACACCAGATGTGACGTCTGCACCAGACACTCTCAGAATATATACACATGAACTGGAAGTGACTGCTGATGACGTCTTTCTAGTTCACTTGTTGGTTTCCCAGTGCATCCTGGGATATCTCATACCCGCAATACCTCCAAAACAAAGTGAAGCTAATGCTGAATAAAAGCCTTGCAAAAGCTGCAGGTGCTGTAAATGAGCGTTGTGTTAGAAGCTTTGGAGATGCTTTGAAGCACGAAGAAAGTGACGTTGAGTATAATTCTTGACGCAAAGCAAAAACAACATTTGACCAGGACTGTAAGGGGAGCATTTTATTTAGTGACAGGAGCATTTTTCCCACAAATAGAGCATTCTTTTCATGGTATTTAATCACCGCTGGGTTTTTATTTTTTGCGCTTCAAAAAAAGACCAAACGTTTTGAAAAAAAAAGTTTTTCTTTGTTTCTGTTACAAAACTTTGTAAATAAGTAAATTTTCTCCTTCACTGATGAGCACTGGTGAGGCTACACTGAGGGGCACTGATGAGGTAGTACTGGTTGGCACTGATGAGGTGGCACTTATGGGCACTGATGATGAGGCACCGATATGCAGCACTGATGGGCACTCATAGGCAGCACTGATAGGTGGCACCGGTGGACATTTATGGGTGGCACTGATAGGCAGCACTGATCAGGAGGCACTGACAGGCAATCACTGATGGGCACAGAGTGCCATCCTAATGGGCACTGATTGGCATCCCTTGTGGGCTCACCTGGTGGTCTCCAGTGGGCATCTTCGATGGGTCTGCACTGATAATCAGCGCAGCCCCCCCCCCTCCACCAGGAGAGCAGCCAATCGGCTTTCCTCTACTCGCGTCTGTCAGTACGAGTGGAGGAAAAGCCGATTGGACACAGCTGATCACATGGTAAAAAGCCTACGTCAGAGGCTCTTTACCAGGATCGGAGATGCTGTTTCTTAGTTTGATAACCGATCTCAGTTTGATGAGATGCTTTGGAGGCCAGAGAAAAGATCTAATCCTCCTCTTCTCCTATTCAGCCCCAGACCTCCACTTCTCGGGTCCCTCGCTGGTGCTCATGGACCTTCCCTCCTGCCAAGTGATCCCACAGCAAGCAGCTTGCTATGGAGAAACCCAAGCCGAGCCACTGCTCTGTCTGTCCGTTCAGACATGGAGCTGTGGCTCGGCCCCAAACCCCCTTTCTCTCCTCATTGGCTCACTGACTTTGCCAATGGCGCCCGCTGCTGTCTCAGCCAATGAGGGAGAATCCCCAGACAGCAGAGGCTCTTGTGCAACATCGCTGGATTGAGATGGGCTCAGGTAAATATTAGGGGGGCTGAGGGGGGCTGCTGCACACAGAAGGTTTTTTATCTTAATGCATAGAATGCATTAAGATAAAAAAACCTTCTGTCTTTAGAACCACTTTAAAGTGTATATTTTTTCCAAAAGAAATTGTGGCTGAAAAATCTCTGTGCAAATATTGTATGACATAAAAAAAAATTGCAACACCCACCATTTTATTCTCTAGGATCTCTACTTAAAAAAATGAAAAAATGTATAACGCTTGGGGATTCTAGGTAGTTTCCCTGATTTTTACATGTAGGAGAAGAATGTCGGAATTGGCCCAAACTTGAAGTGGTTAAGAAATAATAAAGTTTTAGCACATTTTTTGTGCATTTCTCCAAGCACAGCCGCTATGGCTAAGTGTGTACAAGACCTCACAGTAGCAGGGTCTGTATTAAACAAGTGGCCACTTACTACTCACAGTGATCCTGATGTGTCCTACTGAGGCATAGTTGGGGGGTCACCTCACACATGTAGCACCCTGGTGTTAGGCAGGGTGACTAACAAATTTAGTTTTGTCTGCGGTAACCAGCCTGGCTGATTGTTAGGGAAATCTACTGACCTTTTCCTAAATCTGGGTTTGCACCTCTCTCTTCTGTCACTAGGTGGCATTGTTACCTGTGGCATGAGATTGACAAGGGCTTAGTTAATCCGGACTAGGAATGGATGGGTTATCTCAGCCAATTGGATAGGCGTTTCTTTGCCCTTGGCCTGCTGGGAGGGCCTATTTATTTGGGAGGGGTCAGGTGATGCAACCTGGACGGCTGTCTGGGTGGACGTGTGTTGAAAAGCTCCCAGCTGCTAGGCCAGAAGCCTGAAGCCTATCCAGGAGTATAAACAGGAAAGTCAGTGCTACTACCCATACACCACATAGATGGCAGAGCTCCCAGGTGCTCAATCCACAGTCACTGGCTGAGTAGAGTAATGTAGAAAAAATGATCCACACTCCGGTTGTTGCTCTTAAAATTCATTTTATTGAATAGCCACAGAGAACAAACGCAGATTAAGTCAGTTGACGCGTTTCAGCCTATAAGGCCTTAGTCATTGCTCGGGGTGCACATTGCAGGGGCTTCTTTCTCTAAGTGATTCTTTCTACAAGTGATATGCACTTCAATCTCTGCATTAAGTTCTGCCTCACCTGATCATTCCTTCTCTGTCTCTTTACAGGTATGTGTCAGCTAAACCACATCTTCCACCGTTAATTGAAATTGGGATCTGCTTGCTGTCTCTGTGCGTATGTGTTGGTATGTGTCAGCTAAACCACATCTTCCACCATTAACTGAAATTGGGATCTGCTTGCTGTCTCTGTGTGTATGTGTTGGTATGTGGCCTTCTCTATCTATTGCCCTGTGTGCACAACCATGACATTATTTGTAGCTCTGGACTGTCTTACCTAAGTTTTATGTGTTGATCTTATCTTGGCCTCTGGCCTTTTGCTTTCCTGACTTTAGAAGCAAAAAGTCCACTTTTGATTGTTAGGCATTCTTATAGTCACTCATGATTAATTAACGAACTTCAACCCCACCCTTATAACAGTATATATTTGAGCTGGGTGCACATTGCAGGGGCTTCTTTCTCTAAGTGATTCTTTCTACAAGTGATATGCACTTCAATCTCTGCACTTCAGCGATTGCACAAAGCTAACAAATACAGCAATCTGCACTGGAAAGCACCTAACAGACTGCAGGTGACCCGTCTCTCTAATAAGCTCTCCTTCCACTCTGTAACATGCACTCTCTACCACTGCTTCTGACACTCCTGTCCTCTCTCCTCAAACTCTCTTACCTTCACCCCCCCTCTCCACCCGCCTGCTTATACATATCACCCTGCCTTCTGTCTTCTCCCTACTACTGCTCCTACCAACTCCTGCTCATTCTACATCCATACACTGATAAAACCTGCAGTACTCTGAGACATGCCCCTTCACATAAATCACATTCCCACATTACCTCCCTCACCCTCCTGCTTCTCCTAATCTCTGGTGACATATCCCCAAACCCTGGGCCACCATCATCTGTCTTTGCCCATCGCTCCCATCCCCCTACACCCTCTGTCAGGAGCCGTAACCCACAGAACTTGGTCTCTATCCCTCTTTCCAAAACCAGCCCCCCTTTTCCTGTGCCCTGTGGAATGCACGTTCTGTCTGCAACAAACTCACCGCCCTTCACGACCTCTTTATCACAAATTCCTTTAACCTACTTGCCATTATTGAAACCTGGCTTCATGAATCGGATACTATTTCTCCTGCTTCCCTCTCCCATGGGGGCCTTCTCTGGACTCACTCCCCCAGACCAAGTGGACGGAAGGGAGGTGGAGTGGGAATCCTTCTAGCCCCATGCAGCACCTATCAGGTACTTCACCCACCTCCCTCTCTGACACTTTCCTCTTTTGAGGCACATTGCATTTGTCTATTCTCTCCCATTTCTCTAAGAATTGCTGTCATCTACCGGCCCCCTGGACCAGTATCAGCCTTTCTTGATGACTTCTCTGCCTGGCTACCCTACTTTCTCTCTGCTGAAATCCCCACAATCATTCTTGGGGACTTCAACATCCCTGTTAACACTAACACACACTACTATTACTTCTAAACTTCTCAGTCTTGCCTCATCGCTTGACCTGAAGCAACGGATACAGGCTCCTACCCACTCCAACGGCAACACCCTTGACCTTGCCTTCTCCTATCTGTGCACTCCGTGCAACCTTTCCAACAATCCACTCCCACTCTCTGATCACCACCTTATTAGTTTTGCTCTCTCCTTGTCTTCCACCTCTTCTCCCTCCAACCGCCTAACGGTTACCCATAGAAACCTTCGCCACCTCAACCCTTCTCTTCTCTACTCTGCTACTGATCACCTCTATGACAAAATCTCACCTCTGTCCTGCCCCAACCAAGCTACTTTCATCTACAACAGCTCTCCCTAGACAAGCTTGCCCCCCTCACTACACGCAGAATTAGGCCCTGACTGCTACAACCCTGGCAAACAGATGACACCAGAAGTCTCAGAAAACGTAGCCGCGCTCTTGAGCGCCTGTGGCATAAGACTAAGACCCAGGAAGACTTCACACAATATAAATCTGCCCTCCTAAAATACTATTCCTGCCTTCACACCGCCAAACAGACCTACTTTATCACACTCATTAACACCTTCTCATCCAGTCCACGTCAACTCTTCTCTACCTTCAATACTCTACTCTGTCCTCCACTGCCTCCACCCATCAACTCACTCACTGCCCAGGAGATTGCCAATCACTTCAAAACTAAGATTGATACAATTCATGAGGAGATCGCCAATGCACAAAAACCTCCCCCATGCAACACCCCATGTCCACAGACACAATCATTACTTCCCTCATTCAACCCTGTTACTATTACTGAGGTTGCTAAACTTTTATCTAGCACCCATCTAACCACTTGCCTCCTGGATCCTGTTCCCTCGCAAATGCTACGCTCACCCTCTGACTCGATTCTACGCTCTCTAACTCACATTTTCAACCTCTCCCTCTCCTGTGGCATCTTCCCAAACTCTCTAAAACATGCGCTAGTCACCCCCATACTAAAAAAGCCCTCACTGGATCCCACCAATCTCAACAACTTACGTCCAATCTCCTTACTCTCCTTCTCCTCCAAACTTCTTGAAAGACTGGTCTACAACCGACTAAGCGACCATCTGACCATGAATAAACTTCTAGATCCCCTCCAGTCCGGTTTTCGCCCTCAACACTCCACGGAAACTGCTCTCCTTAAACTCTCAAATGACCTACTAATGGCTAAAGCCAATGGACACTATTCTGTACTACTTCTCCTGGATCTCTCTGCTGCCTTTGACACAGTGGACCACCCCCTCCTCCTCAAAAAACTCCACTCCTTTGGTCTCCATGACTGTACTCTTCGCTGGTTCTCATCCTACCTATCACACCGCTCCTTCAGTGTCACTTACAACTCTACTTCCTCCTCTCCTCTTCCTTTTTCCGTTGGGGTCCCCCAAGGTTCTGTTCTTGGACCTCTCCTTTTCTCAATCTACACCACTACTCCTTGGGTCAGTTGATTGCCTCCCATGGCTTTCAATATCATCTCTACGCTGATGACACCCAAATCTATCTCTCCACCCCCCAGCTCTCTCCATCGGTCTCCTCACGCATTACCAACTTACTAGCAGACATATCAGCCTGGATGTCACATCACTTCCTCAAACTCAACCTATCCAAAACCGAGCTCATGATATTTCCTCCCTCAGGTGCCACTTCCCCTGCTTTCCCTGTCAATATCAACGGCTCAACTATCAACCCATCTCCCCACGCCAGGGTCCTAGGTGTAATCCTTGACTCTGAACTAACCTTTCGACCCCACATTCTATCACTATCCAAAGCTTGCCGCCTCAATCTCCGCAACATCTCCAAGATACGCCCCTTCCTAACCAATGTCACCACAAAGCTTCTAATCCACTCCCTGGTCATCTCCCGCCTCGACTACTGCAACTCCCTCCTCATTGGTTTACCTCTAAATAGGCTATCCCCACTTCAGTCCATCATGAACGCTGCTGCCAGGCTCATCCACCACACAAACCGCTCAGCGTCTGCTACACCCCTCTGCCAATCCCTCCATTGGCTGCCACTCAGTCACCGAATTAAATTCAAGATACTAACTATAACTTACAAAGCCATACACAACCTGGCCCCCAGCTACATCTCTAACCTAGTCACAAAATACCAACCTAATCGTTCTCTTCGCTCCTCCCAAGACCTCCTGCTCTCAAACTCCCTTGTCACCTCATCCCATGCTCGCCTTCAGGACTTCTCCAGAGCCTCCCCCATCCTCTGGAATGCTCTACCCCAATCCGTCTGATTTTCTCCTACTTTATCCACTTTCAGACGATCCCTGAAAACTCATCTCTTCAGAGAAGCCTATCTGGCTCCCACCTAACAACTGTACATTTATCTTCTCAATCAGCACATCACCCACAGTTATTACCTCTTGTATCTTTTGACCTTCCCTCTTAGATTGTAAGCTCGAAGGAGCAGGGCCCTCTGATTCCTACTGTATCAAAGTGTATTGTATTTGTACTGTCTACCCTCAAGTTGTAAAGCACTACGTAAACTGTTGGCGCTATATAAATCCTGTATAATAATAATAATAATAATAGTCATAACCACCATCTATCCGTGAGTACCTGGCTGCTAGACGGTCTGAGGCCTATCCAGGTTGGAAGCAAGCAGCGTGGGGTCGGGGCTTCAGGCTTGGAGCCCAACCAAGTTGCAGGGGGTTCTGCCAGCTGAAGAACCAAATAGTTGCCACAGGTGAAGAAAAGCAGTCAGAGACGACCACTCCTGTCGCCAAAGGCAAGCGAGAACCAGAGTCAGGGGTAAAGGGGACACAGTCGCCAGCAATTGACAACCTCTCCTGTTATCAGAGGCCAGGTTCTATGGAGACTGGAGAAGTACCAGAGCAGCCTTTTTCGCTAGCAGGGGACGGTGAACAAGTTGGAAAAGCTTCAGCAGAATCAAGCTAGGGACCCAGCGGAACAGTGTGGGTGACGCTTGCAGAGGATTCATCAGCTTAGCCGAAGAGCCAAGTAAGGGACCCACCAGGACAGTGTGGGTGACACTAGGAAGCCACAGCGGGATAGTTGTGAAGAAGCTCAAGGGATCCAGTGGTGGCTGTGATCTGAAGAGTCTAGTGAGAGACTGGGAGCTCAGTGAGAGGATCTACAAGGGGATACTGTGAGTTGTGATCTGTTTTGAAGTTGAAGTTACCAGATTAGTTGCTATAGGAGACAGCGGTCTACAGATACAGTTTGCTGCAATTCAGCTTAAAGGTCCTTGAATTGTATAGCTGTTCTTCTATTCCTATTTTTTGTCTCGGAGTCTGCCAAGTATTTTGCATCTGCCTAAGGGTATTCAGGCCCCAACCCTCTCTCCTCAGTTCTGTTAAGAAAAAATAAATCACTTTTTGCATTTTCAAAGTGTCTGGCGCCCAACTTACTCTATCTACACCACACCCACTATGCCTAGTAACCCACAGAAGATGGATGTCAGCTCTCCCTGACTCTGGGGGTCACCATTAAGCCTCTAGGGGTCGGGGACGCCACTACACACACACAGCCCCCCCCCCCCCCCCGAAATCGGAGGCTCCACAGGGTCACATCATTTTAAGCTTAAAGCAGGCCTTTGCACATGCTGCTAGATTAGATATCCGCACTGTTGTCCTAGATACTTTTTAGGACCGGACAGGTGCAGTTAAACATATACTTGAGGAATGATAAATCTGAGAAGCTTGCCACATATATCACAATATATATTTTTTTTTATTTCAAGTAATGATAGATGGAGGCAGAAGTAATACAACACCATTTCTACACAGCTGTGAAGTTTTGATAACAATTTATCATTTTCAATATTATATATTTTGTGTTATTTCCGGGTGATTAAATGCTGGTTTTGAGATCTGGAGACCGCTGGTTTTTGTCTCCAGCTTGAAGCCCTGTCATGATTGTTGCAGCTCTACCGTCGTTCCATCAAAAAAAAAATGCAACAGGCAGAACAGCTCTTGATAGATGTACAATGCTGAGCAGTTTTATCGCCGGATAAATAGAAGCCAGAAGATTTATTCCCGCTGATAGGGTGTCACTCATTCTCCATCAGCCTGTGAGAATAAAATCTTTACCAGGACAACCAACGCGTCAATAGCTTTGCGAAGAATGGCTGCAAAAACATCTATGCTAGGTTTTCAAATCCTATTTTATTTTTCCTCAACAGGAAATGGGAAATAAAATGTTAAGGGGCTAAATAGCCCAGAGAAACGCACTAGGCTTCTAGATGAATTGGGGAGACTTAAATCTCATATTATTTTTTTTTCAGGAGACACATTTTAGAAATGATAGAATCCCAAGATTAGGGAACTTTAGGTTTCCGGCAGTTTATCATAGTGCCTCTCGGACCACCAAGTCAAGAGGGGTATCAATTCTTCTAGCCAAACAGATACCTTGGAAGGAATCGACAACACTTATGGATGATGAGGGTCGCTTCCTTATCGTCAAGGGATCCCTGTTTTAGCAAAAGGTTACCTTGGTTAATTTATACTGTAGTTGCCGAATGAGGATCAGGTCTGCACTTGAGACATGCCTACATTTGGTGCATCAACACAAAGAGGGTTTCTTGGTGGGAGGAGATCTTACTATGCTTGATGTGTCTAATGTTGTTTCCCATCTATCCTATGCAAAATTACACAGAGCTAAAAGACTACTCCAGGATCTGCAACTGGTGGATAGCTGGAGAACTCCACATCTACAGGATACAGATTACACCTTTTTCTCAGCCAATCATGGGACATAATCGACTATATATTTGTTTTGCAGAATGCCCTGTCATGTATACTTGAGGCCTCTATAGGGTCTTTCACTCTCTCAGATCATGCACCGACCAACTGTGTTATAGAACTGGGAGAACCAGTGTATCGGGATTGGTACTGATAAATGAACAAGACACTCCTGAAAGATCCGGAATATGAGCAACGGGTAACCCAGGAATCAGACTCTTTTTTTTCAACCAATGAGACAGGAGATGTTACTCCATTTTGCTTGTGGGAAACACATAAGTGTGTTATCAGGGGTGTTCTTAGGAGCCCATAGGAAACAACTCTTAACCGCTCAGTTAGATTCAATACTCAGGGACATTCGGGTATTGGAATTGGCCCATAAGAAAACTCAAGCACAGCAGACAGAGGAGAAACTCTCATGTTTACGCGACCAGTTAAATGTATTACTCAAGGACAAAGCGAAAGCAAGATTAACTCGCTGTAGGCAAGCATTCTTTGAGTTTGGAAACAAACCGAGTTGGATAGGAAAGGTTTCCCCATGGGGTTTTGTGTTGCAGCCAATAATTCAGAAGTGTATAAAAAAAGTAAATTTAATTGAAAAAATTCATACAATATAGTAAATGGTGAGCTCTGTAATTGAAGCCATTGTACATACATCATAATGATACAGCCGTAAGTATACATAAAAAACATGGCATGGTATAGGTATATATAGTCATACTAAGAAACCCTGACGCGTTTCGACCATTAGCAGTAGAGGTCTTCTTCCGGGGGAAGGGAGTGCAAGAACTCTACAAAAAGATCTAATGTGGAAATACATACATTTGAACAACAAAATATATTAATATTGACACATGAATTACAATTGTACAATCTTATTTACCACTGACGGCTGTGGCGGTGGCCTCCAAAGTGCTGTGCTTAGTGATTGCTCAAAGATCCAGGCCACGTGGCAAAAAATTCCAGCCCACCACACCAAAGAAGGGGTGGACTATCCGAAAAGCCAGTGAAGCAGGACGACAAACCGAGTAGGATGCTAACCAACGCTCTCAGAGATACCAGAGCACGTAACTACCCTGCCCGTATTAAAACTCGAGGGGACGCCCTAGTTAGCTCTTCGCAGGCGATTGCACAGGCTTTTGGGGATTATTATGCCAGCCTACACCAATTAGAGAGTCAACTTTCTCCCCTGGCATTGCATAGCAGATGGGAGGCTGCTCTGGGATATCTGCAAGCGTCGGGAATGCCCCAATTGACTGACGAGATAGTTAAGGAATTAGATGCCCCACTTACAGTGGATGAGTTTCTAGGAACCCTTAAATCACTGAAACCTGGTAAAGCCCCTGATGGGTATACTCTGTCTTATTATAAGACCTATGCTGATGAATTGGCACAGAGATTTGTAGCGGCTTTTAATTCTTTACGCAATGAGCAGGCAATACTGGCAGACATGCTCCTAGTGCATATAACAGTAATCCCCAAAGAGGAGAAAGATCCATCCCTGTGCCCTAGTTATCGCCCAATTTCGCTACTCAATGTGGATCTCAAAATTTTCAAAAAGATTCTAGCCACCAGACTGTTGAGCCATATCTCCTCTTTAGTGCACCCAGACCAAGCGGGATTCACCCCTGATAGAGAAGGCAGAGACAATATGCAACAGGTTCTGAGTGCCATCCATTTCTCCCAAATCTATCATAAACCTTTAGTGCTTACTGTATATCCGCCGATGCAGAAAAAAGCATTTGACAGGGTTGATTGGATATTTTTAAAAGACATGTTACAACATACAGGATTAGGGACTGGTATGCAAAGTTGGATTACAAGTTTATATTCCGCCCCGTGAGCTTGAGTTAAGATTAATGACATCATGCCAGATGCCTTCCCCATATGTAATGGGATGCGCCAGGGTTGTCCATTATCGCCCATTATCTTTATTCTCACATCGGAACCCTTCTTAAGAACTATCTGCTCCCATACAGATATCAGGGGCATTCCAACAAAAGTAGGGGAACAGAAACTAGTGGCTTATGCGGACGATTTGATATTTTTTATAACCTCCCCATTCTTCTCTCTCCCGTCACTTTTGTCAGAATTACACACATACGGAGCTCTCTCCAATTTTAGGGTAAATTATAGTAACTCTGAGGCGACGGGAGTGGAGCTGAATATGACCCTTCAACATCAGATAGCTACCCAATTCAAACTTAAATGGACAGATTCCCATATACGATACTTGAGAACTAATATCCCAAACAAACTGAATAGGGTGTTTGCACTTCCTTTTGCCCCGATGGCACGACAGTTCAAACTTGACTTTCGACGAGAAGTTTTTATATGGTTTGGTAGGACCAATATTATAAAGATGAATGTGATGCCAAGACTTCTATATTTACTACAGATCATGCCCATTAAAATCCCCCCAGGTTTTCTGAGAGACCTTCATTCAAGATTCTTGGGATTTATCTCAGCTGAGAAAACCAGCAAGAGTGTGAAGGGTGATTTTGTCGCTCCCTAAGGAAAACGGAGGGATTGGGTTTCCCGACCCAGTTAAATATCATGAAGCTGCGCATTTGGCAACGGTGACTGACAGGTGTTTGCATCAAAATAAGAAGACTTGGGTCCACATGGACAAAGCGACGATTGCTTTGCCCTCGGAAGGTCTCCCATGACTTACAGATTTGGATATCCCACGAATGGTCAAGGTGTGGGAGCCACAGTACGGATTCCGAAAAAAGATTTTCAAAACTACCAATATTTCGCCATATCCGGGCCCTCTAATACCAATTTTGGGTACTCCGGCTTTCCAGCAGGGCCTAATAGACACTTACTTTGCAGCCCTGCTACAGCAAGGCTTTAGTAGGCTTTTACATTTCTCATTAGGAAATCGGTTGCTGACGAGCAGAGAGGTGGAGTGTAACTTCTTAGACCTGGACTTTCTTCGATGGGCACAGCTTAGTATGTTCCTCTGGTCGTTGCCGACAACTCTTACTGTAGTACGTGAACCTTCTGCATTTGAACAGTTATGTTTAAAGGAGGAATCGTTGAGACACACGCTATCATATTTCTATGCTTCGTTGATTAGGCTGGAAGCACCACAAGAACTCGCTCCTACAATCATGGGAAAGGGATCTGGGGGTTATATTTTCACAGGCTCAGAAGGACAGGATCTTACTGTTCGCACATAAGGCATCATTGGTGAACAGGTATCAAGAGGGAGGGTATAAAATCCTTACTAGGTGGTATAGAACACCGGCTGTACTACATTGGATGTTTCCACAGGTTTCAAACATTTGTTGGCGATATCTTGAGTCTGAGGGCACCTTGTTGCACATATTTTTGGAATGTCCAAAGCTGAAAGCGTTTTGGATAATGGTTGCTGAATCAGTTAAAACAATTACAGGTGTATCCCTGGGGAAAAATCCAGCAGTTTTCTTATTACATGATACCCCTCTATCTATCAAAAAATACAAAAATTCACTCCTAAAACATCTCCTCACGGTAACAAGGGCATGCATACCGGTGTTGTGGAAGAGCACTTCACCCCCAACTAGATCACATTGGCTTACCAGGGTAACAGAAATGGAAAACCTCACTATGGTGAAAGAGCAATAGGAGAGATATTGGAAAGTCTGGACTCCTTATTTTACCCATAATGCCATGTACACACGATAAGATTTTCTGGCAACAAATGTTCGATGGGAGCTCGTTGTCGGAAATTCCGACCGTGTGTAGGCTCCATCAGACATTTTCCATCAGAATTTCCGACACACAAAATTTGAGATCTGGATCTCAAAATTTCCGACAACATAATCCGTTGTCAGAAATTCTGATCGTGTGTACACAATTTCGACGCACAAAGTTCCACGCATGCTCGGAATCAAGCAGAAGAGCCGCACTGGCTATTGAACTTCATTTTTCTCGGCTCGTCATACGTGTTGTACGTCACCGCGTTCTTGACGTTCGGAATTTCCAACAAGATTTGTGTGACCGTGTGTATGCAAGACAAGTTTGAGCCAACATCCGTCGGAAAAAAACATGGATTTTGTTGTTGGAAAATTCTAGTGTGTGTACAGGGCATAAGGAGCAGATAGAACAGACTTCTCTAGCCTCTCAGAAGTAATTGGACTACTAATATACCCAGTAAAGTTTAGTTAACAGGGAATGGGGCAGAGAGGGGCGATTGTGTTTGGGGCCTTTTTTTTTTTTTTCTTTTTCCCGTTCGTTTTATTATTTTCTTCGTTTTTCTATTCTTGGGTCTTAGCCAAGGTGCTACATGGTTAAGGAAAATATAAAAGGAGAAATGCTGTGGTCTACAAGGTAATCGTATTAAGATATTACACAATTTAATGACAATGCAGTATAGCAATATTTATAATAGTAAGTTTTGTTAGTCACGGGATTTGTAAGTTTCATGATAAATGTTATGTCATGAACGTGAGATGTTTTCTTTTCTTATGAGTAGAATTGTAACACTGTTTCTTTGAAAAAATAAAGAATTTTAAAAAAATGTGTGACAATTGCATATTTCTGAAAAGATGGTAAATATTGACTGGCGGGCGAAAAAATGTGATTGTAGAAGTAATTGTTATATATAGTAACAGTAGAATGGATCGCAATTGTGTTTTAAAATTGAGCGTGTTTATTTTACACTGGAAGAAACTGCAACCAATAATTACATAAAAATAAAAATGAACGCGAATCAATGGAATGATAGATAGATAGACAGATAGACAGATAGATAGATAGATAGATAGATAGATAGATAGATAGATAGATAGATAGATAGATAGATAGATAGATAGATAGATAGATAGATAGATAGATAGATAGACTATATTCACAAATTCATCCCAAAGGTGTGGAGGTCAGGACTCTGTGCAGGCCAGTCAAGTTCTTCCAGCATACCAAGAAATTTTGGACAATATCATGCTCCAGTATGGGGATGGTCCCTTCCTGTTCCAACATGACTGCGCACCCAGTGCACAAAGCAAGGTCCATAAAGACATGGATGAGTGAGTTTGGGTGGAGAAATTTGAATGGCCTGCAAAAAAAAAAGTCCTGACCTCAACCCTATAGATTACCTTTGGGATGAATTAGAGCGGAGACTGCAAACCAGGCCTTTTCGTCCAACAGCGGTGCCTGACCTCACAAATGCGCTTCTGGAAGAATGGACAAACATTCCTATAGACACACTCCTAAACCTTGTGGACAGCCTTCCCAGAAGAGTTGAAGCTGGTATGGCTGCATAGGGTGGGCCAACTCAATATTGAACCCTATGGACTAAGACTGGGATGCCATTGAAGTTCATGTGCGTGTAAAGGCAGGCGTCCCAATACTATAGATAGATAGACAGACAGACAGACAGACAGACAGACAGACAGACAGACAGACAGATAGACAGACAGATAGACAGACAGATAGACAGACAGATAGATAGATAGATAGATAGATAGATAGATAGATAGATAGATAGATAGATAGATAGATAGATAGATAGATAGATAGATAGATAGATAGATAGATAGATAGATAGATAGATAGATAGATAGATAGATAGATAGATAGATAGATAGATAGATAGATAGATAGATAGATAGATCTCTGCCTGGCTACCCTACTTTCTCTCCTCTGAAATACCCACTATCGTTCCTAGTGACTTTAACATCCCTGGTAATGTTAACAGCCCAGCTACAGCTCAATTTCTCAACTTAACTTCATCTTTTGACCTAACCCAATAGACACTATGGATGAGCCGAACATCCGCCCCCCCCCCCCCCGGTTCGGTTCGCATCCAGAACATGCGAACAAACAAAAAATTTGTTTGAACACGCAAACACTGTTAAAGTCTATGGGACACGAACATGAATAATCAAAAGTGCTCATTTTAAAGGCTTATATGCAAGTTATTGTCATAAAAAGTGTTTGGGGACCCGGGTCCTTCCCCAGGAGACATGTATCAATGCAAGAAGAAGTTTTAAAAACTGATGTTTTTTGAGAGCAGTGATTTTAATAATGCTTAAAGTGAAACAATAAAAGTGTAATATTCCTTTAAATTTCGTACCTGGGGGGTGTCTATAGTATGCCTGTAAAGGGGTGCATGTTTCCCATTTTTAGAACAGTCTGACAACTAAAATGACATTTCTAAAGGAAAAAAAGTCATGTAAAACTACTATCGCTAGCACCGGCTATAATAAATTGTCGGTCCGGCAATACACATAAAAGTTCATTGATAAAAACGGCATGGAATTTACCCACAGGGGAACCCCGAACCAAAATTTAAAAAAAATGCGTGGGGGTCCCCATAAATCCAAAAATCCATACCAGACCCTTATCCGAGCATGCAACCTGGCAGGCCACAGGAAAAGAGGGGGGGTGAGAGAGCGCCCCCCCTCCTGAACCGTATCAGGCCACATGCCCTCAACATTGGGAGGGTGCTTTGGGGTAGCCCCCCAAAGCACCTTGTCCCCATGTTGATGGGAAGAAGAGCCTCATCCCCACAACCCTTGCCCAGTGGTTGTGGGTATCTGTGGGCGGGGGGGCTTATCAGAATCTGGAAGCCCCCTTTAACAAGGGGACCCCCAGATCCCACCCCCCCCGTGTGAATTGGTAATGGGTACAAATGTACCCCTACCATTTCACAAAAAAAGTGTCAAAAAGGTTAAAAAACACAAGGGATGGTTTTTGACAAGTCCTTTATTAATTTCTTCTTCTTTCTGCTTCTTCTTCCATCTTCTTTCTTCTGGTCTTCCTTTGGTGTTCTACATCTTCTTCTTCCCCATCTTCTTCTTCCTCCGCTCTTCTCGTCCCGCATCTTCCTCGGGCTTCTTCTCCACTCTGTCCGCACGATCCGCCTCAATGGGAGTCTTCTGCCGTGTGACGCTTCGGTTCTTCTGACACTTCTTATATAACGGAGGGCGGGGCGCCCTCCTCTGATGCACGGGTACTTCACTGGGACTTCCCGGGCGAACAGCCAATGTTCGAGTCGAACTCATGTTCGACCCGAAGATAAGGCCCATCCGTAATAGAAACACACTTCCACCCACTCCGATGGTAACGCCCTCGACCTTGTATTCTCCCATCTCTGCACACCTGGCAACCTCACTAACACCCCCTTTCCTCTCTCTGATCATAACGTCATCAGCTTCACTGTATCCTTGTCTCCTACCACCCATCCCTCCAAGCAGCAAACGATTACTTATAGAAACCTTCGCCACTTTAACCCTTCTTTATTCTGCTACTGACCACCTCTATGACAAAATCTCTCCCGTATCCTGTCCTGACCTGGCTGCCTCTGTTTACAACAGTCACTTTCAACCTCACTGGACGCACTTGCTCCTCTAGCTACACCCAGAATCAGGCCCCGACCATTACAACCCTGGCAAACTGACAACACCAGAAATCTAAGAGATATTGCCATGCTCTTAAATGACTATGGTATAAACCAAACTTTGCATGAGTTTACCCTATATAAATCTGCCCTCCTAAAATACAATTCCTCCCTCCATGCTGCCAAACAAATATATTTTTCTCTCTCTTATTAATACCTTGTCATCCTGTCCTCATTGGCTTTTCTCTACCTTTAACTCTCTACTTTGTCTCCCGCCTCCTCTACCCACTAACTCACTCACTGCCCAAGATATTGCCAATGACTTCAAAGACAGGATTGATGCAATATGGGACAGAACACCTCCACTGTACAGTTATCTTCCCTACTTAACATGCCTTGTTCTAACAGCACAGTCAACACTTTCCTCTGTTGAACTGGCTACTACTGAAGAGGTTACACAACTTTTTCTCAGATGTCCACCAAACCAATCGTCCCCTGGATCCTGTTCCCTTACAACTACTACAGTCACCCTACTTTTCTATCCTATGCTCCCTCACTCACATCTTCAAACTCTCCCTCTCTACTGGCACCTTCCTCTCCTATCTAAAGCATGCACTTTTCCATCCAAATCAATAATGCAACCATCAATCCCTCCCCTCATGCCAGGGGTACTAGGTGTAATCCTGGACTCAGACCTGTCCTTTCACAAAAAAAATCTGAAGTTTTCGATTCAATCAATTCAAAATTGATTGTTCCAAATGTTTGAATCGAAAAAAAAAAAAGTAAATTCAGAGAAAATTTGAAAAATTACGAATATGAATTCTGAATATAAATCCCGAATACGAATCCCGAATACGAATTGAACAAATCAACTGAATTTAATGAAACAAAATAACTCAATTAACGAATTAAAACAGAACAAAAACACTTTTTTTTGTCTTGAACATGTCTAATTGACGGTTATCACAAGGGTTAGCTTACAGAGACAGCCAAAAAGAGGCAATGTATACATGAGAGGAAAAAGGACAAAACGCGAGCTAAAATAGCAGCAAAAATAGGCTTGTTTCTTAAAGCATCAGGAACAAGGGGTCCTAAGGAGGTTCACTAAAACAATGGGGCATCACCTGGGCCCACCAATACCCATGCAGTAGTGCCATATACAGCCTATACAGGTCTGAAGAGAGAGGCAGATTGGTGCTTGATAGATCGAGAATGAACACCTGAAAGGTAGGGATCTAGGGAGGGTCAAGGGAAGCAAAAGAAGGAGTGCCAGAGGTTAGAGGCAGAGAGAAGAGGGAAATATATGGGTTTGCGGGCATCGGGACCATCCATCATAGGTGGCCCAAGCTGGCTTGGGGCAACTTTATCTTTTTCGAATGAGTATGTGCATCCGCCCCTTTCTCAAGCCTACTTCTATTTATTTCATCTAAGGGTTTAGATGTTTATCTGGACATCAACTTTAACTTGTTCAATAATTTTTTTATTCAAGTTTAACAAGTAGCTAACCTGCTACAATTCCGCCCATGCAGGGGCCAGCATTAACTGTTATTACAAGGGTTAGCTTACAGAGACAGATAAAAAGAGGCCATTTAAACATGAGAAGAAAAAGCACAAAGTGTGAGCTAAAATAGCAGCAGAAAAAAGGGTTGTTTCATAAAGCAATTAGGGCCGAGGGGTCTTAAGGAGGTTCCTTAAAACAATGGGGCATCCCCTGGGCCGACCAATACCCATGTAGTAATGCCATATAGAGCCTATACAGGTCTGAAGAGAGAGGCAGATTTGAAATCAGAAGAAAGTTAAGCAAGAAGGTGGTGCTCAAGAAATCGAGAATACACACCTGACAGGTAGGGATCCAGGGAAAGGTTAAGGGAAGCAAAAGAAGAAGGATGGCCAGAGGTTAGAGGCTGAGAGAAGGGGGAAAGATAAGCGTTCGGGAGCATCGGGACCATCTGTCATAGGCGGTCCAAGCTGGCTTGGGGCAACTTTATCTTTTTCGATTGAGTATGTGCATCTGCCCCTTTCTCAAGCCTACTTCTATTTATTTAATCTAAGGGTTTAGATGTTTATCTGGACATCAACTTTAACTTTTTAATCATTTTTATTCAAGTTTAAAAAATAGCTAAACTGCTACAATTCCGCCCATGCAGGGGCTAGCATTGACAGTTATCACAGGGGTTAGCTTACAGAGACAGTACCGCCCCTTTGTCAAGCCTACTTCTATTTATTTCTTCTAAGTTATTAGATGTTTATTTGGACATCAACTTTAACTTTTTTTTTAAAAGTATGAGCATCCAGTCAAGAGTAAAATGCCCAGGCAGTAATGTGACAATTTATGTCAGGGATATTGAACTATTTGACATAACTATACAACATGGGCTATCAAAACTCACAGCGCGATCTGTCCACATTAGACTCTTCTTCACCTTTATGACTTTCCCCACACTACTCCCAGGCCGTTCCAGATGGTGCTTTAGCTGATAACTGCACATGTTGCAAATGCCGAAGCACAAAAACCAATAACAGTGAAAAAGCGGCAGCACAGTTATAATTAGAATGATTGAAGAGTTTGGTGGGGGGATTTGAAATGACTGATTCCAATTTTGTGCGAGGCCGACACGGAGATATCAAGTGTTAGACAAGATATGATTGACGGCCAGAATGAAATGAGCACAAATTCCAGTCCCCGAAGAACGGTTTAATTTGAAGTTAGCAGGTCTACTTCTGATGAAACTTTATATTTTGAATTACACTGACACTGCACTTAATTAGGCGGGCGGAAAGGAGGCTTTTTCGGCATCACGTTGAGATGAGTTCCACCTTTTTAACTGTGCAAAAAAAAAAAGTATTGTATAATAACGGCTCATTATTTCATCCAAACCCATTAAATAAACATCATGTGTGGCAGCATCGTTCTACCTCCGAGTCAATTATCAAAAATAAACACAAAATAATCAGAATAACTCTTTGCTTTATTATTTACATGTCTGCCAAAGCTCCTCAGACTGGAAAAATAATCTGTTATAAAGCCAGATTCTGTCTCTGAGTTTAACCACTTCAATACCGGACACTTTTATCCCCTTCCTGCCCAGGCTAGTTTTCAGCTTTCAGCGCTGTCACACTTTGAATGTCAATTGAGTGGTCATGCGACACTGTACCCATATGACATTTATTTTTTTCACACAAACAAAGCTTTCTTTTGGTGGTATTTAATCACCGCTGGGTTTTGCATTCTTTAAATAGGCGAAAAAAGACGGAACATTTTGAAAAAAAAAATAGTTTTACTTCGTTTGTTATAAAATTTTGCAAATAAATAATCTCTTTACATAAATTTAGGCCTAATTGTATTCTTCTATATTTCTTTGGTGAAAATAACCCAAAACAGTGTATATTATTTACTCTGTATGAAAGGTGTAGAGTCCACAAACTACAGTATATACAGTATATCTGAAAATTGATCAATCCTGATGAACTGACGGCCGCCAATCTCATTTCTCGAGGCCTGAAAATGCCAGGACAGTACAAATAACCCCCAAATGACCCATTTTTGTGAAGTAGACAGTCCAAGAAATTTAGTAAGAGGCATAGTGAGTTTTTTGAAGTTTGGAAAATTAAGAAATAAAAAAAAAATATTATTATTTATTAATTTATTTATTTTACATACTGTCACCAGTGCAGTACAGCGTTATCAAATAACTAGTGTGGCGGTGATCGGGGACACTGACTAGCTACAGTATGTAAAAAAATAATAATAGTTTTTTTTTTCAATTTGTTTTTCTTTTTTATGGCTTTTTTTCCCTAGCAAACTGTGACCAGAGCAACACAGTGTTACCATAGTAACCCTGTACTACTCTTGGGAAGTGATCAGGATTTTTTTTTTACAGTGAATTTCATTAGTATAAGCAACCACTTTTTTACAGAATGAAACTGGTTCATTTAGTGTCTTTTGTTGTGATTAACTGTGATTGGCCAAAGTTAATCACATGGTACAGATGGGCTGTGATTGGCTTGTCTGTGCCGTGTGATTACTGTGACCAATCACAGCTAGCAACAACTTTTTTATTATTATTATTAAACAAGTGTGATTTAACTGAAAAAAAAAAAGGTAAACAGAGTAAACGTAGTCAAAACATAGCCAGAGTTTAGGAACCGGAAAGTATAGTCAGATAAGCCAAAACGTCAGGGAGCCAGAGATAAGCATAGTAGAACAGCAAACAGGATCTGGAGCCAGAAGGAATGTCAGCCAAGCAAGTCTTTAACAGGAACACAGGAGAGCGTCTCTAGAGATGTTACCAAGGCGAAGGCAGAGATCATCTGGACTGGACGGCTTAAGTAGGTAGGACTGACGAGCAGGATATCATCAACAGGTGAGTCACTGTGAAGAGATAGGAGCTGGCAATTAGCTGATAGCTGAGCGGCCAGCTTTGAGAAGGAAGAGCTGAGCCCAGCCCTAACAGCAGGCCGGTACACTGATCAGTCATCGGCTGTGTCCAGTGAACACATCCTGTGACAGATCGCACTGTTGTGCAGCCCCGTGACCACACAAAAGGCATGTTCTGGGAAGACTTCATATGATGTCCTCCCAGAACAACAGTGTTCCCGCCCGGCCACCATTGTACTATACGCTGGTCCAGAAGGTGTTAAAGACCAACTGTGGGCTTTTGTTTTATTAATCTCTTGCCAAGCACTTAACGCAAATATGTGTAGCCAGGTGCTGACACAAGGGCTCCTTTGGTGAAAATAAGGCAAGGGTAAACTGAATTATTTTTGTGAGACAACAAGTCCCAGCATGCCCATTAGCTATACTCCTATTGACTCTTTCTGTCCCTCTTTGATTGTTCAACATTGAACTAGGAGAAGGAGGGGTTGTTAAAGTGGTAGTAAAATCTATGTAATAAAGGAAAAAAATAGGTCCCCCCACCGGGTTTAAGTCATAATGTACTAGTATGCACTGCATACTGGTAAATTATGACATGCTTACCTTCAAATTGAGCCCTCTGGTGTTGTGCTAGCATGGCCCTCCCTGGTCTCCAGCGTCCTCCATCTTCAACCAGTCGACGGGCCGACGTGACGTCACTCCTGCACATGCTCAAGGCCGTGGCACACAGAACGGTCCATAAATGTGGTCTGAGCTGTGGATGTGCGGTGCATTTATGGCAGAAGAAACCTCTATGGTCTCTCATGTCATAAAAACCCTGCCTGTTAGTGGTTTTTGAGATTTTCACTTTACTACTACTTTAAAAAAAGGACTTTGGGAGATGAAGTTCCACTAAGTACAAGCGGCACTGCATCACAGTAATAGGGAAACTACAGTTCCCAGGGAGCAGCATGGGAGGCAGAGTGGAGAGGAATTCAGTGAACTGCTCTGGTGGGTTTGGGGGCACTTGGCACCAGACCAAAAAAGGAAGCAGACAAGAGTGCTTAGTCCAAAGACACTCGCCTCCCACAGTGGCCTAAGCAGCTGTATCTCCAGCCATACAGAGGAGGTTTGCCCAACTTCTTATGTATCTCCAGCCATACAGAGTGGGTTTGCCAGTCTCTTCCTGTATCTCCAGCCATACAGAGCAGGTTTGCCAGTCTTCTCATGTATCTCCAGCCATACAGAGCATGTTCGCTGGTCTTCTTATGTATCTCCAGTCATACAGAGTGGGTTTTTCGAAGCTCAAGCCATTGATCGATGAGGGACCCCTCTGCCATTGGCATCAACAGCTGAAGCGAAGAATTCATGAGAGGGTTGCCAACCCATTAAACACGCTGCACAACAGGAAGTGAGACTTTAGCTGACACGATTTACCCCCTAGTTCTTTAGTCATTGCAACACTTCTTTAGCATACACCAAGCAGTGCCATATCACCTGTTCAGGATTATCCCATTAACTCAGATCCACTTAGTTTCTCCCTGAACTTGTTTCATATTCTTTCATTACCATTAAGCCTTTCTACAAGTTATTCCCATCAGAGTTTTTCCACAGTCTCCTGCCCCCTTTGAACTGGGAGTACCCGGAAGGCACTCAACATCACCATGTATGCACCACCAAAAGGACCCCGGTCAAGCAGCCAGAAATAACAGATGTCCAAATAAAGGAGATCTCCATATCCATTGGAAAAAAGAAAAGAAGAGAAGAGATGGGAGTGCCTTTATAGTGTAGTAAGTAGAAAGTGTTGTTTGTTGTACATGTTCAGGAAAATAGAAAGAATTAAAGTGGTTGTAAACCCTGTTACACCACTTTTACCTACAGGTAAGCCTATAATATGGCTTACCTGTAGGTACCTTGAATGTCTCCTAAACTTGCATAGTTTAGGAGATATTCAGTAAATGCGATGCTGCTGACGTCATTGACGCATGCATACTGAAGAAACGAGCCGCTGCTGCCGTTTCTTCAGGAGCCGTGCCGTGACAGGTGGCTCCCGTGCCCATGCGTGGGAGTGATGTCATCGCGGCTCCGACCAATCACAGAGCCGGAGCCGCGAACACGTAAGTAACTCCAGTGGAAGATGTCCGCGCTGTACTCAGAGTGCCGACGCCAATCCAGGGCATCGTTCTAAGGTAAGTATTGCATACTAGCTTATTATACCTTTGTCTTGCAGGGTTTTTTTTTCCCCGAGGTATACAACCTCTTCAACTTACATTTGGCAAGGCTGTGAATAATCAAGTGTAATGGTAGACACAACTTTCCAAGTTTGCATGTGGAGAATCCCCCTGTCTCCACACAAGATATAGGAAGTCACTCTCCATTCCTCAGCAAACCTGGTTTTAGGTTCTCCTCATGGGGAATGTCATAGGGAACCATGATATTGATTAAGGAGGGGTCAAAGTCATCATGGTTATGAGCAATGAGCATCAAATGTATTTATTACACCAAAAGATGGGTTTCATGGCTGAAATATGCCACTACCTCAGTCTGGCTGTGTTACATATGGATTTGATGCTCTGGTTGTAACTGTGTGGATTCCATACATATATGTTCATTACTCATAGCCATGATGCCTTTCATCCATTCTTACCAATATCACTCAATACCAAGGGTGCCTCTGCCATACTAGCATTCAATGTGTGTTTGTATTTTTGCTCCACCACAAGCAAACTAATCAAATACACATGCAGGGGCAGGGATGTAAAAAAAAAATCAGATTCTATTTCTGTATTTTTGTGATCTTGTAGAGAGCTTTAGTCAGCTTAGCTGTGTGCTGGCAACTGTTCTGTATCATACAGTGTATTAGCTCAGTCACTTATGTAAATCATTGTCTTCCCTCCTGGGATTTTGCCTTGAGAGGATGCAACTGTAACACCTGTCTTGTCCTTAGGGCCTAGAGAGGTGGGAGGCCACAAGGATCTCCCTACTGGGGGGAACCATTGATGATACGGGCTGCCATGGAGTGCCACATTGGGCTTAGAGGAACCAGACTCCTTTAAAAGTCATCCTGCTTCAAAGTCTAAGACTGAAATACTGCTTGAAACTCAATGTCAAGGAGCCCCAATTCAATTCTAAGAGTCCAATCAATATAGCCATGTGATAAAGGGACCCAGAAAGTTAGAAAGACATGAAGAAGACCAAGGGCTATGTTTTAAGAAGAAACCTGAAGGTATCATTTTCTCCCTCGACCCTCTTTCCTACTTCCCCATGCACTAGTATCTACAAAACCTCATGGTGCCCCTCATTCTGAGCATCCAAAGAAATGAACTACTCCTTAACAAGAAAGTACCTGGGCCGTGTTATGCCAAGTAAATGGGTCTGGAACATTCATACTATAGCCCCTAAGTTGATGAAGATCCATATTTCTTCAAATGATGTTTGCCTGATTACCAAAAGTGCTACACAAGGAGCACTCAGGGCCAGGAAGATGAGCCTGGAGTTAAACATGTTGTCAGTATTCTTACCTATGAATTAACTATATAAGTACTTTTAAGAAATTGAAATATTTTTACAATAAATAGAAGCAATACTGAAAATTCAAAACTAACTCATGACCCTCACAACTCTAGTACCATTTGCATGTACAGTATCTTATATGATCCCCATCTTCTGCTGCCCTCTCCAGCCAGTACAACAGTCCAGCACTTAAAAACATCACTACACATTTTGTCAGGACCCAGATGTGAACCTGCAACCTCTGCTGAGCCTGGCAGCATCTCTTCTTGCTGAGCTCAGATGCTGGACTGCTCCTTGCCTAATTCCTTAGACCAGTGGTTCTCAACCTGGGGGTCGAATGACGATTTGCCAGGGGTCACCCAATCCTGGGATGTTCCTGAAGCCTGCACCGCTCTCCCAGCCTTTTCGCGGCCGCCCAGCAGGGCTGTCTCTGGAGCCTGTAGCCACCCTGCTTGGCTGTTCCTGGAGCCCGCAGCTGCCCACTCAGTTCACAGAATGGCTGAGAGGGAGAGACTAGAGATCAGCTGATTGGTGAGAAATGTGAAGAGGGAGGAACCGGAGGAAACCCTGACCCATAGGTGTCACTGCTGGGAGACACCACAGAGCTGGAGACACACTGAAGCCGGAGACACAGTGAGTAACACTACCTATGAGAGTTGCCATTAAAAGTCCCTACTACAGTTCTCAGATCAGCAGATGACCTTGATCAAGGGCACCTAAGTTGGCTGCTCAGAACTCCCCCCAGCACTGCCACTGATCCCACCCCCCACCAGCACTGCCACTCATCCCATTCCCCCCCTCACCCCACCAAGGAGTAAGAGAAGGAATAAAAATAGAGAATACATGGGAGAGAAAGGAAAAGAGGGGAGGAACAAAGAAAAAGGGAGAGAAAGAATAAGAGAAAGAACAAAAAAGACGGCTAGAGAGAGGGATGGGAGGGACAAGAAAATAGGCTAGAGAGAGATAAAAGGGAACGAAAGGATAACAAAGATAAAGTGGTACATCCTAGAATGTACCATAAGGGGTTTTAATACTGTACGAGTAGAAGGGACTCAGGGAGAGCTAAATGTCCATGGGTTAGAGGCGCAAATTACTTGTTTTGCTTTGGGTGGTGACAACCCACACTACGAAAAGTTTAGGGGTCCCCACAACTAGGGAAATTTTATCAAGGGGTCACGGCACTAGAGAGGTTGAGAGCAATTGCCTTAGACAAACCTTGCCTTGTGTCTTGTTATTCTTGAACCCTTTGCTCTTCCCATTTGCTCCCTCCTTCCTTTTTTATACATGCATTTGCACTTCCTGTTTGCCAGATTATTGTGCTTTGCTCCAGCCAATATCTTGCTCTTGTCAATTATGCTGCCATCCGTATCTTTTCTACCACTCATTACCAACCTTTGGCTTGTTACTTGATTATGCTTCCACTTGATCCTGACCTTTGGCTTGTTTACTGACTATGCTGCTGCTGTCCCCTACCTGCTATATCTACTACTGGAACCCGGCTTTTTCACCTCCTGGTGGGACGATCCTGAGCAGCAAAATCCACCTCCACCATCAGGAGCTCTCTTGAATATGGTTAGTGCTTAGACCCAGTACCTCAGTTGAACCTGTGTCATCCACCAGGGTGACGTGCTTGTATACCTGTCCTGCTGGTCAGAGGGAGCCTCTCTACTGCTATAGCTTCAGGTCACCAAGCCTGACCCCTGACCATGGCACACTCCCAGTGGTTGTGTAACAGAGTAATGTGAGCAATGGCAAGTGGTCATTGGCCAGCATGGTCCATGTGGCCGCACTGGCCAGTGAAGACCTCTTATTTATTCCAGGACACTGTCCTGAAATAAAGGATCCTCAAAAGGCTTCTTCTTGGTCAGTGCAGTCACATAGCCAGTGTTGACCAATGAGCGCTCACCATTGCTCACATTATGCTGTTATATGGCCTCCGGTGTTGTATGGTGATGGGTTAAAGTGCCAAACCATTTACATTTATGACACAAAGCTTGAACATACAGTAGCTGCACATATGGCCACCATAACCGAGTAAACACCCAACAGGGATTCGAATCCTTCCCCATGTCATCCAAAACTAAAAAAATAAATACGTTTTGCTTGAATTTGCACATTAAATCAAGCTGATCTCTCAAACGGTATATTTAAAATAAGATTGATAAGATTATACTTTTCCTTTAATAAGGTTTTGACAATAAAATTGCTACTTGGCTGCCACATTGTTTGTTTCATGTAATTACAAAGTGAATGTGACATAGCCTGTTAACAAATGGAAAGGTAGAGAGGAACAATGGCTGCTGACAGGTTGATTGGCAATAAATCACTAATCTGGATCCGCTTACCGACTTAACCACACGACAAACTAAGGGAAGCTGACAAATGACCCTTATTAGCAATTCTCTTGTCAACAGTTGTTGGGGGAGATCCCAATGATACAACATAACTATTGTGATATAACATACTCGGGATTGGACTTTCTTTTTTTGAAGATTGACTTTGGCTTTGGCGTCTTTTACTTTTTCTAAGCATAAGGTGAACCTGCACTTTTCCCACGCCTCACTCGGCTGTATATACAGTGCCATGTAAAAGTATTCATACCCCTTGAAATTTTCCACATTTTGTCAAGTTACAACCAAAAACTTAAATGTATTTTACTGGGATTTTATGCGATAGACCAACACAAAGTGGCACATAATTGGGGATGTCTCTACCAGCTTTGCACATCTACAGAGTGACATTTTTTGGCCATTCTTCTTTGCAAAATATCTCAAGCTCTGTCAGATTGGATGGAGAGCGTCTGTGAACAGCAATTTTTAAGTCTTGCCACAGATTCTCAATGGGATTTAGTTATAGACTTTGACTGGGCCATTCTAACACATGAATATGCTGTGATCTAAACCATCCCATTGTAGCTCTGGCTGTATGTTTAGGGTCGTTGTCCTGTTGAAAGGTGAACCTCCGCCCCAGTCTCAAATCTTTTGCAGACTCTAACAGGTTTTCTTCTAAGATTGCCCTGTATTTGTCTCCATCCATCTTCCCATCAACTCTGACCAGCTTCCCTGTCCCTGCTGAAGAAAAGCATCCCCACCACATGATGCTGCCACCACCATGTTTCACGGGGGGATGTTGTGTTCAGGGTGATGTGCAGTGTTAGTTTTCCGCCTCACATAGCGTTTTGCTTTTAGGTCAAGAAAGTTCAATTTTGGTCTCTTCTGGCCAGAGTACCTTCTTCCACATGTTTGCTGTGTCCCCCACATGGCTTCTCACAAACTGCAAACAGGACTTCTTATGTCTTTCTTTTTGTCACTCTTCCATAAAGGTCAGATTTGTGGAGAACACGACTAATATTTGTCCTGTGGACAGATTCTCCCACCTGAGCTGTGGATCTCTGCAGCTCCTCCAGAGTTACCATGGGCCTCTTGGCTGCTTCTCTGATGAATGTTCTCCTTGCCCGGCCGGTCAGTTTAGGTGGACGGCCATGTCTTGGTAGGTTTGCAGTTGTGCCATACTCTTTCCATTTTCAGATGATGGATTGAACAGAGCTCCGTGAGATATTCAAAGCTTGGAATATTTTTTTTATAACCTAACCCTGCTTTATACTTCTCCACAACTTTATCCCTGACCTGTCTGGTGTGTTTCTTGGCCTTCATGATGCTGTTTGTTCACTAAGGTTCTCTACCAAACCTCTGAGGGCTTCACAGAACAGCTGTATTTATACTGAGATTAAATTACACACAGGTGGATTCTATTTACTAATTAGGTGATTTCTGAAGGCAATTGGTTCCACTAGATTTTAGTTAGGGGTATCAGAATAAAGGGGGCTGAATACAAATGCCACACTTTTTTATTTGTAAAACATTTTGAAAACCATTTATCATTTTCCTTCCACTTCACAATTATGTGCCACTTTGTGTTGGTCTATCACATATAAATGCATAAAATACATTGATGTTTTTGGTTGTAACATGACAAAATGTGGAACATTTCAAGGGGTATGTATACTTTTTTTAAGGCAGTGTACTTACTGAAAGTCCCGTGTAAGCTGTGTGTCCAAATGTAGAACAAAAAGAAGATTGTGAGACTTTCCAGCAACATTTAGAAAGACACCATACCTATAACGCTTAAGATAGTCACTGTAGAATCACTGCTGACCCTGTGAGTGTTTGTGGTGGTCAACCATGCCACTGGAGGAGCCCAATGTAAACTATTGTATGTCTATAAAAGCTTGTGGCTGTTATTGTGGGTTTTTAGCTGGAAAAAGAAAAAGTTTTGTATGCAATTTTAATACTTGACTTTTTGGTGATTTTTAATTTGGGGACAGAAACAGTCTCCAAACACACCCTCTTCCATATTGCTGTAGTCACTGTAAAATCCTTTTGCATTTTTTTTTTACACATCTTTAAAGACTCATTGTAGGTCTAAAGATTAGTTAAAACCCCCACACATTATATATTTTATAAAAACAGAGACCCTGGAGAATAAAATGGTGGTAGTTCCAATTTTTTTATGTCACACGATATTTGCGCAATAGTTTAGCAATCTAAAGTGTCAGTAAAAAAACTTAAAGTGAAAGTTCAGCCAAAAACTAACTCTAATGCCCCGTACACACGGTCGGACTTTGTTCGGACATTCCGACAACAAAATCCTAGGATTTTTTCCGACGGATGTTGGCTCAAACTTGTCTTGCATACACACGGTCACACAAAGTTGTCGGAAAATCCGATCGTTCTGAACGCGGTGACGTAAAACACGTACGTCGGGACTATAAACAGGGCAGTGGCCAATAGCTTTCATCTCTTTATTTATTCTGAGCATGCGTGGCACTTTGTCCGTCGGATTTGTGCACACACGATCGGAATTTCCGACAATGGATTTTGTCGTCGGAAAATTTTATATCCTGCTCTCAAACTTTGTGTGTCGGAAAATCCGATGGAAAATGTGTGATGGAGCCCACACACGGTCAGAATTTCCGACAACAAGGTCCTATCACACATTTTCCGTCGGAAAATCCGACTGTGTGTACAGGGCATAAGGGTCCTTTCACACGGGACGGATCCGTGATGATCCGCCCCGTAAACATCCGCTTGCTCAGTGGGGATCGCTCCGTCGATCCCCACTGAGCAGGCAGATGACAGGTCCATCGCTGCACACTGTGCAGCGACGGACCTGTCAGAGTGCCGCTCTCCTCTATGGGGGATTGGATGACGAAGGACCGTAGAGTCCGTTGTCACCCGATCCGAAAACTAATGGAAAAGTAGGTTTTTCCTCCGTTACACTTTTTCGGATCGGAGCGGGTCGGATGTCAGCGGACATGTCACTGCTGACATCCGACGCTCTATAGAGGTCTATGGAGGGTCCGTTCAGGTCCGCCTAAAAAACTGACAGGCGGACCTGAACGGATCGTTCATGTGAAAGAGGCCTAAATCTACTGGCAGCCACATTCTAAGACTAACCTATCTAACCCTGTAAAGCAAAAATCGCTATACATACCTTTTCTGCAGCCGCTCCGGTCTCCAGCGGCGGATGCTGTGCGCAGGAGACAGCTGTGTCAGGGCTGGCCTCAGCCCTTCCTTCTCTGAGCTGGCCACTCAGCTGTCGGCTAATTACCAGCTCCTATCTCTCCACAGTGACTCACCTGTTGATGATCCTGCTCGTCAGTCCTGCCTACTTAAGCCACCCAGTCCAGATGATCTCTGCCTTCGCCTTGGTCACATCTCTAGAGACGCTCTCCTGTGTTCCTGTTAAAGACTTGCTTGGCTGACATCCCTTCTGGCTCCAGATCCTGCTTGCTGTTTTACAACGCTGTTCTCTGGCTCCCTGACTTCTGGCTTGGCTGACTATCCGTTCCGGTTCCTGAACTCTGGCTATGTTTTGACTATGTTTACTCAGTTTACCTTTTTTTATAATTATTAAGCAAGTGTGATTTAACTGTACTTCTGTCTCAGTCTGATTCATGGTTTCTGACAAGCTGACAATGGCTGGAAAATGCCTAGGAAGTGATGTTACCCATAGAGTTACTACAGGGCTTCCATTGTTGGCTCCCTCCTCTGAACCCAGCTCCACAAGCCGCCGCTGACAGCTCAGCATGGGACCACACCGGACCCACAGCAAAAAAGGTTATGTATAGTGATTTTTGCTTTACAAGGCTAAATAGGTTAGTCTAAGACCCCTTTCACACTGGGGCCGCAGCAGCGTTACCGCTAAATGCTGCTCGTTTTAGTGGCGCTTTAGCGCTGTTTGAACAACGCTTTTTGCCCGCTAGCTGGGCGCTTTTGAACCCCCAAAGAAGGGGTTAAAAACTCCTGTGTTGCGGCCCTTCCAAATTTATTTTCAGGTGTGTTGGAAGTGCTGCCATTTCATTATAATGGGCAGGGCATTTTGGGAGCGCTAAATACAGCGCTCCCAAACCACCCCAAAGATGCTGCTTGCAGGACTTTTCGGAACGTCTCGCAAGCACACCGCCTCGGTGTGAAAAGTCACACTGAAATGAATGGGAGACGAAGCTATTCCCAGCGCTAAAGTGCCTAAAAACTGCCCCAGTGTGAAAAAGGTCTTAGAATGTAACTGCGAGCCGGGCCGATCCTAGGGTCACAGACGACTAGGTGCAGAAAAATTTCTGGCGCCCCCATATGAGCGTGGTCATCTTACTAACCCCTCCCCTTTATTATTATTAACAAAAAATATATAAAGAAGCGGTATTAAAAAACTTGTTTGTATATATTTATTTGTGTATAGATTTTTTTTTAATTATTATTATTGCTTGTATATGTTTTTCTAGAATGTTAGGTTTATAATTCTACTCAGTTTCTTACAGGGAGTGTAATCATTTTAATTGGTTTTATTTATGGGTTGGGGTTTTGGGTGCAGTTATGGAAATAAAAAATAATATAAAAAAGTATATATGTACAGGTCTATCTATCTATCTATCTATCTATCTATCTATCTATCTATCTATCTATCTATCTATCTATCTATCTCTCTATCTATCTATCTCTCTATCTCTCTGTCGAGAGATAGATAGAGAGATAGATAGATAGATAGATAGATAGATAGATAGATAGATAGATAGATAGATAGATAGATAGATAGATAGATAGATAGATAGATAGATAGATATAGATAGATAGATAGATAGATAGATAGATAGATAGATAGATAGATAGATAGATAGATAGATAGATAGATAGATAGATGGATAGATAGATAGATAGATGGATAGATAGATAGCATTAATAATAAATAGTCTTTTTGTTTCTTCTATTTCTTTCTTGTCTTGCTTTTGCAAAACTTCTTGATAATTTTTTTTGACGGATACCTGAAGCTCTTCATGCATTGTTGTATCCATTATTATAGTTTGGAGTGAAGGTGATGTACCTAGGTACCTAGTTTTTGGGAATTTTTCTTTTTTTTGGAATTGGCAATTGATTCTCCTGGAAAGCTATTTACCTTCCGAGTTCTTAAAAAAAAAAAAAAACAGTAACATAGCTCAAGTTTCAATACTCACTTCCTGCAGTACCTCTTTTCGGTCACAAGATGTCCTCAGTCTTCTAGGTTGAATGACGCCCGGCATCACTCAAGGACATACAGTGAGTGCGGAGCACTATAGATTGCATTCCCTGTGTTACGGTGCAGAGAGCAGTTCCACTGAAGAAATCCTAGGTAAAAAATATAAAAATAAATAATGCTGCCAGTAGGATTCACAGGGGGTAGGAGGGGGAAGGGGGGAGCACAGTGCTTGCAGTTAAGCCTTACTGCCGGCCTCCAACATTTTTTTTTAAAATATGAATTTGACACAGTTGGAATTAAATAGCCGTTGAGAGGAGAATTCACAAATACCAAATGATTAAATAAGCATTATTATTCGCTCAAGGTGAAGAATGGAAAAAAAAAAATATTTGGAGAAAAGTAAAAAAAAAAAAAAAAAAGTTTTTAAATGTGCCATTTAGTGACCTATGATGGATACCCATTCATTCTTTCATGAATACTGAAAGCAAAACAACTTATGGAAGTAGACGCTGAGTCGAGTTCAACTTTTTATGCTAGTCTTGTTTCTTTTTTTTTTTTCTTTGCTAAACAACAAAAGAGAAACCGTGGGTGTTTATTGTGGGGAATGAGTGCAGGAATCAGGCATCTGAATAATGGCTCCATAGAAATTCATATTACATGTTTAAGTGCTTTTACTGCTGCAGTGGCAATAATACAGGCCAGATTGCATAGCTATGTTCAAAAAGAGGTTTTTATAGGGAAAAAGAAGAAGGGAATAGAATATGAATTATATTTACATTTTAACGTTATTTATCTCTTGTTTTATAGCTGGCATGTATAGAGATTGACCATCTTTTCTATCTATTGTAAATACAGTAAATAAATCTAATAATATTGCTTGCATTGTGTGAAAACCCTGGTGTTCCTGTCAGTCCCTCTGCTTTCGTAATAAAAACTGACCACGCTAAGCAGGAGAGCACAACGTGGTCAGTTCTCTAGCTATGCTGGGAACTCAGCCCACTCTCCTTCAATGATCAGACTTGTGCCGTGACTCCATATGATGTAGTTTGCTGCCTTGTAGCAGCAAAAAAATAAAATAAAAGTACCACATTATGGTCACTAGATGGCACTGACTATCATGTCAAATAATAATGCTCCTCAGTGCCATATGGTGGTCATAATGTGGTATTGTCCACATTAAAGCGGAACTTCAGTCATTTTTTTAACTTTCTATCTATTGAAACTTCTGCCCTTGTTGTTGTTTTAACTTTGGATAGTAAAACATTCTTAGGCTTATGACATCATACAAAGCTCTTTCTCATCTATCTATCTATCTATCTATCTATCTATCTATCTATCTATCTATCTATCTATCTATCTATCTATCTAACACAAAATCACCGGCCACTTTTTTAGGTACACCCAACTTCTTGGTAACACAAATTGCTAATCATCCAATCACATGGTGAGGACGACTTGCTGAAATTCAAACTGAGCATCAGAATGGGGAAGAAAGGGGATTTCAGTGACCTTTAACGTGGCGTGGTTGTTGGTGGCAGACGGGCTGGTCTGAGTATTTCTGGGATTTTCACGCACACAATCATCTCTCAGGTTTACAGAGAATGTTGTGAAAATGATAAAATATCCAGTGAGCGGTAGTTGTGTGGAGGAAAATGCCTTGTTGAGGTCAGAGGAGAATGGGCAGACTGGTTCCAGATGATAGAAAGGCAACAGTAACTCAAATAACCAATTGTTACACCCAAGGTATGCAGAATATCATCTCTGAACGCACAACACATCGAACCCTGAAGCAGATGGGCTACAGCAGCAGAAGACCACACCGGGTGCCACTCCTGTCAGCTAAGAA
This sequence comes from Aquarana catesbeiana, assembly GCF_042186555.1. NCBI lineage: Eukaryota > Metazoa > Chordata > Amphibia > Anura > Ranidae > Aquarana > Aquarana catesbeiana. Next base: position 15,963,004 of record NC_133336.1, read on the forward strand.
CAGGAAACTGAGGCTACAATTGGCACAGGATCACCAAAATTGTACAATAGAAGATTGGAAAAGCGTTGCCTGGTCTGATGAGTCTGGATTTCAGCTGCGACATTCAGATGGTGGGGTCAGAATTTGGTGTCATGGATCCATCCTGCCTTGTATCACCGGGTCAGGCTGGTGGTGGGGGTGTAATGGTGTGGGGGGGATATTTTCTTGGCACACTTTGGGCCCCTTAGTACCAATTGAGTATGGTTTAAATGCCACGCCCCCCCTGAGTATTGTTGCTGACCATGTCCATCCCTTTATGACTACAGTGTCCCCATCTTCTGATGGCTCCTTCCAGCAGGATAATGCACCATGTCACAAAGCTCCAATCATCTCACCACTGGACAATGAGGTCCCTGTACTCCAATGTCCTCCGCACTCACCACATCTCATCCAGTAGAGAGCCTTTTGGGATGAAAGATTGGGAGATTTGCATCATGGATTCAAAGCATCCCCGTTGTCAGTAGAGAGATCTGTATGTTATTTACCAACACAAATCTCTCTCCTGTCATTCACTCCGCCGATCGGCCATGAATCATTGGCCTGGACCTGCTGATCGGCATGTGCTGGAGCCAGTGCGAGCAAAGCTGGATCAGCAGGCGTGCACGCGCGGTCGCACCCCCTACTGAGAAGTAAATAATCTGGTATATATTCTATAAAACTACAGTGCATGGTCAGCAAGTGGATATATATATATATGTATTTTTATTTTTTTTCATTACAATTGCATTCTGCTTTCTTATACTGAGCAACTGAAATATTGTTTCAATTTTCTCATACAAGAGCCTTGGTTGGGAAATTCCTCCTCCGGGGTCAGGCTGTTGGGTGAATTGGCCAGCCAGCCGCAATCCATATAGCTTGTTATTAGGAGCTATGAACCGGGATTTCACATTAAGCGTAATAGAAGACGTCCGCAAGTGGTAAATAAGCCGGTCTTCTTAACAGAATAACATTTTTCATTTACAAAGAGAAGACTTTGTTAGGGAGTCTCTTTGCCGTGAGAATTCAGAAAAAACGCCAAAAAGGGATGTAAGGGGAAATTCTTAATGCAAGCGGGATCTCTCTCACACACATTGGTCATTGAAAGCTAAAAGACAGAAGAGAAAGACCAGGTCTTTTTTGGCACTTTTTGTTTACAAGTAATAATCAGTATTTTTTTGCTAGAACATTACTTTAAACACCCAAATATTATATATATTTTTTTAGCAGAGACCCTAGAGAATAAGATGGCAGTCAACACAATTTTTTATGTCACGCGGTATTTGGGTAATTGTGCAGCTGTTTTACAAACACATTTTTTGGGGAAAAAATACACTTTAATGAATTTTAATGCAAAAAAAAAAAACAAAAAAAAAAACAAAACAATATATATAACAATATACAGTGCCTTGAAAAAATATTCATGCCCCTTGAAATTTTCCACATTTTGTCATGTTACAACCAAAAACGTAAATGTATTTTATTGGGATTTTATGTGATAGACCAACACAAAGTGGCACATAATTGTGAAGTGGAAGGAAAACAATAAATGTTTTTTTCAAAAATTTTTACAAATAAATATGTGAAGTGTGATGTACATTTGTATGGCGCCCCCCCAATAATTTTTAATACTGCCTTTCACTGCAATTACAGCTGCAAGTCTTTTTGGGGATGTCTCTACCAGCTTTGCACATCTAGAGAGGGACAATTTTGCTCATTCTTCTTTGCAAAGTAGCTCAAGCTCTGTCAGATTGGATGGAGAGCGTCTGTGAACAGCAATTTTCAAGTCTTGCCACAGATTCTCAATTGGATTTAGGTCTGGACTTTGACCCGGGCCGTTCTAACACATGAATATGCTTTGATCTAAACCATTCCATTGTACCTCTGGCTGTATGTTTAGGGTCGTTGTAATGCTGGAAGGTGAACCTCCGCCCCAGTCTCAAGTCTTTTGCAGGTTTTCTTCTAAGATTGTCCTGTATTTGGCTCCATCCATCTTCCCATCAACTCTGAACAGCTTCCCTGTCCCTGCCGAAGAAAAGCATCCCCACCACATGATGCTGCCACCACCATGTTTCACGGTGGGGATGGTTTGTTCAGGGTGATGTGCAGTGTTAGTTTTCCCCACACCTAGCATTTTGCTTTTAGGCCAAAAAGTTCAATTTTGGTCTTATCTGACCAGATCACCTTCTTCCACATGTTTGCTGTGTCCTCCACATGGCTTCTCGCAAACTGCAAAGGGGACTTCTTATGACTTTCTTTCAACAATGTCTTTCTTCTTGCCACTCCTCCATAAAGGTCAGATTTGTGGAGAGTACGACTAATAGTTGTCCTGTGGACAGATTCTCCCACCTGAGCTGTGGATCTCTGCAGCTCCTCCAGAGTTACCATGGGACTCATGGCTGCTTCTCTGATGAATGTTCTCCTTGCCCGGCCGGTCAGTTTAGGTGGACGGTCATGTCTTGGTAGGTTTGCAGTTGTTCCATACTTTTTCCATTTTCGGATGATGGATTGAACAGAGCTCCGTGAGATGTTCAAAACTTGCGATATATTTTTATACCCTAACCCTGCTTTAAACTCCTTCACAACTTTATCCCTGACCTGTCTGGTGTGTTCCTTGGCCTTCATGATGCTGTTTGTATACCAAGGTTCTCTAACAAACCTCTGAGGGCTTCACAGAACAGCTGTACTTATACTGAGATTAAATTACACACAGGAGGACTCTGTTTACTAATTAGGTGACTTCTGAAGGCAATTGGTTCCACTTAGTAAATCAACCCCATAGTATTTATGTTTTCTACTCCCACATCATTAAATTAATAACATATCACTTTTTTTGTACCACCCTGGGGGTCATTTACTACAGTGCCGTGGTGCTAATTAGCGCCAATTGCTGCAAATTAGTGCTAAAACGGTATGTACTATAGCGCTGGAGAAAAAATACTCCCAAAATTGAATTTACTGTAGCTCCCTGAAAACAAATAGCGCCCAAACCCTTACTCTGCTAAAACCTGGAGTAGTGCACATGGAAATAATGTTTAAAGCATGATATAATTACCTAAATGGTACTGAAATATGCAGTATATTATTTAAAGATAATCTGCTTTTAAACTGTGTGAAAAAATGATTTCTACATTGAATTAAATATCTTTAAAAGTCCGAGAAGAGATAAATTCCCTGTCTTTGTACAACTAGATGCCAACACAACTGAGCATGCTCAGACATGCAAACTACTCTCATTTTAACTCCCATGGCTTTTTCACAGGGCGCTATAGTAAAAACCAGAATTAGTGCTGGACTAAAATGTGTTTTTGACAGTAAAAATCTGTGCCATATAGTCCAATGCAAGTTTCAGCCATTGATTCTAATGGTACAGTTGTAATTTCCCCAAATAAATGTTGAGATAAAATGTTGATGATTTGAATGTTGAGATAAAATGTATCTTTCTCTGAAATAAATTTTCTGTTGCAAAAATGTTGCTTCTACTTCAACTATTTTGTTTTTAGGAATGCTAGAATGTGGAATGTTTTGATGTTTTGGTAAAATATATTTTTCTCTGTCACTTTCACTTGTTACTCTCCATCTCACAAAAATCTTTACCCCAAACTCACACAGGTGTCTTTACAAACCACAAACATTACCATTGCTGATGAAAATGTAAAATGAGTCACAATTTTGTGCGTTTTTTATTATTTCCAAATAATCATAATTTGAGCCCAAAAAATGTGATATGTGTGCCAACATCAGAAATCAAAATGTAATTCCCAAACATTAGAGGGTAACATCACTATTCCACACTCACCCACCAAGAACCACCAAATATCACAGAATTTTTTGGGAAAAATGCACTTTCATGAACTTTAATGCAAAGAAACAGAATATATAACCCAATTTTTTGGTAACATATAGAAATTGATGTTACAGAAAGTAAATAGATACCTAACACGTCACACTTTAAAATTGCGCATGCTCGTAGAATGGCGACAAACTACGATAGTTAAAAATCTCCATAGGCGACTCTTTAAAAATGTTTACATGTTGCATGTTTAGACCGAGGAGGTCTAGTGCTAGAAATATTGCTCTCGCTCTAACATTTGCGGTGATACCTCACATGTGTGATGTGAACACCGTTTACATATTTGTGCCAGACTTAGGTACACTTTCGCTTCTGCGCACGAGCATGGAGGGATATGGGCGCATTACATTTTTTATTTTGTTACACTGTCCCTTTTTTTTTTCATTACTTTTATTCTTATTACAAGGAGTGTAAACATTTCCTTTAATAGAAATAAGGGATGAAAGGTCCTCTTCATGGTGAGATTTGAGGTCTCTGGAGGAGATCTCCCAAATCTCCTCTACCTTTGAAGGTAAACGGTCAAAAAACAAAACAAAAAACATCCTCCTAGATCATAGAGGTGAGGAGAGATGATCTGGTCTCTCCTCACCTCTGTGACCAGCTGCGCGATCATTTCCTGGGCTTGTCGGTAAGAACGGTAAGCCCGAGAAACACCAACATGTGAAGGGAGGAGACGATGAATTGGTGGTATCCCTGTAGGCTGGTATAAAGGCCAATGGAGAATCCTAAATTGCGCTTCCCTATATAACTCAATGATCACAAGTTTGTGGGTGGCCCTGTATCCCTCAAGTAGCTTATCCACATCTGCCCCTTCCGGGATATTCTAGGACCATTCTTTAGGAAAAGATGCACCATTTGAGTATGCTCCATATGCTAGTAATTGGGAATATAGCTTTAAAATAGAGTAGGATTTTTGTTTCAGTGCTCTGTCCACTAACATTGCTGTTTTGTGATAATGTATGGACCATTGGTGGTCAGATTGGATCTAATGACCAATTTTTTTTTTGATGAATACAAATACAAGGATAATCAGTTTTAATGATAGTGGATGTTATTTATAAATGTAAGGACACCTTAAAAGTCTCATTTATTTTCGGTCTCTCATTTTTGGCATTATGAGGAATGTTGATGCCAAATGGTGCAACTTCAGCAACTTGTGCATTAATTGACCTGCAATTGACTTGCTTTAATCTGCTTTTGAATTTCAGACTTATATAGTAAGAAAATCAGTTTATCACATACAAAAGATGTCAAGACTGGCCCTAACCGATGTTAGAACTTTGAAGTCCATCTGATTAGGGATACAACTGTTTGCCCGGGAGGTGAACATCCAAGCTTTCGTAGTGGTATTTGGCAGTTTAGTTTCCATATACAGAACAGTTTCCCTCTCTCTGCTCTTTTTTTTTTTTTTTTTGTTAAGTCGGCTCAGCAAGGCATGGAAAATCTCCCAGTACATAGAAGTAATTCTTAGTGGAACAGCAGATCAGCTGTGAAGGCTTTTTTTCCCCCCGGGCAACATTCATGAACCGCTAATAGACATCATGTATTTCGGGGTGAGAAATGCCTGCCGGGTGTAATCGCTACATCTGTCCTGCTCCACATACCAAAGCTCTGCCTTGCTTCTGTTTACAGGATCCCAAGGAAAAATATTTTCATCCATTATTACTTATTAAAGCTTAGATGTTAAAGAAGAAATATAATATTTGATGAAATTTTCAAAAATGGAGAACCTTTGAAGGAGCTTGGGAGAAGGACATTCTGGTTTCTGATGAACTCTGGTCCTATTTTTTTTGGCAGAGATCATGTGACCAATTCTCAGAAATGTGGTCCTGTGATTAGTCCTAGCAAGATGAATAATTAAAAAAATTCCAAGTTAAAGTTAGAGCTGAACTCTGGCCAACAAAAAGTGTACTTAAATATAATCAACAATAGCCACAAAGGATATAAATGAATTAATTGCACTTAAAATACATCCAGGACTCGATGACTTCCTTGCGTTGCATTAACGTGTGTTATACCACCAGCTACTGTGTGTTGCATTAAAGCAGACCCAAAAGCAAACATTTATTATAATGCAGCTTACCTTTTTTGCGATACGGCATTACGTTATTTTAACTGACAATTGCGCGGTCGGGCGACGCTGTACCCAAATAAAATTGATGTCCTTTTTTTCCCACAAATGGAGCTTTCTTTTGGTGGTATTTGATCACCTCTGTGGTTTTTATTTTTTGCTCTATAAACGAAAAAAGACCGACAATTTTGAAGAAAAAAAAAACAATATTCTGCTATAAAACATATCCAATGGCCCGGCTCTTCCCTCGGCAAGCTGGAGCGAGGAGCAGCGGGCAGAGGGGTAGCAACAGCCGTTTTGAAGAGCCCTACACCGCATCCAGCACAACCTCATCATTGGAAGTAAAGGCCATGGATCACCTCCTTCCCATCCAGCCAGTGGCGTCCTGTCTATAGGGGGCGAACGGGCTCGCCCCCCCCATCCATGCGTCCGGCCCCTAATCTACATGCAGAGCGTTGGATTTCAATAGAGGTGTTTTTTTTAAAGCACATGATTAGATCCTAAGGCTCTAATTGGCTTCAAAAAAGGATGGGCTCTATCCCGCGCACAGGGCGGGGGGGTTGGCGTTGGTTTGCTGCCCCCTCCCCAAAATATTGAGCACCAGCTGCCACTGTGTCTGAGTGGGGGACTGTTTGCCGCCCCCCAAAAAATATTGAGCACCAGCTGCCACTGAAATGGACAATGTTCTTTACCCATGCATGAAGGTTAGAAACCTTCTGAGTGCAGTTCCCTCTCCAGACCCCCCCCTTATACTCACCTGATCCCAATCTCAATCCAGCAATGTGCATGAGAGCAGAGGCTTTCTCGGCTCTCTCTCTCTCCTCATTGGCTCAGGCACAGCAGCAGAAACCATTGGCTCCCACTGCTGTCAATCGCAGCCAGCGAGGAGGGAGCGGGGCTGAATCACACTCTTTGTGTCAATGGAGAGTAAGTCTGCACGAGTGCCCCATAGTAAGCCACTTGCTCTGGGGGCACTTGGCAGAGGGGAGGAGCCAGGAGCGCTGGCGAGGGACCCCAGAAGAGGAGGATTGGGGCTTCTCTGTGCAAAACATTCACACAAAGCAGGTAAATATAACATGCTTGCTTGTTATTTTAAAAAGATAAGGTTTACAATCACTTTATTGGTTTGAATTTTTAAAAATGTATTTTTTACATATCCCCCTGCCCCCACTTACCCTCTGAGCCGATGAGGAGGGAGAGAGCTGAGAGAGCTGCTGTTCTTGTGCAATGGCGACCCTAGGGGGGGGGCTAGAGGGGGCCCTGACCCCCCCAACATTATGCTGTGCCCCACCATGTGCCCCCCCCCCCCAAAAAAAAAAAATTTTTTTTTTTTTTTTTACAAAAAATCAATGTCTAAGAGGGAGAGAGTCCCCAGTCAGCTCCTGTGGGTGATTCCTCCCCCCTCCCCTGCTCGCTGACACTGCATAATGCGAGCGTTCACAAAACCACGGCCGCCTGATCTGCTCCTTCACCTGCATCCTCATTGGCAGGGAGAAGAGCGAGTTGCAGGAAGGACTCCACCAGGACTTTCAGTTACTGAAAAAACAGACTGATTTCTCCCGTCCTTAGGACAGGAGGACCAGCCTGTAAATTCCAAGAGATGCCAGACCAGAGCTGTCAATAGTGGGGGCAGGACAGCAAGAGGAGGCTGGGGAACCCCACAGAGGCAGAACACCAGGGCCCGGAGGCAAGACAACCTTTGCAACCCTGATAGTTCTCCCACTGCTTTGGATCCTTATATTTTCTTGATATGCTGGTGACATATATCTCTTGTTTTCTGCCACCCTGGGGGGGACCCCAATACAGTAGGAAGGGAGCTCACTGCAGAACATGTGAAAGGGCACGTTGTGGGGTCGTAGTAAAGGGCCCCAGGATATATATATATATATATATGCATTTTATAGTTGCCCCCCTACTTTTGTCCCTGTCCCCCCATGTGCCCCCCCTAAATTTGAAAGCTGGAGACGCCACTGTTCTTGTGCACACTGCTGGATTGAGATCAGGCTCATTTTAGTATGGGGGGGGGGGGGCTGAGAGGGAAGCTGAACATTGAAGGTGTTTACCTTAATTCAGATAATGCATTAGGGTAAAAAAAAAAACTTTAAGCCTTTAGAACTACTTTAAGTTTTTCTTTAAGAACAAATATCCATCAGAGTAATGATGATGAGTCTGGAGCTTCATGCAAGCTAAATTCTTCAGCTGGCTGAGGGTCACACAGAGAGAGCAAAAGGCCCTCATGGTACCAATTTTGTGTGCCTGATCTATAAAAATCTGTAAAAAGGTGCAGTCTATCTTTTCCACTGCAGGTGGTGCTGAACCGCAGCAGCATTTCTATGGGAGAGGAAGTAAGGAGGAAACTAGTTCCTCTATGGTTTCCTGGATGACAAGGGGGACAGATGTCCGAATGGAGGCTGGCACCCCATGTGACTCTGGTGGCCAACTTGGGGTTAGACAGAGTCTATGTAGGACCCTGGCTCCCAGTCTTGGCCCGCATTTCGCATGTGGCAGGTCACCCATCTGGCAGGGGCAGTGCTTAGCGGCAGGGAGAGTCTCCAGAAGAGTAGGGAAAGTGCAGGGAGACCCCATCCTTCCTGGAAGTCTCCCCGCTTCGGTATGGAATAGCCAAGCTGCATTCCATCCCTCTCTATATAGGCATAGCTCCCAACTGTACTTGATTTTGAGGGACTGTCCCTGATTTGGAACAAAGTCCCTCTTTCCTCCTCATTTGTCCCTCATTTCGGTCTGATCTATATAGTTGTATATAAAATGCACTTTTTATCTTTCAAAAAAAAAACTGCTTCCCAGTGCTAAACCTTTCATCAAATTTCTAAATTGCTGCATTTGTAAATTTCAGAAGCCATTATGAAGGAATAGTAGTGATTAAAAAAAAAAAACACTTGTGGGTTTAACTAATCATTTTTTTTGTATAATTCTCCTTTAAGGGGGCGTGGCAGGGGGTGTGTCCTATGCCTATATGGTTTTGCTAATAGGTGTCTCTTGTTCCCATATCATAAAGTTGGGAGGTATGAGATAGACGTTGTCGGCACACCTGAGACCTTCTGCTATTTCTCATCGCTGTTACATCCGAGTGGTCCCAGTTGGGTTGCCTTCCCGTAGGGCTCATTGTATCTTGCCGAACTTCATTTACAATATATCTCTGTCCTCTGCGGTTGGACTTGGAATGTTTTCTGCCCCTGCACCACGCTACACCTCCCCACAAGTCAAATACCCCACACACCTACACATATGGAGAAAGGTCATACCTGTACGCGCTGCCCCTGGTCACCGCTTGCGCGTTTTGTACGGCTATGTGTGCTTTCCAAAGAGGAGATGTTTAAATTGAAAAACGGCCATAAAATCTTAACAGCCAAAGCTGTTCGGAGATCCCATCAGTATTCAGAATGACAGGTAGAAAGATTTTGCTGCATTAATGAACAAGGTCTGTGAAGTCTTCCTGCCGATTCAGCCTATTGCTCATCATTCATGATGAATACAAACCACATCAAAAAGTCATTTCACAGATTACATCCCAGAGCCGGAGTGCAGGGAACTTTCCAGAACTAGTTTGACTATATTAGAATCTTTATCTGTTATTATCCATTTAGGGCAATGGTTCCCAACCTTGCTGAAGTCGTGACACGACGTGATAAAACTTCAAAATGTCGGTGACTCATATTATATAGTTATGGCTGAACTCCGTTCAGCGGAAAAAAGCTTTTAATCCCAAGTCACAGCCTTACCTTTGCCCAAAAGTGTGTGGTTTTTATAAATATTTCCAGCATTGCCACTGCCAGGGAAAATGAACTGGCATTTCTGTCCTATCACCCCATAGGAGATGCTACTGCTTATGCTGACTGGTCCCCATTGCCCTCTTTCAATTAAGCAGGGTGACCAATCTTGCTCACAGATTGCTTCTCACAGACAGTGGCAGCAATTAATGGCATAGTGGCAGCGTTTAATGGGCACAGTGGCAACATTTCGGCACAGTGGCAGAGTTTGATGGCACAGTGGCAGCATTTGATGGCACAGTGTCAGCGTTTAATGGGCACAGTGGCAGCATTTGGGCACAGTGGCAGCATTTGATGGCACAGTGGTAGAGTTTGATGGGCAGAGTGGCTGCAATTGATGGCACAGTGGCAGCATTTGAGGGCACAGTGGCAGCGTTTGATGGGCATAGTGGCTGCAATTGATGGCACAATGGCAGCATTTGAGGGCACAGTGGCAGCGTTTGAAGGCACGGTGGCAGCATTTGATGTGCACAGTGGCATCGTTTGATGGCACAGTGGCAGCGTTTGATGGGCAGAGTGGCTGCAATTGATGGCATAATGGCAGCATTTGAGGGCACAGTGGCAGCGTTTGATGTGCACAGTGGCAGCGTTTGATGGCACAGTGGCAGGGTTTGATGTGCACAGTGGCAGCATTTGATGGCACAGTGGCAGCATTTGATGGCACAGTGGCAGCGTTTGATGGGAACAGTGGCAGCGTTTGGGCACAGTGGTAGCGTTTGATGGGCAGAGGGGCTGCAATTGATGGCACAGTAGCAGCATTTGATGGCACAGTGGCAGCATTTGATGGGGACAGTGGCAGCACTTGATAGCACAGTGGCAGTGTTTGATGGGCAAAGTGGCAGCTTTTGATGGCACAGTGGCAGCGTTTGATGTAAACAGTGGCAGCGTTTGATGGCACAGTGGCAGCGTTTGATGTACACAGTGGCAGCGTTTGATGGCACAGTGGCAGCATTTGAGGGCACAGTGGCAGCCTTTGATGAGTGGCAGCGTTTAATGGGCACGGTTGCAGCGTTTGATGGCACAGTGGCAACGTTTGGGCACAGTGGCAGCGTTTGATGGCACAGTGGCAGCGTTTGATGGGCACAGTGGCTGCAATTGATGGCACAGTGGCAGCATTTGATGGCACAGTGGCAGCATTTGATGGGGACAGTGGCAGCACTTGATGGCACAGTGGCAGCGTTTGATGGGCAAAGTGGCAGCTTTAGATGGCACAGTGGCAGCGTTTGATGTACACAGTGGCAGCGTTTGATGGCACAGTGGCAGCATTTTATGGACACAGTGGCAGCATTTGATGGCACAGTGTACTCCCACTGACTGGCATTCCAGCGGTAGTTGGTTGCTAGGACCACCCAGCGTCTAGCAACCAACCACGTGACTCCGCCCCCGGCATGCATAGAGAGTGGAACTTTCCTGGCTTGCAGTCCTGTCCTGGGCTGGCTGCTGCCACACCTCCCGTGTCACTGTCTCCTTAACGGTTGGTTGCTATCAACCAACCAACCACAGTTTGTCTAACTCCGCTCCCTCCCAGTGTGGAACCTTCTCATTTTGACCAGGCTGCTGCCATTGCCCCGCCTTTACACGTTGTGAATTTAAAGAAAGTAAGAAACTTTAGGAGGCTTATATTTAATGCTAGAGGAGGAGCAGCTATGGGGACCCTGAAGTAAGGGGGAGGCTCTCTGGGGACCCTGATGTAAGGAGGGGACTCTCTGGGGACCCTGATGTAAGGAGAGGCTCTCTGGGGACCCTGATGTAAGGAGAGGCTCTCTGGGGACCCTGATGTAAGGAGGGGATTCTCTGGAGACCCTGATGTAAGGAAAGGCTCTATGGGGACCCTGATGTAAGGAGGGGACTCTCTGGGGATCCTGATGTAAGGAGGGGACTCTCTGGGGACCCTGATGTGAGGAGGGGACTCTCTGGGGACCCTGATGTGAATAGGGGACTCTCTGGGGACCCTGATGTGAGGAGGGGACTCTCTGGGGACCCTGATGTAAGGAGGGGACTCTCTGGGGACCCTGATGTGAGGAGGGGACTCTCTGGGGACCCTGATGTAAGGAGGGGACTCTCTGGAGACCCTGATGTAAGGAGGGGACTCTCTGGGTACCCTGATGTAAGGAGGGGACTCTCTGGGGACCCTGATGTAAGGAGGGGACTCTCTGGGGACCCTGATGTAAGGGAGAGGCGCTCTGGGGACCCTGATGTAAGGGGGGCTCTCTGGGGACCCTGATGTAAGGAGGGGGCTCTTTGGGGACCCTGATGTAAGAGGGAGGCTCTGTGGGGACCCTGATGTAAGGAGGGGCTCTATGGGGACCCTGATGTAAGGGGAGACTCTCTGGGGACTCTGGTGTAATGAGGGTGTCTCTGGGGACCCTGATGTAAGTGGGGGGCTCTCTGGAGACCCTGATGTAACGGGGGATCCACACTCAGATATGTAATGATATTTTATATATTATGTAATATATATATATACACACACATCTGTTATATACATGTGTATGCCCACCCAAGCGTATGACTTACTTCACTACTATGGGCTCTAGTCCCAGATCTTTTGTAGACCTAGCAACGCTCCTGGTCAGAACATTGCTCCGCAACAGGAAGGGATAATGGGCTTTGCTGATTGGAGAGGTCTGGCTCTAATGAAACAGGGGGTGTGTTGGACCTCTGCAGAGAGACTGCTGCTTCCACACAGAGAGAATAGATCCTTCTCTGCAGCCTGCTGACAGGGGACTGGCCTTTTATAGGTTATTGCTCCTTTCTAAAGTAAATGAAATGTAGGATCTTGCACACTCCTGGAGTTGACTTACCTCGTAGCTCTTCTTTGCCCATAAAATCGCACGTTTTTGCATACTCTGCACACAAAGAAGCAGATTGTGCCAACATTGCAGTGCAACTCCAACTCTGCGAATCTCCTCCTAAGAATGTATTGTTTATTTCTGCTAGAAGAGCTCTTAGAGGAAAGAATCTGTCTGATTATCCGGCTGCCTCCAGATTTATACCCTCTCTCTCTCGCAAACTTTTTTTTAATCTCCCGATGTAATTTAATTAGTGGCTGATAGGGAAAAAATAGCTGAAGCTGCAAAGCAATGAGATGCAAAGCATGAGCATCTCTTTGTCAATAGCAGTTTTATTGTGTTGAATGAGGTGGAAATTCAAAACAAATGATGCATCAGCAGCATATGAGACGTGAATATAGCCGAGTCCCCGTCTCAGTGAGATGTATTCAGAACTCAACAGATAGGAGAAAGAAAAGTTTCAGAACCAGATCTCATGTGTCAGCTGGTTGGAGCCGGTGTGACCTTGAGATGAAGGGCTCATTCACAGCGTCGGGCTGCGGTAATGAGCGGTAAATTATATGCATTATTGCTATGCATGCTGATACACAAAGAATGCTGTGGTTCATTGCAATGTCGTTCATTTTTTAACAGGACCCTCATGAACCCCTACAGCTTGCACTTTTTGCATGTAGCATTTTCATCTTGAGTTGGGGCCCTGCCCTGAGTTCCTGGGTCTGTACACCTGCTGTGCCTATTATGAGGGGTTCTCACCATCCCTGTGCTGAGTTCCCGGGTCTGTACACCTGCTGTGCCCATTATGAGGGGTTCCCACCATTCCTGTGCTGAGTTCCCAGGTCTGTACACCTGCTGTGCCTATTATGAGGGGTTCTCACCATCCCTGTGCTGAGTTCCCGGGTCTGTACACCTGCTGTGCCCATTATGAGGGGTTCCCACCATTCCTGTGCTGAGTTCCTGGGTCTGTACACCTGCTGTGCCTATTATGAGGGGTTCCCACCATTCCTGTGCTGAGTTCCCGGGTCTATACACCTGCTGTGCCCATTATAAAGGGTTCCCTCCATCTCTGTGCTGAGTTCCCAGGTCTGTACACCTGCTGTGCCCATTATGAGGGGTTCCCACCATTCCTGTGCTGAGTTCCCAGGTCTGTACACCTGCTGTGCCCATTATGGGGGGTTCTCACCATTCCTGTGCTGAGTTCCCGGGTCTGTACACCTGTTGTGCCCATTATGAGGGGTTCCCACCATCCCTGTGCTGAGTTCCCGGGTCTATACACCTGCTGTGCCCATTATAAAGGGTTCCCTCCATCTCTGTGCTGAGTCCCTGGGTCTGTACACCTGCTGTGTCCATTATAAAGGGTTCCCTCCATCTCTGTGCTGAGTCCCTGGGTCTGTACACCCGCTGTGCCCATTATGAGTTGTTCCTACTATCCCTGTGCTGAGTTCCTGGGTCTGTACACCTGCTGTGCCTATTATGAGGGGTTCTCACCATCCCTGTGCTGAGTTCCCGGGTCTATACACCTGCTGTGTCCATTATAAAGGGTTCCCTCCATCTCTGTGCTGAGTCCCTGGGTCTGCACACCCGCTGTGCCCATTATAAAGGGTTCCCTCCATCCCTGTGCTGAGTTCCCGGGTCTGTACACCCGCTGTGCCCATTATGAGGGGTTCCCACCATCCCTGTGCTGAGTTCCCGGGTCTGTACACCCGCTGTGCCCATTATGATGGGTTCCCACCACCCCTGTGCTAAGTTCCCAGGTCTGTACACCTGCTGTGCCCATTATGAGGGGTTCCCACCATCCCTGTTCTGAGTTCCAAGGTTTGTACACCTGCTGTGCCCTTTATGAGGGGTTCCCACCACCCCTGTGCTGAGTTCCCAGGTTTGTACACCTGCTGTGCCCTTTATGAGGGGTTCCCACCATCCCTGTGCTGAGTTCCTGGGTCTGTACACCTGCTGTGGCCATTATGCGGGGTTCCCTCCACCCCTGTTCTGAGTTCCAAGGTTTGTACACCTGCTGTGCCCTTTATGAGGGGTTCCCACCATCCCTGTGCTGAGTTCCTGGGTCTGTACACCTTCTGTACTCATTATGAGGGGTTCCCACCATCCCTGTGCTGAGTTCCCGGGTCTGTACACCTGCTGTGCCTATTATGAGGAATTTCCATTATTTATCAGCATAGAATCAGAAACTATATTCTTTACAGGTATGACCTCAATTAAGGATTATATTTATCAAAAAAAGTTGCTTAAATGTTACAAAAAAAATCCTGTTCACTATGCAGTTCATCATTTTTGAAGTACACAACACAGAGCCTTGCCCAACCCTAACCACGCAGAGATCCATCATAAAGGGTTGTGCGTAGAGGGCAGTAACTCATTCTGTAGACCATCTGTCTATTAGCCTATTAGATTCTTAGGAGCGTTAATGTGCTCTAATCTTCCTATTTGGAGGTAATTACGGTCTACATGATTACCACAAGCGCCCTTTAATGTATAAACCTGAATCTTTGCCTTCAATCTGAGCACACCAAATGATTTTGCTGCTATGCAGGCTTCCAGATAGAATTAGGTTATCTATCATAACCTTATTGATTATCCTCCCTGTTCTCATTTGTAGTGAGTTATAGCTGTAATCTTACTTATCGCTAAGTGTGGCAAAACATTCTCCTGCGAAAACAGAAGATAGTTGTATCCTCCAGAGATAAGACCCTCATGCAAACAACAAATGACTTTACAAGGACTGCATTGTGGATGGGTCATTCAAGGTATCTATGCACTAAAAAAAAAAAAAAAAAAAGAAAAACTGAAAAAACTAAAACAGAAGAACTCCAGCTAAAAATAAAAAGAAAGAAAACTTTAAAGATACAATTAAAAATCAGCTTTTGCAGCAATAGTCACCTTCAATCCAGAGATTTATCTTGCAGTACTTTTTTCAGCCACTAGATGCCCTCAGTCTGAAAGCCAGCATCGTCCAGGCCACTTCCTGGACCCCCCCATCACAGAATGCTGAAAGGAGAAGCAGCACAGTGATGAGCTCATTTCTCGGTCACTCTGCTTCATCCTCCTATCAACATGCTTCTTGTCAGCACATGGATTAATTGGCTCCTTGTGTTGCTTCTCTCCCCCCCAGAATGAGCTCTGCTGTACACAGACGGTAAGAGGCTAAAACTAGTTCAGGCTGTTCAGCATTGACCTGCCGAATTTGGATTCACCTATGGCCGTTCCTGTTTGTGAGAAGTCCATTAACTAATTGACTTCTCACAAGTGTGTGAGCAGGGCTCATCGCCCGGTTTGGGACCCTCACAAATGTACTTACTAATGCCCGGGAGGCACAGGGGTTGCGGTCATGTGAGAATCAGCATTAAAGTGGCACCCCAACTTAGAAGCAAGCCTGTGCACAGAAGATTGGTCCAGTGCACGAACGGGTGCGTGAACGTGTATGTGAGCATGCACAAATGCCAGGCGGGCCTGTGTCCCACTCCACCAGCCCAGCCATGATTGCTACCTCACTCCCAGTGTGAGAATCACTTACGGTATCGGTCTATCTGTTTGCCGTTACCGATCCTGGCTTGACTTTGATTGCTTTTCTGCCTGCCGCTTGTACTTGATCTTCCTTTCCGTTGCCCTGTTTACCTGTATCTGACACTGTAGACCTTCTCCTCTTCCCATGACACTGTTCACCTTCTCCTCTTCCCATGACACTGTACACCTTCTCCTCTTCCCATGACACTGTTCACCTTCTCCTCTTCCCATGACACTGTTCACCTTCTCCTCTTCCCATGACACTGTACACCTTCTCCTCTTCCCATGACACTGTTCACCTTCTCCTCTTCCCATGACACTGTACACCTTCTCCTCTTCCCATGACACTGTACACCTTCTCCTCTTCCCATGACACTGTACACCTTCTCCAATTCCCATGACACTGTACACCTTATCCTCTTCCCATTAAACTGTAGGCCTTCTCCCCTTCCCGTGACACTGTACACCTTCTCCTCTTCCCGTGACGCTGTACACATTCTCCTCTTCCCATGAAACTGTACACCTTCTCCTCTTCCCATGACACTGTACACCTTCTCCAATTCCCATGACACTGTACACCTTCTCCTCTTCCCATGACACTGTACACCTTCTCCTCCTCCCATGACACTGTACACCTTCTCCTCTTCCCGTGACACTGTAGACCTTCTCCTCTTCCCGTGACACTGTAGACCTTCTCCTCTTCCCGTGACACTGTAGACCTTCTCCTCTTACCGTGACGCTGTAGACCTTCTCCTCTTCCCGTGACACTGTAGACCTTCTCCTCTTCCCATGACACTGTACACCTTCTCCTCTTCCCATGACACTGTACACCTTCTCCAATTCCCATGACACTGTACACCTTCTCCTCTTCCCATGACACTGTACACCTTCTCCAATTCCCATGACACTGTACACCTTCTTCTCTTCCCATGACACTGTACACCTTCTCCAATTCCCATGACACTGTACACCTTCTCCTCTTCCCATGACACTGTACACCTTCTCCTCTTCCCATGACACTGTACACCTTCTCCTCTTCCCGTGACACTGTAGACCTTCTCCTCTTCCTGTGACACTGTAGACCTTCTCCTCTTCCCGTGACACTGTAGACCTTCTCCTCTTCCCGTGACACTGTAGACCTTAGCCTCTTCCCGAGGCACTGTACACCTTTTCCTCTTCCCGTGACACTGTACACTTTCTCCTCTTCCATGATTGCAGCATTTTGAGGGAGGCACAGTAGAGCTTGTGCCCCTCTTCACCAGCCCAGCAATGATTGCCACCTCTCTCCCAGTGTGAGAATCCTGCCATTCACACAGTACAGACCTCTGTTGCTAACGAGCCTTAAACACGTTGTTTGGATCCAGTTCTTTTTCCTCAGGGGTACCACCAGGCCAGGTCCATAGGTTCCCTGTGCCACGATAACAGTCCCGGTTATGGGGGGTACTTATTGCTTGGAAGGGGGTCATTTCGCCATTTTTATTGACTGGATATCAAGTGAAAAGAAAAACAAAAATATTAGACCGGTAAAGAAAAATATACATTTCACAGTATCTTCCCGAAAATTTCTAAAGGGCCATAAAGTATTAAAATTTTCTAAATTTCTATTGACAGAATAACAGGATATTTGCTTTGATTAAATCAACCCCTACAATCAGCTCCTGGATAGGTAAATATTATATGTCTTATTTTTTTTGTGACAGGATCACTTTAATAAAGTAATACAATGCGTGTGGTTCCTGTAAAGAAAGTCAAAGTACAAAAAAGAAAACCGAAAAGATTAATATGGTAAAAAAAAAAAAAAAAAATTACAATATCCTTCCGAAGTCTTCAAAGGCCTCTAAAATATGAAAATTTTCTAAATTTCTTTTGACAGAATAGCAGGCTGTTTGCCTTTGAGTAAATCAGCCCCTGGGTAGGTAAGCATGAGAAAATCTTATTTTGCAGCTGCTTGTATATTGTATTATTTTTTCAGAGACGGGATCACTTTAATAAAGTAGCACAATGTGTTTGGTTCCTGCAAAGAAAATCATGGTACAAAAAAAAAAAAAAAAAAGATACTAGTAAAAAAGAAAAAAAATCACAATAGCATCCCAAAGTCTTCAAACCCCTACGAATCAGCTCCTGGGTAGGTAAGTATTTTTTTTTTTTCAGTGACAGGATTGCTTCAATAAAGTAACACAATGCATTCAGTCCCTGTAAAGAAAATATAAGAAAAAAATATATATATTATACTAGTAAATAAAATATACATTTCACAATATTGCCAAAAACGTTTTTGAAGGTCCCTAAAAAATATAAATTTTCTAAATTTCTATTGACAGAATAGCAGGATATTTGCCTTGAGTAAATTAACCCCTACAAATCAGCTCCTGTGGAGGTAAATATTACATGTCTTATTTTTTATTTATATTATTTATTATTATTTATTTTTTATGTGACAGGATCACTTTAATAAAGTAATACAATGCATGTGGTTCCTGTAAAGAAAGTCCAAAGTACAAAAAAGAAAAACCGAAAAGATTATTATAGTAAAAAAAAAAAAAAAAAAAAAATTCAATATCATTCCGAAGTCTTCAAAGGGCTCTATAATATTAAAATTTTCATCATTTCTATTGACAGGATATCAAGCGATTTCTTTAGCAGCTGCAGCAGCAAAGAAGACAAGACAATAAAGGTAACGAGTTTCACTAATTTCCATTTAATGAACGAAATGAAGTCAGCTTGTGTGGGAGGCGCAGATTTGCATTATCTATGTCTCGGTATTGCAGCTGTTAGACCCCTGGGGTTCCCGTCTTGGATATTCACAAAGAAAAATAAGTTGCATAAAGTATTAGAGCGACAAAGCAGAGCCTGCAAATCGTCTTCAGCATTGTTAAACAAAGTCCTCCATATCACGTGTACCCACCGGAGTGTGGCTTTCGTAGGGATTTCAAAAAAAGTTTACAAAGTTTTACATTTGACTTCAAAGTAGAAAAGCCAGAAGTTTGCACCAAAATCCAAAAAAGTTATTTATTTTTTTTATCAGCACTAGGGTTGGCACTTACAATGAATGAAACGAGTCCCATGTTCTGGTGGCTGCTCACCTTCTTCCTCTTCATTCCTCTGCCCCCCTTCCCCTTAGATACCCCAGTCTTCCAAAAAAGACAAAATGTCCACCCAGTCTTGGGATACCGATGTCTCTGTTGCCCTTCACTTTCGAAGACTTTCGAAGATCCCTTAGCACTGGAAGTGACTGTGTTTTTTCTAGGATCCACCCAGTCTTGGGATACAGATGTCCCTGTTGCCCTTCACTTTAGAAGACCCCTTAGTGCTGGAAGTGACTGTGTTTTTTCCAGGATCCACCCAGTTTTGGGATACCGATGTCCCTGTTACCCTTCACTTTAGAAGACCCCTTAGCGCTGGAAGCGACTGTGTTTTTTTCAGGATCCACCCAGTCTTGGGATACCGATGTCCCTGTTGCCCTTCACTTCAGAAGACCCCTTAGCGCTGGAAGTGACTGTGTTTTTTCCAGGATCCACCCAGTTTTGGGATACCGATGTCCCTGTTACCCTTCACTTTAGAAGACCCCTTAGCGCTGGAAGTGACTGTGTTTTTTCCAGGATCCACCCAGTCTTGGGATATCGATGTCCCTTTTGCCCTTCACTTTAGAAGACCCCTTAGTGCTGGAAGTGACTGTTATTTTTCAGCATCCACCCAGTCTTGGGATACTGATGTCCCTGTTGTCTTTCACTTTCAAAGACTTTCGAAGATCCCTTAGCGCTGGAAGTGACTGTGTTTTTTCCAAGATCCACCCAGTCTTGGGATACCGATGTCCCTGTTGCCCTTCAATTTTGAAGACCCCTTAGTCCTGGAAGTGACTGTGTGTTTTTTCGGACCCCAGTCTTCCAGTCCTGAGGGGTTGATACAAGCCGCTGGACCTGTCATAGGCACTCATCAAAAATATTGACTATGCCCACCCATTCCACCGCCAAGCTCCATTCATAAAAGTTGTACTATCAGCTCCCGCAATGAAAAGCACTCAATGAATTGAGGAGGGGGGGGGTGAATGAAAGGTCTGTCTCCTTTATTCAAAGAGATCTTTTTATTGTTGGAAACGAAAGTCCAGCTTCTACAGATGTGCTTGATGGAAAAATTTGTTTTGTTACATTTGGGATTTGTTATATTAGAATGTTTTGTTTTCAAAATTCTTTTTGTATATTTGTTTTTTTTTTTTTCAAATTGATTCAAAATTCAAATTTAATTAAAAATTTTGGTTTTCAAGATTCAAATTTCGAAGTTCGAATTTTGGAAGACAGCTATATTTGTTCTATTCTATTCTATTCTATTCTATTCTACTCTATTCTTTTTTTATTCTAATCTATTCAGTTTTTTTTCTTTTCTATTATTTTTATTTTCTATTCTTTTCCATTTTAATGTATTCTATTCTTTTATTTTCTATTTTATTCTATTCTATACCTTTTTTATTTTCTATTCTAGTCTATTCTTTTTGATTCTATTTTATTCTATTCTTTAAAGCAGCCTAAGTAGGAATCATCTTATTTAAGTTTTATACCTTGGAAGAAAAGGTTTGGAAGGGGAAGGCTGAAATGAGGGTCACCACATCAGACAAATGATATATTATTATAATATTATTATATATTTTTATTCTATATTTAATGAATAACTTGATTACATGTGATACTGATTAGCGTACTGTATATTTCTTTCTTTTGATTGGTAGTTACAAATTGATAATCACTCTATAAAATCTTAAGTATGTGTACTATTAAGCTCCTGAAGAAGCTGTATTTTCGCCAGCGAAACATGTCGACCAATCAATATACAGATGGTCTCACTGTTTAAATTGTCACACCAGTGTGACTTTAGAGCTCATGTTTGTTGATTATCTTAGCTTGTTTTAAAATTTTTTTGTAATAAAATTTATAAAATCCCTTTAAATTGAGACTGTTATCCAAAGTTTTTGTACGGTACCATTGAAGTCCATTTCAGCCTCCACCCTCCAAACCTTTTCTTCCACGTTGTCGGGATGAAGGTACCATAATATTGTATTACAATTTGGTACTTTTCCAAATAAGTTTTATACCTTACTGTATTTATTGCAATGTTTCCATTTCAAATTTATTTTCAAATTCAAATACATTTTTTCAAATTCATTTAAGAATTTGAATTTGGATAATTTGTCTTATTACAATTTATTTCATATTCGTTGAAACTCATGACTATTTTGATTCGGAAATTTGGATACATCCGATTCTCTAAATAATGAAAAATTTTCATCCGAATTTCGATTTGTAAAGAAACTAATTGCACAGCTTCTATGAATGGAGGGGGGAGAGACAGAAGGGGTGAGCATAGTCAGCACTTTTGATGAGTGCCAGTGACACAATTCATTTTACTGATGAATACACGGTGCAGGTATCTAGCAGTAACAACAGAGAAAGGTGCTACTACCCCAGATTAATGGGAATCCTCCTGAGCTGCCCGGTGCATGATGTACAGTTGCTCAGCTGCCAATGTAATGAATGGATGAAAGACAATCCGCAACTCCATACATGCTCTTAAATTTGTGAGCAAGACCATTATGGCCGAAACACGTTAACATCTGCTGCACACACTCATCTTTTATGGAGATACAATAAATCTGGACCGATTGAAGAGCATGTATGGATTGTCTTTCATCCATCTACCAGAAACCTGTGGCTTTGTGCATACACGTGGGACCTGACAGAGAGCTGCAGCACATTTTTGCATGCCCCGCAGTGGCAGCCCATCCATAGAGTACGCACGGGCGCCGCCTCCCCTATCCATGCGTCCGGCCCCCTGATCTACATATTAGTGGTGCCGGACCATGGATTCCAATGTGGTGGGGTGTGTTTTTTTTTTTAAGCACCTGATTAGAGCCAGAGGCTCTAATAGGCTTCAAAAAAGGGTGAGCTTGGAGTGCAGAGCATTAGAGCGGAGACTGTAAACCAGGCCTCCTCGTCCAACATCAGTGCCTGACCTCACAAATGCTCTGAAAGAATGGTCAAACATTCCCATAGACACACTCCTAAACCTTGTGGACATCCTTCCCAGAAGAGTTGAAGCTGTTGTAGCTGCAAAGGGTGGGCCAACTCAA
Organism: Aquarana catesbeiana; assembly: GCF_042186555.1. Taxonomy (NCBI): domain Eukaryota; kingdom Metazoa; phylum Chordata; class Amphibia; order Anura; family Ranidae; genus Aquarana; species Aquarana catesbeiana. The sequence continues at coordinate 15,985,154 of NC_133336.1, forward strand.
TATTGAACCCTACAGACTAAGACTGGGATGCCATTAAAGTTCATGTGCGTGTAAAGGCAGGTGTCCCGATACTTTTGGCAATATAGTGTATTTATATTGGTCCCAGCTGGATCAATGCAACCATGTAAAATATGCTCCACCCAAAATGGGAAGCTCTGCTTGGTTTGGTCCCCCTTCCTTCCCCTGCAGCCTTCACAGGTCCCAAAAGACTGCGGCCCACTCACAAAGCACATTGTGCTTTGCGCATGCACTGTAGGAGACCGGCTGCGAAGCCGCGAGGCTTTAATGCCTAGGTCAAGATGGTGGCGCCAACGCCCAATAGCTGATTGAAGAATCGTCTCGGGTGAGGACACCGCTGGATGCCTGGACAGGTAAGTGCCCTAATATTAAAGGGTAGCAACTACAGTATTTGTAGCTGCTGACCTTTTTTTTTGGGGGGGGGCCTGGAGCTGCTCTTAAAATTTCATTTTCAAGGTTGCTAGCTACATCAATGAAGAAGTCTAGGCAGCTAAATGGCCAGATCTACTGTCAATGAGCCAGCAGTGGTTGATGACCGCAGCAGGTTGGCAGCCTGTAGTTCACACAGAAGGGTGACAACACTCCCTCACCATTGGGAGTAGGTGAGATACTATTGTCTCCTTATTACAGAAATACTTTGAGGTGAGCGGAAACCGGCAGGATAAACAATTATTCAGTCAAACCAGTATAAAAACTCCGATATAGTCACAGCTTCATGTAAAAGGCAAACCGAGAGCTCTTTAAACAAACGTAGTATTTGAGGTCACTTACAGCTTACCGAATTAGTTTAGACATACTAAACTTATTGCCTGGAAAGATCTGGAAGTCTTCACATTACAGATGGTTGAGGTTAATAATTAAAAGCTGTGGCTGTGCTGGTGACTGTTTTGCTTTACAGAGAGCTGATTTTTTTATTAGGCTTTATGGGTTCCTGCATGTGTTCATAAATAAGATTTGTAAAGCACATTAGAAAAAAATATAAATGTGAATAATACATTTAACCCCCCCCCCCCCCCTCAGCCAAAGCATCCGTTGGCCTCCACTAGCCCAGTGTGATAAATTCAAATACTAACAATACCCTGCAAAACCATCCACAATTCCAACCTTATCCAGAGTCATAGATCATTTCATTTTCTTGGGGGTGTTCAGTCTTGTTCAGTCTTGGGCACCCACATGGGAACAATAAAGTGGTATGCTATGCATGCCACAATGAATTTGGCAAAACTGCACTAACGCATACCACAGTCCTTGTACCCAAATGCCTTATGCACATGGATACATAAGACCATGTATAACATATGTAGCACCCTCTAGTTAGGGTGACCACATTTCCAAACTGCCATTCAGGGACACCCCCACCCTTTTCTAGAAAAGATGATTTCTGATACCTTTTTTTGTGACCCCACAGATTTCACAAGTTCATGCTGGGACCTGTAGTTCTTCACTATATGGGGGGGTCACCTCTTCAGCTCTGAGGGTTTTGTGCTAGGACCTGTAGTCCTTCACTTTTGAGGGGGGTCACATCCCCCAAAAGTGAAGGGCTGCAAGTCTCAGCATGAACCCCTGATATCTAAAGATGGGTCCTCCTCCCATCCCTCCATGGGTGTCATCGGTCCTCTGCTGCCATCTCATCTGCCGTCCTCTCTGCAGTCAGTGCCTCATGACACACACATGGTGTTCCATCCATCCCCGGCGCCCGGCCTCACCTCTGAGTATTGAGAGTTGCTCTCAAATCCTGGCTAATCCCTTCCCTCTGAACATGCCGCCGGAGAAGATTGAGATGGAGGTGGGTTGAGCTAAAGCATTAGGCGCAGAGGAGGTTAAATCCTCTTCCACTCTGGGGCCTTGGCTTCGCTCTGTGGTGACGTGGTGTCACTGGTTGCTAGTCGCTAGGCGGTCTTAGCAACCAGTTTGGGCAGTGTAGAGCCAGCGGTGGAACAAGGAAAAATGGGTCTCGGCCGGCTGTCTGAGTAAAGTGGCGATGCGGCGGACTTTTCTGAGGGCATCAGATGGGCCTGGGGGTTTGGCTGTGCCAGTTTAATTCCGGGATACTGATACTGTATTGTTCTGGAATGAAGGTGCCCGGAACACGGGACAGACCTGCAAAATGCAGGACTGCCCTGGGCAATCCAGGACACGTGGTCACCCTACCTCTAGTGTGCTACTAGTGTTAGAGCAGGCAAAACATAGTTTGGCTCATGGTTAAGTATGAGCCATGGAATCTGGGTCAGGGTTTACTTGAGTTCAGGGCTGGATGACTCATACAGGCAGGTCTCTGATGCCTTCCCCCGGTTCTGGAAAGTTGGAGAACGTTCTGGAAACTGGAGGGTGTTCTACATAGTTATGCTGGCAGGGGGGAGTCGGGTGAAAGATGGATATGGAGTGCTGAGGAGTCTGTTGATGTCCTTGAGGGGCCCTCTAGGTCTATGGGGGGCCACAAAGGCTGGAGGTTTGGGCTGGCTCAGGAAGGGTCCCGTCTGCAGTGCAGTGTGATCAGGACCATCACCTGGAGTACATCAGCACAGTCAGGGACACTACAAGGGGAAATTCTGCTATCCCAACCTGCCCATCCCTTTTAAATTGCAAGCTCTCATGTATTGACCTTGTGTTTCCCTTTATTTTGTAAAGCACTGCACAAACTACTGGCCTTATATAAATCCTGTATAATAATAATAGTTTTACTGTCTCTCTCGTAAAATTTTAAATTCATGGGATTAAGGGGAAGGGGATTAAGGGGAAAAAATGCAGTCTTTAATTAGTTCCCACATTTAGCTTGTAAAACCCAAACCAATTATGAACTTCTTTGGCTTTGAAGACATTCACCAGGGAGAGCGCCTAAAACTTATATGTTTAGAAAAAAAAGTTGTTATTGTTATTATCTTATTTATTAATATTCTGATTATGTCCTCCAATTTTTAAAGACCCATCATCCACTAAAAAAAAAAAAAAAGAGTTTAATCTTTAAGGAAAACCAACATCCATCTTGTGAGGAAGATGGATATGCAGATTAAAAGTTGCCTTCTTTGTGATTCAATGTTGTCTTGATTAGGTCTCCGTGCTGCCATATTGCAATAAATATTCAGAGCATGTGTGGCCATAAGGATGCCAAGGCAGCAGATAATGCAATCCTGGAATACTCTTTAATTTTACCACTTCTAATTGTAAAAGTTCATCATTAAAGTGATACTGTCCTCACCCCCCACCCCCCCCCCAAAAAAAAAAGCAGGTTCCTGCAAAAATAATAAATTATACTTCACTCTCTGGAGTTTTATACCTTCCCCTCCATTTCAGCACTTAACCCTCCATAACACTGTCAGGACCTTGAGCTGAACCCAAGACCACTGCAGGGTCTGGCAGTAGCTCTTTTTGCTGAGCCACCTGAGATGCTGGACAGCTCCCTTCCTGATCCCTTGGACAAACTTACTTTATATCTTGTTTCTGATGAACCTTGAACCCCTTGCTCTTCCCATGAACTCCTTGCTCCTGCTTCCTGTTTAGGCCATGCCTTTGCACTTCCTTTTTGCCAGATTTTTGAGCTCTTCTCCAGCCAAAATCTTGTGCTTCATGCGCCTTCTACTGTCTTTATTTTCATTACCATTCATTACCGACCTTTTGCTTGACTATGCTTCTGCTTGATCCCAGTCATAAACCATTTGTTACCAACCTTTGTTCCTCGGCTATGTTTCCACTTGAACCCAACCTACAACCACTTGTTACCGACCTTTGACTTCCTTACTAACTACACTTCTGCTTGATCGCTACCTGCTATATCTGTTACTGCACCCAGCTTGCTCACCTCCTGGTGGGGCAATCCTGAGGACCTCAATTTGGCACTAGCATGCAGCAAAACGCATCTCCACCTTCAAGAGCTCTGAAAAGACCTTGTAGTGCTTAGACCCCCCGCTTAGGGGGAGCTCACATCACCCACCAGGGGAATCTGCTTGTTAATTTATCCTGCTGGTTTCTGTGTGAGCCTTTCCTCTGAGCCTGTCCCCTGATAGTGACACATACTCTTCAGCACTCAACATGTCAGGTACCTGTGTCCCTCTCCACTTGCTGTGGTTCCATCCTTCCACCTCTATGCCACTAAAGGACTCAGCAGTTACATAGAGGATGGGACCACAGGAAGTAGTGGGAGACACGGAATCAATTATTTTAGATGCTAGGGGCCTAAGCTTTAAGAAATAAGCAATTACCACTTACTATTGTAGCACCCTCCTAGTATAGGTGTTAGGATGTATATAGTTAGGTTAGTGTTATTTGCTCCTCCACCTAATGGGGGAGCTAGAGAAAATGTATCTTTAGCATTCTGCCTAACAGAGGGCTACAATTTATTAGTTAGGACTGCTCATGTTGTTCTGGTGCTGTTAAGTTTGCCTGAGCTCCTCCTGCCTTCTGGAAACCACCAGAGCTTTCCAAAACATAGGTGGGAGCTTGGCAAATGAACAACATGAATATTAATGTTGCCCTAGCCAATGAGCATGCTGGGTGCTGGCATTTATATTCTCTGAACACATGGCCTCGGGTCCTTTCGATAGTGGATAGTACCAGCTAGGGGAGAGGCTGTGGCTTCCCCTGGCACCCCTGCTGTCCTCTCCTGGCACCTGCTGCCAAGAGCCTTCAGGTGGGCAACCTGAGGAACTGAAACTGGAAATGAAGAGTGTCTTCTGTCATAGCTCCAACTGTCCCTGATTTTGAGGGACTGATTTGGTGCAATGTCCCTCTGTCCCTCATTCCTCCTGATTTGTCTCTTATTTTGGTCTGATCTATATAGGTGTATATAAAATGCACTTTTTATCCATCAAAAAGTGTTTCCCAGTGCTAAACCTTTCACCTGATTTCTAAACTGCTGCATTTGTATATTCCAAAAGCCAATATAAAGGAATGGTAGTGGTGAAAAAAGCATTTGTGGGTTTAACCAATCTTTTATTTTTTTGTACAATTCTCCTATAAGGGGGTGTGGCAAGGGGTGTGTCTTATGCCTGCATACTTTTGCTGATAGGTGTCCCTCATTCCCATCTCAAAAAGTTGGGAGGTATGTCTCTGTTTCTTCTCAGTTGACTGAGGGGGAAGTTCACTGAGGATCCTTCTGGTATCACTGGGAGAGGCTGCTGGTTGCTCTACAAAGGCCTGTGAGCACAGACATCAGTGGGATCTCGGAGACTAGTACTTTTAACCCACCTCTGCTGTCCTCTTATCAGCTAAAAGGCCCAGCTAAAGAGATCACTGGCTAGTCATCTGAAGAGCTCTGTCTACCTGCCACTTACCACAAGGGACTCTGCTCAGGCTTCTTTTCTTCTACATTGCCAAATCAGATGAAGTCTGCCATTTGCTCCCTGCAAGGGACTTCACCTATGGCTCCATCTTAGAACAACTAGTGTCCTCAAGATGAGAATAGTTTTGTATGAGTTCAATTTTAAGTCTCATCAGAACAGAACACCTTCCTCCATACATTTTGGGAGTCTCGCACATGCATTTTCGCAAACTCAAAACATGCCATTTTGTTTTTTTGCTGAAAGTAATGGCTTTCTTCTGGCCACTCTGTCATAAAGCCCAACTCTATGGAGCGTACGGCTTATTGTCCTCCTATGTACAGATACTCCAGTCTCTGCTGTGGAACTCTGCAGCTCCTCCAGGGTTACCTTAGGTCTCTGTGCTCCTCTCTGATTAATGACCTCCTTGCCGAGGTTTGGTGTGCTGTAGTCTATTGGCAAGTTTGCTGTTGTGCCATGTTCTTTCCATTTGGTTATGATAGATTTGATGGTGCTCCTAGGGATCATCAAAGATTTGGATATTTTTTTATAACCTAACCCTGACTTGTACTTCTCAGCAACATTGTCCCTTACTTGTTTGGAGAGTTCCTTGGTCTTCATGGCAGTGTTTGGTTAGTGGTGCCTCTTGCTTAGGTGTTGCGGCCTCTGGGGCCTTTCAAAAAGGTGTGTCTATGTAATGACAGATCATGTGACACTTATGCCACGTACACGCGGTAGGACTTTTCGACCGGACTGGTCCGACAGACTTTCCAGCGGACTTTCGATGGACTTTTGACGGACTTCCGACTGACTTTTTAACGAACGGACTTGTCTACACACGATCACACCAAAGTCCGACGGATTCGTACGTGATGACGTACACTGGACTAAAATAAGGAAGTTGATAGCCAGTAGCCAATAGCTGCCCTAGCATCGTTTTTTGTCCGTCGGACTGGCATACAAATTAGCGGATTTCTGGGTCCAGTTACGACGTAAAGATTTGAAGCATGTTCCAAATCTACAGTTTGTCAGATTTGCGACTGGAAAAGTTCGCTGAAGGTCCGGATGAAGCCCGCACACGATCGGATTGTCCGCCGGATTTGGTCTGTCGGCGTCCGTCAGACCAGTCCGATCGAAAAGTCCGACCGTGTGTACGCTGCATTAGATTGCACACAGGTGGACATCATTTCACTAATTATGTGACTTCTGAAGGTAATCGGTTGCACCAGAGCTTTTTATGGGCTTCATGACAAAGGGGGGTGAATACATACGCACATGCCAATTATCAGTTTTTTATTCCTGAAAAATAGTTTTATGTATACATTTTTCTAATTTTACTTCACCAACTTAGACTATTGTGGTCTGATCCATCACAGATTATTGAGATTAAAAAAACATTGAACTAAAGGCTGTAATGTAACAAAATAGGTAAAAAGCCAAGGGGGGTGAATACATTTGCAAGGCACTGTATCAATAGCCATCAGTGCAGCATATTAGTGCCCATCAGTGCCCATCAGTGCAGCATATCAATGGCCATCAATGTAGTATATCAGCGTCCATCAGTGTAGTATATCAGTGCCCATCAGGGCCCATCAGTGCAGCATATCAGTGCCCATCAATGCCAATCAGTGCTACCTTATCAATGCAGCATCATCATTGCCCATAAGTGCCCATCAATGCCACCTCATTAGTTCCCATCAGTGCAGTGTATCGAGGGCCATCAATGTAACATATCAGTGTCCATCAGTGCAGCATATCAGTGCCCATCAATGCCCATCAGTGAAGCATTTCAGTGCCCATCAGTGCCACCTTATCAGTGCAGCATCATCATTACCCATCAGTGCAGCCTCATCAGTGCCCAGCAGTGCAGCCTCATCCGCGCACATATGTTTAGGAGAAAAATTACCTGTTTGCAAAATTTTATAACAAACTATGAAAAACGTTTTTGTTTTTTTCAAAATGTTCAGTCTTTTTTCGTTTGTTTAGCAAAATAAAAACCCCAGTGGTGATTAAAAACCACCAAAAGAAAGCTCTATGCGTGTGAAAAAATGACAAAAAATATAATTTGGGTACAGTGTTGCATGACCGCGCAATTGTAATTCAAAGTGTGAGAGCGCTGAAAGCTGAAAATTGGTCTGGGCAGGAAGGGGGGGGGGGGGGGGTGAAAGTGCCAGGTGTTGAAGGGGTTAATCTGGCATCGCATACCTGTCGCAGTCACGGCATAAAAAAGGCAGCAAATTGTTAACAAAGGGCTTGGATGCCCTTTTGTCAGTTAGAAGCCGGGTCCGCTCCATTTTCTCAGTTTAGAAGTGTGGTGAAGGCTTTATTCTTGTCTCATTTTTTGTTCATCCCCCCCCCCCCCCCTCCGCCCTCCAGGTCTTTTAAATATTAACACACATCAATTGACTGATAATAAATGAATCTCATATATTGCTGAAAAACCTGCAAACCTTCTATTGTTTCTCTTCAACAAAAGTTATTAGGAGTTAAAAAAAAATCAGACATTGTTGCAAATAGAAGAAAACTGTATATGCGTTATTTCATTAGTTCGCTGCACATTCATAGGGCCGTATTTTTTGTATCTCTAAATCCTTTAATTGTGGATATCACCCATCTAATCAGCCGACTATAAGTGCCAGAGGCTTCTTTATGAAAACCTTTACATAATTCCCCTTCATCTTTCTGTATTTATTTATTCTGATCGATACAGAATGCCTGCTTTGTCTTGGAAGAGAAATTACTTATTGACCTGTTTACGATAAATCACATACAGGTAGATAATGGTTGACTTTAAACTAATATCCGGGGCCGTTGGTGGAAAACTTTCTTACCTAATCAGGGTTATTTAATAACATGACAAGAGAAGGTTAGATACTAAATGGAAGCCTATGAGAAAGTAGTTTTCATTGTCTTGGTAGAAGTCGGGGGATTGGAAGATGATACGCAAAGGGTTGTTTAATGTTGGTGTTGGGTCATACCAAGGTTATCTTGCTGAGTAACTTAAAGTGATACTAAACATGCACTGCTGAATATACACTCACCGGACACTGTATTAGGTACCCCTGTTCAATTGCCTGGTAACACAAATTGCTAAACAGCCAATCACACGGCAGCAACTCAATACATTTAGGCATCTAGACATGGTGAAGACAACTTGCTAAAGTTCAAATTGAGCATCAGAATGGGGAAGAAAGGGGATTTCAGTGACTTTGAACGTGGCATGGTTGTTGGTGGCAGACGGGCTGGTCTGAGTATTTCTGGGATTTTCACACACAACCATCTCTCAGGATTTACAGAGAATGGTGGGAAAAAGAGAAAATATCCAGTGAGCGGCAGTTGTGTGGAGGAAAATGCCTTGTTGATGTCAGAGGTCAGAGGAGAATGGGCAGACTGGTTCCAGATGATAGAAAGACAACAGTAACTCAAATAACCACTCGTTACATCCAAGGTATGCAGAATACTATCTCTGAACGCACAACACATACAACCTTGAAGCAGACAGACTACAGCAGCAGAAGAACAGGAAACTGAGGTTACAATTGGCACAGGATCACCAAAATTGGACAATAGAAGATTAGAAAAACGTCAACTGGTCTGATGAGTCTGGATTTCAGCTGCGACATTCAGATGGTGGGGTCAGAATTTGGTGTCATGGATCCATCCTGCCTTGTATCACCGGTTCAGACTGGTGGTGGTGGTGTAATGGTGTGGGGGGATATTTTCTTGGCACACTTTGGGCCCCTTAGTACCAATTGATCATCGTATAATCACCACGGCCTACCTGAGTATTGTTGCTGACCATGTCCATCCCTTTATGACTACAGTGTCCCCATCTTCTGATGGCTCCTTCCAGCAGGATAATGCACCATGTCACAAAGCTCCAATCATCTCACCACTGGACAATGAGGTCCCTGTACTCCAATGACCTCCACACTCACCACATCTCAATCCAATAGAGCACCTCTGGGATGTGGTGAAATGGGAAATTGGTATCATGGATGTGCAGCCAACAAATCTGCAGCAACTGTGTGATGTTATCATGTCACTATGGACCAAAATCTCTGAGGAACGTTTAGCGGGTTGGACCCCCTTTTGCCTTCATTCTATGCCACCAAGAATGAAGGCAAAAGTGGGTCCAACCGGCTACTAGCAAGGGGGGCCTAATAAAGTGGCCGGTGATGATGATAATGATGGCACTTTAATTATTTTAATTAAAAAAAAAAATGTCCTAATTGGTATCCGGCTGTCACATTACCCAGCTCTTTCCCAGCCTGTTTTCAGGGAAACAGTGTCAGGAGGAGCTTCCAGTCCTCTGCTGCTGGTCACATGTTCAAAATATAAATAAAAACGAATAATTCTTTGGGACACAGAATTAAAATAAATAATTAACTACTTCCATTCCACGCCTTTTCTGGCACTTTTTGTTCACATGTAACAATCGGTATTTTTTTTTCGTAAATTACCGTATTTATCGGCGTATAACACGCACTTTTTTTCCCCTTAAAATCAGGGGAAAATTGTGGGTGCGTGTTATACGCCGATCCCCCGCCGATTGTGAGCCTCTCAGCGGCTTTCAGCCATTCTCGGCGGCTCCCGGCCATTCTCGGCGGCTTTTGGCCGCTCTCGGCCACTTTCGGCGGCTCTTGTAGTCCTGCGTGAGCCGCCGAAAGCCACCAAGAGCGGCCGAGTGCGTCCGAAAGCCGCCGAGAGTGGCCGAAAGGCACCGAGAGCCGCCGGGAACGGCGGCGCCATTTTTTAAACGTGTACTGAGTGTACTGACAAGTAAATGACACAGGGGCAAGGCTACAGCTGGACACTGACAAGGCTGCATTGATGGGCATTTAAATGTAAGGTTTTTTTCCTTAAACTTCCCTCCTAAACTTGGGGTGGGTGTTATACGCCGATAAATAAACCCCCAAACATTCTATCTATCTATCTATCTATCTATCTATCTATCTATCTATCTATCTATCTATCTATCTATCTATCTAACGCAGAGGACCCAGATAATAAATTGGTGGGTTTTGCAATTTTTTTATGTCACACACTATTTGCGCAGAGGTTTTTTAAGTGCAAATTTTTGGAGAAAACCCACAATGCATAACCCAATTTTGTTGTAAAATGTAAAAAAAGATGATGTTAGATGATGAGTAAATAGATACCAAACATGTCACGTTTTAAAATTGCGCATACCAGAGCAGTGGCGCCACGCTGCTATCTCAGCCAATGAGGAGGGGAGTCCCAGGCAGCTGATGCCGCGTACACACGAGCGGACTTACCGGCAGACTTGGTCCGGCGGACCGGACTTCGTCGGACAATTCGATCGTGTGTGGGCTCCAGCGGACTTTTTTTTCCCGAAAGTCCGACGGACCTAGAAATAAAACATGTTTCAAATCTTTCCAACTGACTCGAGTCCGGTCCAAAAAATCCGCTCGTCTGTATGCTAGTCCGACGGACAAAAACCGACGCTAGGGCAGCTATTGGGTACTGGCTATCAACTTCCTTGTTTTAGTCCGGTGGTATGTCATCACGTACGAATCCGTCGGACTCTGGTGTGATCGTGTGTAGCCAAGTCCGTTCGTTTGAAAGTCCGGCGGACCTACGCTGCAAAGTCCGTCGGAAAGGCAGTCGGACCTAGTCCGTCGAAAAGTCTGCTTGTGTGTAGGCGGCATAAGACACACCTGCAGCATCGCTGGATCGAAATGGGGCTTGGGTAAGTATTAGGGGGGCTGCTGCACACAGAAAGTTTTTTATCTTAATGCATAGAATGCATCAAGATAAAAAAAAAAAAATCTGCCTTTTTAACCAGTTTAAGCTTATGGCTTGCCTCCCAAATTTTGAAAGTATCTGGCTCATGTTGGAGAACGTGCTGGACTGACCGGATCGGTCACTGGTTGTGGGTGGGGGATTGTGTGGGACAAAAGAGGAAGCGATCCCTTTGCAGTGGGTTGTGCCCAACGGTCAATGGTGGTGGTGGACCCTCTCAGGGGGCTTGGGCTACCTTTCCGAGATGACCCTGTGGTTGTTTCAGTGAGAAGACTTGGGTGGGAAAGAAGGAGCGCCCGGTGTCCAGAAAACTGCAACTTTAAATTTATGGTTCAAAATAGTGGCCGCCCTCCTATCCAAGTGTCCTTCCCCCTAATGGACATGCGGGGTGCCGGACACATTGATTCCAATGTTTTTGTTTTTTTTGGAAGCACGTGATTAGAGCCTGAGGCTCTAATTGGCTTACAAAAAAAGGGTGGGCTTGGAGAACTGTGCCCTGAGCCCACCCAGTTGTGTGACAATAGGAAATTAACATTATATTTATTATTTTGTATAAAATGTAATCTGTATAATTATGTGATTATTCCATTATAACAATATATACAGGTATGTCTCATCGACATGCTGTATAAATTTCTTCATGGAAATTTTCAAGCACAATCATTTAAATTGTTGTTTCTCTTATAGTATATATTCCTCATGCGATACTAAACTCCTGAGGAAGCTCTTCTGAGCGAAACATGTAGAGTAAGAAATGGTTGTATATGTCCAAAGAAATGATACAAAATTCTTGTAAATGTTTACTGCGATTTTAAAGAATTGTTTAAATAAAATGTATATTTTTCTAAATTTATTGTTTATTCTACCCTCTGGTACCTTAAAAGCCCCGCTTGCCCCTTTTTTCCCTTTTTTTTTTTTTTTTTTGTATAAATGGAATGTGGTACCAAACTCTGATCTCTTATCACCCAGCTCTTAAATATATAATATTCGCTATTGTCACACTGATTCTCCTCCTGGCCAGTTAGGAAGTAGGTCCTGAGACCCGTTTCCTGATTGGCCCGAAAGGAGAAGCGATCCTATTGCCTGGGAGGAGGAGGAGGGAGGAGACACACGGCCGCCGTGAAGAGAGGCATGAGAAGCCGCCACCCATCGCCCGGAAGGGAAGCGTTGCCCGCTTGATGGGGTAAGTGCAGGACCGACCAACAAAGGGGGGAGGGGGTTGTGGGTGAGACCTGACCGAGGGGAGGGGAAAGGCTGTGGGTGGCTGTGGATGCATTGTTTGCTACCCCACCCTCAAAAAAATAAAAAATAAAAACACCAGCCGCCACTGGTTCAAAATGATAACAATTTCACATGGTTACAGAGTAGCATGACCGCGCAATTGTCATTCAAAGTGCGACAGCGCTGAAAGCTGAAACATTGGCCTAGGCAGGAAGGGAGTGAAGGTGCCCGGTAGGCGAGTGGTTAATGTGATGTATAAAGACGATCTGCCCTGGGGCCACCTTTGATCTCCATGATTAAGCCCTTTTTTTTGTACTAATGGGTTAAATTGCTTTTAAATGTTGGTGATGTCATCTGCGTAGAGTAGGTATGCACCAATATATCGGCCACCTAAAATTATTGTCCGAAAATAGGGTTATCAGCATTTTGCCGATAGAAAAAAAAAAAAAGGTGGCCGATAATGACCAATGAAAAACGTGCGCTATTTTGCAGCAATTTTACAGCGATTTTCCACGTTTTTCATAGGTCATGTGACTCAAAAAACACATACAAAAAACGTAACACAGGTGCGTTTTTGCCACGTTTCAATGCATTTGATAGATATACTTTATTGTCATTGTATACATACAACAACATTTTTCCAGGTACATCACAATGGAAGCGCAATGGACCAGTGAGAAGATGTACAAAGGATGCATTTTCTTGAACTTAAAAAAAAATATTAATTAAAAACTTGAATATAATACAATATAGTAATATATATATATATATATATATATATATATATATATATATATATATATATATATATATATATATATATATATATATATATATTTCAAAACCTGAGCCCCAGACCCTGTACTAACAATCGGCACCTGAAACTCCCAATTCACCTGATCGCTGTGATAACCTCTGATTGGCTACCACAGTGATCAGTCCCCACAAAGCCCGCCCCATGTTTTCTCTTTTTGCGAATGGAGTAGAAAGATACATTGTATCTCTCTCTTTCCTTGCAGAGAGGAAAAAAAAATGTGTTAAAAAAAAAATAAATAAATAATAATAAAAAATACAAAAAAAATGCCTACATTAAAGGGTTTTTGGGCAATGTCAGGGTCAAAAGTCAATGTCAGTATTTTTTTTTTTTTTTTTGGACAGTATTTTTAGGTAGAATAGAAAAAAAAAAGCAGAATGTGTACTATTGTTTCTGGGCCTTACTACGGGTACAAACAACAACTAATATACACATATGTGGTATCGCTGCGATTGCCAAGAGCGGGAGGATTTATTTTGGGTTGTTCTTTGGTGGAAGGTGGAAGGTTATGGTAGTAGAAAGAAATATACAGCTAAATTAATTAAAAAATATATATTTTTATAATTTTGGGCCAGTTTTGTTTGATAATAATAAAAAATAAAATAAAATCAGGAGATAATTATTACCATTTATCACCAAATGAAAGCCCAAAAATGTTTTATAATCCACCTGGATGCACAAAGTAGTTGTGATGATATGTACGGTTTTACTAACATATGTCAAAGTTACAAAATTGTGCTTAGGCATTAAGATTTGTTTTACCCTTAGGCGGGAATGGGTTAAACATACTGGGACCCTCTTCCTGGTTATTTTAATATTAAATTGTAAATTTTGTTATTTAATTTTCCATTGTTAGTTATTTAATTGTTATGGTTGATAAAGTGGCTTCTTTGGCTAATTAAATCCAAGTCATGCGGCCTATTGTTTATATTAGGAGGGTTTATTTAAAGTAGAAGCTGAATCCTTTATTTATGAGAATTGTAAGTAACTTTATTAGAGTTTTATTTATTTATTTATTTGTTTATTTATTTATTTTTTTTAGTTTTTTTTTAATTTTTTTTTTTTTTTATATAAACATAAGGAAATACTAATAATGCAGTATACCTTTAACAATTCTACAGAGCTTTTAAACCCACTTTAAATGTAATGAGATCGGCAAGTGTAATAAAAAAAATAACGAGGGACAGGAGCCCCGTGTTTATTTTTTCGATTCCAGTCCAACGTTCTTTTCTAAACGTTCTTTTCTTTTTTTTTTTTTTTTATAAACATAAGTAGAAGCTGTTTATTAAAAGTAGAAGCTGAATCCTTTATTTATGAGAATTGTAAGAAACTTTATTAGAGTTTTTTATTTAATTTTAATTTTTTTTTTTTTATAATTTTTTTTTTTATAATATAAACATAAGGAAATACTAATAATACAGTACGCCTTTAACAATTCTACAGAGTTTTTATTTTTTTATTTTTTTTTATTGCCACTTCAGTCGACCTTTTCGAGGGGCTTAAATCAACTTTGCAGTCCATTTTTCTTTAATCTCCCTCTCAGTGTCTCATCATCAAGGCACTTTGCCATATCAAAGTAGTAAAAACAAAAAGTAATATATCTATTACATGACCTGTCCCATAGAGGATTAAACAGGCCCAATTACCATTACTGAACTCCTCTCTTCTTATTTTCCCTTCCCACCCACACCCTCCCTCCCAGCCCCAAACCTTCCCTTTCCCCTCCTCTCCAAGGTCTTTTCTTATTCTACTCTCCTTCTCTACTCTAAGGCTTTCAGTTCTTTAGCGTAGCTCCAAGTTTTTTAAAATTTTTTCCAACACTCCCACGTGTCTAATTTCACACTTCTTGTTTCATCTATCGTGCTCGCCATAGTCTCCATATTATATATTTCCTCTACTGCATCTATCCACTCCCATGTCTCTGGACTCTCCCTCCTCTGCCAACTCTTCGGTATCAATCTCTTTGGAGCGTTTAAAAGATGAGGAACCAGTGACCGCTTGTATTTATTTATATCTCCTTCTCCCCCATGAAACAGAACCTCCCAGGGGTCTTCCACCACCTCTATTTCCGTAATTTTCTTAATTAGAGCGAGAATCTTCTTCCAGAAGTTTTTTATTTTAGGGCAATTCCACCAGAGGTGCCCCTTTGTTCCTACTTCTTGGCAGCCCCGCCAGCAGTATGCCGACCCATTCTGATATTTACTTGTTATCTCTGGAGTTAAATAACTTCTACTTATGCATTTATAATTCATTTCTGCCGTTCGTACGTCTGTTGCTGAATCGAAAATCATTTTCAAAATTCTTCTAATTGCGTTTTCATCCTTCTTTGTGCCAAGTTCCCTCTCCCATTTACCCATAAATGGCATTATCTCCAATTTTTATGTCGTCATCAAGATTTTATATATTTTAGAAACTATATTTCTCGGGTCTTCCATGTCGCACAACCTTTCGAAGTCTGTCAATTTTTCCCCAGACCTAATAGGATGTGGTAATTTGTTCACAAAGTGACTCAATTGGAGGTACCGCCACTAATCCATCCCCCGTGCCACCCTCCCGTGTCTGAGATGTTGAAGTGTCATGATTTTACCTTCTTTAATAATTTCTCTTAATTGTGTAATCCCCAAAGTGCTTCCTTTCCTCCTACAATTTCTGTTCCCGGTGCAAAAAAATTATTATCTTTTAGTGCGAGTAATGGTGAGTTATATTTCCCATTAACTTCCTTGTATACCCCATCCCAAATTTTAAAGACATTTCGTGTTATTGCGTGTGTGCTGTTGTCTAAAATTCTAAAGTGTGGAGGGTTCCAAATGATACTTCACAATTGTGCTTTACTAAGGCTTTCCTCTATTTTTACCCACCTTTTTTAGTTTTCTCTCTTTGCCCATTTAACCATTCTTGACAGAACTACGGCTTTATAATAGTTCTGGACATCTGGCATGGCCAGGCCGCCATTTATTTTCCTTTGTTTTAAGATCTGGAAGGAGACTCTCTGTCTTTTATTTTTCCATATAAAATTCATTATTATTTTTTTTAGCTTTCTTAAGTAGTATAGGGGGAGTGGTAGTGGAATCATCTGGAATTGGTACATAATTTTAGGGAGTAGTACCATTTTGATGACATTGATGCGGCCTATCCATGAGAGGGGCTTACTGGCGAATCTTTTACAGTCGAGTCTGACTATGTCAAGTAGGGGTAGATAATTTATAGTATATATCTTCTCAATTGAGTTAGCTAGTTTAATTCCCAGGTACCTTAGTTCCTTGGTCCATCTAAAGCTGAACTCTTTTTTCAAGATCTCTACTTCTGTCTTGCTTAGATTTATATTTAATATTTCCGACTTTACCAAGTTTATTTGGAAATTAGATACCTGTCCATATTTCCTCAGGGCTTTTACTAGCTTGGGCATAGAGGTCACAGGGTCTGTTATATAGAACAGCACATCATCAGCAAATGCTGCGATTTTATGTTCATCCTCTCCCACCTTAATGCCTCTTATGTTGGGGTCTCTACGTATTGTTGCCAGGAGGGGTTCCATAGTCAGGACAAAGAGCAACGGGGACAGGGGGCACCCCTGCCTTGTGCCGTTTTCCATCTCAAATGGTTGAGACATTAAGCCATTCACTCTTATTACGGCGGTTGGGTGGTGATACAGAGTTTTAATCCTCTGGATCCTTTTAGATCCTAGTCCTATAGTCTCTAAAGTCTGT
This sequence comes from Aquarana catesbeiana, assembly GCF_042186555.1. Lineage (NCBI taxonomy): Eukaryota > Metazoa > Chordata > Amphibia > Anura > Ranidae > Aquarana > Aquarana catesbeiana. The sequence continues at coordinate 16,001,932 of NC_133336.1, forward strand.
ATCATGAACCCCCAATCTACTCTGTCAAAGGCCTTTTCGGCGTCAATTGACAGAAGTGGCCCTGGGGGTCCACTCTCCTTTATTTTTTGCAGCAGGAGTAGTGTCCTGACCCCGTTGTCCCTCCCTTCCCTTTTAGGGACAAACCCCACCTGGTCTGGGTTGACCAGGGAGTTCATTAACTCCTTTAACCTCTCTGCCAAGACCTTTGCATATAATTTTGTATCGGTGTTGAGCAGAGAGATAGGGCGATAGCTTGAGCATAGTGTTTTCTCTTTACCCTCTTTCAGTATGATTGTGATGGAATCCTTCAAAGCCTCCCTACTCATCTCATAGCTATCTCCCAGCCCATTCATGTAGTGACACAACCTAGGGACTAATATCTCTTTGAATTTTTTATAATAGAGCAGTGTAAACCCGTCCGGGCCAGGGCTTTCCCCAGGGGCCATTCCTGCTAGTGCTTTTCTTATTTCCTCTTCAGAAATTGGCATTTCCAAAAGTTCTCTAACCGCATCTGTAATCTTAGGGAGCGTCGCCTTCTTTAGATAATTGTTATTTCTCACTCTCCTATTATTTAAGTGGGTGTCTTGTTTAGAAACTGAGTATAACTCCTGGTAATAATTCTTAAAGATATCCGCTACCTTTCTAGATGAGTACTCCATATGGCCCTCTTTAGTCTGGAATTTCTCTATGAAGTTCCTAGCTTTCTTCTTTTGTACCATTCTCGCTAGATGTTTACTTGGTTTGTTGCCCCATCGATATCTTTCCCATACTATCTTACTGTATGTTGCTCTAGATTCTTGCTCCATTACCGTTTTCAACTCTGCCCTTTTAATTACCATCTGTTGATGTATCTCTTGAGAGAGCTGGCCCAGTTGTTTTTTATGTTTTTGTTCCAGTCTAGCTAAATCTACAGTTAGTTTTTGAATTTTCTCGCGTCTCTCTTTTTTCTTCCTCGCCCCCATCTCTATTGGGACCCCTCTTATGTAGGCTTTATGAGCCTCCCACAGGGTGGACCCTGATACATCTCCAGTGTCATTTACAGTGAAGTAATTCTCCAATTCCTTTCTGATTCTGTCAAACCCCACATCCTCTCCAATCAGTTCCTTGTTTAAACGCCACTGTCCTGAGTAGCCCGGTCCTCCACCTATTGTCATTTCCATGGTCATTGGTGCATGGTCTGAGTAGGTTATATCTCCTATCCTAGAGTCCACCACCTCGTCAATCTCCCTATGGTCCACTAATCCATAGCGATCCGGGAGTATGACCCGTGCACAGGGGAATAAAACGTGTAGTCCCTTTTTCCTGGATGTTGAACTCTCCATATGTCCACCAACTGGTACATGGAGAGTTTTTGCTTTACCTCCCTCAATTGTACGTTATTTTTCCCCTGAGCTTGGGCCGTACTGTCTAATCCTGGGTCCATACAGACGTTAAGATCTCCCATTACTATCAAATGCCCTTTCCTAAACTCCATTAATTTCCCCAAAGTATTCACCAAATATTTCATTGGATTTTTATTAGGTGCGTAAATATTAGCTAGTGTATATTCCCCTTCGTTCAATCTGCCTCTAAGGAATAGGTATCTACCTTCTGGATCTACCAATCTGTCCTCCAGCACAAACCTTGTTCTTTTTGCGAATCCGATAGCTACCCCCCGTGTTCTATTTGAAATGGTATCTCCTTGGTACCAAATCGGATATTCACTTGAAAACAATCTTAGTCTCGATTGATGTGAAATATGTGTTTCCTGAAGAAAAACCACTTCTGATCCTAGTAACTTAAGCTCATTAAAGATATTTCGTCTTTTATTGGCCATATTTAGGCCTTTGACATTATACGTTGTGAATTTTATTGTGGTCGATGCCATTTTTCTACCCTCCTATGTACGCCCTTTACCTTAGACCTTGGAGAGATGCCCCACTTTCTTAGTATTGAGGCTGGGATAGGCCCCCTTCCCCTACTCCTCCCCCCCTCTCCCCCGCCCCCCAATTGGTCCCCACTGGACCCTTAGGCCAATGAGGGTCACACACATCGTGGCCCTCCATTGGTCTCCACCTCCAATCCAAAGGTGGAGCTCTTGGTGTATCGTCACTCCGGTCCCCGTTGCCTTGGTGACCGGGTGGGCTAGCCTTCTCCCAACAGCACTTCCATCTCCACGGTTTTCTTCTCATAATGTTATCTCTTCCTACCCCCCCATCCCGAGACCCCCTTCGCCCCCATGACATTTTACACCGATCCCACTCCTAGTTCTATCCACCGTTCATTAGACCAGTCCAACAGCGGGGGCACCTGCAGGCCCAGTTTCCCGCAGAATTCCTCTAACTCTCCCGGGAATCTTAGCCTAGCTGTTCTACCATCTTTGCTTCCTAGTAGGCAGGCCGGGAATCCCCATGAATATTTTACATTTTGATTTGTCATTTGTTCCAAGAGGGGCTTCAGGTGATGTCTTCTCACCAGTGTGTCTTTAGCTAAATCTGCAAATACTTGAATCCTTGCCTCCTAGTGTTGAAGTGGGGTTTTCCCTCTCAATTTTACCCATATATTTTCCTTATCCTCGTAGAATCTAAACCTCACTATTATGTCGTGACTTCTTTCTGTTCGTCTGGTATCAAACTTTCCTATACGGTGTACCCGCTCGATTTTTGGGAAGTCTTCTCCTCCCAGTTCCAGGAGGGGGCTGAAGATTGCCGCTACGGTCTTCTTCAAATCCTCTCCCCTCCTTTCCGGGACCCCCCGGATTCTCAGGTTTTGTCTGCGGTTTCTATTTTCCTGGTCCTCTAACCTGTAGCATATTTTTATCTGGTTTTGTTGAGTTATTTTAATTTGTTCTTTTAATTCGGAAAATTCCCGCTCTTGTTTATCCATTATGTCTTCAGCCCTCTCAACTCTGGCCAATAGGTTACCTAGGTCTGTCCTCAACATACTTATCTCCGATTTGATTGAGGTTTCGAGTGCTTTGAACATTTCTGCGATTTCATTTTTCGAGGGGAGTTGTGGCTCCTGTCTTTGTTCTTCCATTCTGGATATTTCAAGAGCGTTTTCGGTTGATAACTCATCTCTTGAGTGGTCGGGGGTCTGATCTCCCCTCCCATTTAGTCCCTTCTTCTTTTTGTCTGCCATGGTTGACGTTTGGGCCTCCTGATGGGCGCTCCCCGGGCTCCCCCCTCTGGCCAGATATTGCTTAATTGTGCTCCCGGTGGTGCTTCCAGAGAAGTTATCTTATGGTGTCTTCGGTGGTCCCCCCTTCCCAGCTTTAGACGCGTTTCTACTCATAATGTTTTTCCGTGGTCTGGGAATGGTAGATTTTAGTCGCTGAGGCTTGGGGATGTAAATGATTCTTAATAGTTCATACACTTGATCTATTTAGTGTTCTCAAAACTAACCACTTTGTATACCTTTGTCTCCTACTGCCTTATAGGTGCCTTAAATCCAGCTTTTTTGTCTTTCCTCCGTATACTGATTATACTGATATACTGATTATATTTTTAATGAGGGGCAAGATAGGTATCCTACTTCATACACTGTTGTAGTAAAAAAAGAGAGCTTCCACTGTCACTCCCATCTTCACCTCTTTACCTTTCTATTGTAAATTTAATACTTCATAATTCCCACCATTATTTATTGCCAGTAAAGTAGTGTTGCGATAGATAGTGTAAGTACTTCAGGTATAGCAGTAGTATGGCACTAACAGTATTGGTAGTAATATACAATAGTGTATTTAGCCATGTACCTTAGTGCCCAGCATCTCGTCCCACAGGTGTTTCAGGTATAGCAGTAGTGTGGCAATGGCAGTATTAGCAGTAATTTACAATGATGTATTTAGCCATATACTTATTGCCCAGCGTCTCCTCCCACAGGTATTACAGGTATAACAGAAGTGTGGCAATGGCAGTATTGGTAGTAATTTACAATGATGTACTTAACCATATACGTAGTGCCCAGCGTCTCATCCCCCAGGTATTGCCAGTGCAGTGGAGTTGCGACAGGTAGTACAGGTACTTCAGGTATAGCAGTAATATGGTACTGACAATATTAGTAGTAATATACAATGGTGTATTTAGTCATGTACCTTAATGCCCAGCATCTCGTACCCCGGGTGTTTCAGGTATAGCAGTAGAGTGGCAATGGCAGTATTAGCAGTAATTTACAATGGTGTATTTAACCATATACATATTGCCCAGCGCCTCCTCCCATAGGTTTTACAGGTATAGCAGTAGTGTGGCAATGGCAATATTAGTAGTGATTTACAATGGTGTACTTACATAGTGTCCAGCGTCTCGTCCCACAGGTATTGTCAGTAAAGTGGTGTTACGACAGGTAGTACAAGTACTTCAGGTATAGCAGTAGTATGGCTCTGACAGTGTTAGTAGTAATATACAATGGTGTATTTAGCCATGAATCTTAGTGCCCAGCGTTTCGTCCCAAAGGTATTACAGGTATAGCAGTAGTGTGGCAATGGCAGTATTAGAAATAACTTACAATGGTGTATTTAGCCATATACGTTGGTGCCCAGCGTCTCATCCCGCAGCTTCCGCGGTATCACTTATACCTTTACCGACACTCTTCCCTTTTACAGGTGGGTTCCTGTTACTCTCTTACCTTTGTGACTGAATAGCAGAGAGCGACTCTTACCCCCAACCCTCCATCGTTGCACCTTTGCCTTCTGGTGTAGCAGTCCGGTATCCACTTCGGGCGGTCTCTGTTACAGGATCCGTTTGTGTGGCTCTGCGGGTCGAGGCGTTCCCGATCAAGTAAGGCGTCCCGGTCGAGTCCTCTCTGTCGTGCTACCGGAGCCCAGGGGGAGGGGAGGGGGGAGAGGGCACAGGGGACACCGAAGGAGAGGCCGAGATCGTCACCGCGTCTGTTCTTTTAAGTTTCCCGTGCTAAGCCCGGTTCTCATCAGGCTCCGAGTTCTCTGACTGCAGCGTTGTTCACACAGCGCGGCTCTCCTCTCCCCCCCCCCCCCAGTCCACCCCATCCACTAGCCTTGCCGTAGGAGAGAGGACGCCAGAACGCCAGCTAGCGACACACCTCCAGCTCCTCCCTTCCCGTCTGACGTCTCACGTCATGACACAACATTATTGGTGTTGATGACATCAACATTGGTGTTGTGTCTACAGAGTTTTTAAACCCACTTTAAATGTAATGAGATCTGCAAGTGTAATAAAAAAAAAATAGGGACAGGAGCCCCATGTTTGTGTTTATTTTTTTTCCATTTCAGTCCAACGTTCTTTTCTAAAGGTTTTTTTTTTTTTTTTTTTAATAAACATAAGTAGAGGCTGTTTATTAAAAGTAGAAGCTGAATCCTTTATTAATGAGAATTGTAAGTAACTTTATTAGAGTTTTTTTATATTTTATTTAATTTTTATATATAAACATAAGGAAATACACTACGGCTACCTTTAACAATTCTACAGATTTTTAAACCCACTTTAAATGTAATGAGATCTGCAAGTGTAATAAATATAAAAATAACGAGGGACAGGAGCCCCGTGTTTGTGTTTATTTTTTCCATTCCAGTCCAACGTTCTTTTTCTAAAGATATACTCGATGTAATAACGGCACTAGATTGATCTAAACAAGAACTGATCTCTGCCTTTGGCACTTATTTTTGTGTCAATAAAATCTCTCTTGTAATTCATAAAGTGAACTTCCATTTGAAATAATAACATTCAGGACAAATCGCCTTTCAGATCTGCAAAAGGATGGGGAGAAAAACAGAAATCTGATGCTGAAATCTTGATGAGGAAATTGGGGAAGTTTATTACCGCCTGAAATGCCGAAATATTTCAGATGGCTTTTTTCCCAGAATTTTCAGTTCACTGCGACCAAGATTTTTTATTTATTATTATTATTTTATTTTTTGTTCTGTTTTGCAAAAGGTAAGATGAGGTGAAGACCCAGACAATATTAGGTGGGGGCACAGCATAGTACTATACCTCTTAAAAAAAAAAAAAAAAGAGTTTATCTTAGCGGATGCTGTTTTGCCTTTAGTCTCTTCCTTCTCACTGTAAAATCATTTTTCTGTGGCGGGAGTATTCGGCTCACGAGATGAGGTCTTACCCAAATTTTGCTTCCCATCGACTTTACGGTACAAAGTAAATTTTTTTGTGTGCATGTATACTCGATGTAACTTTTAGACGTGTGCAGTTCGTTTCGCTCCGAATTGAAATTCGGTGGATTTTCGTTTTTTTCGGAGATTCGGATGAATCCGAATTTCCGAATTACAATAGTACCAGATTTAAAACGAATCCGAAATAACAGAAAAATTCGGGCTGAATGGACACACAGAGCAGCAGCTTGGTTTGGGTGCCCCCCCATAGCAAGCTGCTTGCTGTGGGGGGGCGGGGAGTGGGGGGGCACTCGACAGGAGGGAGGGGTCAAGAGAGCCGACGAGGGACCCGAGAAGAGGAGGATCGGGGCTGCTCTGTGCAAAATCATTACACAAAGCAGGTAAGTGTAACATGTTTGTTATTTTTATACAAAAAAAATATGAGAGTTTAGTATCACTTTAACCACTTTCTGACCAGCAGCCGTCATTATACTGCATACGTCGGCCCTTTAAACAGCTCTAACAGGCACGCGTGCTGCTGGAGGCAAGCCCGCTGCAAGGCGGGGGGAGCTGATGCGCGTGGCTGGCGGCCACGATGTCTGCCGACCACCCGCGATCCCTCCACAGAGGGGCAGAACGGGGATCTGTCAATGTAAACTGTCAGATCCCTGTTCTGACAGGGGAATAGAGAGAGAGATTGTCTGTTCCTAGTGATCAGGAACAGCGATCTCTCCCCTCCTCCAGTCAGCCCCCTCCCCCCCCACAGTGAAACACCTCCCAGGAAACACACTTAACCTCTTGATCGCCCCCTAGTGTTAACCCCTTCCCTGCCAGTATCATTTGTACAGTAATCAGTGCATTTTTATAGCTCTGATCGCTGTATAAATGTCACTGGTCCTAAAAAGATGTCAAAAGTGTCCGATTTGTCTGCCGCAATGTTGCAGTCCCACTAAAAATCGCGATCGTGATCAAATACCACCAAAAGAAAGCTCTATTTGTGGGAAAAAGTCAATTTTGTTAAAGCAGAGTTCCGCTTTTCGGAATCCTCCCCCCCTCCGGTATCACATTTGGCACCTTTCAGGGGGGGGAGGGGGGAGCAGATACCTGTATAATACTGGTATTTTGCTCCCACTTCCGGGCATAGATACCCGAACCACCCGCAGGTATCTACGCCACTTTTCGGCGCCTTCTCCGTCCCCCCCTCCCCGCTGTCTTCTGGGAGACACACAGGTCCCAGAAGACAGCAGGGACTAGTGGAATCGCGCAGCAAGAGTCGCGCAAGTGCAGTAGGGAACCAGGAAGTGAAGCCGTGAAGGCTTCACTTCCTGATTCCCTCACCGAAGATGGCGGCGGCAGCACCTGAGAGCAGAGGGAGAGATCGGCTTCGGGTGCCGACATCGCGGGCGCCCTGGACAGGTAAGTGTCCTTATTTTTGCAGTATTTGTAGCTGCTGACTTAAAAAAAAAAATCTGTGGAACTCCGCTTTAAGGTACAACGTTGCACGACCGCGCAATTGTCAGTTAAAGCGAGGCAGTTCCATATCGCAAAAAAATGGCCTGGTCATTAAGGGGGGAAAATATTCCGGTCCTTAAATGGTTAAGTATCCCGTGCTGGTAATGAATACATTTTGTCCACCCTGAAATAATATTGGTTCGAGATTAGCTCTTTAGGTCACTCCAGCACAAAATATCACAAAAAAATAATAATAAATAAAAAAGAACTAAAAAAAAAAAAAAGTTAAATATGAACCATGTCGGCCCAGCGCGGCAATCTTATCTGGGAGTCTTGCCAGGCCCAAGTCATTGCCATTAATTGTTAGATTTCTCTGAGCTCTGAATCACTTCAAACGTCAATGTAATAAATACAGAGCCATGTTTTCCACATCCCGCAACCATTTTTTGCTTGATTAAGAACTGGGCGCACTTGTAAACAGAAATACGCTATTTCTGGCTATTAGGAAGACCTATTTGAGCACTTCCACTTCCATAAAAGACTGTTAGAAATATAGATTTTTGAGTTGCTGCTTTCACGGAACCTTGAATAGTTTGAAATATAGTGAAGGACAGGAGATATTTGCTTGTTAACAGGCAATATTTATTATTGTATCTCCGTTTTATGACCAACACATTTAATCAGCAGATCCTCCTCTTCTTGGGTCCCCCCCGCCGGTGCTCTTGGCCCCTCCCTCCTGCCGGCAAGCAGCTTGCTATAGGGGCACTCAAGCAGGCTGACTTCCGAGCCGCTGCTCTCTGTGTCCATTCACACATTAAGTGCGGCTTGGCCCACCCCCCCCGCTCTCTCCTCATTGACCCACTGGCTGTGATTGACAGTAAGTGGAGCCAATGGCTCCTGCAGCTGTCTCGGCCAATGAGGAGAAAGGGACCCGGGAGAGCCGCTGCTCTCTTGAACATCGCTGGATCGAAATGGGGCTCAGGTGTTAGTAAGCTCTAATATCCTATTATAAGTAACTGAATCTTGTAGTAATTAATATTATTTCTTTATTACATATTACTCTAAAAGTTAAAAGTTTAACAACTTTTTCATTTTTTTTTTTTTTTGCTCTTGATTATATAATTGTTAAAAGTGATTGTAACACCTAATGCCGTGTACACACGGCGGACTTTTCAGCAGCAAAGGTCCGAGGTCTTTCCGACTGACTTTCGACGGACTTTCGACGGACTTCCGATGGACTTTCTAACGAACGGACTTGCCTACACACGATCACACCACATCACTTTTCGACGGACTAGGTCCGACAGTCTTTCCGACGGACTTTGCAGCGTAGGTCCGCCGGACTTTCAAAAGAGTGGACTTGCCCACTGGCTGTGATTGACAGTAAGTGGAGCCAATGGCTCCTGCAGCTGTCTCGGCCAATGAGGAGAAAGGGACCCGGGAGAGCCGCTGCTCTCTTGAACATCGCTGGATCAAAATGGGGCGCAGGTGTTAGTAAGCTCTAATATCCTATTATAAGTAATTGAATCTCGTAGTAATTAATATTATTTCTTTATTACATATTACTCTAAAAGTTAAAAATTTAACAACTTTTTCATTTTTTTTTTTGCTCTTGATTATATAATTGTTAAAAGTGATTGTAACACCTAATGCCGTGTACACACGGGCGGACTTTTCAGCAGCAAAGGTCCGAGGTCTTTCCGACGGCCTTTCGACGGACTTCCGATGGACTTTCTAACGAACAGACTTGCCTACACACGATCACAGCACATCACTTTTCAACGGACTAGGTCCGACAGTCTTTCCGACGGACTTTGCAGCGTAGGTCCACCGGACTTTCAAACGAGCGGACTTGCCTACACACGATCACACCAAAGTCCGACGGATTCGTACCTGATGACGTATGACCGGGCTAAAACAAGGAAGTTGATAGCCAGTAGCCAATAGCTGCCCTAGCGTCGGTTTTCGTCCGTCGGACTAGCATACAGACGAGCGGATTTTTCGACCGGACTCGAGTCCGTCGGAAAGATTTGAAACAATGTTCCAAATCTAAAGTCCGTCAGATTTTCATAAGAAAAAGTCCGCTGAAGGTCCGATGAAGCCCACACACGGTCGGATTGTCCGCCGGACTTGGTCCGTCGGACCAGACTGGTCGAAAAGTCCGCTCGTGTGTACGCGGCATTAGTCTTTCTAAAAACATATAGCCTACTTAAGTCTTTAATTACTTGTAACTACAAGAAATACTAAGATCTGATATATAAATTCAACTGATGCTACCATTTAATGCAATCGATATTTTGTTAATTGTACCAATGTTTATATTTTCAAAATCAATAAACAAATTTGACAAGAAATGGGGCTCAGGTAAATCATAGGGGGGGCTGCTGCACACAGAAGGTTTTTTTTTACTTTCATGCATTCTATGTGTCTATGTGACACAGGCAGCAATAAAAACCTGACAGAGGTTCTAACTTTATGTAAGCCGAACTCCAGCCTTTCCTTCAGTCTTGCACAGTTGCACAGACTCCACTCCTCTAATTAAATTACTTATGATTTCTCTGCACACTGTGAGAACCTCAATTCCGGGCTGGAGGACGTCCAGCATTATCCAGCTGACTGTCCCCGACCCATTCCATTCATTCTTGGATTTCAGTTCTCTCCATCATAGAGGCAACGCATCAAATGTGGGCGTGGTCTGCATGCAAAAACAGGCTGCCTAGGATTACCCACACCTCCAGACTGACATCCACCCATCAAGGCATTTTGATATTTGCTTAACTACCCCCTGAGCCAGATTACTGCTTCAATTTAGGGTGGAGGGCTCTTGAGAGGACCACTGAGGGAGAGTGCTGAGATGTTATCAGTAAGCTATGTACAGCACCTTCCCACCTGTCATGTTTTAGCTGCATTGCATAGAGAAGTACAGAGATCCAGTGATGACATCTGTCACGAGGGTCACGTACCTGATGTGAGACCGAAGTATTGGGGAGGCCTCCCTTGCACCTCGGGTCCTTGAAGCCTCTGGAGATGGAGACAGAGACTTGGTGGACACCGATTGGCACGGGTGCCAGTGGTGCGGAGCACCGTGCAAGCCTTAGTCTGAGATCCGAGCCGAGGTCCAGTCCAATTTGGCAACGAAGTATAAAAGGGTTTAATCAGAAAAAGAATGGTCAAGAGCCAAGCCGGGGTTGGTTCCAATCTGGCAGCTGAGTACAAAAGGGGCAAAGAACTAGAATGGTCAAGGTACAAATCCAAGGTCAATGGCAAGCAGCAAACAAGAGTAGTCAAATAGGTTTCCAGGTCACAACAAGTTCAGACAGATCACACACTAGCACAGGAACAAGGGGGGGCTGAAGATAATCCAGCAATTTGGCAGTGTAGGCTTATAAAGGGAAGTTTGAAGTCACTTCCTGTGCACCTTGGGCATTTTCCCGCCTTTTTCCATCAGGTTGATGTCACTTCCTGTGTGCCTCCTGGACATTTTCCCGCCTTTTTCCATCAGGTTGATGTCACTTCCTGTGCGCCTCCTGGACATTTTCCCGCCTTTTTCCATCAGGTTGATGTCACTTCCTGTGTGCCTCCTGGACATTTTCCCGCCTTTTTCCATCAGGTTGATGTCACTTCCTGTGCGCCTCCTGGACATTTTCCCGCCTTTTTCCATCAGGTTGATGTCACTTCCTGTGCGCCTCCTGGGCATTTTCCTGCCCTTTTCCATCAAGTCTTCTGCGCAGGTGCGAGTTGGCGCAGTGAGGCGTCTTTGGCGCATGCTCAGGTGGCACAGATTTCTCTTGTGGCAACGTGCCATTGGTGCATGCATAGTAAGCCCTGGACTCTTACAACATCACTGGTAATGAAAAGGTGTGTAACGAAAATTAGACTTAAAACTTAGACTGAGGGAATTTTGTCATCGAGGAACACAGAAGAGAAATGGGAATTCTTCAAAAGGACTCTATGTGATCTCACTGCAAAGTATATCCCCATGGGCAATACGTTTAAAAGGCTAAAAATAAACCTATGTGGCTCACAACCAAATTTTCGTTACACACAAAGTTAAAAAAGCTATAAATAATAAGAAAAGAGTCTTTAAAAAATATAAAAATGAAGGAACACTATCATCGTTTAAATATTACAAAGAATTTAACAGAATATGTAAAAGGGAAAGGCCGCAAAAATTCAAAACGAATAACAGCTTGCAAAAGATAATAGGACAAACCCCCAAAAATTCTTCAAATATATTAATAGTAAAAAGGTCAGGTCTAAGCCCTTTACACAATAATTTGGATTGGGTGACTGGGGATAAAGAGAAGGCAAAATTATTAAATACCTCCTTCAGCTCTGTGTATACAAAGGAGCATGGGGGAGCTCATGTCTATAATGGGGGTGATAGTGACACAGCCCCAAATGATCCACAATGGCTCAAATGTGATATGGTTCAGAAATATTTAGACAGAATAAAGGTGGATAAAGCACCTGGATCAGATGGCATCCACCCACGGATCCTAAAAGAATTGAGCTCTGTCATTTCAAGGCCATTGTATCAAATTTTTAGGGATTTGTTAATGACGGGAATAGTACCACTGGATTGGCATAGGGCCAATGTGGTGCCCATATTTAAAAAGGGATCAACGTCTTTACCAAATAACTATAGACCTGTTCGTTTAACTTCTATAGTTGGGAAGATACTGGAGAGTTTAATAAAAGACCACATAGACGAGTTCTTGCTGGAAAAAAATATTTTAAGCAACAGACATCGTGGATTCATGAAAGACAGAAGTTGTCAAACAAATCTGATTTCTTTTTTATGAGGAGGTAAGTAAAACCTTGAAAAGAGGGGTGGCTGTGGACTTGGTTTACTTGGACAGAGAGGTGGCTGTGGACGTGGTATACTTGGACCGAGGGGTGGCTGCGGATGTGGTATACTTGGACAGAAGGGTGGCTGTGGACGTGGTATACTTGGACAGAAGGGTGGCTGTGGACATGGTATATTTGGACAGAGGGGTGGCTTTGAACTTGGTATACTTGGATTTAGCAAAAGCATTTGACACAGTTCCCCACACACAGCTCATGTGTAAGGTAAAGTCTACAGGCTTGGAAAGATCGGTTTGTAAATGGATAGAAAACTGGTTAAAAGACAGAATTCAGAGAGTAGTGGTTAATGATTCTTACTCTGAATGGTCTAAGGTTATCAGTGGTGTACCCCAAGGTTCAGTGCTGGGACCCTTACTTTTTAATACCTTTATAAATGATATTGGGTCTGGGATTAAAAGTACCATTTCAGTCTTTGCAGATGACACCAAACTATGGAGTGGAATAACGTCCTTACAGGATGTCTCCAACATACAAGCCGACCTCAATGGGCTGTCTAATTTGGCAACTATGTGGCAAATGAGGTTTAATATTGACAAATGTAAAATTATGCACTTGGGGTCTAAGAATATGCATCATACATACTAGGGGGAGTAAAACTGGAGGAATCTATGGTGGAGAAGGATCTGGGGGTTCTGGCAGATCATAAGCTCAATAATAGCATGCAATGCCAAGCTGCGGTTTCCAAAGCGAGCAAAGTCCTTTCTTGTATTAGGAGAGGTATGTACTCCAGAGAGAGAGATATCATTTTGCCCCCCCCTGTAAAATCATTAGTAAGACCTCATCTGGAATATGCAGTTCAGTTTTGGGAACCAGTTCTCAAAAAGGATATGGGGGAACTGGAGAAAGTGCAGGGAAGGGCAACCAAACTGATAAGAGGCATGGAGGAGCTCAGCTATGAGGAAAGATTAGAGGAACTGAATTTATTCTCTCTTGAGAAGAGGAGATTAAGGGGGATATGATCACCATGTACTAATACATAAGTGGTCCATATAGTGAACTTGGTGTTGAGTATTTCACTTTAAGGTCACAGAAAGGTTTCTTCACAAGAGCTGTGAAAATGAGGAATAGACTCTCTCCAGAGGTGGTTCTTCTGACCAGATCAGTAAATTGCTTTACCCGCTTGCCAACCAGCCGCCATCATTATAATGTGGCAGGTCGGCATGATCCCGTAAACTGTCGTAGCTATACGTCGGTCCCTTTAAGCGGAATAGCAGGCACACGTGCCTGTTGCATCGCGGGGGTGGTTACGCTCGTGACCGGCGGTCGCGAGCGATCGCGGGCACGAGAGGCAGAACAGGGACATGTGTGTGTAAACACACAAATCCCTGTTCTGTTCTGTGAGTAGAGACAGATTGTGAGTTCCTATTCCTAATAGCTAGGAATCACGATCTGTAATTTCCTCAAGGTCAGTCCCCTCCCCCACAGTTAGAAACACACACAGGGAACATAATTAACCCTCGATCGCCCCCTACTGTTAACCCCTTCCCTGCCAGTGACATTTTTACAGTAATCAGTGCATTTTTATAGCACTGATCGCTGTATAAATGCTGATGGTCCCAAAAAATGTGTCAAAAGTGTCTGATATGTCTGCCATAATGTCGCAGTCCCAATAAAAATCACATTACTAGTAAAAAAAAAAATAATAAAAATGCCATAAATCTATACCCTATTTTGTAGACGCTATAACTTTTGCGCAAACCAATCAATATACGCTTATTGCGATTTTTATTACCAAAAATATGTAGAAGAATACATATCGGCCTAAACTGAGAAAAAATGTGTTTTTTTTTTTTAAATTGGGATATTTATTATAGCAAAAAGTAAAAAACATATATATTTTTTTCAAAATTGTCGGTTATTATAGCAAAAAGTAAAAAATATATATATTTTTTTTTCAAAATTGTTGGTCCTTTTTTGTTTATAGCGCAAAAAATAAAAACCGCAGAGGTGATCAAATACCACCAGAAGAAAGCTCTATTTGTGGGAGAAAAAGGACGTCAATTTTGTTCGGGTGCAGTGTCGCACGACCGTGCAATTGTCAGTTAAAGCGACGCAGTGCCGAATCGCAAAAAAATGACCTGTTCATTCAGCAGCCAAATCTTCCGGGGCTGAAGTGGTTAAAAAAAAAGGCCTGGATTCCTTCCTACATGTACAGAATATAACGGGGTACTAACATTTATGAGTAAAGTTGATCCAGGGAATATCCGATTGCCTCTCGGGGGATCAGGGAATTACGCAGAGAAGGTAAGTATGGCATGTTTGTTATTTTGAAATTAAAAAAAAATTAATAATGGTTTACAATCACTTTAAAACTGAAATAAAAAGTTTTTGCTTTAGATACACTTTAAATCCTTAACGCACAATTAACACGTTTGATGAGTGTACCGTGTCCTGTCTAAAAACATTTATTATATTTCAGGACACAATGGCAGTAGATAGATTACGGGACTCTTTCTATTTATCGCTCCTCCGCTTACTTACGACCAATTTGGCGCTCAATAGCGTGCAGACATTGGAAAAAAAAAGACTGCAATCTGAAAGCAATGGTCATTCGGTTTCATGGAGCGTGCCTAAAAACAGAAACATTTCACACCCCCAAACTCTACCCTAGTTAATCCCTACGGAGAAATCAAATGACATTACGCTGTAGAATTACCGACTGAAAAGAGATAATATCTGTGCGTGTTTCCATAATCCGGGCAGAGGATGTGTTTCCTGTTCACGAGTTGTGGAGCATAAATTGTTTTCTTATGATCTGAATATGTCGTTTTGGAGATAACGGCGTGCGCATTACGTGAAATTTTACATAGGTATAGAAAGCACTCGAGTCTGTTGAATTTTATATTTTAACCATCTGCCGACCAGCCGACGTCATTATACTGCGGCAGGTCGGCTCTTTCCCATGAATCAACGTAGCTGTATGTTGACTCCTTTAAGAGCCATAGCAAGCGCGTTGCGTGGCGGGGGGACCCGGTGCACGTGGCCGGCGGTTGCAATGTCCTCCGGCCACCCGCGATTGCGGGACGGCATGCCAGAATGGGATCAGTCAATGTAAACAGACAGATCAAGAGAGAGTATCCAGGTGGGTCAGATCAAGGTAAAAGGCATCTCCTTCAGTCTAGAAGTCCAGGTGCTGGCAATGCTATGGCAGTTGGACATCAAAGAAATTCTGGACAGCTGCACTCCAAAGATATTTGCCTTTATTCAATAAGGTGTCATCCAAAATACAGGTCACAGCAAAGTGGAACAAAGCTTACGCGTTTCGCACTACAAGGAGTGCTTAGTCATAGCTTTGACTAAGCACTCCTTGTAGTGTGAAACGCGTAGGTTTGTTCCACTTTGCTGTGACCTGTATTTTGGATGACACCTTATTGAATAAAGGCAAATATCTTTGGAGTGCGACTGTCCAGAATTTCTTTGATGTAAACGGACAGATCCCCGTTCTGACAGGGGAGGGGAAGAGAGAGATCTGCTGTTCCTAGTGATTAGGAACAGCGATCTCTCTCCTCCTCCAGTCAGTCTCCTCCCCCCACAGTTAGAAACACCTCCCCTAGGGAACACATTTAACCCCATGATCATCCACACACAGCACCTCTGATCTTCCTAGTGATTAGGAATGGTGATCTCTCTCTCCTCCTCCGGTCAGCCCAACCCCCATACAGTTAGAAACACCTCACAGGGAACACATTTAACCCCTTGATTGCCTCCTAGTGTTAACCCCTTCCCTGCCAGTGACATTTACACAGTAATCAGTGCATTTTTATAGCACTGGTCGCTGTATAAATGTCAATGGTCCCAAAAAAAAGTGTCAAAAGTGTCTGATCTGTCCGCCGCAATGTTGCAGTCCCGCTAAAAATCATAGATCACCGCCATTACTAGTAAAAAAATAATAATAATAATGCCATAAAAATGCCATAAATGTATTCCCTATTTTGTAGACGTTAGAACTTTTGCACAAACCAATCAATTTACGCTTATTGCAATTTTTTTTTACCAAAAATATGTAGAAGAATAAATATTGGCCTAAACATATGACATTTTTTAAAATTTTTTTTGGTATTTATTATAGCAAAAAGTTAAAAAATTGTTTTTTTTTTGTTTTTTTTTCAAAATTGTCGCTCTTTTTTTGTTTATAGCGCAAAAAATAAAAAGTGCAGAGGTAATCAAATACCACCGAAAGAAAACTTTATTTGTGGAAAAAAAGGACGTCAATTTTGTTTGGGTGCAACGTCGCATGACCGTGCAATTGTCAGTTAAAGCGACGCAGTGCCGTATCGCAAAAAGTGCCTTGGTCAGGAAGGGGGTAAAATCTTCTGGGGCTGAAGAGGTTAATTTACATTTCTGCTACATTTTAAAGGCAGTTTGTTTGGGTACAGTGTCGCACGAACAATTGTCAGTTAAAGTGACGCAGTGCCGTATCGCAAAAATGGCCTGGTCATTAAGGGGGAAAATCTTTTGGTCTGTAAGTGGTTAACATGCAGCTTCTCTTATCAATGTAACCAGCTTAGAAATCGAATTGAAGTTAAAGAAGATCAGGGCTTTGTTTCAGCAAGAACACGGGGGGGGAGCACAGTTTCGGCACCTTCCGCACTGAATATATGTAATGGCAAGGGATACTGGGGTGTGCTGGAAAGTCTTTTGATGCTGGCTGTTGTGGAAATCTATTGTTGTGGGGGGTCTGTTGTTGTTGGTGGGGGATCTATTGTTGCTTGGGGGGTGTTGTGTGGCTGGGGGGATTAATTGCTGCTGGGAAGGATCTACTGTTGGTGGAGGAGACTGCTGATGGTTTATGGAAGATCTATTGTTGCTGGTGGGCGTCTTTTGTAGCTAGGGGGGTATATTGTTGCTAAGGTGTCTACTGTTGCTGGCAGCAGGGGATCAATTTTACAGATTTCCTTGTTATTATTGACATATTCCATGCAAATTATTTAGCACTAGGGATGAGCTTCGAGTTCGAGTCGAACTCATGTTCGACTCGAACATCGGCTGTTCGCCAGTTCTCCGAACAGCGAACAATTTGAGGTGTTCGCGGCAAATTCGAAAGCCACGGAACACCCTTTAAAAGTCTATGGGAGAAATCAAAAGTGCTCATTTTAAAGGCTTATATGCAAGTTATTGTCATAAAGAGTGTTTGGGGACCTGGGTCCTGCCCTAGGGGACATGTATCAGTGCAAAAAAAAGTTTTAAAAACAGACGTTTTTTCGGGAGCAGTGATTTTAATAATGCTCAAAGTGAAACAATAATATTCCTTTAAATTTCGTACCTGGGAGTGTCTATAGTATGCCTGTAAAGGGGCGCATGTTTCCCGTGTTTAGAACAGTCTGACCGCAAAATGACATTTCAAAGGAAAAAATGTCATTTAAAACTACTCGTGGCTATTAATGAATTGCCGGTCTGACAATACACATAAAAGTTCATTAATAAAAACGGCATAGGAATTCCCCACAGGGGAACCCCGAACCAAAATTAAAAAAAAAAAATGACGTGGGGGGTCCCCCTAAATTCCATACCAGGCCCTTCAGATCTGGTATGAATATTAAGGGGAACCCCGGCCAAGATTAAAAAAAAAAATGGCATGGGGTCCCCTTCAAAATGTATAGCAAACCCTTCAGGTCTGGTATGCATTTTAAGGGGAACCCCGCGCCAAAATTTTAAAAAATTGCGTGGGGTCCCCCCAAAAATTCATACCAGACCCTTATCCCAGCATGCAAACTGGCAGGTCGCAGGAGAAGAGGGGGGGACGTGAGAGCGCCCCCCCTCCTGAACCGTACCAGGCCACATGCCCTCAACATTGGGAGGGTGCTTTGGGGTAGCCCCCCAAAACACCTTGTCCCCATGTTGATGGGGACAAGGGCCTCATCCCCACAACCCTTGCCCGGTGGTTGTGGGGGTCTGCAGGTGGGGGGCTTATCGGAACCTGGAAGCCCCCTTTAACAAGGGGACCCCCAGATCCCGGCCCTCCCCCTTGTGTGAAATGGTAAGGGCCTACCATTTCACAAAAAAAGTGTCAAAAATGTTAAAAATGACAAGAGACAGTGTTTGACAATTCCTTTATTTAAATGCTTCTTCTTTCTTCTATCTTCTTTCTTCTATCTTCTATCTTCTATCTTTTATCATCCTTCGGTTTCTTCCTCCATCTTCTTCTTCTGGTTCTTCCGGCTTTTCTGGTTCTTCCTCCGGTGTTCTCGTCCGGCATCTTTCTCCGCGGCGTCTTCTTCCCTTCGTCTTCTCAGGCCGCTCCGCATCCACCATGATGGGAGGTTCCCGCTGTGTGACGCTTCTCCTCTTCTGATGGTTCTTAAATAATGGAGGGCGGGGCCACCCGGTGACCCGCCCCCCTCTGACGCACGGGGGCTTGACGGGGACTTCCCTGTGGCATTACCTGTGACGTCAAAGGGGGAGAGGTCACCCATTACATAAGGAAGAAGAACCAGAAGAACCAGAAGAAGATGGAGGAAGAAACTGAAGGAAGATAGAAGATAGAAGATAGAAGAAAGAAGATAGAAGAAAGAAGAAGCATTTAAATAAAGGAATTGTCAAAAACTGTCTCTTGTCATTTTTAACATTTTTGACACTTTTTTTGTGAAATGGCCCTTACCATTTCACACAGGGGGGGGTCGGGATCTGGGGGTCCCCTTGTTAAAGGGGGCTTCCAGATTCCGATAAGCCCCCCGCCCGCAGACCCCCACAACCACCAGGCAAGGGTTGTGGGGATGAGGCACTTGTCCCCATCAACATGGGGACAAGGTGTTTTGGGGGGCTACCCCAAAGCACCCTCCCAATGTTGAGGGCATGTGGCCTGGTACGGTTCATGAGGGGGGCGCTCTCTCGTCCCCCCCTCTTTTCCTGTGGCCTGCCAGGTTACGTGCTCGGATAAGGGTCTGGTATGGATTTTTGGAGGGACCCCACGCCATTTTTTTTAAATTTTGGCGCGGCGTTCCCCTTAAAATCCATACCAGACCTGCAGGATCTGGTATAGATTTTGAGGGGGACCCCACGCCATTTTTAAAAAAAATTTGGCCCGGGTTCCCCTTAATATCCATACCAGACCTGAAGGGCCTGGTATGGAATTTAGGGGGACCCCCACGTCATTTTTTTAAAAAATTTTGGTTTGGGGTTCCTGTGGGGAATTCCCATGCCGTTTTTATCAATGAACTTTTATGCGTATTGTCGGAACGGCAATTCATTAATAGCCGCAAGTAGTTTTAAATGACTTTTTTTCCTTTGAAATGTCATTTTGCTGTCAGACTGTTCTAAACACGGGAAACATGTGCCCCTTTACAGGCATACTATAGACACCCCCCCAGGTATGAAATTTAAAGGAATATTACACTTTTATTGTTTGACTTTAAGCATTATTAAAATCACTGCTCCCGAAAAAATGGCCGTTTTTAAAACTTTTTTTTGCATTAATCCATGTCTCCTAGGGCAGGACCCAGGTCCCCAAACACTTTTTATGACAATAACTTGCATATAAGCCTTTAAAATTAGCACTTTTGATTATTCATGTTCATGTCCCATAGACTTTAACGGTGTTTGCGCGTTCGAACGAATTTTTTGCCTGTTCGCATGTCCGAACAGGGGGGTGTACTGGGAGGTGGATCTAAGGGACAGTGCTCGGAGGTGGGTAGGGGGCAGAGACAAGAGACATTGCTCTTTGATGGGTAGGGGGCAGAGACAAGGGACAGTGCTCAGAGGTGGGTAGGGGGCAGAGATAATGGACAGTGCTCGAAGGTGGCTAGATGGCAGAGACAAGGGATAGTGCTCGGAGGTGGGCAGGGTGCAGAGACAAGGGACAGTGCTCATAGGTGGGTAGGGCACAGAGACAAGGGACAGTGCTCGGAGGTGGGTAGGGGGCAGAGACAAGGGGCCAGAGGTGGGTAGGGGGCAGAGACAAGGGACGGTGCTTGGAGGTGAGTAGAGGCAGAGACAAGGGACTGTGCTCATAGGTGGGTAGGGGGCAGAGACAAGGGATGGTGTGTGGAGGTGGGTATGCAACAGAGACAAGGGACAGTGCTCAGAGGTGGGTAGGGGGCAGAGAGAAGGGACAGTGCTCGGAGGTGGGTAGGGGGCAGAGAGAAGAGACAGTGCTCGGAGGTGGGTAGGGGGCAGAGATAATAGACAGTGCTCAGAGGTTGGTAGGGGCAGAGACAAGGGGCAGTGCACAGAGGTGGGTATGGGGCAGAGACAAGGGACATTGCTTGAAGGTGGGTAGGGGCAGAGATAAGGGACAGTGCTCAGGGGTGGGTAGAGGGCAGAGGCAAGGGACAGTGCCCTGAGGTAGGTAGGGGGCAGAGACAAGGGGCAGTGCTCAGAGGTGGGTAGGGGCAGATATAAGGGATAGTACTCTGGGGTGGGTAGGGGGCAGAGACAAGGGACAGTGCTTGGAGGTGGGTAGGGAGCAGAAACAAAAGAGAATGCTCGGAGGTGGGTAAGGGGCAGAGACAAAGGACAGTGCTTGGAGGTGGGTAGGGAGCAGAAACAAAAGAGAATGCTCGGAGGTGGGTAAGGGGCAGAGACAAAGGACAGTGCTCGGAGGTGGGTAGGGGACAGAGACAAAGGACAGTGCTGGGAGGTGGGTAGGAGGCAAGGACAAAGGACAGTGCTTGGAGATGGGTAGGGGGCAGAGACAAAGGAACAAAGGACAGTGCTCGGAGGTGGGCTGGGGCAAAACAAATTAAAGTGACCATGTAAAAATAAAAAAATAAAAAGTAAAATAAATAAGGAAAAAATTTTAAGTGTCCCCATCCCTCTGTGCTCACACGCAAAAGCAAGCACATATGCAAGTCGCGCACACATATGTAAACAATATTTGCACCACACATGAGAGGTATCGCTGCGAACGTTAGAGCGAGAGCAATAATTCTAGCACTAGATTTTCTCTGTAACTCTAAACAGGTAACCTGTAAAGGTATTTAAAATGTTACCTACGGAGATTTTTTACTACTGTAGTTTGTCACCATTCCACGAGCGTGCGCAGTTTTAAAGTATGACTTGTTAGGTATCTACTTACTTGTCGTAAAACATCATCTTTTATATTTTACAAAAAAATTGGGGTATATATTGTGTTGTGTTTTGGTTTTTTTTAATTCATTAAAGTGTATTTTTTTCCCAAAAAATTGCCTTTTGCAAAACCGCTGCACAAATTTGCCATAACATTTTTTTAAAAAATTGCAACGATCGCCACTTGATTCCTTAGGGTCTCTGCTAAAAAAAAAAAAAAAAAGTATAATTTTTGGGGGTTATAAGTAATTTTCTAGCAAAATATACTGATTTAACCTTGTAAACAAAAAGTGCCAGAAACACCTGGTCTTCAAGTGGTTAAGAGATTGATTTGCTAGTTTAGAGTAGACAACATTTTTTTGCTGTCTGTAGAGTTATTGCCTCTTTTTTCATTCATCCTACACCTACATACTTCACATATTACCAGAGTCTGAACTCCTTGACTATCCGACGCTTGACGATCTCTGTATATATCTTTATTATGGTGCTCATTGTGTGATTGTGTTGCTGTACCATAACTTTTTGTGCATAGCTGTAATGTTCAGAATTTCTGTATCTGATAAAAAAATATTATCATATAATGCATAAAAAAAGTAGCAGCAAAGCCAGCAGACAGCTATAAGTTCTTTGAAATAAAATTCTAGCAAAGCAAGGAGAAATCCCTTATCCACCCCCCTCATTTCAGTCTTCTTTTTTTATCTCTGCCTATTTTTTCCCTATACCCTAGAGATCCTCTATATCCCCCTTTTCTACTGATTACTTCTGTATGTATTGCCCATATAGGCAGTGGCGGCAAAAAAACAACCCCCCTTCCTGAGCAGCCGGCGGCACCTCCCCCCTGCTGTTTGCTAGTCGGTCCAGCACTTAACCCATCTAGGCGGGTAGCGGGTGGCGGGCAGTGTGCAGCGGCTTCATGTCCTCTCCTCCATGGGCGGCTTCCAGCATGCGGCTCTTCCCCTCCTCCTAGGCATCCAATAGGATCGCCTGTCCTTTCAGCCAATCGGGTGATGGGTCTCAAAACCCGCTTCCGGATTTGCCGGGAGGAGGATCAGTGTTACAATAGCGAATATTCATTCACTGTTGTAACACACCTGGGTGGGCTCCGTTCGCATTCTCTGCACTCCGAACCCACCCTATTTTGAAGCCTATTAGAGCCTCTGGCTTCAAAAAAACACCCACCCGCATTGGAATTGGAATTGGATAGGGGAAGGCGGTGATGGATGGGGGGGGGGGGGGGGCGCCCGTGTGCCCTTAATGGACGGGCCGCCCCTGCATATAGGCATGGACATGTCTGATTCCAATTTCCATTGGCCTGAAGTACTCTTTCCTCCATGATGGTGGTTGCCAATGCCTTTCATTGTACACCTATAAGCCCCCATGAAGCATATCATACACACCCAGGAGGTATGGTTGCCTTTAGGGTTTGTTCACCCTAGTAGCCAGGAAGCATTCCAAGTAAACCAGTCTGGTGACCAGGGGGCGGTCTAAGCAAACCTGGTGAAACCAGTCAGTTGAGCCATGATTTTACCATCTCCATCCACCCTCCTCTACAAGGGCATGCAGCTGTAAACATGCTGCAGCAAAAATTAAACCGCATATAGGCACTTTCACATAGGTAGTGCCTTCTGAAGAGTGATCTCTGTTCTGATAATTTTTCAGAGGGCATTTAACAGGCTGTGAGAAGGCTTCATATTGCCTCCTCACTACTGCGCTTGCAAACGCGGCCCCAATGATCTCAATAGGCGAGTTTGGCAGGCAGTGCAAACTCTTCAGGTTTGTTTTTCTTTTAATAAATGTGTATTACTACACTAAGATTGCGCCCTCATTTGCAGAACACAGCCCCTCACATTTAACACATAGCTCACGGTACAGGCTAAGGGTGCAGGATATTATGGTATGCCCCCCCCGACCCAAAATCTTGATACCTAAAATCAGGGCTCAAAATTTCAAGTCGTGAGCTACTAGCCAGGCATTAAAAGCTACTTGCTAGCAGTTGCCCCACCCTGCCCCGCCCCTAAATCCGCCCTTAAACACACCCTCGTAAATTATCTCATGAAATTCCACTGTTAAAGGCTTTATGCAGAATTAGGTTACAAAAATAAATATTAACATAAATCATATCAGTGGTCATCAGTGCAGCTTATCAGTGCCTTTCAGTGCTGCTTATCAGTGCCCATCAGTCCATCAGTGAAGCCTATCATTGCCTATCAATCCATCAGCACAGCATAAGACATCACACTACTTCCCCGGCATTGGACCAGTGTGCTGTCTATCATAGGAGCCGGTCCGGTTTGACAGTGGGTGACGTTTCAGATCTAAGCTGTGTCACGAAAGGAGTTCCCCTCTCTGTGTGATCTGGCTGGCTCTCCTCTTCCTCTCCTCGTCCTCTCCTCTTCCTCTCCTTTCCCTTCCCCTCAGTTTCCTGGCCAATCGCTGTGAGGAGAATCAGTTGCCTTTCAAACCCGCCTCCCCCTCCAAATAAATCGCTCCACACTCGCCCTCAGCTTATTTCCACTCTCCAAATGCGAGCAGGCGAGTGGAAATTTTGAGGGCTGCCCAAGATTGTCTGCCAGGATACATATCATTGCGTTTTCTCAGCCATCTGCAAAGAACATTTGATTTGATACACTGATGTCATTTTACTTAAACCCCACCCCAACATGTCGCAGAAAAAGCGCTCCCATTAATCGGTGCCCAGATCATGCAAACCTAAAATCTTTACATATTCTGAACAAGCAGTAAAATCACTTTAACCACGTGACCTCTGGAAGACTTTATCCTCTTCATGACCGGCCCATTTTTTTGCTATTCGGCACTGCGCTACTTTTACTGGTAATTGTGCGGTCATGCAACACTGTACCCAAATAACATTTATATATTTTTTTTCATACAAATAGAGCTTTCTTTTAGTGGTACTTGGTCACCACTGGGTTTTTTTTTTAAGTTTTTGTAATATACATGAAAAAAACTGAAATTTTTTTAAAAAGCCATATTTTTTATTTTCTGTTATAAAACACATCCAATAAAAATTAGAAAATCAAATTTCTTCATGAATTTAGGCCAAAATGTATTCTGCTACATGTCCTTGGTGAAAAATACCCCCCCAATAAGTGTATATTATTTAATTTTGCGTGAAAGTTATAGCGTCTATAGGCCATTCTGAACTGCAGGAAGAGAAGGGGGGGGGCAACTACAATATCTCATCAAGTGGAGGGGTTATGGACAACTCCTGGGAACCCGAGGGAAATGTCCACACAAGAGGGTTGATACAGGCCTTTTTCCAGAGTCACCCACAGAAAGAGCGCAGATTGGGCATCCAGAGGTTGCCCGTAAGAAGGGGCAATGTCAGGCAGATGCTGGCCAGCACATGCGCACAAGGATTCACGCGATGCAAACGCCTATGGGCACACGTGTGCCCTTTTAACATTGGCACCAAATGGCATGCATAAGGAAGACAGTTGCACTAGGGCCTTGCTGTCTGATCTGCAGTCTCCCCCTGTATCCTGTGCCTGTCCTTGATCTTGTTGACCCGGCTTTCCTGACCATCCTGATTTCCTCCAAACCTGACCCCGGCTTGTCCTGACTCTGATTCTACTACATATGCTTGATCTTCTGCTGCCAAACCTCTGCCTGAACTTAAACTATTCTTGCCTGATGTCTTTGATGCATCTGCCTTCCTGTATATAACCCGGCTTGTCTGACTCTGCACCAATCTTTTCAACCACACCAGCCTTCACTTAACTGCATCCGCAGTATCTGCAACCTGCATCATCTCTGCATCCGCAATATACCTGCATCCACAACGTGCCTGCGTCTGCAACCAACTAGCATCCACTGCTACTGCTGTTACCTGCTTCTACTTTCTACCTACTAACAGGGAACACCGCAGGCACTCCTACCTCACCGCGCTCTTGCGGCCGCTGTTGCAACCTCAGTGGTCCTTGAACCGGGGCTGTATGAGAAGCCTTCCTCTGCTCATCAGGCTTAACCTGAACACATGACACATGACACAGTGGCGGCTGGTGCTCAATATTGTTTGGGGGGGGCAAACTAAGACTCCCTGGCCAATTGGATCTCAGGACCCGCTTCCTGATTGGCCAGGAGGAGAATTAGGAAGACAATAGCGAATATTAATTTGCTATTGTCACACAACTGGGTGGGCTCTGCGCCCTGAGCCCACCATCTTTTTAAGTCAAATCGCTCTCTAGAGTCTCTCGCTCTAATCATGTTGAAATCCATACATGTAGATTAGGGGCCGGGCGCATGGATTAGGGGGTGGCGCCCCTGCGCCCTGCAAGGACGGGTCGCCACTGTGTACAACAGCATTGGGAAATGGTGATATCTTTCTGGATTCATACCCCAAGACATCATCCCACGAGGTTGTGCTCTCTGGTTCAAGTTCTGCTAGAGTCCCCAAAAGCCCTTTTGACCCACCTGTATTTAGGGGGTCCACGAGCTCTTGTAAGAGGACCGCTTAGCAGGGTGTTGGTGATTGGCCTCTTTGGTGAAGGGAAGGAGATAACATCCACCTTTGATCTTTTGGCTGTTGGAACCACACATCTTTCACTATTTTCTTTGTGAGATTTTTTTTTGTTTTCACGTTGGATTATATATGATTACTATACATTGGGGGGGGGGGGGGGGGGGGGTATTTAGGGCAAATCCACTCTGCACTGCAAATGCACTTGGAAGTGCAGTCACTGTAGATCTGAGGGGGACATACAAGAAAAAAAAAAACTGCAATTTGGCTTGCACATGATTGGATGATAAAATCAGCAGAGCTTCCCCTCATTTCAGATCTTCCCCCCAGATCTACAGCGACTGCACTTCCAAGTTCACTCGTAGAGCACATTGGATTTGCCTTAGTAAATCAACCCCATTGACGTTACACATTTTTTGTTAGCACAACACTTTTTGTTTACATATTTTGCTGATAAATATCCTCACTGTTGTGTTTGCAGCTTTTTCATTTTAAGATTTACACAAGCGCAGTCATTTTTTGATTTTCACTATAAAAGAGGTCATAATAATTAATAATAATACCAAGCACAATGTCTTATTGAAAGTTATCTTACATAGTTGTTGCTTTTACAAAGCACAATAAAAAAAAAAGGGAAGGAAGCGCGGTATGCCACCATAATTTTGCACTTTTAATTCCACCTTTAATAACCTCTTTTTTATTTTATTGAAAACACACTGTTCATGGAGTGAAGACATTTTTCAATAAAAGAAAAATAAAAAAATATTTGATTTAAACACATCTCTGAAATGGTGGTGTATGTGAGTTCTTCTAGTAGAGTACTTTTCTCTTCCTCTGTAATCGGTTTCCAGAGTTCAAAGATTTAGTGCGTGTGTCTGGCAGTTTTGCTCTCAAAATATTTCACAAAAAATTGCTAATTCTGTTCTCGGATTTCACAAGCTCCGTACATTTTGCCGGCTTGTAAATGGTTGTAAATCTGTGCTTCGTAAATATCCTAAAAACAGGAAAGCAGAGTCTGGTAGAAAACCAGCGCGGTTCCAAAACTGAATTATTTTGTAGCTTCTTAAATAACAGCTTCATTTCATTTTTTTTTTCTTTTCACAGAAATTGTTATTTCTTTTGTTTGTTTTTTTAACCACTTCAGTACCGGGCACTTTCCCCCCCCCCCTTCCTGCCCAGGCCAATTTTCAGCTTTCGGCGCTGTCACACTTTAAATGACAATTTGGCGGTCATACTACACTGTACCCAAACTACATTTTTATAATTTTCTTCCCACAAATAGAACTTTCTTTTGGTGGTATTTGATCACCTCTGCGGTTTTTAATTTTTGCGCTATAAATGAAAAAAGAGGGCCAATTAAAAAAAAAAAAACTGATAGGCACTGATAGGCGGCACTCATAGGCAGCACTGAAGGCACTGATAGGCAGCACTGACGGCATTGATAGGCGGCACTGATGGGCACTGATAGGTGCCACTGATGGCACTGATAGGCGGCACTGATGGGCACAAATAGGCGCCACTGATGGCACTGATAGGTGGCATTGATGGGCACAAATAGGCGCCACTGATGGCACTGATAGGTGGCATTGATGGGCACAAATAGGCGCCACTGATGGCACTGATAGGCGGCACTGATGGGCACTGATAGGCGCCACTGATGGCACTGATAGGTGGCACTGATGTGCACTAATAGGCGGCACTGATGGGCACTGACAGGTGGCACTGTATAGGCAGCACTGAAGAGGAGCTACTGACAGGCATTACTGATGGGGCACTGATTGGCACCTTTTGGGCACTGATCGGCACGGTTGTGGGCACTGACAGGCATTTATTATGGGGACAGGCTGGCAGGTGTTGGGCACTGATTGGCAACTGATGTGCACTTTTTAATGGGGGCTGTGCTGATAATCAATGTGCTGATTATCAGCACAGACCCCCCCTTCTGACAGGGAGAGCCACCGATTGGCTCTCCCTGTCAGCGTGAACCGAGGAAATCTTTTTACCGGCACCTCTTGGTTCACGCGATGATCAGCTGTGATTGGTCACAGCTGATGACGTGGTAAGAAGCCTCTAACTGACACACAGCACCTCCAATCTTCCTAGTGATTAGGAACGGTGATCTCTCTCCTTCTCCAGTCAGGCAAGCCCCCATACAGTTAGAAACACCTCACAGGGAACACATTTAACCCTTTGATTGCCCCCTGGTGTTAACCCCTTCCCTGCCAGTGACATTTATACAGTAATCAGTGAATTTTTATAGCACTGATCGCTGTATAAATGTCACTGATCCCAAAAAAGTGTCAAAAGTGGCCGATCTGTCCTCCGCAATGTTGCAGTCCCACTAAAAATCGCAGATCTCCGCCATTACTAGTAAAAAAAATAATGATAGAAATGCCATAAATCTATTCCCTATTTTGTAGATGCTATACACCAATCAATATACACTTTTTCTTTTACCAAAAATATGTAGAAGAATACGTATCGGCCTAAACTGATGAAGAAATTTGTTTTTTTATATTTTTTGGGGGGGATATTTTTTATAGCATAAAGTAAAAAATATCATTTTTTTTTCAAAATTTACGCTCTTTTTTGGTTTATAGCGCAAAAAATAAAAACCGCAGAGGTGATCAAATACCACCAAAAGAAATCTATTTGTGGGAAAAAAATTACGTTAATTTTGTTTGGGTACAACGTCGCACAACCGAGTAATTGTCAGTTAAAGTGACGCGGTGCCCTATTGCAAAAAATGGCCTGGTCATTAAGTGGGTAAATCCTTCCAGTCCTCAAAGTGGTTGTAAACCTAGTTACACCACTTTTACCTAGAGGTAAGCCTATAATGTAGGTACTGGAAATTTCTCCTAAACCTGCCTGGTTCCATGACCGGCAGCGACGAGTCATAGAGCTGGAGTCCATGGTCCTGGAAGGAAGAGGGGTGACAATGGATGCGGCCACCAGCGGGGACAGCGGGGACATTGCGGGCTTCGTTTGCAGGTAAGTGCAACACAATGGGCTAGTAAGCAACGCATACTAGCCCATTATGCTTTTACTTTGAAGGGGAAAAAAGAGGAAGTAAAACCCATTAGGGTTTACTTCCTCTTTAAGTGGTTTTAATAAATGGAGGTTTTTTATAATGGGAGATTCATTTTTTGCCTCTTCCGCTCTAGTCTTGGGACTATTATTGTTTATATTTAATTTGAGAAGGTAAAAAAAGTTCTCTATGCAATGCCTCCCTGCCCCCAATCATTTGCTAAGCCCCCTCCGATCTAGCGATGTTCACGATAGCCTCGGTTGTATGGCGACTCTCCTTTCTCATTGGCTGAAACAGCAGCAGGAGCCCATTGGCTCCCACTGTTGTCAATCACAGCCAGTGAGCCAATGAGGAGAGATCAGGGGGGTGGGGCCGAGCTGCGGCTCTATGTGTCTTATGGATGCACTCAGTAGTGCCTCCAGGGCAAGCAGATTTCTCTGGGGGCACTGCACGAGGGGGAGGAGCCAAGAACACCAGCGGGGGATCCAAAAAGAAGAAGATCGGGGCTGCTCTGTGCAAAACCACTGCACAGAACAGGTAAGTTTGTTATTTAAAAAAACAACAACGAAGCTTTAGTATCGCTTTAAGCCCAGATGGGTGAAACGCGTCAGTGAGTGAGTCTCTCGGGTAGGGATCGTTCAATACCGTTTTGAAAGGTGTGACATCTTTGGAGTACAACACTCTCTGATTATATTGGCCTCATTTGGCCATATAAACACTTCTGATATTTTTTAGTTAATCACAGTAAATGAAGCTCTATTTTAATTCATCAATGAAACTATAATTAAATCATTATTCACATTAATGAACAGAAAGTAATCATTGAGAAAATCTATATTATGATGAATTAACTGTTAAAATGATGATTCTTTCCTATTGATCTTATATTTATTTAGGAACCATTTTTCTTCTTCCTTTTTGTTTTATTTTATTCCTCGTTTTACCAGGATATAACAAATTGACAATTATTTTACAAAGCACTTAGGCCCCATTCACACCTGAGCAATTATCTTGCTTGTAGCTTGAAGCTCAAAAAATGCTGGAGGAGAAAAAAAATCAATTATTCTCTATGGAGACGGTTCACATTTCCACTCCAAGTCTCCTGAAGCCAAACGCCTGAAGCTCAAACAAGTTCTGGAGCTTTTTTTGTCACTCAAATCGGGCAGATTTGGGCGTTTTTGGCACGTTTGTGTTCCCATAGAAATTAATGGAAATGTGCCATTCGCGCGTATTTGTGTGATTTTCTGCTCAAATGAAAAAAAGTAAAAAAATAAAATAGCAATAATATATGAATAAATAAATGCAAAATAAATACACAACTAAAAATCATCATAAATAAGTAAAATAAATGAATAATATGTAATAATACATTAATAAATAATAATTAACCTTAAAAATATTAAATACATTATTATCATTATTATTATTAATAATAATAATAAAATAACAACACCCGAACTCGAACAAAAAAATACATTATTAGAGGGAATGTGCATGTGCGGAGTTCCTGAGATGGACGCCTAACTCGGAGCTCCGTCCTGCTCCGGCCTGCCCGTCATCACCACAACTACCAGATGGATCCTTGATCCACTTCCCCGAGCTACACAAGTGGCGAACCTGCCAGAGGAGGCCCCCACACCCAAGGGGAGCACCAAGAGCAGACGGGAGGGCCCCATGTCGACCCGGCCTATACAGCCTCGCGGCCCTGCTCCCGGTAAGGCCTACACAACCCCGTGGTTAGGGGTGGGCAAACTCCTGGTCCTCTCTTTGTGACTACCGGAGCAGCGGACATACCAGGGACCGCATCCCTGAAGCCGGGAGCGATCGTGATAGTTGGGGTGAGATCCACCAGACCCTGGTCTATCCAGTCTCCCCTCAAACCACACATGTGAGGTATCGCCGGAATCGGTAGAGCGAGAGCAATAATTATAGTCCTGGACCTCCTCTGTAACTTAAAACATGCAACCTGTAAATTTTTTTAAACGTCGCGTATGGAGATTTTTAAGGGTAAAAGTTTGTCGCCATTCCACGAGCGGGCGCAATTTTGAAACGTGGCATGTTTGGTAACAATTTACTCGACGTAACATTATCTTTCACAATATAAAAAAAAATTGGGCTAACGCTACTGTTGTCTTATTTTTTAATTCAAAAAAATACATTTTATTCTCTAGGGTGTTAGAAAAAAAACATGTATAATGTTTGGGGTTTCTAAGTAATTTTCTAGCAAAAAAAAACAGTTTTTAACTTGTAAACAACAAATCTTAGAAAGAGGCTTGGTCCTTAAGTGGTTAACAACCCACAGGTTCCTCCTGGTATGGACATTAGGGCATACTGTATAAATGGTGGAGGGACAAGGGCTTATACAGAATAGGCCACTATATGTCCTCTATGGGACCTCTGACGCTAAGACATTGTGTCCGTAAGCTGGATATGCCCTCTTCTGAAAGGTTTTGCCTACAGCAAATTCACCATATCTTATTATCCATTTGGGACTCAAAACATGACCCATAGAGAATTACTATGTATGAAAGATGGTGTTCTGAAGCCATGGATCAGGAATATCATTAATCTATGCAGCACTGGTGGAGAACCTAGAAAAACCCTCATATGCCCTGGACTGGGAACGTGATGTGGAGGTCAGTTGGGAAGTGGAAACCTGGTTCTCTATATTTCAACAAGCTTTTAAAGGCATGGTAAACACTTCTTTGACGGAAGCCAATCTAAAGATTATTACACGCTGGTATATGGTTCCCTCTCGCCTAGCCAATATATTCCCAAACATCTCCCCACTGTGCTTCAGAGGATGTGACATTTTGGGCTCATTCTTTCACACTTGGTGGGAGTGCCCTCAGATTCTTGGGTTCTGGAATAAGATTTTCTGCGCAAAGTAACCGGACAAGCTCTGCCAAAAACTCCCAAGTTGGCTCTACTGAATAGCAGGCCGGTCGGTTCTAGTAAACCCCTATGGAAACGTATCCATTTCATGTTGTTGGGAGCTAAGATGACAATTGCTCATGCCTGAAGGCGACCCTCAATATCCTCTGCTGCAGCAAAACAGAAAATATCATGGATAATGACCCAGCAGAAGACAGCCGAACACCTCTGACAAATTTGTAGCTGTCTGGGAACCCAGGCATAAATATTTTAAAGTGCCTTTGCGATAAACATCTGCAAACTATTACTTATAGACGTTCCATAGTGCCATTTTATTTTTTCTTTCTCTTTGACCTTTCTCTCTTCTTTTCCTTCTCTTGCTCATCCTGTCCAAAGATTTACCTTTCAGCACCCTCATTTGAATACTTAGAACTTGCACTCTGGGTAGTTCCTGTTAGTGATGTAACATAGGATAAGCTGTTAGATTGAAATTTTCAAACGTGGGGGAGATGGGCGGAGCCTAGTGGAGCAGACATGCATTGTTAGAGCTCCACACCGCTGAGGAGAGAAGAGAAGGACAAAGCGGAGCCTGCAGGCTCAAAAGGTATCCATTTGAACCTTTTTGCCCCAGGGAACAAACTGTAAAAGTTTGGGCAGGAAATATGGTACTGGGAGGAAACCGTGGCAGAAATAAAAATCACCTCACAAAGAGTTCACAGGCACTCACTGCAGCTGAAGCAGCTCCAGTCACCTCACAAGATACAGCATCAGGGCGCTCTCACAGACAGAAAATGTCACAGCAAGACTCTCCATTTGAGTCAGATACAGAACAAATCCTCTCACAAACTTCTCCACAAGCCTCTTCAGTATCCCCAGTAATATTATTACAATTTGAAAAGATGCTTCATAAGGCTTTAAAACAAACCTCAGACCAAATAACAAAAAGCCTAACCAAAGAAATAAGAGAGCTGGGAAACCGCACCGCAGCCTTAGAAATAAAAATGGATGAAATTGAAATTACAACCCAAGAAAATATAACAGAATTGGAACAATTAAAAGAAGAGAATTTAATACTTCAAACTAAGCTCGAAGATTACGAAAATAGAGCCAGACGTTCAAACTTGCGCATAAGGGGAATACCTGAAACTGTGACAGACCTGCAATCTACTATTACTGCTCTATTACAAGAACTAAAGCCAGATATCCCTATTGAACGTTTAGAACTGGACAGAGTACACAGAGCCCTCACAGCGAAAAAGAAAGATGGACCCCTACGTGATATAATCACAAAATTTCATTATTACAGAACGAAAGAACAAATACTAATTGCTGCAAGAGAAAAAAAGGAACTTAATTTTCAAGGACACAATTATCAAATTTTTGCTGACCTATCCCAACTTACTATTACTAAAAGACGATCCATGAAACCCCAACTAATGGAACTGCAACGCCACAACATTATGTATCAATGGGGCTTCCCCTTTTCAGTCAGATTTAACCACCAAGGTACAATTTACAGAAGCAGATCAGCAGATGAACTACAACAAACCCTTTTAAAATTAAATCTGACAGAACCCACAAGCAGCAACACTCCCACACGCAGAAGAATGGCATCATCTTCACCTTCAGGCAGCACCCAGAAAATTCCAGAACAAAATGGGAATCATCATTCTCACAAAAGAGGCCGTTATGCCACATCATCCATGGACCAAGAAGATTCAATGGACTGACATCCTAATTCCTGATATCTCTTCATTTATTATACTAAGAGATGGTTCTCTATAAAAAACCTGTATTTATACCTGAATGTAACTGCATTCTGATAGTCACACACTGTGTGGGTTCATGTTACATTCCAGTTATATTTCTTATTACTTCTGATTCATATAGCCTTAGAATATATAAGTGAAATAAGGAAATTCTTGTTCAGTTATATATTATCAGGTAATAACAATAGATTTATTACTTTTTAGGACAAATATGTTCAATAATCCAGAAGTAATGGAAGCTTTTTCTTTTTTTTTCTTAAAACAAATATATTATTACCTAACTAGTTCCTAGAATTATGTTTTTGTTTATTCTAATCTGAAGCAATACAACCTCAATTTTATGAGTTAACATATTTAAACAGTTACATATGAATAAAATATATAATTGTTTACTCTAAAAGGGTTAAAATCCCCAAATAATTCAAACTATCTTCATCAATACCAAAGTTATTAACAGTACCTTTCTAACTGAATTATTTAGCCTAGGGCAAGACTAACCATATACAACCACCCTGGAATAAATAATTTCAACAAAAACTATATTCTGCACTCCAATTAATGAAACATCATTTTGATGTCTTTTGACATAGCACTTCTCTCCTGTAAGCGGAAGATCCGTGTACACCCATTAGCCCTCCTCATTCTCCCAACCATATTATGTGGGAGTGTGACGAAGGCACTTATTCCCCTGAGAGAGATATTTATTCTCTTTCACGGGTAAATTGTGATTACTTGCAAAAAATAATTTATACAATGTATCATCTAATCTCATATGTTTTTTGTTTACTCTTTACTCCAGAATTCACTGGTTTCTTTTCTATCTTTTCATCTCTTCAGTCCACACAGGTTGATCTGCGCAGTCAGCTCTGCATAACAAAAAGTAAGTCAAAACTATTTGATCTATTGCCATGGCACCACTGAATATACTTTCCCTGAATGTTCAGGGAATAAATGTCCCTCAAAAAAGGACCAAAGCCTTCCGTACTTTCCATAACAAGAAGGCTCACATAGTATGCCTCCAAGAAACACACTTCACCAAAGATTCTACTCCAAAATATATTTCTTCTTTTTATCAACAAATTTACACGGCTTCTGCCAGTACCAAGCAAAGGGGAACTCTAATTGCATTTCACCGATCCACACCATTCACCTTGTCATCAGAAATTAAAGACCCAGAAGGTAGATACCTGATACTCATGGGTTATATAATGGATACAGCAATCACGGTGATTTCCTACTATGCTCCTAACAAACAACCTACACCATTCCTCTCACATATATTACAAGTGATTAATACACACAAAATAGGAACAGTGATAATGTGCGGGGATTCGAACCAGGTCCTCCTCCCATTTCTAGATAAATCACCTTTTACACCATCCAAAATAACCTCTAGATTACCTTTTTCTCAACTTCTTTCCAAATACAATCTGGTAGATTCGTGGAGAGAAAGTAACCCAATGAAAAAGAAATTCACTTATTTCTCGCACCCTCATCAAACCTTCACCAGAATAGATCATATTTTTCTAACAATAGGAATGTTACCAGAAATTATTGCATCAGATATAATTCCGATTCCGTGGTCTGACCATAATGCAGTATACACTACTATAGCCTCAGCCATACCAAAAGCGCATGACCCAACGTGGTACTTACCAGACATAATGCTCAAACACCCACTACATCAGATGGCCATTGAACAAGCTTTAAAGGAATACATATCAATTAATAATACAACAGACATCTCCCCAATAACACTGTGGGAAGCTCATAAGCCTGTCTTGCGCGGTACAATACAAAGACAAATGGCACTATTTAAACGGGAACGCAAAAATCTAGCAAAAAAACTAGAACTCAATTTTAATGCAGCCTACATATCATTCCAAGATAATCCATCTCAGAGTACAAAATCTCATCTGGAAAAATCTAGATTGGAATACGATCTATTTCTCACTGAGTCAGTTGATAAATCCCTCAAACGCTCCAAACACAATTTCTACATGAATACAAACAAACCAGGTACATATTTGACTCGGGCATTAAATTCAACTAACAAATCTTTCAAACCAATACATTTGAAGTTATCAAAAAATGTTTACACTTGTAATCCAGTTAAAATAGTCCATAAATTTCACTCACATCTCGCAACTTTATACAAGACAAACAATGAATTTAATCCTACAGAGGCTGAATCCTTCTTCTCAAAAATAACCTTACCTTAGTTATCTCAGAATCAAAAAAGCAGTTTGGATGAGCCTATAACTATAGATGAAGTTGCTAACGCCATAAAAGACCTAAAACTTAACAAAAGACCAGGCCCAGACGGCTACTCGGCTTTATACTATAAAACATTCTCAGAAATACTCTCTCCCATTCTCACTGAAACTTTTAACAAACTTCTAGATGGACATTCTTTTCGGCAAGAAACACTAATGGCAATTGTTTGTATGATCCCAAAACCCCTTTCTGATGATACTTCCTGTGTGAATTATCGGCCTATCTCTCTGTTAAACCTTGATATTAAATTATTAGCAAAAATAATAGCAAAACGCCTCAATAGCATTATAGGAAAATTAATACATAGAGATCAAGTAGGCTTCATGCCAAATAGACAGGCAGGCGATAATATACGCAGGGCAGTGTTATTGGCACATATTGCTAAAAAACGGAAAATCCCTTTTATGTTTTCTATCTCTCGATATTAAGAGGGCATTTGACACAGTATTCTGGCAATATATGCAATATTCATTACAAAAATGGGGTTTTGGACCCCACTTTTTAACATGGATCAAAGCATTATATAATAAACCCAAAGCCTATATAAAATATGCTGGATACAAATCTGATGCCTTTAATATCAAAAGAGGTACCCGACAGGGTTGCCCATTATCTCCCTTATTATTTGCCCTTATACTCGAACCCATGGCCCAATACATCAGAACAACCAAACTATAACTGGCATTGAAGTAGGAGGTATTACACACAAATTATGTATATTTGCAGACGATATATTACTTTTTCTATCATCACCACAGGTCTCTGGTCCTAACTTAATACCAGCTCTTGATGGATTTGCAGCCCTATCCGGCCTTATGATTAATCCTAAGAAATGCCTAGTGCTTAATATTTCACTCACAAACATGGAATTGATCCCGGCTAGGGCTGCACTCCCATTCACATGGGCAGAAAAATCAATCCCATATCTTGGAATTCATTTAACAGCATCTCATTCTGACTTATTCTCAACCAATTATCCTCCTGTATTAAGACAGATCACAAATCTAATAAAACAATGGTCGCAACTTCCTTTATCCTGGATAGGGAAGATTAATGCAATCAAAATGACTATTCTACCCAAATTGCTTTATCTATTCAGAGTCCTCCCTATTCCAATTCCTTCCTATTTTTTGAGAATAGTACAAAAAAGAGCAACTTCGTTTATATGGGGCTCTTCTAAACCACGTATACCTATACACACACTACATCTTCCCAAAAATAAAGGAGGCCTGGGATACCCTAATTTTACTAACTACTACAGAGCAGCACATTTGGCCAGTCTGTCCAAATACCATGCAAAACAGGAAATCCCATTATGGGTATTTATAGAGGCTTCAGAAAATGACCCTCTATTAATATCAAACTTATTATGGCTTGATCCTAAAGACCGCTTTAAAATTCATAATCCCATAACTAAACACTTCTTATCTCTCTGGGATAAACTAAAAACCAAATATCAGTTACAATCTCCACACAATCCTCTCCTTTCTTTTATCAGAAATCCGGCCTTTTATCCGGCATGGATCTACCCAAATTCTTTTAAAGCTTGGACAACATCAGGCATTCAGACACTAAATGACTTCATAGCATCTAAATCATTCCTTTCATTCCCATCGCTTAGAGAAAAATATGATCTACCAAACTCTGAGATATTTAGATATCTCCAAATCAAAAATTTCTATACACCGTTCCTAAAGGGGGATACACCATTATCCCAATTATCCATTTTTGAATCAATCTGTAGAAAAGATCCATTTGCTAAAGGTACAATTTCATCACTTTATAATCAATTATATGGAGTAGCAAATCTTAATAAACCCTCTTACGTTCAGAGGTGGGAGGAGGACCTGGGACGAACTTTAGAAGACACGGACTGGTCTAACATATGGCTCACATCTAAGTCATCTTCACCCATCATCTTAGCACTGGAGACAAATTATAAAGTCCTAACTCGCTTACAAACTTATGATCCAACTAATAACGGCTGCAAAACAAACAGTGGCCAAGGCATGGAAATCTCCTACATTGGTACTAGCAGAAACAATTCACAGAATGAATAATACAATGTCCCATGCTAAGATGGTAGCCATCGATCAAAATCAAATTCCAAAATTTGAAAAACTTTGGCATCCTTGGATAAAACAACAGTTCCTGTCAAACTTCAATGACTCTGTCCTGTTGCCATGGTAACAGATTAAATGACTTACAGAGACACCCATTCTAAGGCTTCAAAGAGAACTAAAAAGAATAATAAACTGACGAGCGGGACAACCTTGTGGACCATACCTCTACCTTTCTACCCTTTTTCTTCTTTCTCTTTCCTTTTCTCCACCTTACGATTAAAGCTCATTATCAGAATTTATTTGACCTATATACACTCTACCTGTAAACAATATGTATAGTAGGTATAAATCATTTAAATACCTACAAAAGTAACTAAGGAAATGATATATATCTTTAATTTAGGTTTACGTGAACCCAATGTTCAATATTTGAAATTTCATGATATTTACCTATATAAACCCTACTGTAAAACAATGAGCTTACTTTATAGATCCTTGTAAACTTACTTTATGTATCTTTATAATATTGTATACTCAATAAACTTCTTTTGACAAGGAAATTTTCAAACGTGGTCTCTAACTGCTTTGAATTATGACCTCTAGTTCAGCCCTCTTCTCTTCTTCTGTTGTTCATAGAACTGGATGGGTACTGCGTAATGGTGTTTCGTTATAAGGAATCTTTCTCGGGGTCTGGTGTGCTCTCTATTCCCTTTGACACAGTTGGATCCTATATGGGGTGTCAGAGTGGGATGGACACTGCCCATTCTCTGATACAATTCCTTCTTGTTTTTTTAATTTAATTATTTCTCCTGGTCTTATCTCACAGTACTCACTTCATGGCTGAGCTGAGCTGTTACCTTTTGTGTGCATATGTTACTTATCCTACAATGTCACAGAGGGACAGTCAATGCTACTAATTTGTGTTGTTTATGCATTGTTAAAATTCAATAAAAAAACTTTGAAACAGAAAAATACATTAATAATAATAATAATAATAATAATATTTTTTGTGTTAGGGTGTTAAGTTATTTATTATTATTTTATTTTTTAAGGGGTAAGGCTTAAAGTTAAGGGTTAATCATTTATTTATTGTTACTTAGTATTAATTTTTGGATTTATTTATTTTTTATTTATGATTTTTATTTATTTGTGTATTTATTTTACATTTATTTATTATGATTTGTATAATAATAATAATAATAATATAATAATAATAATAATAATAAATAACATTAAAAATAAACCTAAACTGAACTCGAACCCCTTACCCTATCGAAAAAACATTATAATAAATGAATAATATTAAAAGAAGAAATAAAAGCTAATGGAAAAGCTATAAAAGCTGAAATACCTAGCAACAAATGATGCAACAGATAATAGTTTCCTCTATTGGCTAATAAAAAAAAAAAAAAAAACGCCAAAGCCGAAAAACGCTGCATACAAACGCTCCAAAACGCGCAAAAACGCCAGAAAAAACGCTGGAAAAGCGCTCAAAGACGCCGCGCTCTGCTGTGAATGCAGCCTTAATATCCAGAATGAATACCATCAAACAGGACAACAATCCAATATACGGTATATGTATCAGTCCATAGTATAATAAATGGTAATATAAAGAGGACCTCCTGATTAGAGTCGGGTGAACAGTTTGAGCCGAGCGAACCACAATGCACTGCATTCTGCACAGTGCATTTTAAGCTCTAATTGGGCAAAACTTTGTCCAGTCAGGGATTAGTGAATAGCTGGTTGTTAAGGAGCACGGCCGTTGCATGCTTGACAACCGATGAGTCCCCCGGCAATATAATAATGTAAAAAAAAAACGGAGTGGGGGTCCCCCCAATCCATACCAGACCGTCTGGTATGGATTTAAAAATAAATATATATATGGTGCGGGGTCCCCCTAAAATCCATACCAGACCTTATCTGAGCATGCATCCCTGCAGGTTAGGAAAGAAGGGGGTGCTTTGCCTTCTCCACCATCTGGCAGTTCTGAAATAGGTACAGTAAGGGGCGGGGCCATCCCGGTGGCACCACCCCCATGTGATGTCATCGATCCAGCATGAATGGCCAATAACTTGCATATGGCACGTGGCTTTGAAATCGTCCGATTTCAAGTGAAGTTTCATGATTTCGAAGGGAAATTGTCAAAAACAGTGCAGGAACTCCTTTTTCAAATCGGTGCGGCACTGAAAAGTCAGTGTCGCACCGATTTGAACAGTTCCATTGCTGACAATAGGGTGCAACTTGTCGTGCGATTTGGACCTGTCAAAATTGCATGGCAAGTTGCACCGGTGTAAACCCAGGCTTAGTGCCCAAGGGAGAGAGCATCATTGGTTGTATCCTCGAATCAGGTGACCATCAGTTTTCTTTAAGGGGTAATTTCACCTTTACAGGTGAACATACAGTGGACCCCTCCCCATCCAACCTGGTCCCACTATACCAGAGTCCTGCGATCCCCTTCTGTCAGGGCACTGGGACGCCGCTTCACTGGTCCTGGGATCTGTGGTGGCTGGTGCTCCAGCTGGGGCGGGGTGACAGCAAACGAACCACCCTAAGCACCCCCTCCCCCTGGGTGGTACTCATACGGTTGAGCGGTGATGCAGAGCAGAGAGAACGCTCTGATGACAGTGGCCATCTTCCCTTCCGGATCTTCCCGTACATCCTCACTGCCCCTCTCCCCGGTACCAACCAGTACAATCGCGTCTCTTCTCGGCCAATCACACTCCTCCCGCTTCCTGATGGTAGGAGAAGCAGGAAGACAAGAGTGAATATTAATTCGCGATTGTCACACAACTGGGTGGGGCACCGCGCCCCGAGCCCACCCTTTTTTTTAAGCCGCTATCAAAGCAACCTGGGCTTCCATAACAACTCAGCAGTGCCACAGGCGGATCACCTCCATGCCACACCTCATTGATGCCGTAATTCATGCCAAAGGAGCCCAAACCGAGTATTGAGTGCATACTATACTGTACACGGACAGGCTTTTCACTAAGCCAACATTTCTATATTAAAAATATTTTTTTAAAAAGGTCTTATGTAATATTTTATTTTTCTGAGATACTAAATTTGGGGTTTTCACTAGCTGTAAGCCATAATCATCAAAATAAAAAAAAAGAAATGCTTGAAATATATCACTCTGTGTGTAATGCATCTATATAAAATATATTAGTTTAATTTTTTGAATTGAATTACTAAAAATAAATACATTTTTGATGATTTTCTAATTTTATGAGATGCACCTGTATATGAAATAATAACGATGCCATTAATGCCGCGTACACACGACCAGACTTTCCGTCAGAGTAGACTCTGACGGTCTTCTGATGGAGTTCCACTGAAACGGACTTGCCTACACACAATCACACCAAAGTCCGTTCGTTTAGAACGTGATGATGTACGACGGGACTAGAAAAGGGAAGTTCAATAGCCAGTAGCCAATAGCTGCCCTTGCGTCGTTTCTGGTCCGTCGGACTAGCATACAGACGAGCGGTTTTCCCGATAGGAGTTGAGTCCGTCGGAAAGATTTGAAACATGTTCTATTTCTAAAGTCCGTCAGAATTTTAGAAAGGAAAAAGTCAAATGAAGCCCACACACGATCGGAATGTCCGACGGAATGATTCCGTCTGACCTTTTCTGCCGGAAAGTCCGGTCGTGTGTACACGGCATAATGCATTTGACCACTTTACCAGCTATGTGCCACGTGCTTCAGCTAAAGTCCCAGACCTTTTCCTTTTAAAATTCAGATTTAGGGATGGAGGGGCATGACTACAGTATGTCATAAGCCTCATTTAACCACTTCTGGACCTCCACATGCTGATATACGTCCTAACTTTGAAGAGGAATATCGTTATGGCAGCAGCTAACTGCTCTTCTTCGGCCAGCGGTCTGGTTTCCGATAATGGTGGTCTCTGCGGCGGATTCGCCGCAAGATCACTTTTATCGGTGACCCCCTCCCCTCCCGGCGTGGCATCAGCAGCAGCGGAGGGGATCGGATCCTTTCTCATGCTGGGTATGGAGACGAGTGAGGGGAAGATGGCCCCCACCCATCTCCATACAATTGCAGGGTGGAAGCGACGTCAAAACGTCACTTCCGCCCATAGCTCTTAAAGGGCCTTTTTTTTAATGAAAAAATTGTTTTTTATTGCATTTTAGTGTAAATATGAGATCTGAGGTCTTTTTGACCCCACATCTCATATTTAACCCTTTCATGACTAAAATCTGTATTTTTTGCTAGAAAATTACTTAAAACCCCCAAACATTATGTATATTTTTTTAGCAGAGAATCTAGAGAATAAAATGGCTATTGTTGCAATATTTTATGTCACACGGTATTTGTGCAGCGGTCTTTTAAACACAACTTTTTTGGGAAAAAGACACTTTCATGAATTTAAAAAAACAAACCAGTAAAGTTAGCCCAATTTTTTTGTATAATGTGAAAGATGATGTTACACCGAGTAAATAGATACCAAACATGTCACGCTTTAAAATTGCGCACACTCGTGGAATGGCGACAAATTACGATACCTAAAAATCGCCATAGGCAACATTTTAAAAAAAAATAACGGTTACCAGGTTAGAGTTACAGAGGAGGTCTAGTGCTAGAATTATTGCTCTCGCTCTGACGATCGTGGCGATACCTCAAATGTGTGATTTGAACACCGTTTACATATGCGGGCGCAACTTCCTTATGCGTTTTCGTTGCTGCCCGAGCTCGCGGGGACCGGGGAGCTTTAACATTTTTTTTTTTTTTTACATTTCATTTATTTTTATTTTTTTACATTGTGTTTTTCTAAAAAAAAAAATTTGATCGCTTTTATTGCTGTCACAAGTAAATGTAAACATCCCTTGTGACAGTAATAGGTGGTGACAGGTAGTCTTTATGGAGGGATCGGGGGTCTAAAAGACCTCCAATCCCTCCTTTGCACTTCAAAGTATTCAGATCGCTGTTTTTGGCAATTCTGAATACTGTATATTTTTTAAAAACTGGCGCCATTGGCAGCCGAGTAAACAGGAAGTGACGTTGTGACGTCACTTCCGTGTTTACAGAGAGAAGACTGGAATTAAGCCGTTTCTGGCTTCTGCCAGTCTCTCTCTAACCGCCGCTAGAGGCGGATCAATGATCGGGACTCCCGGTGGGTCGGGAAGCCCGGTAAGAGCGACGGAAGACGGCGGGAGGGGGGATGTCCCCTCCCGCTCCTCCGGTATAACAACCGAGCGGCTTTTAGCCGCATCGGTTGTTATCTCTGGATAGCCGATCGCCGGCTCTAAAAAACGGTACTGGGATGATGCCTGGGATGATGCCTGCAGCCTGCAACTGTGTTTAAACCACACATGTGAGGTATCGCCGTGATCGGTAGAGCGAGAGCAATAATTCTAGCCCTAGGCCTCCTCTGTAACTCAAAACATGCAACCTGTAGAATTTTTTTAAACCTCGTCTGTGGAGATCTTTAAGGGTAAAAGTTTGTCGCCATTCCACGAGCGGGCGCAATTTTGAAGCGTGACATGTTGGGTATCAATTTACTCAGTGTAACATTATCTTTCACAATATTAAAAAAAATTGGGCTAACTTTACTGTTGTCTTATTTTTTAATTCAAAAAAGTGTATTTTTTTAAG
This sequence comes from Aquarana catesbeiana, assembly GCF_042186555.1. Lineage (NCBI taxonomy): Eukaryota > Metazoa > Chordata > Amphibia > Anura > Ranidae > Aquarana > Aquarana catesbeiana. The sequence continues at coordinate 16,045,410 of NC_133336.1, forward strand.
TGCGCTTGTAAGACCGCTGTGAAAATACGGTGTGACAGAATTGCAACGACCACCATTTTATTCTCTAGGGTGTAAAAAGTATAATGTTTGGGGGTTCTAAGCAATTTTCTAGCAAAAAAAAACAGTTTTTAACTTGTAAACACCAAATCTCAAAAAGAGGCTCCTTAAAGTCCCCCCCAAAAAAACCCTCATATACCCACATATAAGAACAGGTAATCTGCAACATGTTGCATTTTTGTTATTGGGTTTAATAACATTTAAATGGCTTTTGCACAGACCCCATATGTTAATATATATATTTTTGAAATGGAATTGTAATTTTCTGTTACAATATCATAGATCTGGATATTTAACACACATACAGATCATTTTTAATACTATTCTTCCGTTGAAAGGAATTCTTTTCTGCTTAATAACAGGGAGAATTTGGCAGACATTTAACTTGTGAAGCAAAGTAAGAAAGGCAAACAAGAAGTGCCCTTCAAAGAGTCAAGTGCCAAATGAAAACCGTAATAGGGTTTGCACAGTTATCTGAGGCTGCCATATATTACTTAATTAGATATTAACCCCTCCAAAACCTGTATCATCCTCAAGGCATGGAAAGCCAATGAGATATACGACAATAATTAAAAGAATTCTGCCACCATGTCATGGTCTCCCAATAACGGCCCCGCTCTGTTGTCTATTTAATATAAATTACGGGAAACCTTTTGGACGATACCCTCTATTTATTGAATTGTCCAACAGTAATGTAATGGCATCTTAATGGCTAAAAAGAATGGATTGCCGCAAAGGTAATGTCTTTGTGATAGTAGATCCAATAAAGTATCGGAATGGGTGCAGGCTCGCCAAGTAATGAAACTGTCAAACAGAAGGCTTGGAATTGGGGGACGAGTTACTGTAACACAGCATGACCTTGGTCCAGCTGTACTATATGTTTAGGTTTAGGTACCATCTTCTGTTCTTACCAAAGAACTTCTCTAAATGATAATAACTTGGAGCAATTTCCCCCAAAAAATTCTATCAAGGATGTCTTAACAAAAATGGGCCCTAAGGCTGTATCTTGGATTTGACTTTTGGTCTTCTCAACCATATCCTGGGCAGTAATGGGCAACGTAAATTATAGTTGCCCATTATGGGTCTTTTTTTTTTATCAATGTTTTTTCATAACCACTTCTATACCGGGCACTTTCCCCCCTTCCTGCCCAGGCCAATTTTCATCTTTCAGCGCTGTGTTTACATGACACTTGCGCGGTCATGCTATGCTGTACCCAAACAACATTTTTATCAATTTATTTCCACAAATAGAGCTTTCTTTTAGTGGTATTCGATAGGGTTGTCCCGATACCACTTTTTTAGGACCGAGTACAAGTAGCGATACTTTTTTTCAAGTACTCGCCGATACCGATTACCGATACTTTTTTTTTAATGTCACGTGACAGTTTTTTTTTTGCTATTTTTTTTTTTTGGGGGGGGGGGGTGAACGTTGTATGTGTGTGTGTTTTTTTGTTTTTTTTTACAATTTTTATTTTTTACAATAATATTTTTTTATTCTTTATTGTTTTTTTTGTTTTTTTTTTTTAATCAGCCCTTTTGGGGGGCTTTGGTGAGATATCAGGGGTCTTAACAGACCTCTGATATCTCCCCCTTGAGACAGAGAAAGAGACAGAGGATAGAGATTCCCCAGTCCCTTTCTCTGCAGCGTCAGCTGCACTGAGAATGAATAGAGAGAAGACAGCGGCTCCTCTCCATTCATAAACTGACACATTGTAATCACAAGAGATTACAATGTTTCAGTTATGTGAATGGACAGAGTCAGCTGACTCTCTCCATACACAAAGGAAGGAGGAGGAGGGGGACGGAGGAACGGAGGGGGAGAACGGAGGGGACAGATAAGGAGAGAGGAACAAAGGGGGAGTACGGAGGGGGGCAGATAAGGAGAGAAGAATGCAGGGGACAGCGGAGAGGCACAGAGGAACGGAGGGGGCATGGAGGAGGATGCAGTGACATACAGCGGTGAGCGATCACTGCTGTATGTCACTAAAGCTGGTGAAAGCCGCTGGGGGGAGAATCTTGTAACTCCCCCACGCGCCGATCACAGCTGACAGTCCAGGTATCGGCGGAAGCATCGGGAGCATTTGTCCGAGTACAAGTACTTGGGCAAATGCTCGGTATCGGTGCCGATACCGATACTAGTATCGGTATCGGGACAACCCTAGTATCCGATCACCTCTGCAGTTTTTATTTTTTGCTAAACAAATTAAAAAATTTTTTTTCTTCGTTTCTGTTATAAAATTTTGTAAATAAGTAAGTTTTCTCCTTCGCTGATGAGGCTGCACTGACGGGCACTGATCAGATGGCAGTGATGAGCACGGATGAGGTGGCACCAATGAGGTGGCACTGATGAGGTGGCACTGATGGGCACTGATAGGTGGCACTGATATGCAGCACTGAGGGGCACTCATAGGCGGCACAGATGGGCACTCATAGGTGGCACAGATGGGCACTCATAGGCGGCACAGATTGGTACTGAAAGGCTGCACTGATGCGTACTTATGGGTGGCACTGATGGGCACTGATTGGTGGGCACTGATAGGCATGGATGGGTACTGATAGGTAGCACTGATGGACACTGATGAGTGGCACTGATTGACACTGATAGATGGCACTGATTGACATCACTGATTAGGAGGCACTGGCAGGTATTGCTGGTGGGCATTGATTGGCATCATGTGTGGGCACACATTGGCATCATGTGTGGGCACACATTGCCACCCAGGTGGTATCCCTGGTGGTCCTGGGTGGGCATTCAAGGGGGGGCTGTGCTGATAAACAATCAGCACAAACCCCCCTGTCAGAGGAGCAGCCGATCGGCTCTCCTCTACTTGCGTCTGTCAGACACGAGTGAGGAAAAGCCGATAAAAGATTACATCGTGATCAGCTGTGATTGGACACAGCTGATCACATGGTAAAGAGTCTCCGTCAGATGCTCTTTAACTAGATCGGAGTTGTGGTGTGTCAGACTGACACGCCGCAACAACGATCGCCGCGAAGCGTGCCCCCGGGGGCACGCAGCGTCTTGTTATCCTGACCACGTCATATGACGTCCCGTCAGGATAACACAACCACTTTGCCGATGTCATTTTGCTATATGGCGGGCAGCAAGTGGTTAAGATTCACCCATTTTCCATATTCAGTCAGAAACATTGGTGAATCTTCCGTGAAAGTTGTCTTATTATTGGGAGAAAAAAAAATATACCCCTTAATATGATAAAGAACTGAACTGTGTGCAATGTCTACTTGAAGCCTAAGACATCAAAGGAGGGCATTTTGGAGGAAATGTTTAGTAAAGTAGTATTAAACCACTTGACGTCATTTGTTTGATGTTTGGGGTTATAGCAGCAGCTAGCTGCCATATCTACGGTATTTTTTTTTTTGCTATGTCTGATTCTCTTTTAGATTAAAGTAGTCCCGCGGAATCACTTTTAAAAGCGGTGGGGGGGAGGGGTGCTTCCCAATCGTTCCTGGACCTACCTGACTGATCAGTGAAGCCCGGGAGCGATCTGATGCTGGCGGTAGCTGGGTATGGAGAAGAGTGAGGCCAAGATGGCCGAAAATTTGTCTCTATGCCCTTGGAGGACTGGAGCGCCATCATGATGTCACTTCCTGTTCCCGAGCCCTTTTAATTTTTTTTTTTATTAAAGCAAAAGTTCAAAAAACATTTTTGATCTTTTGCTTTTAAAGGTAAATGAGAGATTTGGGGTCTTTTTTAAACCAGATTTCTAAATAAAGAGGACCTGTCATCCTTATTTCTATTACAATGGATGTTTACATTCCTTAGAATAGGAATAAAAGTAATAAAAAAAATATAAATAAATAAAGGGACAGTGTAAAAAATAAAAAGTAAAATAAATAGGAAAAATGTTTTTAAAGTGCCCATCCCTCTGTGGCTGCGCGCACAAGTGAATGCATACGTGCAGGCCTATGTAGACAGTGTTCAAACCACACATGTGAGGTATCGCCGTGAACGTTATTGCAAGAGCAAAAACTCTCATGCTAGACCGCCTCTGAAACTCTAAATCAGGTAACCTGTAAACATTTTTAAAGTGTCGCCTATGAAGATTTTTAAGTAATGTAGTTTGTCGCCATTTCACGAGCGTGTGCAATTATAAAGCGTGACATGCTAGGTACCGATTTACTGGGCGGAACATCTTTCACATTATACAGAAAAATCGGGGTAAATGTTGTATTTTTTTGTTTTTCTTTTAATTCAGTAAAGTGTATTTTTTCCCAAAAAATTGCGCTTGAAAATCTGCTGCGCAAATACACTGTGACATAAATAATGGCAACAATTTTATTATCAAGTCTCTCTGCTAAAAAAATATATATATAAAGTTTGGGGGTTCTAAGTAATTCTCTAGCAAAAAATACTGATTTAAACTTTTAAATAAAAAGTTTCAGAAAAGGCCTGGTCTTCAAGTGGTTAAAGTATCAGCTAGTAATTAATTTGTCTTTAACTATATGTAATTAGCAGCACTTTTAAAGTATTTTGCTTTATTTTAAGTACTTATATAGTACCGTCAATTTTCACAATGCATATATATATATATATATATATATATATATATATATATACAAATTTGCCCCAATTGAAGGCCATTCGGTCGAAACGCGTCGGTCTCGTTTCCCACATTGCTTTTACTTTTTATCTTGCTTGTGATCACTTTTTATATTATAAATTTGTACATTCACATCAGTCCCTGCCATGAAGGAGCTTACAATCTAAGGTCCCTAACTTACATTAGTACATACTAGGGCCAGTTTAGACAGAAGCCAATTAACCTACCAGCATGTTATTGGAGCGTGGAACCGGAGTACTCAGAGGAAACCCACAAAGGTACAGGGAAAACATGCAAATGCCAGGCAGGTAATGCCATTGTTGGGATTCGGACCAGTGTGCCTAGTGCTGCCAGGCAGCAGTGCTAAGCACTTAGCCTCTGTGTTTCCCGACTCGCTCCGAATATGCATTTTAACTCTTTAGATAAAGGAAAGAGAGAGCGCACAGGCTCCTAGTGCAGTATCCTTTTTATTACCGTAATAAAACCAAATTAACCACTTAAGGACCGGAATATTTTCCCCCTTCCCGACCAGGCCATTTTTGGTGATACGTCTCTGTGTTGCTTTAACTGACAATTGCGCGGTCGTGCGACGACGTACCAAAACAACATTGACGTGCTTTTTTTCCCACAAATAGAGCTTTCTTTTGGTGGTATTTGATCACCTCTGTGGTTTTTATTTTTTGCGCTATAAACAAAAAAAGAGCGACAATTTTAAAAGAACTTTTTTTTTTACTTTTTGATATAATAACTATCCCCAAAAGATGTAAAAAAAAACAAATTTCTTCATCAGTTTAGGCCAATATGTATTCTGATACATATTTTTGGCAAAAAAAAAATCAGAATAAGCCTATATTGACTGGTTTGCACAAAAGTTATAGCATCTACAAAATAGAGGATAGATTTACGGTATTTTTAATTTTTTTTACTAGTAATGGTGGAGATCAGTGATTTTTAGCGGGACTGCGACATTGCGGCGGACAGATCAGACACCTAACTGACATTTTTGACACTAACGGAAACAAATTGTCAAAAAGAACGAAAATACGAAAACAATTCAACCTATGAGTTTAACGATAACATTTGGACTGAAATTGGGAGGAGTTGTTTTTTTTTTTTTTCTCCTCCTCTGGGAGGCACAGTGGAGAGATGATTGATGCCATTAAATAAAGAGGATGTGTTATATTAGTAAATTAGGCACGGGATGGGCAACACGTAATGGAATCACATAAAGAAGGGTAGATTGAAATGAAAGGTGCAATGGGGTTCCAAAAATAAATAAAAAACTTCAAAAAATATTAGCATCAGCTTTTTATAAGTAAATTAAAATTTAATTACATTTTCAAAAAGTTCCAACCTTTTGATTTCAAGCTTTTTTTTTATTTTTATAAACTATTAGCACTTTTCCAAAAACTTTATAAATGAATCATCCCAGTGCAGCCACACCATCTTAGCGGACAGATGTCACCATCCCTAGCAAAATGTAATTATTTTAGAGCTTTTTTTTGCCTGGAAGGAAAAATATGTCAAGAGCTATTATTTTATTTTGGCCCAAAATTGAAAGTTAAAAAAGGGAATCTTCCTACTGGTTTTCTGCATACCAGGTGTGCTTTAATTATTCATTGAAAATTGAATTGGTAATAAGTCAAGAACTGCTGATTAGAGCAGAAAAAGCTCAGTGTGGGAGGACAGTCTCCACTGATAGTGAAAAACATCACAGAGTCTTAAGACAAACGTTTGGCGTGAAGAGCGAACCCGAGTGCCAATACATTCAGAGTGATAGACACTGTGCTGGCAACAAAACTTGTGCAGGAAAAGTTTTACTTTCCATGCCAAAGTTTGGGTAAAGTTACTAAGTGACACGGACAGAATCACTCAAAACATTTTGTAACACTGACAAAACTATCAAAAAAACATTTTTTTATAAGAAATTTAAATCTCTTGTAATTCTTTTTTGTACAGTCTACTACTTCTACAGATTAGTAAAACGTGCAAATTATTATTTTTTTCTATCTATTCTTATTTGTAGTATTGTAGTATTTATTTGCTTCAAATATGTCTTATTTCCATAAAATGATTATCATTATTATTATTATTATTATTATTATGAATATTATTTATTTATTGTTTATATTTTTTATATTATTATTATAATATAAAGTAGTAGAAGTAGTAGACTGTACAGAATCACTCAAAACATTTTGTACCACTGACAAAACTATAAAAAAAAAACTGTTTATTATAAGAAATTTAAATCTCTTGTAATTTTTTTTTTGTACAGTCAACTACTTCTACAGATTAGTAAAACGTGAAAATTATTTTTTTTCCTATCTATTCTTATTTGTAGTATTGTAGTATTTTGCTTCAAATATGTCTTATTCCCATACAATGATTATCATTATTATTATTATTATTATTGTTATTATTATTTATTTATTTTTTATATTTTTTATATTATTATTATTATAATATAAAGTAGTAGAAGTAGTAGACTGTACAGAATCACTCAAAACATTTTGTACCACTGACAAAACTATAAAAAAAACTGTTTATTATAAGAAATTTAAATCTCTTGTAATTTTTTTTTTTTTTTTACAGTCTACTACTTCTACAGATTAGTAAAACGTGCAAATTATTATTTTTTCTATCTATTCTTATTTGTAGTATTGTAGTATTTATTTGCTTCAAATATGTCTTATTCCCATAAAATGATTATCATTATTATTATTATTATTATTATTGTTATTATTATTTATTTATTTTTTATATTTTTTATATTATTATTATAATATAAAGTAGTAGAAGTAGTAGACTGTACAGAATTACTCAAAACATTTTGTACCACTGACAAAACTATAAAAAAAAACTGTTTATTATAAGAAATTTAAATCTCTTGTAATTTTTTTTTTTTTTGTACAGTCTACTACTTCTACAGATTAGTAAAACGTGCAAATTATTATTTTTTCTATCTATTCTTATTTGTAGCATTGTAGTATTTTGCTTCAAATATGTCTTATTCCCATAAAATGATTATCATTATTATTATTATTATTATTGTTATTATTATTTATTTATTTTTTATATTTTTTATATTATTATTATAATGATTAAGTCAAAACTCCAGTCAAAAATAAAAATGAATAGCCCATTAGAACACACAATAAGAAAAAAACATTTACTAGGCATGTGCACTGCCAAAAAAAATTTTTTTTTTTTTTTTTTCGCGTTTTGGATCATTCATTATGATTGCAATTCGTAAATACGTTAATTTGAAAATTTGAAAATAAGAAAGAAAATTTTGAAAGAATAACTAACTATTAATAACTTAACTAACTATTAATAACTTAACTATTACTAACTATTAAATTATTATAGGTATTGGAATTTCCTTTCAAATTTGGCTGTTAGTGAATGTAATGAATGCAAATTAATCCGAAGTTACAAATTATCCAAAATGAGGAATGCCGTATCTAAACAAATGGAACGGAACTGATTTATAATAAGTAATAATAATAAAAAAGTTTTTATTATTATTATTGTTATTTATTATCATTAATTTGTTACGTTCCATTCGTTTAGATGCGGCATTCGTTATTTTGAATAATTTGTAACTTCAGATAAATTCGTATTCATTACGTTCACTAACAGCCAAATTTGAAAGGAAATTCTAATACCTATACCTAATTTAATAGTTAGTAATACTTAAGTTATTATTAGTTAGTTATTATTTCAGATTTTTGGATTTTTGAATTTTGAATTTACGAATTTTTGAATTTACGCATTTTAGAATTGACAAATTTATGAATTTTCACATTTACAAATATTCAGAAAAATGTGTTAAATGGGTTTTCGTTAATTCGGATATTTCCGAATGAATTTGTTGAAATTTGTTAAAAAACTAATTCGGAACGAAACGAATTGCACTATTTGTGCATTTATTGTAGTAAATGCGCAAAATGTCTAGGATTTACTACAATATTACCCTTTAATTCAGAGCTATTCCTAACTACCCTGTTTCCCCGAAAATAAGACCTAGCGTGATTGTCGGTGATGGCTGCAATATACGCCCTACCCCCCAAATAAGCTCTACCCTGTTTCCCCGAAAATAAGCCCTACCCTGAAAATAAGACCTACAAGGACTTTAACTAGGACTTATTTGGGGGGTAGGGCTTATATTGCAGCCATCACCGACAATCACGCTAGGTCTTATTTTCGGGGGAAACGGGATATAATTTTTCATCAATAAATTTTTCCAGGTTTAACCACTTGACCTCCATTCCTGACCAGGCCATTTTTTGCGATACCGCACTGCTTTACTTTAATTGACAATTACGCATGCCGTGCGATGCTGTACCCCCCAAAAAATGTACCGGGACAAAAGTGTGGAGGGAGGGGGCTGTAATGGAGCACACAAATGTACAGGGGGGCTTTGATGGGGACACAAGTGTGCAGGGGGGGCTCTGGTAGAGACACAAGTGTGCAGGGGGGTTCTGAGAGGGATACGAATGTGCAGGGAGGGCTTTGATAGAGACACAATTGTGCAGGGGAGGGCTCTGGTGGGGACACAAATGTGGGGGGGCTCTGATGGGGACACAGATGTTCGGGGGGCTCTGATGGGGACAAAAGTGTTGGGGGGGCTCTGATGGGGACACATATTCAGGGGGATTATGATTGGGACACAATTGTTCAGGGAGTCTCTGATGAAGGCACAAGTGTGGGGGCCCTGATGGGGACATAAGTATGTAGGGGGGCTCTGATGGGGACACAAGTCTGGGAGGGCCAGATGGGGACTGTCAAGGCTGGGCTCAGCCCTTCCTTCTCTGAGCTGGCCACTCAGCTGTCGGCTAATTGCCAGCTCCTATCTCTCTCCACAGTTATTCAGCTGTTGATGATATCCTGCTCATCAGTCCTGCCTATTTAAGCCGTCCAGCCCAGAGTATCTCTGCCTTTGCCTTGGTCAACCTCACAGAGACTCCTGCGTTCCTGTTAAAGACTTGCTCGGCTGACATCCCTTCTGGCTCCAGATCCTGTTTGCTTTTCCACTACACTGATCCCTGATTTTCTGGCTTGGCTGACTATCCGTTCTGGTTACCGAACTCTGGCTATGTTTTGACTATGTTTGTTCTATTTACTTTTATTATTAAACAAGTGTGATTTAACTGTACTTCTGTCTCAGTCTGATTCATGGTTTCTGATAGAGACACAGGAGTGCAGGGGGTCTCTGGTGGAGACACAAATTTGGGAGGGGGACTCTGATAGGGGACACAAGGATGGAAGGGAGGCTCTGATGGGGGCACAAAAGTGCGGGGGGCTCTGATTGTGACACAAGTGTGCAGGGGGGCTTCGGTGGAGACACAAGTGTGCAGGGGGGGTTGTGAGAGGTATACAAGTGTGCAAGGGGGTGCTTCGATAGGGACACAATTGTGCAGGGGGTCTCTGGTGGGGAAACAAATGTGGGAGGGGAACTCTGAGAGGGGACACAAGGATTGGGGGGAAGCTCTGATGGGGGTACAAATGTGGGGGCTCTGATGGGGACACAAATGTGGGGGCTCTGATTGGGACACAAATGTGGGGGCTCTGATAGGGACACAACTGGGCAGGACGGGATTTAATGGGTGTGGGGAGGTTGCTTTGAGGATTGTGTGTGGCAGGGTCTCTGATATGGACACAAATGTGCAGGGGTGGCTGTAAAGGGAGACACAAACGTGCAGGCAAAATCTGGTGAGGCCACAATTGTGTGTGGAAATTCTGTTGGGGACACAAATGGGCAAGGAGACTCTGATGGGCACACAGATGTACTGTATGGGGAAATTCGAATTGTTTAGCCCTGGTGCACGAGGCTCCGGGCTCTGATGGCAGCCTTTCAAATTCTATTCTATTTTATGGCTGAAGATTCATTTATGAATAACTTTTTTATTTTTTTCGCCCCGTGAATATCTTTGAAATATATAAAGCTGCCCTTGAAGTAAAAAGTTTGGAGACCCCTGGACTAGACTCATTTTTTTTTCTGCATTAATTGATGAATAAGTTATTGTTCAACCACATAATTATGAGAAGTTTTAAAAGATTATGTTGTATTTTTTTTTATTTTTATGTTTGTCTCCTAACAGTGAAACAGTTTTGGCTCTCTCCGTCGCACAAGAATAAAATCCTAAACAGGTTTATTAAAGCATAAACAGACATTCTGCACAACTGATAAAAAAGAAGATTATCCATCAAATAGCTTTCTTTTAGCTGAAGGCATTAAGAATATGAAATATGTATTTGTGGAGTATGACACATCGATGATATTCATTATCCGGCTGAGGTTCAAAGGAGAGACCGTAAGCTGCTAAGAGGATTATTGTTCAAGCTCAACTTCGGGAGTTAACATGGCTAAATGCAGCTTGTTAGAGAAACACAGGGTCAAAGGAAGACATTCCGATTTCATTAGCCTCTGCCTATCAGCAAGCTACAAGGCTTGCAAAAATACTCGCAAATCCTATCGGCCATGATAGTGTTAGTTATACAGCGGATTTGTTAAAACAGCAAGAAAACCCTCAAGTTTATGCTCCGGTCACGTTATTCTGCTGGTTTACTGAGAAAAAAATTCTTAAAAATAAAAGAAAGAAAGAAAATAATTACTTCTGTAAAGTCTCTGTAACCCCCTAGAGAGAATACCAAACTGAGATTGGGGAACAAAGAAAGTTGGGCTTAGGGAGAGAAATAGAGAAAGAGAGAGAGAGCGAGAGAGAGAGAGAGAGAGAGAGAGAGAGAGAGAGAGAGAGAGAGCATTGTGCTATAGGTTGTAATGTACTTATTAAAATACTAGGGAGCCAAGAAAGGTTCTCATTAATCCTGGTCATGGTGTAGCCGGTACTAGTTAGTTACAATCAACTGGACTTCTTTTGTAATGCTGAGGTCGCATCACCACTTGCCCATTTGGCTTCCTTGGTTCTTTGTACAATGCAATAAACTATCAAAAACGTTTACTAACTGGCAGGGGCGTTGCTAGGATTACAAAAGATCTGGCGCTAGAGCCCATAGCAGCGTAGTAAAGAAAGTCATATGCTTGGGCGGGCATACACATGTATATACAGCAATATGTGTGTGTGTGTGTGTATATTCCCAGAGAGCCCCCCACTCACATCAGGGTCCCCAGAGAGCCCCCCTTACATCGGGGTCCCCAGAGAGCCCCCCCTTACATCAGGGTCCCCGGAGAGCCTCCCCCTTGCATCAGGGTCCCCAGAGAGCCCCCCACTTACATTAGGGTTCCCAGAGAGCCCCCCTTACATTAGGGTCCTCAGAGAGCCTCCCCCTTGAATCAAGGTCCCCAGAGAGACCCCCTTAAAATCAAGGTCCCCAGAGAGCCTCCCCCTTAAAATCAGGGTCCCCAGAAAGCCTCCCCCTTGCATCAGGGTCCCCAGAAAGCCCCCTCACTTACATCAGGGTTCCCAGAGAGCCCCCTTGCATTAGGGTCCCCAGAGAGCCTCCCCCTTAAATCAGGGTCCTCAGAGAGCCCCCCCCTTAAAATTAAGGTCCCCAGAGAGCTTCCCCCTTAAAATCAGGGTCCCCAGAGATCCTCCCCCTTGCATCAGGGTCCCCAGAGATCCCCCCTTGCATCAGGGTCCTCAGAGAGCCCCCCACTTACATCAGGCTCCCCAGAGAGCCTCCCCTCCCCTTGGGGACCCCTGCAGAGACTCGGGGCTATGGGCCCCAGATTCGGGGCTATGGCCCCAAAAGCCACCCCCTAGTGACGCCACTGCTAACTGTGGCCACTGTGACCGGTAAAATTTACACTACACTTACATTTACACTACACCATGACCGAGATTAATAAATATTACTTTGTTGCATGTAAAAAAAGAAAGTGAAACTATGAAAAGTATTGATGCTAATTTTTTTTTTTTTCGAAAATTTGCTTGAAAGATCCACATTGTAGGGGAAGGATTTCATCACTCTATTCTCAATTGCCTACTAAACCTGATGCATCCCATGCCCTCTTATGTGGCCAAATATATATTACTTTCCTGTAATAAGCTTTAAAGCGGAGTTTCAACTGTGAAAAAAAATGTTTTTTTGGATGAATATCTTCATTTTAAAAGACTTATTACTAGCACTCACGTTTCTCTTTTTAATCGCTGCCTGACTGCCAATTTTTATTGAGCAAGATATGTTACAGTATATTCCTTGTTCTTGGCACTTTCCATCTTGCTTGTGGGCATGTGAAGCCCATAAGCACTATCTTCCGGGCTCTGGTGCAGCTGAGCGACCAGCATGCACCGCCCGTTCTCGCGCATGCGCAGTATTATGGCACAGCGCCGTACCCTTCTGGCGTTGCCATCACAACGGGCGGTTTCGCCACCCCCGTTGTGATGGCAACGAAGCCCTCGGTGCTGCCCACTGACAATCATCTCCCAGGAGCACTAGCGAGCATGGGTGCCGAGGGAAATCACGTCAGGGGCCAGGGAGAGGAAAAGGCAGATTCCAAGGCACCCCTTATCAACAGACATCCAAACGTGAGTAAAAAATAATAACTTTTCCAAATGTTGTCTATTAGGTTTAATGCTGCTGAATATGAAAAGTTAATTTTATGGGTGGAACTCCGCTTTAAGATGAAGTGAAAAATTTTACATTGTAACATTTAGATATGTTACAATGTACATTTTTTCACTTTACTCATTCCATTCAATGTTTTCTGATAATCTTTAATAAAATACTTGAACAAGAAAAGTATTGATGTTACAACAAAGTGTATGTCAACCCTAAATCTATTTTAACCACTTCAAGTCTGCAATACGTACACAGTGCCTTCGAAAAAGTATTCATACCCCTTGATTTTCCACATTTTATCATGTTACAACCAAAAACGTAAATGTATTTTATTGGGATTTTATGTGATGGACCAACACAAAGTGGCGCATAATTGTGAAGTGGAAGGAAAATGATAAATGGTTTTCATTTTTTTTATACAAATAAATATGTGAAACGTGTGGGGTACATTTGTATGGTGCTACTTTGTAGAACCCCCTTTCACTGCAATTACAGCTGCAAGTCTTTTTGGGGATGTCTCTACCAGCTTTGCACATCTAGAGAGGGACATTTTTGCTCATTCTTCTTTGCAAATTAGCTCAGGCTCTGTCAGATTGGATGGAGAGTGTCTGTGAACAGCAATTTTCAAGTCTTGCCACAGATTATCTATTGGGTTTAGGTCTGGACTGTGACTGGGCCATTCTAACTCATGAATATGCTATGATCTAAACCATTCCATTGTCCTGCTGGAAGGTGAACCTCCTCCCCGGTATCAAGTCTTTTGCAGACTCTAACATGTTTTCTTCTAAGATTGTACTGTATTTGGCTCCATTCATCTTCCCATCAACTCTGACCAGTGTCCTTGTCCCTGCTGAAGAAAAGCATCTCCACAACATGATGCTGCCACCACCATGTTTCACGGTGGGGATGGTATGTTCAGGGTGATGTGCAGTGTTAGTTTTCCCCCACACATAGTGTTTTGCTTTTAGGCCAAAAAGTTCAATTTTGGTCTCATCTGACCAGAGCATCTTCTTCCACATGTTTGTTGTGTCCTCCACATGGCTTCTCACAAACTGCAAACAGGACTTCTTATGACTTTCTTTCACCAATGTCTTTCTTCTTGTCACTCTTCCATAAAGGTCAGATTTGTGGAGAACACGACTAATAGTTGTCCTGTGGACAGATTCTCCCACCTGAGCTGTGTATCTCTGAAGCTCCTCCAGAGTTACCATGGACCTCTTGGCTCTTCTCTGATGAATGCTCTTCTTGCCCGGCCGGTCAGTTTAGGCGTCCTGCAGTTTCTGTTCATCTTTTCTACAGTGCAATAAACAAGTTTTTATCCAGCTACAGTTTTACGTGTACTTTCTGGTCTTTACCCATAGAATGCTGCTTTGTAGTTTTGTTCTGTTACAAGGGATATTTACATTCTTTGTAATAGGAATAAAAATGATCAAAAAAATTAAAGGGACAGTGCAAAAATAAGGAATAGAAGCAGTAGCGGTGAGTCCATAAGGGCGCACGGGCGCCGCCCCCTCTCTCCTGCCACCCCCCTAGCACCAATAGATAGATTCATGCATTGCATGAATCTATTAATGGCCACCGCTGCCACCCCCTATTCAGGCGCCCGGCCCTTTTTCGGGCGCAGGGCGTCTGAATTACAGCAGCGGGGGGTGGTTTTGAAGCACACCATAGGGTGTCAAAAAAGGTGACCTGCGAGCGCCATGCTCGGATCTGTTACCCGTCACCTGATTGGCTGAAACAACAGCCACTGTGATTGGACGCCAGGCATCCAATCATAGCACAGAACGGGAAGAGAAGATGGGAGAAGACATCGAGGAGCTGTCCCACCGTGACAATTGCAGACGGTGGGCCGGTGGGGGGCACACTGGCAGCATTTGATATGGCACAGTGGCTGCGTTTGATGGGGCACAGTGGTGGCAATTGATGGGCACAGTGGCGGCTATTGATGGGCACAGTGGCGGAAATTGATGGGCACAGTGGCTGCATTTTATGGGGAACAGTGGCTGCATTTGATGGCACAGTGGCTGCGTTTGATGGCACAGTGGCTGCGTTTGATGGCACAGTGGCGGCAATTGATGGGCACAGTGGCTGCGATTGAAGGAACAATGGCTGCGATTGATGGTACAGTGGGGCTGCAATTGATGTTTTTTTTCAGAATTTCTCAGTTTGTTTGCGCCCCCCCAAAAAACTTTGAGCACTGAATAAAAGGTAAAATAAATAGGGAAAAAAAAACAATTTAACCACATCAGTCCCGGAAGGATTTAGCCCCTTCCTGACCAGAGCACTTTTTGCGATTCGGCACTGTGTCGCTTTAACTGACAATTGCGCGGTCGTGTGACGTTGCTCCGAAACAAAATTGACGTCTTTTTTTCCCCACAAATAGAGCTTTCTGTTGGTGGTATTTGATCATCTCTGCAATTTTTATTTTTTGCGCTATAAACAAAATAAGAACAACAATTTTGAAAAAAAACGTATTATTTTTTACATTTTGCTATAATAAATATCCCCCAAAAATATATAAAAAAACATTTTTTTTCCACAGTTTAGGCCGATATGTATTCTTCTGCATAAACATTTATTGATTGGTTGAGGCAAAAGTTATAGCGCTTACAAAATAGGGGATAGTTTTATGGCATTTTTATTAATAATTTATTTTTACTAGTAACGGCAGCAATCAGCGATTTTGTTGGACATTTTTGACACATTTTTGGGACCATTGTCATTTATCCAGCAATCAGTGCTATAAAAATGCACTGATTCCTGTGTAAATGACACTGGCAGTGAAGGGGTTAACCACTAGGGGGTGGGGAGGGGTTAAGTCAGTACTAGGGATGTGTTCTAACTGTAGGGGGGATGGGCTGTGTGTGACACCTCACTGATCTCTGCTCCCGATGACAGGGAGCAGAGATCAGTAACACTGTCACTAGGCAGAACAGGGAGATGCTGTTTACATCAGCATCTCCCCGTTTGTCCTCTCTGTGAGGCGATCGCGGGTATCCCCGCGGTGATCGAGTCCGTGGGACCCGCGACCCGACTCACAGAGCTCGCGGCAGGAACGCGAGCGCGCACACGGCGGCAAATTCAAGTAACGTACGGGTACGTTACTTTGCGCAGCCGTGCCATTCTGCCGCAGTATATCTACAGGAGGCGGTCGGGAAGCGGTTAAAGTGCCCCATCCCTCTGGGCTCACACACAGAAGTGAATGCATACGTAAGTCACCCACGCATATGTAAATAGTATTCGCACCACACATGTGAGGTATCACCCCGCCAATGTAATGCCGCATACACACGATCGGACATTCCGACGACAAAATCCATGGATTTTTTTCGTACAGATGTTGGCTCAAACTTGTCTTGCATACACACGGTCGCACAAATGTCGGAAATTCCGAACGTCAAGAACGCGGTGACGTACAACACGTAAGACGAGCCGAGAAAAATGAAGCCAGTGCAGCTCCTTTGCTTGATTCCGAGCATGCGTGGAATTTTACGTGACTGAATTTAAACCTCTAGAGATAAGTGGAATAAATAGTAGCGCTCAAATAAATAAAAAATATATATATATATGTGTGAATATTGACAATAATAACCTCATTAAAAATCAGTCACAATATGAATGAATAAGAATCCCATGAATAAGTCGGTTGCGACGAAACATGTCGGGGCGTGGCTATACGGCAAGCATCTGAAGCGTGACACAAGACGTTGTGACGTGACACGCTGCATCGACTGGTGGAGGCTTGAGACTAGGAGTGGGTGAGACTGCACAGCTGACACACTATCCTGGGTCCGCCGTGACCACTATAGATCGCTTTACCAGTGCATGAAGTTTATGTTACGATTTCCTTTGGAGTGTTTTTTTGGCCTGCTTTGGTTTTCACACATGTGAGTGCAATGGTGCGCGATGGTTGGAATTTTTAATAAATTTGCTGTACTTTATCACACTATTTGGAGCATTTTTTTCATTTTCATGTTGAGCAATCACTTCTTGAGGAAAAGGATTTGTTGCATTTACGCTCGCTATTTGGAGATCACATTTGGAATCTGGGGTTTCACATTTTAACCCCCAATAAGTGTGGGTTGAGGCGAGTTAAGCCAAACACGAGAGTGGGAGGAAATTGTAGCTGGTGAGTGCAAATCTTTAAGTGGGAGTGGAAGCACAAGCACTGAGGTGTGGTGGAAGAGCACAAAGAACATCCAAGAGTTTTCCTTTATAGATTTTTTTCAGACCATTCATCGGAATATTCATAATTTATGAACTTTATGTCAACACTTTATTCATTATTTTCACATCTGCCAAAGGGTGTGTTGTTTTGAACATTATGTGATAGGATGTGTTTGCTCGCAGTGTTCACCAATAACTTTTTTTGTCAGATCACATTCATATTGTGACTGATTTTCAATGAAGGTATTATTGTCAATATTCACACATATATACTTTTATTGCTCATTTAAATTGATCATTGCTTTCATTAGCACATTTTTATTTTTCATTTTTATAAGAAAAAGAAAAACACAAACCCCCCCCTAACGAGGCTTTAATGCAGCCAGTAATGTACACTTCAAAAAGGTGATAGAATGATCAAATATAATTTTTATTGATACAAAGGCTATAAAAAGTATTAATAATTTACGACATTAAAAGTCAAGACATGAGCTGTAGTACAAAAATTGTTTAAAAAAAAAGGCCGGCAACAGTATACAATCCGGTATACAGGAGTATACAATCTAGTATCTCATACAATACAGTATATGCAAGGCAACAAGATCAGAATTTACTATTGAAGTCGTGACGCATTTCGACCCCAGTGGGTCTTCTTCAGAGGACAGATGACTAACAGCTGTAAAAATGTAAGCATGTATCACAATCTTTCAAAAAAGGCACCAGGCAAAACATAAAATATGGAATAAATTAAGTTTGTATATATGCATGAACATCTTCATATTTTGCATAGTTACCAGTCAAGTTGCTTTTGATGGCTATAGATGACCATGATGTGATAGGGTGGTCCCCTCCCCTTTCTCCTCTGCTTCCCAGACGGTAGGCCAACCCCCCCCAGAGAGCAGGTATCGAGTCGACTTGCCTTACAAGGGATCGCACACAAACTGCCCCCAAGCAACCAGAGGAGGGTGGGAAGTGTATGCACCGCACCTATGGTAAAGTAACAGCAATGCTAATTTGAAAATAAGAACAAGAAGAGTTACATATTCCCGAAGTAGTGAAGAGGAATAGCAAATTACACTAGCTGTGGGCTAGTACATTCCCACACTGAATATGTAATATTCAGTCACGTATTTGTTACTTATTAAGTGGCAGCTATAGTTGACTTAAATTATACTTTTTTCACTTACTCAGAAGCGCAGTTGATGGTATCACAGGGTGTAGGGCGTTAGCTTGTGAACCATCAGGTATGCGTGGAATTTTGTGCGTCGGAATTGTCTAGACACACTCGGAATTTTTCCGAAAATGCCGAAGATCCACCTCTCAAATTTATGTTGTCACATCGTCACATCGAACATCGGCGGTGATGGCAGTGATCTGTGATTTTTAGCGATATTGCGGCGGACAGATCGGACACTTTTGACACATTTTTGGGACCACTGACATTTATACAGCGACCAGTGCTATAAAAATGCACTGATTAATGTGTAAATGACACTGGTGGGGAAGGGGTAAACACTAGGGGGCGATCAATGGGTGAAATGTGTTCCCTCAGTGTGTTCTAACTGTGGGGGGATAGGACTGAGTAGGAGAGGAGACATTTCGCTGTTCCTATATAGTAGGAACAAACGACATGTCTCCTCTCCTGACAACACAGGGATTTATGTGTGTTTACACACACAAATCCCCGTGCTGGCACTCGTGCACGTGATCGCGCTTGGCTGGTGGCGATCGCGACCACTGGCCACGCACATCGGGTCTCCCCCACCATGCAGCGGGCGCGCACGCCCTCTGGCGGATCTTACAGGAACCCCCATTCTGATTCTTGGCTTGAATATCAGCATGTCATCCTCACCACGTCAAGATGCCTTGAGTTGCTGCCATGTGATTGGTTGATTATCAATTTGTGTAACCAAGCAATTGAACAGGTGTACCTAATAAAGTGGCCAGTGAGTGTATATAGGCCTCTGTATTCCTTTGCACAAATATGAATGTTTGCAATTTGAAAAATATTCTTCACATGTAAAACAAATGATTGTAAAAAGCCATATTTCAGAATGGGTATGACAATCTATATATACAAACTCCCCGAGTAATCACAACCTACTTTCGGAAAGGCCGGCTTGGAGAGATTTATATTTCGGGTTGTTTTTTGTCCCAGGATTACCAGAGATGAGAAATACAGTCAATGATACGCACAGAATGTGACTGCGGCCTCCCTCTGTGCTGCAAAATGCATAACTCATTTAACAATAAATAAAAAATATTGCGGTGAAATATTTCTCACGCATGTTTATCTTTTATTTCCTGACGGTGGCTGAATTGTTTTATTTTTTATTTTTTTGGGATAAGAAAATAGAACAAAATGAACTCAGTGAGCCGTGTTCTGTGATGTAAATTAACAAAGAATAGGATTGTAAAAAAACTTTAGCAAATGGTACATTGGTTTTCATCTCTAAAAAGCATCAATAAATCTTAAAAAAAACATATAAACAAAAAAAAAAAAAGTGCAACTATGTCCTTGATGTGAAGCTAGTCCCTAACTCTTTACATGACCTTATTAACCACTTCAGCTCCTAAAGGTTTTACCCCATTCATGACCAGGCTATTTTTATATAAAATAAATAGAGTGACGTCACTGAATGCGATCGCCGCCGGCCACACAAATCCCTGTGCTGTCAGAGGAGAGGAGACATGTCGTTTGTTCCTACTATGTAAGAACAGCGAAATGTCTCCTCTCCTACTCAGTCCTATCCCCATACAGTTAGAACACACTGAGGGAACGCATTTAACCCCTTGATCGCCCCCTAGTGTTAACCCCTTCCCTGCCAGTTTAATTTACACAAGGTTAACCTTCGTCGCAGGCGGAAAAATTTTTTCCAGGTCCGGTGGTGCAGTGGGCATCATGACTGACGATGGAGCTACATCAGGGACATTGTTTTTTTTATTTTTAAATTAAAAAATATTTAAAAGCACCCCCACATTTTGATGGCATGTGGCCTGGTATGGTTCAGGAGGGAGGGGGTCACTCACTCGTCCCCCTCTTTCCTGATCTGCTAGGCTGCATGCTCAGATAAGGGTCTGGTATGGCTTTGGGGGGACCGCACACTGTTTTTTGGGGGGTTTATTTCTATTTCTGGCAATGGTTTTTATTTTTTTTCAGTCTGGAAAATCAATTTAAATGTCTTTTTTTTTTTTTTTTATCATACACTGTATATGTTTTGCTGCAGCAGGTTCTATACATGGTACAGAGGCGCCACTTTACAGGCAGATTAAGGGGACCCCCCCAGGCACTATACTTCATGTAATTCTTAAATTCTATTGTTTCACTTTAAACATCATAAAATGCACTTTTTAATTTTTTATTTTTTTTTTATTATTTGCATTGATACATGTCCCCTAGGGCAGTACACAGGCCCGCATACCTTTTTTATGGCTAATAACTTGCATATAGGCTTCAAAATGGGGACTTTTGATTTTTCATGTTTGGGTCCCATAGACTTTAAAGTGGTTGTAAACCATTACAGACCACTTTTACTTACAGGTAAAACCTTGGACCGCATAGTGACTATGGGTTCCATACTATCCACTATATATATATATATATATATATATATATATATATATATATATATATATATATATATATATATATATATATATATATATATATTTGTCTGTGTGAGTAGCCATTTGGCTTTTTTACTTTTGAATAAACTGTTTAACTCATGCTACACTTCTGGCGCGCCTTGTCTCCACTTTACCTGTCTTTTCCAGAGTTTGCATCAACTCCCAAGGGAGCTGCCGCTGGTGCACTGAATTGACCACTCTCATTTATCACTGAGTCTTTTAGATCTATTATAAATTTTTTTGTATTTATTTGCTGCCATTACTGACATATTGCTTGGTTGGCCTTTGCGCCATATTTTCCTTTTCTGTTTGTTACCTACAGGTAAGCCTATAATAAGGCTTACCTATAGGTACTGGAAATATCTTCTGCACGGTTTAGGAGATATTTACCATATATGCTTGTGCTGGCGTCATTGGCGCATGTGCACTAAAGAAACGACACAATTGTGCCATTTCTATAGGGCCCGTGCTGTGACCGTCGGCTCTCGCGCGCATGCGCGGGAGTGACATCACGCGACTTCGGCCAGTCAGAGAGCCGGAGTCCACGGCCCCAGGAAGGAAGAGGGGTGAAGATGGATGCGGCCACCAGCGGGGACATCATGGACATCGGAGGGCTTTGTTTGCAGGTAAGTGGCACATAATGGACTAGTATGCTGTGCATACTAGCCTATTATGCTTTTACTTTGCAGGGGCATAAAGAGGAAGTAAAACCCATCAGGGTTTACTTCCTCTTTAATAGAGTTTGCAGCTCGGGTCCGCATTTTTTCTTTGTTCGGGAGTTCTGGTGCGAACAAAACCAGGGAGGGGGGGTGTTCGGCCCATTGCTATTGGACCCAGCCGATCAACAGGTCCCAGCCACGAATCATTGGCCCGGGATCTGTTGATGAACTCCCGCTGTGTACAATCACAGGGGAGTAAGGTGGGCCCAAACCTGGAAACAGGCTGCAACGTATCAGTACGTCACTGTGCCTGTAGCCGCTGCCCGGCCGCAGTAAAAGTACTGCAGCCAGTGGGCAAGTAGTTAATTAACCTTCAACTGACTATCCATACAATTGCAGGTCCATGCACAATGCTGCTGCTGATTGCAAGGCAGTGGCAAAGGTCCCCTTCACGTGAGAGCTCCAATCGGGTCCAGCTGTCTATATTTTAGCCAGTCCCTCCATTCTCCTCTATGGGCAGTTGGATGTAAACGGACTGTTTATACCCATCTACCTCCAGGTCCAATCCAAACTGGCAAAAAAAAAAAAAAAAATGGAAGGAGATATGTTCCCCCTCATTTGGCTGAATTGGATTGGAGGGCTGTTGGGTGTGTCTGTCTCCATCCTCCTGACTATACAGAAGATGACCATTGAGAAGGGCTGTGTCAGTGTCCGCTCTGCATATGTGGAGCAGACACGGGCCTGTCATCTGCCTGCTCAGAAAACTGGATCTGGCCCGTGTGAAAAGGGCCTTAGTTTTATCAGCTTGCAACAAGTAAATTATTTACACTGAGATAGGGAGCTTATGTTAGGAATACCAAGAAACCCCTGAAGGCAGTGGTACTTATGTTTGGAGCTGAGTGTATTCATTAACCGCTTGCCGACCGGCTCACGCCGATATACCTCGGCAGAAGGGCACGTACAGGCATATTAAAGTATCTGTACATTGCCCTTTAAGAAACGATTTGCGCCGTGAGCTCCGTGAGTGTGATTGCGGGTCCCGTGGACTCGATGTCAGCAGGGATACCCGCGATCGTCTCAATGAGAGGAAGAACGGGGAAATGCTGATGTAAACAAGCATTTCCCCATTCTGCCAAGTGACAGGACACTGACCACCGCTCCCTGTAATCGGTGATCAGTGTCGTGTCACACATAGCTATGCACCCCCCACAGTTAGAATCACTCCCTAGGACACACTTAACCCCTTCACTGCCCCCTAGTGGTTAACCCCTTCACTTCCAGTCACATTTACACAGGAATCAATACATTTCTAATCGCACTGATCGCTTTATAAATGTGAATTGTCCCAAAATAGCGCCAAAAGTGTCTGACGTGTCCGCCATAATGTCGCAGTCACGATAAAAATTGCTGATCGCTGCCATTACTAGTAAAAAAAAAAAATATTAATAAAAATGCCATAAAACTACCCCCTATTTTGTAGATGCTATAACTTTTGCGCAAACCAATCAATAAATGCTTATTGTGATTTTTTTTTACCAAAAATATGTAGAAGAATACGTATCGACCTAAACTAAGGAAAAAAAAAAATTTTTATGTAATTTTTTGGGGATATTTATTATAGCAAAAAGTAAAAAATAATGCTTTTTTTTTTCAAAATTGTCGCTATTTTTTTGTTTATAGCACAAAAAATAAAAACCGCAGAGGTGATCAAATACCACCAAAAGAAAGCTCTATTTGTGGGGAAAAAAGGACGTCAATTTTGTTTGGGAGCCACTTCGCAGGACCGCGCAATTGTCAGTTAAAGCGACGCAGTGCCAAATCGCAAAATGTGCTCTGGTCTTTGGCCAGCCAAATGGTCCGGGGCTTAAATGGTTAAACTCCCAGCTAAAATTTGAAAAAAAGGAACTTTTTTTTTGCTGAGCAATTTTTCTGTTCACTAAAACACTATTAAGTTCTACACCACTATTTTGCAATTGTTTTCCTGCAGGACACATTAATAAATTACACATACAATTATACATTTGCTCAATTTCATTAATTCTGCTCATTATGCAATTTCAGCACAGGTAGTGAGCCATAATTACCGCACCATCATAGCAATTAGCCGAGCCTGCATTTAAGTACATAGGGGATGGCTGGCTGTGCAGTCGTTGCTAAAAATGTATTTTTATTTTTTTAATGGAGACAGAAAATTCAATTTGTAACTAAATATTTATGGGGACTTGTAGCAGACTACAAGTGGGTCATTGGTGGTACCATGGCAACCAGGTGTGCCTCAGCTTCCTTGCCGTTCAGCACTTTACACGCTGAACTAAAAATATCCATGATGGAAACCCATTTCCCATTTATAGGGCAATTGAAAATACAGGTAAACCTGGAAGAGGGGTAGGCAAAGGCCTCTTGGACCATTGTTGATTCTTCAATGGAGTTGGGATCCTTGCAAAAAATTGTTTCTTTTTTATTTTTTGACACCGGTCAGAGTTGTATTGCTGTCTCAGCCCATATTTAGGAAACTTCTTTTCATTTGGTCAGTAAGTGACACAACAGAACGTGAGAAGAGA
Organism: Aquarana catesbeiana; assembly: GCF_042186555.1. Classification (NCBI taxonomy): domain Eukaryota; kingdom Metazoa; phylum Chordata; class Amphibia; order Anura; family Ranidae; genus Aquarana; species Aquarana catesbeiana. Next base: position 16,069,572 of record NC_133336.1, read on the forward strand.
GCTCTCCAGTGGAGACACATCATCAGTAAAAACCCAATAAAGGATGCAACTTCGGTAATGGCCAAAACCAGTATTTTGTTGCACTAATGGGTATCATTGCCTGCAAGCTCGTTGTATTTCTTAGAAGATTGGAATTCCAACCAGCTAGAGCAGGGTTCCTCAAACTACGGCCCTCCAGCTGTTGCGGAACTACGCATCCAATGAGGCATTGTAAAACTCTGACATTCACAGACACGGCTAGGCATGATGGGAATTGTAGTTCTTGAACAACTGGAGGGCCATAGTTTGAAGACCCTTGAGCTAGAGGCTTCAGTGTTAAGATTCCAACCAGCAGTTTGTCTCAAAAGGGTCATAACTTCCATTTAAAGAAGTCTCCAGTTAATAAATTATCCTACAATACTGAAGAGCCACCTAATATCATCATTTGGCTTTGCAATGACTGCGGTGGTTAGCCAGAACTGGGAAATCCAGTGGATACAGCACGACATTATAATATACAGTATATATGTCATATCAGAAAAAGATTTAACTTGCCTGGTACTATGCAGAACTGAAAAATCTATCTCAGGAGACCTTTTCTCCAGCACAATTTTTATTATTTTGGGAAGAATTGGGAAGAACAAAAAACAGGGTAGAGATGTTATCCACTTCAATACCGGGCACTTATACACCCTCCTGCCCAGACCAATTTTCAGCTTTCAGCGCTGTCGCACTTTGAATGACAATTGCGCGGTCATACGACACTGTACCCAAACTAAATTTTTATAATTTTGTTCCCACAAATAGAGCTTTCTTTTGGTGGTATTTGATCACCTCTGGGATTTTTATTTTTTGCTAAACAAGTTAAAAAATAGACCGAAAATTTTGAAAGAAAAATGTTTTTTTTTTCGTTTCTGTTACAAAAAAGTAAGTTTTCTCCTTCACCGATGGGCACTGATGGGGCTGCACTGAGGGGCATGGATGAGGCGGCACTGATGGGTACCGATGAGGTGCCACAAATGAGGTGGCACTGATGGGCACTGATGATCGGCACTGATAGACGGCACTGATGATCGGCACTGATAGACGGCACTGATGGGTACACATAGGTGGCACTGATGGGCACTGAAAGGCGGCACGGATGGGCAGTGATAGGTGGCACGGATGGGCATGGATGGGCACTGAAAGGTGGCACTGATGTACACTAATAAATTGTACTAATAGATGTCAATCAGTGCCAAACAATAATGCCTGCCAATCAGTTGCCAATCAATTTTTAGTTCCTCTGTAATCTTTGTGATTATTTTTGCCTGTTATGGGTCTCACTGGCTGCAGGCTCAACTGCTTCCCCCCACATTCCCCCTGTATCCCTGAGGAAGAGGATGCCCAGCAGGTGGCTGAGCAGTACATACATGGTCTGGGGCCTGGAGCAGCGATGTTTTTGTCCAGAAGGATAAAACACAGCCTGAAAGGATGCCGCCCTTCTGGGCAGAGTATCTGAAGTCTGTAGGAGTTCATTGAGGTCCCAGCTCAGTGGGTACTGGTGGAGCTACTTTCTAAGAGGAGCTGGAGCCAATTTAAGGGCTGTTCACTGAAGATCTGGCCTGGGAGCAAACAGTAGAAGTGTCTGGCTGATATTATTGCACAGAGGCATTCAAGTACACAGGGACATTGTGAGTATAGGCCTGTGTGGAGGAGTGTGGCATCCTAGTGACTGTTTGCTGATCTCTTTGAGCATCCACTCCAGTGTTTTTGAATTAGGACGTTTCCTGTGCTTGGAGTCCCTGAGTTGCTTGTTCTCCTAGTGTCTGCCAAGAGGGGAATTATCCTGAAGAGCATAGTCAAGGCAAAGAGTGTCCTCTGTTACTCTGTGTATAACATTTGGAATATCTAAAAGTGCACCCTGCACCCCAACCAAGTTTAACAAGCATTAAATCTTAAGAAGACACTCCCTGCTTGGTTATTGAGTTGTGAGAGTTGTGAGACTGTCCATTCTGCTGTGTGCCTGGCTGTTTTTTCGCAAACATGGGAGGAGAATCTAGGACAAATTTGCAGGGCCCGTCAGGGGTCTGTGCTAAACTAACTATTACTACTATGGTATCTTCAACATTACAGAACAAGACCAGTTGAATGTCACTAACTACCACTAACTATACCAACCATGACCTGGATAAATGAGAACGTTCACAGACAGTATACACTCACCAGCCACTTTATTAGGTACACCTCGCTAGTCCATGATGCAAATCTCCCGCAAAAGGTGCTCTATTGGATGATGTGTGGTGAGTGTGGAGGCCATTGGAGTACAGGAACCTCATTGTCCAGTGGTGAGATGATTGGAGCTTTGTGACATGGTGCATTATCCCGCTGGAAGGAGCCATCAGAAGATGGGGACACTGTAGTCATAAAGGGATGGACGTGGTCAGCAACAATACTCAGGTAGGCCGTGGGGTTTATACGATGCTCAATTGGTACTAAGGGGCCCAAAGTGTGCCAAGAAAATCTCCCCCACATCATACATCACCACCACAAGCCTGAACCTTTGATACAAGGCAGGATGGATCCATGCTTTCATGTTGTTTACACCAAATTCTGACCCCACCATCTGAATGTCACAGCTGAAATCCAGACTCATCAGACCAGGCAACGTTTTTTCAATCTTCTATTGTCCAATTTTGGTGATCCTGTGCCAATTGTAGCCTCAGTTTCCTGTTCTTAGCTGACAGGAGTGCCACCCAGTGTGGTCTTCTGCTGTTGTGGCCCATCAGCTTCAAGGTTGGATGTGTTGTGCGTTCAGAGATGGTATTCTGCATACCTTGGGTGTAACAAGTGGTTATTTGAGTTACTGTTGCCTTTCTATCATCTGGAATCAGTCCGCCCATTCTCCTCTGACCTCTGACATCAACAAGGCATTTTTCACCCATGCAACTGCCGCTCACTGGATATTTTATCTTTTTCTGACCATTCTCTGTAAACCCGAGAGATGGTTGTACGTGAAAATCCCAGTAGATCAGCAGTTTTTAAAATACTCAGACCAGCCCGTCTGGCACCAACAACCATGCCACGTTCAAAGTCACTTAAAGTGGTTGTAAAGCCTTTTTTGGTGACTTTTACCTATAGGTAAGCCTAGAATAAGGCTTACCTATAGGTAGTGGAAACATCTCCTAAACGTGCACCGTTTAGGAGATATTTCACTTGTAGTGTGCCAATGTCGTCATCATGCGTTGTGAAGAAACGGACCACCGTGCCGTTTCTACCCCCAACGTGCCGTTTCTTCCCCCAACGTGTGCCGTCACTGACGGCTCCCGCACACATGCGCGGGAGTGACGTCACGTGACTCCGGTCAGTCACAGAGCCGGTATGCGTGGCCCTGGAAGGAAGAGGGGCGAAGATGGACGTGGCCTGCTCAGGGGACACCATGGGCTTCGTTTACAGGTACAGTAGGTGACCGCGATATTGTGTCAATCTCACCGCTTTTATCGGTGAGATTTGACACCTGCGAGCCCTGTTACGGGAACCAGCTCCGAGCTGGCTCGCTCATCGGGAAAGGAAAAATGTGTTTTTTCCTTTCCCGATGAGCGACAAGCAATACTGACAGGTGTTTGGTATGAATCATGAGGAGGAACTCCACGCCAATTTTTAAATAAAAAACTGGCATGGGTTTCCCTCAAGGGCATACCAGGCCCTTAGGTCTGCCCCCCTTCCCCAAAGCACCCACCCCCCATGTTGAGGGCATGCGGCCTGGTACGATTCAGGGGGGGGGGGCTTGCTCGTCCCCACCCCCTTTCCTGACCGACCGGGCTGTGTGCTCGGATAAGGGTCTGGTATGGATTTTGGGGGGGACCCCACGCCGTTTTTTTGGCGTAGGGGGTTCCCCTTAAAATCCATACCAGACCTAAGGGCCTGGTATGCCCCTGAAGAGGAATTCTTTCTCACGCTCGCTGCAATAGGAAAATGTATTTTTACTATGGCAGCCAGCGCGAGATGTACAGTACCCTGTCACCGAGAACCAGCGCGATCCCACAATCTCGCGGGCAGGTACTGTAAGTGTCATATAATGAGCTATAGCATGCAATGCATACTAGCCCATTATGCTTTTCATTTGCAGGCCTTGCGGGGAGCAAAAGAGGAAGTAAAACCCATTATAGCTAGAATTCGTGCAACAGATTGGATTGTGATGACAAATCTGGCAAATTGATGGACAATTTTCAATGGAGCAGATTTGAAGACGTTTTCTCAGCCCTATTGTCTGTGGGGTGAAAGGTCAGATGCTTAACGATGTTGGACTGCAGACCGATATCTGCCATGCAAAGCTAAAAGAGAACTACAGAATACAGATAGATGAATATAGTTTAGCAATCTAACTTGAAAATGTATAATGAGCAAAATGCAAATATGATGAGATAACAGCTAGGAGGAAAGAAAATGCTTTCAGTCCGGCACTTAACTGCACTGTGAAAAGCATAGTAAGGCATTCTCTGCTAAAACAATGTGTCCAGCCAGCCTGTCTCCACAGCACTGAGCTTCGAACGAGAGTTTCTCTTTTTTTTCATTCGAGGCACCAGAGTATTTCTCAGTTTCATCGTCCCCATTGTAAGGAGACAAATTTACTTTGTTAAAATGACTTCATGTTAAAGGTGCAGTCTGACAAAACAATTAATAGCTATGTGTGTTGTGGCTTTTTAGCAAACCAAGCAACTCAATATAAAAGGAGGTCCTGTTGCCAGTCCATTCAGTTTAACGATCTTCCCATAAGAATATATCTTTGAATGTGGATTGTGGAAAAATAAAATGGGGCAGACTTTGATAGACCACTTGACCTTTTTCTTCTTCTGTGTTTCAATTGCATGCATTTTTTTTGCCAGCTATTTACCTGTAAAAACCTCCTTGAGCCCTGAGACTGCGATTGGGTGCCACCATCTTGGATGTGATGTTAGCAGCCCCAGCAGACTCAGAACTGTCACTCAAGTGACCCTCTATAGCAGCCTTTCTCAACCTTTTCAACACAGAGGAACCCTTGAAATAGTTATCCGGTCTTGGGAGAACCCCTGCAAAAAAATTAGAAATCTACAACTCATGATACATTAGTGTGATGGTCAGTGGGAAGAATGGTCCTTACACTTGTGGTCATTGGGAACAATTACCTCCTTACAGATAGTTAAAAAGATCAATGGTGTCAGTGGGAACTTATCTGAAAGGCAAAAGTTGCTCAATGCTGAAGGAACCCCTACCAACCTCTGGAGGAACCCTAGGGCTCCACGGAACCCTGGTTGAGAATCACTGCTCTATAGTGTTCCCATTCAGTCCTCCTCTAGCAGCTAAATAAAAGGTTAGGGTGTTGAAGATAGGGTCTCCTTCAGTTTTTAAAGCTGAACTCCAACCCAGATAGGGTTGCCACCTGCCAGGGATTCGACCGGACGGTCCGGGTTTTAGATCCTGTGTCTGGGTTTCAGTCCACCTGAAACCCGGACACATCGGTGGCAGCCCTGAAGCACCAGTCCTCCTATCCCTGGGGGGTCCTAGTAGGTGATCGGCTCAGCAATGCCATGCAATGCCAAGCTGCTGCTAACATAGCAAACAGAATATTGGCATTAAAAAGGGGATCGACTCCAGAGATAAAAGGATAATTATCCCACTCTACAAGACTCTGGTCCGGCCGCACCTGGAGTATGCTGTCCAGTTCTGGGCACCAGTCCTCACGAAGGATGTACTGGAAATGGAGCGAGTACAAAGAAGGGCAACAAAGCTAATAAAGGGTCTGGAGGATCTTAGTTATGAGGAAAGGTTGCGAGCACTGAACTTATTCTCTCTGGAGAAGAGACGCTTGAGAGGGATATGATTTCAATATATAAATACTGTACTGGTGACCCCACAATAGGGATAAAACTTTTTCGTGGAAGGGAGTTTAACAAGACTCGTGGCCACTCATTAAAATTAGAAGAAAAGAGGTTTAACTTTAAAGCACGTAGAAGGTTCTTTACTGTAAGAGCGGCAAGGATGTGGAATTCCCTTCCACAGGCAGTGGTCTCAGCGGGGAGCATTGATAGTTTCAAGAAACTATTAGATAATCACCTGAATGACCGCAACATACAGGGATATACAATGTAATACTGACATATAATCACACACATAGGTTGGACTTGATGGACTTGCGCCTTTTTTCGACCTCACCTACTATGTAACTATGTAACTATCTCCCTCTCCCCTCCCATCCGCTTCCAGTGTTTTTAATTATATTGGTGGGGGGGTGCTTTAACTGGGGTACAGACTGGCCTGGGAGGGGAATTATACTGGGGGACAGATGGACCTAAGGGGGATGTACTGTGGGATAGGCTGACCAAGGAGAGATTATACTGGAAGACAGACTGACCTGGGGTGGATGTACTGGGATACAGACTGACCTGGGGGGGGGGCTGTACTAAGGGACAGACTGACCTTGTTTGAAATAACTACATTCCTTAAACTTCTCCCATTATTAACACAATTTGGCCACACCCACTGTTCCTCCTGGGATGCTACATGGTCTGGAATACTACTCTTCTTGGCCCAAGGGTGCTCCAGGTCTTTTACAATCCTATAGTGTTAAATGCAAAAAAAGTAAAAATTGCTGCTAGAGTGTTCAAGTTTGGCTTGATGAAAAGGTGGCAACCCTAAACCCAGATAGCAAGCAATTGTGCTGCAAGTTCGAAATCGGCTTGCTAAGCTATTGCTAGACTTGCCAGGCTTCACAAGTCTGTTGCACAATTTCACCAAGTCCGCATTGCATGACTCCAGATAAACTTTGTTTGCAAACATTTAGCAAGTCTGCTGCAAGTTCTGGTTCAGTTATGTTGTGTAATAGTCATCCCACCACAGGGGGTCACTGTGGCTGAATTGAATTTTCATGCTGTAGACTTGCAGAGCTCTTGCTGTAGACTCAACACTGCAACTTTGCTATTGCTAGACCTTGCCATGCAAATTTGCTACAAATTGGAAAAGTGTCAACTAGTACTTGTGTTTCAAGTGCTCTGCAAGTGTACAACTTGCCAGTAAAAATGGGCAGCAAGTTAACAGACTTACAATTCAACACTGTCACAAATTTTTGGCAAGTGATCCTTGCTATCTGGGAAGTATGGCATTTTTTAAATTGTTACATTGGTACTATGTACACTATTTTGCCTAAAGTATTGGGACGCCTGCCTTCTCGCCCAACATCAGTGCCTGACTTCACAAATGCTCTTCTGGAAGAATGGTCAAACATTCCCATAGACACACTCCTAAACATTGTGGACAGCCTTCCCAGAAGAGTTGAATCTGTTGTAGCTGTAAAGGGTGGGCCAACTAAATATTGAACCCTGCGGACCAAGACTGGGATGCCATTAAAGTTCATGTGTGTGTAAAGGCAGGCGTCCCAATACTTTTGGCAATATAGTGTATATACCATATCTGTGGGATACCTGTGGAAGCTGGAAATCACTGGAGTAGGCACTGCTACTACACCAGCACTCCAGTGATCTCTGCTAGCTTCTGCGTCCCTGCCGAGCGGCTGCCCTACTGCTTAGTGAACATAAAGGGGGTTGCCCACTTGACACAGGCGCCATTCACAGAATGCTTTGCATTCTCTCAATTAATTCAAAATGCTCTTTGATTTCATGAGGTGAGGATTGTGACATCATCACCCTACCTCTCCATCCCATCCAATCAGAGAATGTTTTGCCTTCTTGAGAAAATGCAGAAAATGTTCCCTGATTGGCACCGATGCCAAATGATTTACCTCCTGTGTTCACAATGCAGCAGGGCAGCCGCTCAGCATAGGACCCAGAAGCTTGTGGTGATCAATGTAGTAGTGTGTAATAGTGATGTCAACTACTGTGATTTCCATCATTCTATTGGGATCCCACAAGTAAGGCATATACATCCTTATATTGATATATTGATCCAAGCTGGACGAATGTATGTAATGTAAAATTTGCCATTCCTGGAATGCTAATTTCATCAGTGGCGGCCAGGTGTTTTTTTTTTATTTTGGGGGTGGGGCGGAAACCAACCCCCCCATTGGTCAGTGGCATCTCAGTCAGCAACCCCCCTGCACTTACCCAAGCAGGCCCCAGCGGGCAGGTTGCGGGCCCCTGGCAGGCAGCGGCGGGCCCAAGAGGGCTCCGGTGGCAGCGACAGGCTTTGGTGGGTTGCGGGCTTCAGCGCTTCTATGGATGGCAGGCGGGCTCCTGTGTCTTCTGTGTGGCTCCTTCCTTCTTCCCCTAGGCGTCCAATAGGATCGCATGTCCCTTCAGCCAATCGGGTGACTAACCCGATTGGCCTGGGAAAAGAATCAGTGTTGCAACAGTGAATATTCATTCGCTGTTTCAACACACCTGGGGGGCTCTGTACGTAATGCTCTGAGCCCCGAGCCCACCCTATTTTGAAGCTTATTAGAGCCTCTTCGGCCTCTTCAGTGCTTCAAAAACACACCCCCGCCCATCTCCGCCATAGGAATTCATGCACCCGGCGTCCTGAAAGGGGCTGGGCTCATGGTTAGGGGGGTCAATGGCACATGGATAGGGAGGGCGGCGAGGCATGAATAGGGGGGCTGCAGGGCTTGAATAGAGGGGGGCGGCACCCATGCGCCCACAATGGACGGGCTGCCCCTGGACATCATCATGTAAGGGCCCAAGCTTGTGTATGTGCTTGGTTATTGCGTTTGCAAGTCTGAAACTCCTCCATTTCAGTTCCTCTCCATCTGAACCAAGGTTGTCTGGTATTTTGTCACCTTGTTGACACTCAGCTGAGCATGATTCCAGCTGACCCTGGAACAGTGCAAGTAAATATTTAATAGAGGGTGCAGTGATTATTGGGCCTAGTAACATGGTAGAGGAAAGATGTTGTAAGTAAAACGGCCCGAGAGTGAAGGTACCCCATGTGTTTCTAAAGTGATCCCGTTACAGGTGCTCAGCACAGCCCAGAATAACACGCCCGGGGGTAAGCCTTTCATGTGACCCTTGCTTGGTGCCCAACAAAGGAAGGAGACCACCCACACACCCTACCCTTATAAACTGGTTAACATGTTGCTGACAGTATTGTAAAGGAAATTTGTAAGTTCTGTATATAATTGTATTCTGTTTTGTATGTATTGCACACTGCCCTCACTTTCCACACGGCACTAATATTGTTTTCATTACACAATTGCATTCTTTCGCTCCGCATCTAGAATTGGCCTGCCTATGTTACGCCCCTTGTTACCATAAAAGTACAATTGTAATATTAATGTGATACCTACGTAATCATGTGTATAAAAACCTTCAATTGCGTCATAATAAAGCAGAACAGTTATTTGGAAAGATGCAGAGCGTATCTTTTGTGTCTGTTCCCTACTGCAGTAGTTATTATTAATTTGGAACCGCTAATCAATATGAGGATAGGAGTTGCCTATCTATAAATTCCCATGTCAGAATCATGTTTCAGGTTTTAAAGCAGCATAACAAAACAAGCAGAGCATGAAGCCCAATGTAAAATAGGTTTACATAAAAAGAGCCTTATACTGCAAAACGGGGGTTAATAATATCACCACTTCACCCCCGGAAGGATTTACCCCCTTCCTGATCAGGCCATTTTTTGTGATACGGCACTGCGTCGATTTAACTGACTATTGCGTGGTCATACAACGTTGTACCCAGTCCTTTGATATCTTTGATATCCTTGATATCCTTTTTTACCCACAAATAAAGCTTTCTTTTGGTGGTATCTGATCACCTCTGCTTTTTGTTTGTTTTTTTGCGCTATAAAAAAAAAAAAAGAGCGACAATTTTGAAAAAAACACAATATTTTTTAACTTTTTGCTATAATAAAATGTCCCCCCCCCAAAAAAAATGTCTTCATCAGTTTGGACCAATATGTATTCTTCTACATATTTTAGGTAAAAAAAAAGTCACAATAAGCGTAAATTGATTGGTTTGCGCAAAAGTTATAGTGTCTACAAAATAAGGGATAGATTTATGTCATTTTTATTATTAATTTTTTTTTTTACTAGTAATGGCGGTGATCAGCGATTTTTAGCGGGACTGTGACATTGTGGCGGACAGATCGGACGCTTTAGACACTTTTTTGGGACCAGTGACATTTATACAGCGATCAGAGCTAAAAATAGCCACTGATTACGGTATAAATGTCACTGGCAGGGAAAGGGATAACACCAGGGGGGGCGATAAAGGGGTTAATGGTGTTCTCTCACTGTGTTCTAACTGTAGAGGGGATATGACTGAGTAGGAGAGGAGACAATTCGCTGTTCCTACATAGTAGGAACAAACGACATGACTCCTCTCCTCTGACACTGACAGCACAGGGATTTGTGTGTTTACACACACAAATCCCCGTGCTGGCGTACCTGGGAGGTGTTTCTAACTGTTGGGGGAGGGGGACTGGCTGGGAGTAGAGAGAGATCGCTGTTCCTGATCAGTAGGAACAGCAGATCTCTCCCTACTCACCTGACAGAATGTGGATCTGTCTGTTTACATTGACAGATCCCCGTTCTGCCTCTCTGTGGAGCGATCGCGGGTCGCCGGCAGACATCACGGCCGCCGACCAACGCTAATCGTCTCCGGTGGCGCACGCACAACGCCTATAGCCCTTAAAGCAACCGATGTACACCTTATGCCGATTCATGCAGCTGTCATGCCAACCTCCCGCAATATAATGACGGCGGCTGGTCGGCAAGCAGATAATTAAGGAATTTATTTTATATTATAACATATTATATTATTTATATTATTATTATGTTATAATATTATTATGTAATATTTATCATTGAAATTACCTTTTTCTTTCTTCACTAAAAGCTAGGCAGAAAATGTTTTCTGAAAAAATATATATATATATTTATATATTTTATAACTTTGAGTTACCGTAAAACTCAAAATAAGTCTAACCCCTTTAAAAAAAAAAAAAAGACTTTATTTTTGTAAATCTTAGACTTTTTATTGCTTCAGTACACAAAGTCACCAGGATTCCGGTTTAGTGGCAGATAGCCCCAGCTGCAAAGATTTGATTCATTATCTACAAAATCTATTACAGCGTGAAGTCAAGATGAACTTGTTTGTCATACGACTGTCTTCCTTTCACGCCGAAATGCCTTGAATCACAGAGAAGGTGAAGAGTTTTGTCATGGCTGAGCGGCGGGGGAAGAGAGTTCCAGTAGTCATTCATGTCACTTGTTTTGAGCCCCTTTATCTGTCATCTACGTCCGCTGGAGATGGCAGTGTGGTCTACTAAAGAGCCTCCTAGATGTCTGAAAATGAGGGTTATAAATGTATGTGTATATCTTTAGAGCTGAGTTGAACAGTTAAATACACATTTGAAAATGATTTGAAAAAGAGTTGAGAGATTTACACAGTCCTGCCAGACAAAGCAGCCAGGTTGGTGACCTTCGTTTTCAGTACTCTGTTTAGTCAATGCAGCTGGGTCACCTCCCGACCTCCGGCCTGTGATTGCACAATGAAGGAGCAGCAGATCATTGTTGGGTTCATTATCCTCCATTCTTTACCAGTCAGCAATCATGTATCTCAGGAGTTGTCATTAGATTTATTTACAAGAGAGTGGTAGAGATGTGCACTGCCGAAAATTTTTTATTTTCGTTTCATTCATTTTTTTGTGGTAAATTTGAAAATGTTTAAATTCTAAATTTCGTAAATTCATAAATTCTAAATTTTGTAAATTCTAAAATAAGAAGGAAAATCCGAAAGAATAACTAACAAATAATAACTAACTATTAAATGATAGGTATTGGAATTTCCATTCATATCTCGAAAATTCATAAATTCGGAAATTTGAAATTCGAAAATCTGAAAATCTAAAATAATAACCAACTAATAATCTCAGGAGTTGTCATTAAATTTATTTACAAGAGAGTGTTAGAGATGTGCACTGCCGAAAAAAATTCAATTTTGTTTCATTCATTTGTTTGTTTGTATTTTTTTTCCTTCATTTTTCTGGTCATTCGTTGTGATCGCAATTAGTAACTTCAAATTTGCGTAAAGTGGTAAATTTGAAAATTTGTAAATTCGTAAATTCTAAATTTCATAAATTCATGAATTCTAAATTTTGTAAATTCTAAAATAAGAAGGAAAATCCGAAAGAATAACTAACTAACAATAACTAACTATTAAATTTCTATTCATATTTCGAAAATTCATAAATTCGGAAATTTGAAATTCGAAAATCCGAAAGTCTGAAATAATAACTAACTAATAATAACTTTAACTATTTCTAACTATTACCAGAATAGTGACCAAATATAGCCATGTCCATCCCACTCTCTAGACATGTGCAATTTGTTTTGTTCCGAATTTGTTTTTTTAACATACTTCGACAAATTCGTTAATCAGAAATATCTTTTCCGAAAATTTGTAAATTTGGAGATTTGAAATTCGAAAATCCGAAAATCTGAAATAATAACTAACTAATAATAACTTTAACTATTACTAACTATTAAATTATAGATATTGGAATTTCCATTCATATTTAGCTGTTGTAACAAATACAAATTTATCTGAAGTTACAAATTATCCGAGATAACGAATGCCGCATCTAAACGAATGGAATGAATTTGACATCACCGGCCCTATTCGCTTACATCAGGGGTCTTCAAACTATGGCCCTCCAGTTGTTCAGGAATCAGGATCTACAATTCCCATTATGCCTTATCATGTCTGTGGATGTCAGAGTTTTACAATGCCTCATGGGACGTGTAGTTCCGCAACAGCTGGAGGGCCGTAGTTTGGTGATCCCTGACTTACATGGAGTAAGTAAAGTTTAGTAGGGGGGTTGGTGACATCACTGACCAAATATAGCCATGTCCAACCCACTCTCTAGACATGTGCAATTTGTATCGTTCCGAATTCGATTTTTAGCGTAATTCGACAAACTCGTTAATTCATAAATATCTTTTCCGAATATTCGTAAATTTGAATATTCGAAAATTGATAAATTCATAAATTCGGAGATTTGAAATTTGAAAATCCGAAAATCTGAAATAATAACTAACTAATAATAACTTTAACTATAACTAACTATTAAATTATAGGTATTGGAATTTCCTTTCAAACTTGGCTGTTAATGAATGTAGAGAATAAGAATTTATCCGAAGTTACAAATTATCCGAAATAACGAATGCCACGTCTAAACGAATGGAACAGAATGAATTAATAATAAATAATAATAATTATAAAAAGTTTTTATTATTATTGTTATTATTATTAATTTGTTACATTCTATTCGTCTAGATGCGGCATTCGTTATTTCGGATAATTTGTAACTTTGGATACATTCGTATTCGTTACGTTTACTAACAGCCAAATGAAATTACAATACCTATAATTTAATAGTTAGTAATAGTTAAAGTTATTATTATTCAGATTTTCGGATTTTCAAATTTCAAATTTCCAAATTTATGAATTTTCAAATTTATGAATTTCCGGGTTTTCGAATTTCCGGGTTTTCAAATTTACGAATTTTCGAATTTACGAATATTCGTAAAAGAAATTTCTGAATTAACAAATTTCGACAAATTTGTTGAAAAACGAATTTGGAACGAAACAAATTGCACATGTCTAGAGAGTGGGATGGACATGGCTATATTTGGTCAGTGATGTCACCAAAAATGTTAGGACTGTACAAATACCCCCCAAATGACCCTTTTTGTAAAGTAGACAGTCCAAGGTATTTATTTGGAGGCATGGTGAGTTTTCTAACGTTCTAATTTTTTTGCCACAATTTTTGGGGAAACTGAAAAAATTTTCAAAAAAGTTTTTTTCACAATATTTTATATATATATATATATATATATATATATATATATATATATATATATATATATATATATATATATACTGTTACCAGCATCATCCTATAATTGGTGTGGCAGTGATCAGGGACACTGACTGGTAACAGTATGTAAAAAAAAGACTTTTATTTATTAAATTTTTTTATATATAACATTTTTTTGCTTTTTTTATGATTTTTTTTTAAACTTCAGGTCCGCCCCATAGCAGTTTTGCTTCCGGGTAGGGGGCGCACACACAGCGCCGGCACCTGCTGATGATCCAGCACAGAGACAGGACGGCAGTCTGCCTATGTAAACAAGGCAGATCACCGTTCTGACAAGGTGGGAAGGCATGGATCCTGTGTCTCTGCAAAGCAGGAACCTGGATCCATCTCTTCCCCTAGCAAAAGCACCTCCCCCCACAGTACACTAACACACTGGCTAGGCACATAGTTAACCCTTTTCATCGCCCCTGATGTTAACCCCTTCCCAGCCAGTGTCATTAGTACAGTGACAGTGCATATTTTTTTAGCACTGATCACTGTATTAGTGACACCGGTCCCCAAAAAGTGTCAAAAGTGTCAGTTAGTGTCAGATTGTTTGCTGCAAAATCGCAGTTCCCGCTATGAGTTGCTGATTGCCGCCATTACTACTATAAATAAATAAATAGAAAAAAATGCCATTGTTTTGTAGACGATATAACTTTTGCGCAAATCAATCAATATACGCTTATTTGGGATTTTTTTTTACCAAAAGTATGTAGCAGAATACATATTGACCAACATTTTTTAAGAAATTTTATTTTTTACAGTTTTAATTGAATATGTTTTATAGCAGAAAGTAAAGTAAAAAATATATATTTTTTTTTTTTTCAAAATTGACGCTCTTTTTTTGTTTATAGCGCAAAAAATAAAAACCGCAGAGGTGATCAAATACCACCAAAAAAAAGCTCTATTTGTGGGGAAAAAAGGACGTCAATTTTATTAGGGTACAGCGTTGTATGACCGCGCAATTGTCAGTTAAAATAGCACAAGGCCGCATCACAAAAAATGGGCTGGTCGTGAAGAGGTCAAGTTAACGTGCCTAAATGGGTGTAAACGTGCTTAAGCGCAAGGCGTGTTTAACGCTTAAAGCGGGGGTCCACCTATCTATCGTTTTTTTTTTTTTTTAGTTCATTCACAAACTTTTCTTCTCAGCATTACATACTCACATATTGTGTGTAATATGTCCGCCTGTGTCAGATTTCGTCATAAAGAATAACTTATATTATTCACTGCAGGCGGTTTCCATCTTCATTGTGGGCATTTGAAGCCCACAAGCATTTATTTCCTGGATGCGGTGAATGCTGTGCTCCCAGCATTTACCGCTCGTTCCCGCACATGCTCAGTGGCATCCTGGGAAGCCTGAGACTAGCTCCCAGGAGTCTGGGAGAGGCTAGAAACACGCCTACTCCCACGGGAGGAGAACCGGGAAGTGCAAAGGAGAATAGAAAAATAAAAGGTAATTACGGCGATTTAAATTTTTTTAAACGGCATGTCAGCATCTAGGCAAGGAAGAGAATACATACAGATATTGTTCAAAATTTGGGTGGAACCCCGCTTTAAGTGTTCACTTACTGTATGAAATGCCCAAGTGTTTGACTCACATAAGCGCAGGTTTTAGAGCATCTTAATGCTCCAAAAAATTTTTAAAAAGGCAAAAAATAAAAAAAATAAAAATCCAGTGTGCATGAGAAATAAGGTATGTAAAAATTGGTGCTGTGCTGTTCTTAAATTAAAAAAAAAAAAAAAAAACCTATGCTACTAGAGGTAGTAGTACAAAGGTAAATGAACACGTAAAAATGATATAAACATATAAAAAAACAGAAACAATATAAGAATAAGTACAATCAATATAGAGCACTTCTATACCCAATAGGTGCAGTGTGATATTCCACAATAATCGGTGGTAATAGCAAAGTGCAAAGTGCAAGAAAATCATTCAATAAAGACTTAAGGCCAGATGTGATAAGTATCTTACTGGAAACACTAAAATTAATATACAATCACTAGAAACCTCAATGGACCGTGCAAGTAGGCAAAAGACATTGTGCAAAAAACAGCAATTAATAAATTAAATGTGCAACATGCGATCAATATGTGCAAAAATCGCAAATGCAGTGTATAATAAACATATAACCAAAAAATCAATATACAATCACTAAACACCTCAATGGATCGTGCAAGTAGGCAAAAAATGTATGCAAAAAGCAGCAATTAATAAATTAAATGTGCAACATGCGATCAATATGTGCAAAAATCGCAAAACTCGCAAATGCAGTGTATAATAAACATATAACCAAAATAAGTCCACTGTAGAACTTGTGAAAATTCAATGTAGTCCAATACCATTTAAATCCTTTTAATGTGGCTAATCAGAAAATGTACAAAAAAGTGCAATAAGGTGCTGATAGCATGGGGGTGATCTCCTCTTCGTGCACAGGACACACAGTGGTGTGAAGAGGCCACTTACCTTGCGGTAAAGAGGTATCCGCATAAAGTTGCTGGTAATGGCTGCTTCTCCCTTGTACTCCTAACTGCCTCTCACTTGGATTCCTGGGCTGGATAGAGCTGTTAGTGGGTCTTTGTCTCTCAGTGGAGCAGGAGGGGGATTAAAGGAAAGAAGGGACCAAATAGTGTAGTATTTCAATCAGAGGTTGTTTTTTATTAAAACAATGGTGAGGGTACTCACTTCACTTACAAGAAAAAAAAAACACACAGAAAACTTATCTCCTACGAGCGGCGAGCTCGTTTGCATATATCAGTCTTGGATGCCTATCCCATCCCTACGCGTCACGGTCACGTGACTTCATCAGGGGGTGGGCAGTTCAACGCTCATTGCCCTTCGTTTACATGGTAGCGCAGGAATAACTATACATTTCAGTGTGCATGAGACCTTTAGTTTACTTTTTTTATAAAGAAATCTAATTTTGCGATTAGCTGGAGGTGGAGTGAATTACCCGGAAGATCATCTTAAAAAAAAAAAAACACATTTATGAAAATTCTAGAAACTTTCTAGACGAAAGGTCTCTGTTCAGCCTAGCCGGAGATTATGCTGCGGCTGTACTTACCGAACAATTGAAGCAAAAAAGACGAGGCATTTTCTTCCTGTCTGATCACAGTGTGCTGAAGTTCATTTAAGGTAAAAAGAAGAAAATCGAGTCCATTAATGCGGCGTGGGGTTGTTTACTTCCTATACTCAAAATATGTGCCGTATTAGATGATAACACACCAGAATTATGAACTTTACAAGCAGCTGGCGTGAAATTCGCAAAGGGATCAACTCTACCCAACATCCGCTGAAAATGCAAATTTGGTCCCACAATATAAAATGTGCTCTGAGAGGAAAGATTTTTTTTTTCTTTTCATTTTTGGTATTTTTAATGTGTTTTGGGGGATAAAAAACAGTTTTAATGATTTTATAAAGTTTTGTAGGTAGTTGTAAAATGAAGACATGGGCAATATAATTTTTTAAATGGACCTTTATAATATATACAGTATAATAACAAAATATATAACTTTTGTATATATATATATATATATATATATATATATACTGCAGGGCTCAAAAGTTCAAGTCCTGAGCTACTAGCCAGACCTTAAGGGTAACTTGCCACCAGTTGCCCCACCCAACCCCTACCATGTCCCGCCCATAACCCTGCCCCTAACCACGCCCTCATAAATTATCTCATGAAATTACACTTAAATGTTTTATGCAGAATTAAGTTGCAAAAATAAATATTAACAACAACTTTATCAGTGCAGCCTCACCAGTGCCCATCAGCGCAGCCTCACCAGTAACTTTCAGCACAGCCTGACCTGGGCCCATCAATTCAACGTCACATGTGCCCATCAATGCAGCCTGACCTGTGTCCATCAATGCAGCCTGACCTGTGCCCATCAATGCAGCGTCACCTGTGCCCATCAATGCTGCCTGACCTGTGCCCATCAGTGCAGCGTCACCCGTGCCCCTTAATGCAGCGTCAGCTGTGCCCATCAATTCAGTGTGACCTGTGCCCATTATTGCAGCGTAACCTCTGCCCATAAGTACAGCATGACCTGTGCCCATTAGGGATGGTCCCGATGTTCGAGCCGAACGCAAACAAACCGAACATATGGGGCGTTCGCGGCAAATTCTAGCGCAAAATAATGCACTGCGAGATCGCAGTGCATTGATGGCTGCTGATTGGCTAAAGCATGCACCTGACTCGCATGTTTTGGCCAATCACCGCGCGGTCTGCTGTGAGAGCCATGATTGGCCAAAGACAGTGTGCCTTCAGCCAATCATGGCTCAGGCGGCTAAATCCATGCCCCACGCTATATAAGGCTGCTTACACAGTGGCCGTATGTAGTGTGACGTGGAGATTGAGAAAATTAGAGTCAGATTAGCCAAGTTAGTTAGCGGCCTGAAGGCAGTTTAGGGTATATATATCTATATATACAGTGCATTCAGTGTAGAATATATATATATATATATATATATATATATATATATATATATATATATATATGCAGGCGGTCTAGTATATATGTATGTATATGTATATGTATATGTATATGTATATATATATATATATATATATATATATATATATATATATATATATATATATATGTAGCACTAACTCTCGGTGGAGCTGCTGGTTTAAAGCTAACCTAGCAGCCAGTACGCATCACGGACTTGAATAGAACAAAACCCGTACGATCCTCTGCCACAGGATGTAATGGTTTAGGATGGAAAGCAAACACAGCACTAGAACCTTTAAGCCGACCCGGCAGTACTATGCGGTAGGATAACTTTAGGATACGTCCTCCAACTGAGTCACCAGGCCCCTCTCCAGACCAGCACTCTGCATGATCCTTCCATGACAGGTCCTCCCCTGGGATCTTCTCAGTTGTCCAGCTTCTTCCCGTAGGACAGACAGCCCAGGACCATTCCCCTGACGCTGTAGTAGGCCCCAGACAGGCTTCTGGGCCCACCCACACGCTGCAGCAACGTGGGCCTCCCGATCAGAGGACCACGTGGTAGTACTCCTAACACATACCTGTCGGCCAGGAGGGCCAGCAGGCGGAACGAAAGACGATTCCTGAAACATGGCGTCTGTCCCATAAATACCCTCTCCCAGAATGCAACTCGGAGGACCACCTCCACCGAGTTATCTCCGGGACAGAGGAGCACTCATACACTTCAACTTGTTGCCTTTCCAACACCGACCCATGGTGACAACGACACCCACAGGCACAGTGTGAAACTACACGCAACTCAGTCAAGTTGGAACAGAGGCAAATCTGACTATGTATGAATGGATAACCCACTAAATTTACCTATAAGCAGTAGATTGAAAATCTACCAGCGCTACATACTCCCCCCACTACAATAGACGTTGTCCTCAACGTCTGTCAAAATAACTCCCAAGCATGAGAGTAGGTATTTCAACTTGAACTACAGTATCATCACTAAACAGTTTAGGAGCAAAGTCTCATTCCAAAAGAAGAATTACACTCTCTTCCCATATATTTTCCTTTCAATGAAAACAAACTAAAGTAACTTGAAAAGTCCATCCCTATCTTTGAGTAAATCATTTTCCTTTCAATAAAGAAAATCCAGCTAGCAAACAGTCTTTGGATTTAGAAATGCTGGGATGAACATCATCTCTTGACCACGGAGATCTCTAAACACTGAAACTTTCTAACTATACACCCCAAAGTTATACTACCTTTTGTATTAATAAAATTATGTTTTGACTATTCATTTTGTATTTACTGGCTGCTTTAAAGCCCTGCTAGGGGGTTCTTCGTACAATTCCTATGCATCTTATGGGGTGCGCAGCCCATCTGTCTGCACTCACGTGAGTGTCTCTCGTTGATTACACCCCAAAGTTCTTTTTCATAATCACCAATAAAACCGAGGATCTGGCAATGTCAGTTTCTTTCCTAACTTATCCACGGTAGTGATAAAGTACACAACATCATCTTTTCCAGGTCTGCAAATGACCACTTTGTCAGCATAGATGTGCCAACCATAGTTCCAATGTAGGAAACATCCATTGAAGCGTTCATCCATGGCAACAGAATACCCAGCTCTCCGGAAAGGTTTTGGCACAGACAAATAGTCCCAAACAGCTTCACTGTACCACTGTTCCCAGTTGGCCTCAATTTCCTGCATAATTTCCTGAGCACAGGCATGTACTGGCCATTGGGACTACCGGGAGTTTCCCGGTGGGCTGATGGCTCAGTGGGCCGGTCAGGTGCAGTACTGGAGCCGCTCCTCACTGACAGTGAGTGATTGCGATTTCACTCCTGTCACCAAGGAGCAGCTGCCAACCCTTGCTGGAGAGAGGATTAGACTTTCTGCTCCCTCCAGCCTGCAGGGGGAGATAGACAGCCGGCACACTTTCCTTCCTCTCTCCCCTTATCACTTGTCACATGACTGGAGAGAGGAACGAGAAGCTGCCTTCAGAACTGAGTACACGTGGGAGGCGACACTCTGATCTAAGGGGGCGCCAATGGAGGGTCGAGGACGGACACTCTGATCTAAGGGGGCACCGATGGGGGGACACTATGATCTACGGGGGCGACGATGGGGGAACACTATGATCTAAGGGGGCGCCGATGAGGGGACACTATGATCTAAGGGGGCGCCGATGGGGGGACACTCTGATCTAAGGGGGCGCCGATGGGGGGACGCTCTGATCTAGGGGGGCGCCGATGGAAGGGACACTCTGATCTAAGGGGGCACCGATGGGGGGGACACTCTGCTCTAAGGGGGCACCGATGGGGGGACACTCTGCTCTAAGGAGGTGCTGATGGGGGGACACTCTGATCTAAGGGGGCGCCGATGGGGACACTCAAAATTAAAGTGGGCCAGTCTGGATGAAGTCCAGGGCCAAATATTTGTCCCAGTCCAACCCTGCCTGAGCAACATAGGGAAATTCCAGACCATATTCTGTGGCAACTCGCTTAGTGAGCACTCTCTGCAAATGGGCAAGTTTAGGCAAAGGTCTATTTTTCCCCAAACCCGGAGGTACACAAGAGTTCGGTGATTTACTCACCATAGATCCAACAGGTGTCGGAAGCAAACTAGCAACTTTAGACAATGTCTCTTTGGTAGTACTGTGCAGCTCCACACAAGGTGATGTCTTCCCAGAATCCATGGCTGTCCACTCTGAGAAAGTCAAGGCAGAAGCAACATCTTCGCCCTGGGCTCACAATAGTTCCTGTGACATTGTTTCAAACAGATCATCATCACCGGAGAGATCCGACATGGAATCTATCTCCGAGTCTCTCAACTCTTCTGCAAATATTTACAAAGAGTCCCAGATACGTTCCCCTTTGATCTCTCACCCGTTCCTGACGTGGACTTCTCCGGATCCATGTATTTCTCTGGCTCTGGTTCGGGCAGTCTCTGGGGTAGGCCTCGACCACGGCCGCGGGAAGCCTTTACATATCCCACCTTCCTCTGGATAGGTGTAGTAGACGTGGAAATAAAGGTGATGTCCGCTGATGAAGTAGTGACAACGGTATCTCAATCAGGAACACTCTCGGTGGTAACAGGCGAAATCACGGCCTGTTGTTCTCCAACAGCAATGGTAGCAGCTTCCACTGTGGCAATACCTGTAACCCAGTCCACACGATAAGCACGGGGCGACATGGTAGGTTGCTCCACTATGAACAAATATTCTCCGCACTGCAAACAACGAACAAATGGACGGAGATGTATGGCCAGTCCTTCACACTTGTGGCAAAGCATGCCCAGCCCTTCAATAACTCCAAATGTGTAGAGAGCAAACCTCCCCTGTGGTTTCAGACGAATGCCGGTATCTGTCAGCAGGGTTCCCGTCAGCATAGCACCCGCAGCGGTACTCGTAGGGAACATCCTAGATCCCATAGTTGACGGTACCAATGGAAAAGAAGACATGGCTGCACTCTGATCTTCTCAGCACGATCACGAGGCCTCTCTTCTCCTCTGGTGCCAAACACACACACACGCGTCACACGCGGTAACAAGTAGGTTAGGCTCCTCCCACTTGTTCTTCTGATCACGTAGCTCCCGGGCTTTTACTTTACTTCTGACCCGCAGCCTACGCAGTCAGAATTAAAGTCCTGCAATTTAACCCATTCTTCTCCTGGGAAAATTACAAAGTCCAGAAACTTCTTTTGACATAAACTCCCGGTGAAATACTTCTCAGGGTTGCGGGAGGTTGACGGCTAACAATCCCGGACGACGCCCCCACATGTAGCACTAATTCTGGGTGGAGCTGCTGGTTTAAAGCGGGCTGTTACCATCACCTTCGTTACCTCTATTTCACCAGAACCGGGTCTAGGGTCCCGTTGAGTTTAATACCAGACAATGTAGGCACCAGACACTTGAGTATCTTTTCCGAAGCTTTAATAAACGTAACTGTAGGAAGTAGCAGGAAAGAGGTAGAAGAAGAGTTGCAGGGAGGTTCAAATACCTTTTCTTAGTGTATTATTAGGAATTGAAATCTTGTAGGTGAATGTTCTTTCCTCTTAGAGTTGAATCTTTGCCCGCCTGGATAGGTTTCTCTCACTAACCTAGCAGCCAGTACGCAGCACGAACAAAAGTCTCTGCCACAGACTTGAATAGAACAAAACCCGTATGATCCTCTGCCACAGGATGTAATGGTTTACGATGGATAGCAAACACAGCACTAGAACCTTTAAGCCGACCCGGCAGTACTATGCGGTAGGATAACTTTAGGATACGTCCTCCAACTGAGTCACCAGGCCCCTCTCCAGACCAGCACTCTGCACGATCCTTCCATGACGGGTCCTCCCCTGGGATCTTCTCAGTTGTCCAGCTTCTTCCCGTAGGACAGACAGCCCAGGACCATTACCCTGCCGCTGTAGTAGGCCCCAGACAGGCTTCTGGGCCCACCCACACGCTGCAGCAACGTGGGCCTCCCGATCGGAGGACCACGTGGTAGTACTCCTAACAGGAGTACTAGCAGGTGGGCCAGCAGGCGGAACAAAAGACGAACCCTGAAACATGGCGTCTGACCCATAAATACCCTCTCCCAGAATGCAACTCGTGTTACCGTGTTAACGTGTTACCTCCGGACAGAGGAGCACTCATACACTTCAACGTGTTGCCTTTCCAACACCGACCCATGGTGACAACGACACACACAGGCACAGTGTGAAACTACATGCAACTCAGTCAAGTTGGAACAGAGGCAAATCTGACTATGTATGAACAGATAACCCACTAAATTTACCTATAAGCAGTAGATTGGAAATCTACCAGCGCTACATATATATATATAGGGCGGTCAGCAAGTGGTTAACCACTTGCCACCAAATCACGTACCTTTACATCATTTTGGGGAAGTGGTTGTACCGGGATGATGCCTGCAGCCAGAGGCATCACCCCAGTATCGTTTTTTTAGAGCTGAGGGTCGGCTTTCATATGATAACAACTGATTCGGCTAAGCAGCCACTCAGGCCGTTATCACAAGCAACAGGAGGGGACATCCCACCTCCCGTCGCCTTCCACCGCACCACCCGGGTCTCCCGTCCCACCAGGAGACCAGTCACCCCCAGCGACCAGCCAGCATGTTGGCTGGCTGCCCAGAGTCCTGAACAAAGCCGGAATGAGCTTTGATCGGGTCTCCGTTGTATTAACCCGAAAGCGACGTCACAACGTCGCTTCCGGTTTACTTGGCAGCCAGCGGCGCTGATTTATAAAAAAATCAAAAGTATTCAAAAACACTGATTTTGGCGTTTTGAATACTTTAAAGTACAGAGGAGGGGGGTTGGGGTCTTTTAGAACAATGATCCCTCCATAATTAATACAGATTAATGCATCTGTAACTCCTCCACAACACAAAATAACACCTAATTTTAATTTAGCACTGTGCAAATTGTTGTCATAATACAAATCCTGAATAATAATTCTGAATAATAATAATAATGATAATAATAATGATCCTGAATAATAATAATAATAATAATAATAATAATAATAATAATAATAATAATAATAATATTTATTATTATAATTATAATTATAATAATAATGAATTATAATTATAATAATGTCACTGCCTATTACTGTCACAAGGGATGTTTACATTTCTTGTGACAGCAATAAAAGTGATCAGAATTTTTTTTTTTAAAGGTACAGTGTAAAACTAAAAAAAGAAATAAAATAAATAAGGATAAAAATAAATTCAAATTTTTAAAGTGTCCCTGTCCCCACGTGATTGCGCGCCAAAGAAAATGCATACAGAAGTCGCGCCCCCCAAATGTAAACAGTGTTCAAATCTCAAATGTGAGGTATCACCACGATCGCTAGAGCAAAAGATCTGCTCTGTCACTGTAAACAGGTAACCGTTAAAAATGTTTAAAGCGTCGCCCATGGAGATTTTGAAGGAAACCGTAGTTTGTCGCCATTCCACGAGTGTGCGCAATTTTAAAGCATAACATGTTAGGTATCTATTTACTCGGCACAACATCATCTTTCACAATATACAAAAAAAATTGGGCTTACTTTCCCATTTAGTATTTTTTCAAATTCAGTGAAGTGTATTATTTCCCAAAAAAATTGCGTTTGAAAGACCGCTACATAAATACCGTGTGACATAAAATATTGCAATGACCACCATTTTATTCTCCAGAGTCTCTGCTATTATATATATATATATATATATATATATATATATATATATATATATAATAATATAATGTTTGGGGTAATTTTCTAGCAAAAAATACTGATTTTACCTTGTAAACTACAAGTGTCAGAAATAGGCTTGGTCTTGAACATCCAGCGCTGAGTAACCCAGTAGATGGTGGAAAATACAAGCTGAATGTAGGTCAAAATACATTATTTTTATTATTATGATGATAAATCAGGATTATTATTATTATTATTCAGGATTATTGTTATTATAATTATAATTCATTATTATTATAATTATTATTCATTATTATTATACTTATTATAATTATTATTATTATTATTTAGGATTATTCAGAATTATTATTATTATTCAGGATTCGTATTATGCCAACATTTTGCACAGTGCTTTACAAAGTAAATAAAGACAGTGCAGTTATTATTCAATGCAAGCCGAGAGAAAGCTAGGAGGGCCCTGCTAGTGAGAATTTACAATCTTACATTCTAGGTTGTGTTTCTTTTTTAATTGTATTTTGAAATGTACAAATCAGTTCACCAAAGGTGTTAGAATCAGGTGTTATTTTGTGTTGTGGAGGAGTTACAGATGCATTAATCAGTATTATTTTTTATGGTTATTCTGTATTTTGAGCATGCAGAAGCAGTACCTAGACAAACGCGGTAAACCATTTCTTTTATTACCATCCAGAAACAAAAATAATATATATATATATAAAAAAAAGCTATCCAATCTGAATTTCCTTTACTAATTTAAATTGTTTTGCTTGACGTTCTCCTTTTACGGAACTGCCCGATTTATTTATTCCGACACAGTAGCTGCGAGTATAGCTGTCAGCCTGGAGCTCCGGTTTATGTCGTCTCTCTTAATGGTAATTTTCCAACTTAAGTGAAAACAATATCATCCATTAAGTGAAAATCCTTTTTTTTATTTTTTTTTCTTCCTCTTAGCCGAGACAGTTTATTTAATTTTAAAGTTTCAGGGCTGCCTATTGTGTCCTGGCGATTCGAGTCTAAAATTTTCATAATTTAGATAAACTGTTGAACTCGGTCCCGGTGAATTATGATGTTTGCTATAAGCGGCGGCAGAAAGCGCATTATACGTCTTGATTATTTTGCTCTGTGAGAAAACCGCAGAGTCTGTTTGTCTGATAAATGTCCGGCGGTTTTTGATTTTGTTAGTCAATTAAAAGGAACCTGTCGGCGGGAAAAAAATGGGAGTTTGAATTGTTTATTTGTTTTTAAAGTGGACATTTGAGCAAAATAAATTTAAAAAAAAGTGACAGATATGTCGCAGTTCGTCAATAGATTTACCGCAGCAGTTTCTGTTTTTCAGATCCCCGGCTGTAACAAAGTTTTGTTACAAGTTGATCCTAAACTAAAGATTTTCCTCTTCCTTTAAAGTGATAATAAAGTCTTGTTTTTTTTTTTTTTTTTGTTTAAATAATATGACAAATAATAAATATAAATAAAAAAAATAAAAAATAAAAAAATAATAATAACAAACATGTTATCCTTACCTGCTCTGTGTAATGGTTTTGCACAGAGCAGGCCAAAGCCTCCTCTTTTCAGGTCCCAAATGGCGCTCCTGGCCCCGCCCTACTGCCGAGTGCTCCCCACAGCAAGCAGCTTGCTATGGGGGCACCCAAGCGGAGCCGCTACTCTGTGTTTCCATTTAGACATGGAGCAGTGGCGCGGCCTTGCCCTCTCTCAATCCTCGTTGGCTCACTGACTTTGATTGGCAGCAGTGGGAGCCAATGGCGCCCACTGCTGTCTCAGCCAATGAGAGAGAGAGTGCCCCACACAGCCGAGGCTCTTGTGCAACATCGTGCTGGATTCAGCCTCAGCCTGGGCTCTAACCAGACCATGTGGCCAACGCGTTTCACTCAGCCCAAGCAGCTTAGTCATGGGCTCATGACTAAGCTCTGTAGGCAGAGTGGAAAGCATTGGGGGGCGTGGCCTGGTTTGAGCTTGGGCTGAGGCCAGGGTTTTTGCAAAGATGTGCGACTTCCAGAACTTTTCCCCATTCCATTATCTGTTCATTGATATCCCCAGGCTAGCATGAATTTGGAAGTCATGTGTATAATTTCATTTTTAGTTTCTGTTGTCACTTTCCCGAGCCACTGCGGCCAGGGAAGAAGCTAACGGAATGCCATCTGCATTCCATCAGCTCCAATGGGGGGCAGGTGAAACATCAGGGGGGATAAAAGGCTCCTTATGTCTCATTAAAGAGATGGACTAGAGCAGAGCCAGTGTGAATGGGACACATAGGAAACAATTGTTTCCTGCTGTGTCCCTGCAGTGACAGATGTTTTACTATACGGTAAAACCAGGGGTGTACATACAGGGCTTGCAGGGGTCGCCATTGCGACCCAGCTCCATGCTGCAGGGGTCCCATGCGGCTCCCATGTATGCCTGGATAGGAGGGGCTCTGGCATGTCGAGAAACCAATCCCTCCATGTAGCCTCTTAATGCTCACTTCACCTCCTCTCCCTCCTGCAGATATTCAGCGGTTGCAGGAGGGAAATGGATAGCATTGGTTCCTCCACATGCCGCACCCGTCGCCTCCCTATCACTGTCCTGGGTTCCTGTGCCCTTCCCTGTTCCGCCCCCTTTGCCCCCTGCCCCCCCCTTGCATACTTTCAGGAAGGAGAGCAGGGAAGGAGCTGGTAAATTTACTGGCCCCTTCCTTGTGTTAATGAGTAGAGTGTTTCATTGTTAGACATGTGCAATTCGTTTCATTTCCGAATTTTATTTTTCAACAAAATTCTACAAATTAGTTAAAGCGGAGGTCCGGCCGTTTTTTTTTCTTCTTCTTTTTAAAGTC
Organism: Aquarana catesbeiana; assembly: GCF_042186555.1. Taxonomy (NCBI): domain Eukaryota; kingdom Metazoa; phylum Chordata; class Amphibia; order Anura; family Ranidae; genus Aquarana; species Aquarana catesbeiana. The sequence continues at coordinate 16,096,862 of NC_133336.1, forward strand.
AGCAACTACATACACTGTAGCTGCTGACTTTTAATAAGGGCACTTACCTGTCCAGCGAGCCCGCGATGATGGCCCCCCCGAGGCCGATCTGTCCACCGGATCGGGTGCCGGTGTTCTGCACAGAAAGTTCCCCTCGGTGGATAATGACCCCCCTGTACTGCGCAGGCGCAGCGCTTGCGCAGTACGAACATCAAGGGAGCCGCCCAATATCTCCGAAGCTGAACAGTTGTGAGTCAGCTGTAGACGGCGCCTGCGCAATGAGCAGAACATTGTGCTCGACGCTGCCACACGCTCCCGATGCTCATGCTACTCTGCAAGGGGCGGGTGTAATACTATCATATCGTGGTAAGGGGCGGATGTTACAGAAGAGGTTGAATATTAAATTAAAGGGGAGAGCTGTTTGCATGAGCATTGGAAGCACGCGGCATTGTCTTGTAGCATCGGGAGTGTCTATTAGAATGTGGTGTTCTTTGTGCAGGTGTACAGCTGACTCTCAGCTGTGTATGTTTGGCTATTTTCGGCGGCCCTCCGCCGGGGGAACTTTTTCGGCAAGCTTCGTACTGCGCAAGCGCTGCGGGGGAACTTTTTCGGCAAGCTTCGTACTGCGCAAGCACTGCACATGCGCAGTACGGGGGGGTCCTTATCCGCTGGGGGAACTTTTTCGGCAAAACACTGGCACCACCATCCTAACGAAGGGAAACAGGCAGTGGAGCCTTGCAGCTTCATTGCCCGTTTCCTACTGCACATACGCGAGTTACGTGGTGCTTTTGTGAATGGACGCCTGTCTACTGGGACACATACATGTTCCAGAAGACATCTCCCAGGAGATAACGCGAGGGAGGACAAGAACCGCGGAGTAGGAAGTGGCACATTAGGATGATTTTTTTTTTTATGTATTGTAAGGAGCGTGTTTATGTATTTTTTTTTTTTTAGGTGGACCTCCGCTTTAACTCGGAAGTATTAAAATTAACGAAAACCTGTTTAACAATTTTTTCTGAAAATTCTAAAATTCAGAAATACGAAACTCAAAATTTGAAAATCCGAAAAATTGAAAATCCGAAAATAAGAATGAAAATCTGAAAATTCAAAAGAATGAAAATCTGAAAATAAGAACGAAAATTCAAAAAACCCGAAAATTTTGAAAATCCGAAATAATAACTAACTGTCTAATAATAATAACTATTACTAACTATTAAAGCGGGATTTCGGCTGTAAAAAAAAAAAATTAAAAGTCAGCAGCTACAAACACTGTAGCTGCTGACTTTAAATAAGTACTTACCTGTCCTGGGTGCCCGCGATGTTGGCCACCCCGTCCCTTGGCTCTCTGGTCCCGGCACCACCATCCTAGGTAAGGGAAACAGGCAGTGGAGCCGTACAGCTTCACTGCCCATTTCCTACTGCGCATGCGAGAGTCACGCAGTACTTTGTGAATGGGACGCGATGTGTTGTGGGACAAACACAGTTCCCATAACACACCGCACCCCATTCCCCAGAAGACAATGGGGAGGGGAAGAGACAACATCACCGCGGCGTAGGAAGAGGCACACTAGGAAGACTGCCTAGCAACAGCCATTTCACGTTTTTTGAAAAAAAAATTCTTTTTTTCTTTTCCTCCATTTTTTTAGGTATTTTTTTGTGCATTTTTCTTCAGGGTGGACCTCCACTTTAAATTATAGGTATTAGAATTTCCTTTCAAACCCCCCTCGGTTCGGTTTGCACCAGAACATCCGAACAGGCAAAAAAATTCGGAAGAACACATGAACACCGTTAGTCTATGGGACATGAACATGAAAAATCAAAAGTGCTCATTTTAAAGCTTATATGCAAGTTATTGCGATAAAAAGTTTGGGGACCCGGGTCCTGTCCCAGGGGATATGTATCAATGCAAATTTTTTTTTTTAATGGCCGTTTTTTCGGGAGCAGTGATTTTGTAATGCTTAAAGTGAAACAATAAAAATTAAATATTCCTTTAAATATCATGCCTGAGCTTCCAGATTCCAATAAGCCCCCGCCAGCAGACCCCCACAACCACCGGGCAAGGGTTGTGGGGATGAGGCCCTTGTCCCCATCAACATGGTCAGACCCCAAAGCACCCTCCCCATGTTGAGGGCACGTGGCCTGGTATGGTTCAGGACGGGGGGGCGCTCTCTCGTCCCCCCCCTCTTTTCCTGCAGCCTGCCAGGTTGCTTGCTTGGATAAGGATCTGGTATGGATTTTGGCAGGACCCCTACGCCATTATTTTTTAATTTTGGCCCAGGGTTCCCCTTAAAATCCATACCAGACCTAAAGGGTCTGGTATGTATTTTGGGAGGACCCCTACGCCATTTTTTTTTTAATTTGGCGCAGGGTTCCCCTTAATTTTCATATCAGACATGAAGGGCCTGCTATGGATTTTGGGGGGACCCCCAAGCAATTTTTTTTTTACATTTTGGTTCGGGATTCCCCTTAATATTCATACCAGACCCAAAGGGCCTGGGGGGGGACCCATGCTCTTTTTTTCAATGAGTTTTATCTATATTGCCGAGACCCGACAATACATTACAGCCGCGATCAGTTTTACATGACAATTTTTCCTTTAGAAATGTGATTTTGCTGTGGTATTGTTCTAAACAAGGAAAAAATGTGCCACTTTACAGTCATACTATAGACACCCCCCAGGCACGATATTTAAAGGAATATCTCATTTTTATTGTTTTACTTTAAGCATTAAAAAAATCACTGCTCCCAAAAAAACGGCCATTTTTAAAAAAAATGTTTGCATTGATACATGTCCCCTGGGGCAGGACCCGGGTCCCCAAACACTTTTTATGTCAATAACTTGTATATAAGCCTTTAAAATGAGCCCGGCGGCTTTCAAATTTGCCCCGAACACCGCATAATGTTCGGTGTTCGCCCGAACATCAGAACAACCAAAGTTCGGCCCGAACTTTTGCTCGGGCCGAACCGTTCACCCATCCCTATTAATGAACATAACAAATATCAATTTATCCGAATTATCCAAAATAATGAATGCCGCATCTAAACTAATGGAACGTAACAAATTAATAATAATAACTAATAATAATGAAAACTTTTTATTATCAAAATTATTTATTATTATTAATTTGTTACGTTCCATTCGTTTAGATGCAGCACTTGTTATTTTTTGGATAATTTGTAACTTCGGATAAATTCATTTTCGTTACGTTCAAAACCAAATTTGAAAGGAAATTCCAATACCTATAATTTAATAGTTAGTAATAGTTACATTATAGTTATAGTATATAATAATATATTATTATTAGATAGTTAGTTATTATTTCGGATTTCCAAATTTTTGGGGTTTTTCAGACTTTTATTTATATTTTCGGATTTTCGTTCTTTTGAATTTTCAGATTTTCGTTCTTATTTTCGAATTTCGATTTTTCGAATTTTGAGTTTCGAATTTCTGAATAAAATTTCGAATGAAACTAAAATAAACTCATTTTTTGCCAGTACACATGTCTATTCATTGTGTTTCGTTCATAGCTGGGGCATAGTAAACTGTGTTTACTAGGCCTTAGTTTATAAATGAATGGAAAGCCTCTGTACAGAGCTATTCCTATTTATTCATTCTGTGCAGCTGAGGCCGCAGAGAAAGGGACTGATGAATTTGTCCTCAGTCCCTCTCTTTGTCTCAAAAGTGAGACATCAATGGTCCGTTTAGACCCCTGATATTTCACCAAAACCCCCCAATGGAGGTTCTAAAAAATATGTACAAAATGATGAAAAAATTTTAAATTATAAACAAAATTAATAAATAAAATAAAATGGTAAAAAAAATTATGAAAAAAAAAATAAAACAACAAAAATAAACTACTAACACCAGTGGCGGAACGACTGTGCTCTGGCATTCTGCCACCATGGGAGGGGGACCCCAAGATGGCATGAAAGTGGCCCGCTGAGGAGCTATAATAAAGGGTTTAACGATGGGAGTAAAGGGCCCCAGGATCAGCAAAAAGGGCCCCGATCGGGGGCTTGGGGGGCCCTTCATGGTTTCTTGTAGACATGTGCACAACAAAAAGTTTTGTTTTGTTTCATTTCTTTACGTTTCCGTTGATTCCTAACAATTCGTAATTTCGTAAGACGCGAGTTTTCAAATTTTATTTTCGTTGATACGAAATGATTTGTAATTACGTGAGTCTAGCGATTCGTAATTTTGGAAGACGCGAGGTTTCATATTCGGACTCGTTCGTATTTTCGTAACAGATATATTTTCATTGATACGGAATGATTCGTAATTCCGTTGCTCTAATTTTCTTTGATTCCAAATTTGTAATTTTGTTAGATAATAATTTTTGTTTATTCGGTACACTAGTCGTAATTTAGTAATTGTTACTTTTGTGAGATTGCCTTTTTCGTTGATTCGTACTTTTGTAGGAAATAAAGAATAATAGTCCAATGCTTGCTTTTCTAATAAGTCCTCCTGTACTTACTCCCAGTCCACTCCCTTAGTCATGAGACCCGACTCAGTCTCCTCCTCATCTGAATTTAAAAAGATTCGGGAATGAAGAGTGACTCCGACACAAAAGGGATAAGCTGATTGGCTAAAGATATTAGGTAAGATAAATCACTCACTAATACACTGCCCATTCGAAAGAACGATTCGAGAACACGAAATTATGAACATACATATTAAGATACACTTACACTGTCCATTCAAAAGAAAGATTCGAGAACGCGAACAAATGAAATTACAAACAGACAAAGAGACGAAATTATGAACACACGAATAAAAATGCGAACATACGAAATTATGAACAGAGAAAGGATTGAAAATACGAATTCCCAGAAACACTTATGACCACTAAATTATGGAGATTAGATGCATCCACTCTGGCAGACCTAGAAGACTTAGTTGACATAAAACAAGAGATACGAGTCTTCCTCCACAACGACACTCCCGATGTTTCTCCCATGATACAGTGGGAGGCACACAAGTGTTTCGTTAGGGGACGATTGCTGGCTATCTCAGCAAGAAAGAAAAGGGGGCATCAAGCCTTGGTGCTTGAACTATCCTCCAAGATACGCAAGTTGGAAGCTCAACATAAGCATACTTTGGCAATCGATTATTCGCAAGAACTGATGGAAACGCGCTCTCTCTTATCAGATGAATTACATAAGAGGGCGAAGCGCTGCAACACCTTGTCACAAAAACTGTTTTATGCACAAAGCAACAAACCTGGTATACTTCTAGCTAGAGCCACCCAGCAGCGTAAGGTAGCTTCCACAATTCATCACATTGTAGATGGGACATGCGGGGTTAATTCCAGGAATGATGACATAGCTAGACAATTCCAACTTTTTTATAGCGAGGTATACAACCTCCAATCTGGAAACCTTGACAGTGTCCCATCTACTACATGTGGCACACTGATTCGAGATTTCTTGCTTAAATTTGGCCCTGCAACCATTTCAGAGTCAGACTCACTGGGGCTGGAGGCCCCTCTATCACAGGATGAATTTGTGGAGGCTTTAAATGCCACTAAGCCAGGTAAGAGCCCAGGCCCAGACGGCTTTACAGCCTTATACTATAAAAACTTTTTCAGACATTTTAGCACCGAACTTCCTTAAAGCATTCAACTCACTTTCCACCGGTTCTTGCGAGTCAGAGAGGCTGTTGGAAGCTTATGTTGCAGTGATGCCCAAGGGGGGAAAAGACCCTGCTGATGTGGCTAGCTATTGTCCAATCTCCCTTTTGAATGCAGATGTGAAATTTTATGCCAAGATTCTGGCTTCCCGTCTATCCTGCCATGTACCAGCCTGGGTTGACCTGGACCAAATAGGGTTTGTCCCTGAAAGAGAGGCCAGGGACAACATGATAAAAAGCGATCAACCTACATTATTGGTTACATCCTTGCAACAGGAGGGCTTTTTTCTTGCATTGGATGCAGCGAAGGCGTTCGACAGGGTGGCTTGGGACTACATGGAGGCAGTCCTGGGCTCAATCGGGATTGAGCCATATATGCGGTCCGGCATCTTGTCCCTGTATACTAACCCTAGAGCGAAAGTCAAAGTCAATGGCCACCTGTCGGATGCCTTCTCCATCCACAATGGGACTAGGCAAGGTTGCCTCTTGTCCCCTCCATTATATATCCTCTCACTCGAGCCCCTCCTTCGCTGCATCCGGGCCAACCCAGACATTAAGGGTATTCGAGTGCAGGAACAGGAATTCAAAATTGCCGCTTTTGCGGATGATATGCTCTTCTTCCTTACTTCCCCCTTGACATCTCTACCCAACCTGCTCCTAGTACTAAACCAATTTCAAAGTATTTCGAACTTAAAGATTAGTTACAACAAATCATTTGCATTGAATATCTCCTTGCGCCGAGAATCAGTCCATCAGTGCCAACTTAACTTTCCCTTTAAATGGAAGTCGGATGCCATTCAATACCTAGGGATCCAATTACCGGCTGACCTATCGCAATTATACAACAGAAACTTCCTGACAGAGCTACAAAAGATAGGACAGGACACTCAAAAATGGGACAAGTCGAATATCTCCTGGTTTGGGCGTTCGTCCATTTTCAAAATGATAGTCCTTCCACGCCTTTTATACAAAATTCAAACTTTACCAATTCACCTACCCACCTCCTTTTTTGGAATGTATAAATCCATCTGCCGCGCCTTCATTTGGCATAAGAAAACTGCGAGAATAAGTTGGGCCAAGCTGACAGTCCCAAAAGGGGGTGGAGGCATGGGCCTTTCAGACATTTGGTTTCAAATGCTGACTTACGATACCTACCATGGATAACCAAGGAACATATAGCTTCCCCGACCTTAGCACACCCATTTATCGGCCCCACACTCAACACCTTTAGCAGAGCCTGTGCCAAATATGCAGTCTCTGCAAAAAGTGGGCCCAATTACCCCAGTTCGTAATAATCTGGACTTTCCTCCGGGCGTGGCAAAAACCTTTGTGGAGACTGAATTGCCTTACACTGAAATGCTAGCTAAGCACTTCTTCAGTAGAGGCCATTTCATACGCCAAACTGAACTCGCAGAGTGCTCCAATACGGGCTTGTTTCCGTTTTGGCCCTATATCCAGCTTAAGCATTTCCTAGATGATCCAGCACATAGGGGAGGCTTCACCAGGAACACCACAGTATTGGAGTCACTGTATTCAAGCGCACCCCCACAGAGGCATGTTATCTCAGCACTTTATGCTTCTCTTAACGAACAAGCACCAGAAATTTTGCGCTCGGAGCGGGCCTATTGGGAGTCCGTGCTTGGCAAGACTATAGAGGAGGAAAGTTGGGACAGGATTAACTTCTATCTCCACAAGGGTTCTTTAAACGTCTCAGTTCAAGAGAACGGCTATAAACTGAGAACACGCTGGTACAGAACACCTGAGTTGATACACAAATTTTCACCCACTGTGCCGGAGCAATGCTGGAGATGTGGTAGGGAGACGGGATCATTCATTCATATTTGGTGGAGTTGCTCATCCTTGCAACCTTACTGGTGGAAAGTGCATGAGGTGGCAACAAAGGTATCCTCTCTCCCGTCAGAGTTTACTCCGGCACAGTATCTCTTACACTTATCGGAGATGCCTAAAAAGCGCTACTATAAATCGATCGCATTACATATGATCAATGCAGCTAGGATGTGCATACCAATCCATTGGCGGTTGGCACTGGCACCGACTCTGTCCAAATGGACTCACAAGATTAACTGGATTGCGGAGATGGAGGAGCTGATTTATACCTCACTTGATAAAATCTCTACTTATACTGCGATTTGGGACGCTTGGACGTCCTTTAAGGCTTCTCAGTCTTACCTGGAACTTTTTAAAGGCTAACTCAGTACCACGCTAACGGTGACCCATTTGGAGGGTCCCCCCCCAAAATAGGCAACGGAGAGGGCAGCTGGTGATGATCTCACACCCTCTTCCTTCCTTTCTTGTGCTCATTCCTTGGGGGACCACCCCGGAAGCTCCTACTCCCTTCTCCCCCCACCCTTCTCCTCTCCTTCCTTATGCCTGCCTCCCCCCCCTTTTTTTTTTTTTTTCTTTCTTTTTTTTGTTTTCTTCTCTTATACTCCGAGAAACTTAAACAGGAGCTTTCCTAGCTTGTTGTTGGTTTGAACTCTATTCATTAGCAGGCTTAAGCTCAGGATCGAAAGGACCAGAGATAGATTGTGACACACTTGGTTCGTGCGTGTGCACACTTTTGTTCTCTTTACTGTTTCCTGGTCTTAGGCCCCATTCACACTAGCGCGTTTTTTGATGCATTTTGCATTTTGCAGAAATGCACGGGAATTTTTTAACATGGGTTCCTATGGAACATGTTCACATCAATTTTGTATCTCCGCGTTTTTGGAAAGGGTCGGGGACTTTTTCTCATGCAAAATGCAGCATTTTGCATGTAATGGTTTTCAATGGACAAGCATCAAAAACGCAAGTGCACCTTTTTTGCAGCGTTTTTGATGCGTTTTTGATGCGTTTTTGGTGCGTTTTTGCCGTTTTTTTTTTTTTTTTTTTTTTTTTTTTTTTTTTTGTAATTTTTTTGTAAGACTGTAAAAAAAAATGAAAAAAAAAAAAACGCAAAACGCAAATCGCGGCAAAATCGCGGCAAAAACGTGGCAAAAACGCGGCTCAAAAACGCGGCAAGCATGAAAAAAAAACCTCCAAAAACGCTCAAAAGCAACATGCATAGGTGTGAATCGAGCCTTACTGGGCCTTGCCCAGACAACTATTGTTCTGTATGTGATTGGTGAGGATTCATGTAACTCGCTTCTTTTCGTAAGAAAATCCATTCGTTACGAACCGAACCGCACATGTCTAGTCTGTTTAGACCCTTGATATTTCACCAAAACCCCCCCAATGGAAGTCCTAAAAAATATGTACAAAATGATGAAAAAATAAAAAATTGTAAAAAAAAAAAAGCATAAATAAAATAAAATGGTAAAAAAAATTATAAAAAAAATAAAACAACAAAAATAAAAAACTACTAACACCAGTGGCGGAACGACTGGGCTCTGGCATTCCGCCCACCATGGGAGGGGGACCCCAAGATGGCAGGAAAGTGGCCCGCTGAGGGACTGTAATGAAGGGTTTACCAATGGGAGTAAAGGGCCCCAGGATCAGCAGGAAGGGCCCCGATTGGGGGCTAGGGGGGGCCCTTCATGGTTTCTTGCACCGGGGCCCTGAAGGTTCTAGTTAGGCCCCTTTCACACGAGGCGGGCTCCGTTTCTACGGAGCCCGCCTCGGTCCGCCGGCTCAGCGGGAGATCTGTCCGTTGATCTCCGCTGAGCCGGCGGATGACAGGTCCCTCTCTGCTCACTGAGCGGGGATGGGCTTGTCAGGCGCCGCTGCCGCCTATGGAGGGATCGGACGAAAACGGACAGCGTGTCCGTTTTCGTCAGATCTCACCCGATCCGATCCGCCAGCGACGGATCTGGACGTAGAGCCATACGTCTGCTTTTAGCGGATCGGACGGGGTCGGATGTCAGCGGACATGTCTCCGCTGACATCCGACGCTCCATAGGCTAACATGGAGCGCCCGTTCAGGTCCGCCGTCAAAACTGACAGGCGGACCTGAACGGTCCGATCGTGTGAAAGGGGCCTTACGCCTCTGGGTAAAACGTCTGTCCCCTCATATAGTGTGAATTCACATATTATTGCTGGGAAATGGTAATAAACAGGTTGCAGGCAGTCGGGGGGTTAAATTATCCTATATAATCTCTTTACCAGTAAGCACCTAAGACAACATGTAATACGTTTAGCCTGAGCTAGCCGGTGCACACGTGTAAATACCATAAGAATTACCTGTCAAAGCCAATGTCGTCGTGATTGAAGGTCTGAGAAAATCCAATCAATTCCTTCTTTCGGCCCCTTTCAAGGTCTCTCTTCTTTGTAAAGTCGGTGTACTCAATCTCTCGTTTTCTGTGTTCGCAGGTTATGGATGGTGGCTTTTTTTTAAAAGCCAAGGCATGTTTCTTTGCCTGCAATCCGGACTGTCCATGAGGCCCGACGGGCTACAAGAGAAGCCGCCCCGCAGAACCCTCCTGCAGAGGAGCCTGAAGGAGAAGTTTGACTTTGAAGATTCCTCTCTCTGTTCCCCGCTGGCTGCAACAAACAAAGCTGCTACACGTCTCCTATGGAGATGCTGGATGCATCCTCAAATGTGCGTACATGCAAGAAAACACGTAGAACTATAACCACTAATGATAAGATTTATGTTTTTTTTTATTGTTGCTGCTTTCAGAAAATGTTTTCCAAAGCAAACTATTTGTGAAACTGTTTCAATTTTTTTTTTGTAACCAAGATCATCTTAAAGTGAAGCTAACACTGGATATTTTTATGCTAAAGAGGTTCTAAACATAGGTGTGCGCAACCTATTGCATTAGGGTGTGCACCCCAAAGCTCAAACACACATGTGTGTGTGTGTGTGTGTGAATGTGTGTAGATACTGTTTATACGCTATATTACCAAAAGTATCGGGACACCTGCCTTTACACGCACATGAACTTTAATGGCATCCCAGTCTTATGCCCCGTACACACAGTCGGACTTTGTTCGGACATTCCGACAACAAAATCCTAGGATTTTTTCCGACGGATGTTGGCTCAAACTTGTCTTGCATACACACGGTCACACAAAGTTGTTGGAAAATCCGATCGTTCTAAACGCGGTGACGTAAAACACGTACGTCGGGACTATAAACGGGGCAGTGGCCAATAGCTTTCATCTCTTTATTTATTCTGAGCATGCGTGGCACATTGTGCGTCGGATTTGTGTACACACGATTGGAATTTCCGACAACGGATTTTGTTGACGGAAAATTTTATAGCCTGCTCTCAAACTTTGTGTGTCGGAAAATCTGATGGAAAATGTGTGATGGAGCCTACACACGGTCGGAATTTCCGACAACACGCTCCGATCGGACATTTTCCATCGGAAAATCCGACCGTGTGTACGGGGCATTAGTCCGTAGGGTTCAATATTGAGTTGGACCGCCCTTTGCTGGTGTAGTAGCAATGCCTACTCCAGTGATTTCCAGCTTACACAGGGATCCCACAGGTATGGCATATACACTAAATTGCCAAAAGTATTGGGACGTCTGCCTTTCCACGCACATGAACTTTAATGGTATCCCAGTCTTAGTCCGTAGGGTTCAATATTGAGTTGGCCCACCCTTTGGAGCTATAACAGCTTCAACTCTTCTGGGAAGGCTGTCCACAAGGTTTAGGAGGGTGTCTATGGGAATGTTTGACCATTCTTCCAGAAGAGCATTTGTGAGGTCAGGCACTGATGTTGGACAAGAAGGCCTGGCTGGCAGTCTCCACTCTAATTCATCCCAAAAGGTGTTCTATCGGGTTGAGGTGAGGACTCTGTGCAGGCCAGTCAAGTTCCTTCACCCCAAATCCGCTCATTCATGTCTTTATGGACCTTGCTTTATGCACTGGTCCAAATCATTTGGTGGAGGGGGGATTATGGTGTGGGGTTGTTTTTCAGGGGTTGGGCTTGGCCCCTTAGTTCCAGTGAAGGGAACTTTTAAGGCATCAGCATACCAAGACATTTTGGACAATTTCATGCTCCCAACTTTGTGGGAACAGTTTGGGGATGGCTCTTTCCTGTTCCAACATGACTGTGTAGCAGTGCACAAACAAGATCCAAAAAGACATGGATGAGCGAGTTTGGAGACTGCACAGAGTCCTGACCTCAACCCGATAGAACACCTTTGGGATGAATTAGAGCGGAGACTGCAAGCCAGGCCTTCTCATCCAACATCAGTGCCTGACCTCACAAATGCTCTTCTGGAAGAATGGTCAAACATTCCCATAGACACACTCCTAAACCTTGTGGACGGCCTTTCCAGAAGAGTTGAAGCTGTTATAGCTGTAAAGGGTGGGCCAACTCAATATTGAACCCTACGGACCTATGCCCTGTACACACGGTCGGATTTTCTGACGTAAAATGTGTGATAGGACCTTGTTGTCAGAAATTCCGACCGTGTGTGGGCTCCATCACACATTTTCCATCGGATTTTCCGACACACAAAGTTTGAGAGCAGGCTATAATATTTTCCGACAACAAAATCCGTTGTCGGAATTTCCGATCGTGTGTACACAAATCCGACGGACAAAGTGCCACGCATGCTCAGAATAAATAAAGAGACGAAAGCTATTGGCTACTGCCCCGTTTATAGTCCCGACGTACGTGTTTTACGTCACCACATTCAGAACGATCGGATTTTCCGACAACTTTGTTTGACCGTGTGTATGCAAGACAAGTTTGAGCCAACATCCGTCAGAAAAAATCCTAGGATTTTGTTGTCGTAATATCCGATCAATGTCCGACCATGTGTACGGGGCATTAGACTGGGATGTCATTATAGTTCATAAATATGCTTCCCAAAACTTTTGGTAGTAGGACTTTTGAAGTCAGTTTAAAGCAACCTGTCAAGTAAAAAAACATTTTTCTTTTTGTTTTTATTAAATGTTCCTCTGTTTAACCCCTTATTAACCCTTAATTTACTCTAATTAGCCTTAATTACCATATATACTTGAGTATAAACCAAGTTTTTCGGCCCATTTTTTAGGCTGAAAACCCCCCCCCCTCGGCTTATACTCGAGTGAGCCGTGCAGCAGCCATACCTTTAATTACTAAAACAGCCTGTGTCTCCGGCTGTGTTATGCAGTCTGGTCGGCCGTCCATTGTAACAAAGCCCCGCCTCCTCCTCGTCCGTGATAGAGAAACACTGGGAACCTGTATCAGTGTTCCTCTATCACGGATGAGGAGGAGGCGGGGCTTTGTTACAATGGACGGCCGACCAGACTGCATAACAGTGTTCCTCTATCACGGATGAGGAGGAGGCGGGGCTTTGTTACAATGGACGGCCGACCAGACTGCATAACACAGCGGGAGACACCCGCTGTTTTAGTAATCAAAGGTACGGCTGCAGATGGGCACAGTGAGGCTGCAAATGGGCACAGTGAGCCTGCAGATGGGCATTGTTTACCCGGTAGCTGCTGCATTTTCCCACCCTAGGCTTATACTCGAGTCAATACGTGTTCCCAGTTTTTTTAGGTAAAATTAGGTGCCTCTGCTTATATTCGAGTCAGTCTATACTTGGGTTTATACGGTAACTCCTTACTTTCCTTCTCCATTTAATTACTGCATTTCTGCTGATTTTTATTTTATTTTTTGTTCTCTTCTATTTTATTCATCTACAGATCAAAGGGATGAACTTTGATCTGCAGATGAAGTCAGTTTAACCACTTGCTTACTGGGCACTTAAACCCCCCTCCAGACCAATTTTCAGCTTTCAGCGCTGATGCACTTTGAATGACAATTGCGCGGTCATACAACACTGTACCCAAATGAAATTTTTAGCATTTTTTTCCCACAAATAGAGCTTTCTTTTGGTGGTATTTGATCACCTCTGCGGTTTTTATTTTTTGTTAAAAAAATGTAAAAAGGTAGAATTTTTTTTTCTATATTTTGTTATAAAATTTTAAAACAGGTAATTTTTCTCCTTCATTGATGCACGCTGATGAGGCGGCACTGATGGGCACCGATAGGTGGCAGTGATGGGCACTGATGGGTGGCAATAATGGGCACTGATCGGTTACCCTGATAGGCAGCACTGCTAGGTGGCACTAATTGGCACCACTGGTGGGCATTGATAGGTGGTACTTGTGGGCATTGATAGGTGGCACTTGTGGGCATTGATAGGTGGCACTCATGGGCATTGATAGGTGGCACTGGTGGGCATTGATAGGTGGCACTGGTGGGCACTGTGGGCACTGTCAGGTGGCAATGGCATGTGGCACAGATGAGGCATAATTGCCATAATTTCTCTTCCGCATGAGGTGAAAAAAAACGATCACCGAGCTTTTGTTTTGATCATGTGATCAGCTGTCATTGGCTGACAGCTGATCACATGGTAAGGGGCCGTGCACAGGGGAGGCCGTCATATGACGGCCTCCCGGAAATTCAGGTCCGTGCTATGGCAGTCATTCGGCTATAGCGCGGATGTCAAGAGGTTAAAGCAATCTGTCAATTAAAAAAACATTTTTCTTTTTGTTTTTTTATTAAATGCTCCTCTGTTTAATCCCTTATTAACCCTTCATTTACGCTAATCAGCCTTAATTAACTCCTTCTTTTTCTTCTCTATTTAATTATTATAATCCTGCTGATTTTTTTTTTGTTCTCTTCTATTTTATTCATCTACGGATCAAAGGGATGAACTTCGATCTGCAGAAGAAGTCCGTTTAAAGCAACCTGTCAAGTAAAGAAAATTATTATATTCCTGCTGATTTTTTAATTTATTTTTTGTGCTCATCTATTTTATAAGCTATTAATAATTAAAACTTTTTATTTTGCCTGCTTTTTTCGTTAATATATTTTTACACCCTTAACATATTAAAGGTGTAAAATCCTCCCCCTGTGCTGGGGGGTGGGTGGGGTGGGTGGGCCCTGACGTGATGAGTTCTTCTCTGTCTCTTGGTGAATTGTGGCAAAATGGCTCCTGTTGTTAATACTTCTTTATAATTGGTACTTTTCCTATGTTGCATATATTTTTTTGTTTTTGTATAGCTTTTCCGCTAGTCTATGGTTGATGCGTATATCCCCTGATGAAGTCGTGAGGCGAAATACGTTGAGATAATATACGACCATGCAATCTCTATAAAACCTCTTTGTATAAACCATCATAATTGGAGATGTTCCGTGAAATTCAACGACCCAATGGACTCTGTTATCCGTTTTAATCTTTGTCTATGATAAAACATATTTTGTATATTTGTATATATTTGATTGGTTTCTCATTATTATCTGTATAAGCGCCGCTATAGTCCCTTCCCTAAACTTGTCCTTCTTTCCGAATAATTCATATCTTGGTATGAGGTGAGTGTTTCTAGGTGTCTACCCTTAGCCAGACAAAAATTACTGTATATACTTGAGTATATATGTTATATACCTTTAACATATATTTACACGTTTCACATTGAAAAAAGTGCAACATTTAGAAAAAAAAATACATTGAGTTCATTGGTAAAATAACTTTTCAATGCTTTGCACCATTGCTGACAGATGGAGTGTAAACAAAACAGTAGCCGGTGGGTATCTGTCATTGGTATCGGGGAGTACTAAAAAAAAAGTATCGGTACTCGTAAAAAAAAAAAAAGGCATCCTTAAAGCGGAATATTCAGATTCGTTCCACTCTGTTATTATGTAAAAAAAAAACACCAGCAGCACACAGATGCATCTCAGGCTTACGGGATGAGGCTTTTCTGGGCAGCGAGCCTGATCGGTATTGGTCGAGCACCAGAGTAAAAGCCTTGACACAGCGCTGTGAAAGTCAGAGATAGTGTGAAAATGTATTTGCTCAGAAACGAATCTCCTGTATACAGTTTATCGAGGAAACACTTCATCCTAATGTGTTTATCTACCCTTTCATGCAAAATACACAGACTTCTAAATTGCGTTAAAAATATAATTGGCACATATTGTGTTAGCAAATCGACTGCCTTGCCGCAACCGTTTTTCTTTTTTTTTTTTTTCGTTCTGTTTTTGTTTTGTCGTTTTGGAGTTATTTTATTTTAATGAGGTTGTTTTTGGTCTTTTTTTTTTTTGCATTTCCTTGTTTAATATTGCGGCATTGACAGTCCATTTAGCTCATATTATGGCTTAGGCTATCTATGCTTCGCAGCGAGGAGTGAGATGCCAAATATGGTTTTCGCAGTTGTGGTCACCATCCAAGAGCAAATGAAACATATGAATGAATTAAACAAGTGCCAATGGCTCTAAGGTCTATGAGAGATCCGCGGACATCCTGCTTTCCTGCTCTGGTTCATTAAAGTCATTTCTGTGTAGAAGCCGGTGGTAGCGGTTGGGCCGCGGAGAGATTAAAAGCCAAAATGCGTATCGCTTGACCTTTGTAAAAATAGATTGCATTACGTATTAAAGAAGGATGTGCTGCGTTATGTTAAAGCTGTATTAACCACTTCAATACCGGGAAACAACTTTCACCCCCTTTCCTGCCCAGGCCTATTTTTGGCTTTCAGCGCTGGCACACTTTGAATGACAATTGCGCGGTCACGCAACATTGTACCCTTATGACATTTTTTTATCTTTTTTTTATAGAGCTTTATTTTGGTGGTATTTAAAGTGGATGTACACCCTGTACAACCACTTTCACCTACAGGTAATCCTATATTAAGGCTTACCTGTAGGTGCTTGAAATATCTCCTAAACCATAGTAGCCCATTATGCTTTACCTTTGCAGGGAAATAAAGAGGAAGTAAAACCCACCAGGGTTTACTTCCTCTTTAATCACTGCTGGGTTTTTTTTTTTATTTTTTGCTAAATAAAAAAAAGACTGTTGATTTTGCTAGACTATACGCTATATAACCAAAAGTTTTGGGACACCTGCTGTTACACGCTCATCATTTAATGGCATCCCAGTCTTAGTCCGTAGGGTTCAATATTGAGTTGGCCCACCCTTTGCAGCTATAACAGCTTCAACTCTTCTGGGAAGGCTGTCCACAAGATTTAGGAGTGTGTCTATGGGAATGTTTGACCATTCTTCCAGAAGACTATTTGTGAGGTCAGGCACTGATGTGGACAAGAAGGGCTGGCTCACAGTCTTTGATCTAATTCATCCTAAAGGGGTTCTATGGGGTCAAAGTCAGGACTTTGTGCAGGCCAGTCAAGTTTCTCCACCCCAAACTCGCTCATCCATGTCTTTATGGATCTTGCTTTGTGTACTGGTCCAAATCATTTGGTGGAGGGGGGATTATGGTGTGGGGTTGTTTTTCAGGGGTTGGGCTTGGCCCCTTAGTTCCAGTGAAGGGAACACTTAAGGCTTCAGCATACCAAGATATTTTGGACAATTTAATGCTCCCAACTTTGTGGGAACAGTTTGGGGATGGCCCCTTCCTGTTCCAACATGACTGCGCACCAGTGCACAAAGCAAGGTCCATAAAGACATGGATGAGCAGGCCAGGCAAGTTCCTCCACCCCAAACTCGCTCATCCATGTCTTTATGGACCTTGCTTTGTGCACTGGTGCGCAGTCATGTTGGAACAGGAAGGGGCCATCCCCAAAATGTTCCTACAAAGCTGGGAGCGTGAAGTTGTCCAAAATGTCTTGGTATGCTGACGTCTTAAGAGTTCTCTTCACTGGAACTAAAGGGCCAAGCCCAACCCCTGAAAAACAACCCCACACCATAATACCCCCTCCACTAAATGATTTGGACCAGTGCACAAAGCAAGGTCCATAAAGACACGAATGAGCGAGTTTGGGGTGGATGAACTTAACTGGCCTGCCCCTTGACCCAATAGAACACCATTAAGATTAATTAGAGCTAAGACTGCAAGCCAGGCCTTCTCGTCCAACATCAGTGTCTGACCTCACAAATGCACTTCTGGAAGAATGGTCAAACATTCCCATAGACACACTCCTAAACCTTGTGGACGGCCTTCCCAGAACAATTGAAGCTGTTATAGCTGCAAAGGGTGGTCCAACCCAATATTGAACCCTACGGACTAAGACTGGGATGCCATTAAAATTCATGTGTGTGTAAAGGCAGGCGTCCCAATACTTTTGGGAATATAGTGTAGCTTGTTAAGATGAGCCAGAGGGGTAACTGGTGGTGAGCCCAACCCCTTTCTCCAATTACCCCCCCCCCCTCCCATATATAATTTTTTATTCCTCCATTCTTCTGCTCTGTTTTTTTTTCTCCTATAGCCTTTTTCTTCTTCTAACATACAATAAGATTGGTATCACGGGCTATCCCTTGGAATCTGTTGCTTAGGAAGAGAGTTCCCTCTTCCTTCTGTACCCTTGACTTACCATACAGTATTTATCACTTTATTTACCACTTTCTTTATGTCATTTGGATATTGTACCAGGGATGTTTCTATTGTACAACTGTTGATGTAAATTAAACATTAAAATTAAAAATTAAAAAAAAAGACTGAGAATTAAAAAAAATAAAAAAAGTTTCTCTTCATTTGTTATACAATTTTGGGCCCAATTTGGACATTTTCACTTAGGGGTGTACTCACATTTGTTGCCAGCAGTTTAGACATTAATTAGTTTAGACATTAATGTGTTGAGTTATTTTACAAGATAACAACCCCAAACACACCTCCAAGATGACCACTGCCTCGCTAAAGAAGCTGAGGGTAAAGGTGATAGACTGGCCAAACATGTCTCCAGACCTAAACCTTATTGAGCATCTGTGGGACATTCTCAAATGGAAGGTGGAGGAGTGCAAGGTCTCTAACATCCACCAGCTCTGTGATGTCATCATGGAGGAGTGGAAGAGGACTCCAGTGACAACCTGTGAAGCTCTGGTGACCTCCATGCCCAAGAGGGTTAAGGCAGTGCTGGAAAATAATGGTGGCCACACAAAATATTGACACTTTGGGCCCAATTTGGACATTTTCACTTAGGGGTGTACTCACTTCTGTTGCCAGCGGTTTAGACATTAATGGCTGTGTGTTGAGTTATTTTGAGGGGACAGCAAATTTACACTGTTATACAAGCTGTACACTCACTACTTTATAATTTTTCTTTCTGAATGAAATCCATTCATTCAGTGTGTACTTTACCGATTAGCTAATGTTTTTATGTTCTGTGACCAGAGCAATACAGTGATACCATACTGATGAACTATTCTGGGAGGTGATCAAAGTTTTTTATTTATTCATTTAGTTTTTTTCACACTATGATTGCTTATAATTGTAATAATCACTGTTATAAGCAACTATTTTCTTAAAAAAAAAGTGAAATTCATTCATTAATTGTATACTATTGAGATTAGCTATGATTGGCCACAGCTAATCATATGGTACAGATGGGCTGTGATTAATCCGGTCCGTACCATGTGATCCCTGTGACCAATCAAAGAGATTAACAGGTTAGTAGACATGTGCACACTGAAATATTTCGTTTCGGAATTTCGCTTTCGTCCGAAAAATACATTTATTTAGTTACTCCCGAAATTCGTTTTTATTTATTTTGTTTCGTTAAAAAATGCGTTCGGCCGAAAATCCGAAATAATTAAGGTCGAATCTGTCATTGAAGGCTTATGGTGTCTGTCGAATGTTCTAAGAAGATTCAACGGAGCAGCTATTTCCGGTCGAATGTTCCATCTACAAGCTATAGTAGAATTCTAATGTTGTATGACACTAGTAATAATTATATTTATTAATTATTATTACTAGTCAACCAACATTAGAATTCTTCTATAGCCTATTGGCAGAGCATTTGACCATAAATGTCCGCTCGCGGCGACTGCTTCGTCGAATCT
The DNA here is from genome assembly GCF_042186555.1 of Aquarana catesbeiana. NCBI lineage: Eukaryota > Metazoa > Chordata > Amphibia > Anura > Ranidae > Aquarana > Aquarana catesbeiana. Next base: position 16,116,148 of record NC_133336.1, read on the forward strand.
TCATGTCGAATCTTTTCTCTCTATGTCGAATAATCTCGGACTAATATGCCCCGTACACACAGTCGGACATTGATCGGACATTCAGACAACAAAATCCTAGGATTTTTTCCGACGGATGTTGGCTCAAACTTGTCTTGCATACACACGGTCACACAAAGTTGTCGGAAAATCCGATCGTTCTGAACGCGGTGACGTAAAACACGTACGTCGGGACTATAAACGGGGCAGTAGCCAATAGCTTTCATCTCTTAATTTATTCTGAGCATGCGTGGCACTTTGTGCGTCGGATTTGTATACACATGATCGGAATTTCCGACAACGGATTTTGTTGTCGGAAAATTTTATAGCAAGCTCTCAAACATCGTGTGTCGGAAATTCCTATGGAAAATGTGTGATGGAGCCCACACACAGTCGGAATTTCCAACAACAAGGTCCTATCACACATTTTCCATCGGAAAATCCTATCGTGTGTATGGGGCAATAGAGCTAAGGTTAGGCACATTCTACCTTTTTTGCTATTGTCTCTATAATGTCGAATCTTTTCTCTCTATGTCGAATCTTTTCTCTCTCTGTAGAATAATCTTGGACTAATAGAGCTAAGGTTAGGCACATTCGACCACAGGTTTGATGGACACAAATCGTTATTGTCAGCGTCATGTCAAATCTCCTATCTATATCGAACTGTTGTCGCAAAGAAAACGAAAGTAAAGCGTTTGTTTATGTTGGATCTTTCAGTTTTCGGATTCTGCGCGTTCGTTATTGTTTGTTAAAACGATAATGAAAATACCCGAATTTCGGACGAAAATGCATTCAGACGAAAACGAATGCACATGTCTACAGGTTAGTACACAAAGAATGGTATGAATGGAAGCCATCAGTTATCCGATGTGCCCATTGAATACAGCGGGTGAGAGATCGTGCTGGGGCATGGCCCGTGGGGCGCACGTGAGACATGATCCTGGGAGGAAGTTCTATGAATTCCACCCAGAACGAGAGAGCTCCCGTCTGGTTGTCATATTACAATAGGCCAGGTGGGAAGCAGTTAAACTCAAAACAAAAACATGTAATATATTGCAGCTTATCAATCATATAAACATAAACAGCTGAACAGGAATTCTTATCTTTGACTCAGCAGGAGGTCTGAGGTCGATCCTCTTCAATCTCCATACCCCACCACCAGGAGGTATGCGTCAACCTTCTCCCGGGTGAAGAACCTTTATTTGCAATTTTCTGTTATGCACATCCTGCTGTGTAATCTTCTTCTACTGCTATTCCAAGATGATCTCCAGTAATGACCAGATGGCTTATGGGTAACCAGACAGTAACAATCCAGAAATGTCTGTGCATTCCAACAACCCCTCCCCCAGAGTAAATTCTCTATATAAAAAATAAAAAAAGATGATATTGTTTATTTCTTTATTCAAAAACATTAAAGTGATGCTAAATACACACTAATTAATTTACATTGTCCTTTCTATAGTGCCTTGAAAAAGTATGCATCCCCCTTGAAATTTTCCACATTTTGTCATATGTTACAACTAAAAACGTATATCTATTTTTTTGCGATTTTATTTACAAAGTGGCACATAATTGTGAAGTGGAAGGAAAATAATAAATGGTTTTCCAAATTTTTTACAAATACATATGTGGAAAGTGTGGGGTACATTTGTATTCAACCCCCTTTACTCTGATACCCCTAACTAAAATCTTGTGGAACCAATTGCCTTCAGAAGTCACCTAATTAGTAAATAGAGTCCACCTGTGTGTAATGTAATCTCAGTATAAATACAACGGTTCTGTGAAGCCTTTAAAGGTTTGTTAGAGAACCTTAGTGAAGAAACAGCATCATGAAGGCCAGGGAACACACCAGACAGGTCAGGGATAAAGTTGTGAGAAGTTTAAAGCGGGTTAGGTTATAAAAAATTTCCCAAGCTTTGAACAACTCACGGAGCTCTGTTCAATCCATCATCAGAAAATGGAAAGAGTATGGCACAACTGCAAACCTACCAAGACATGGCCGTCCATCTAAACTGACTGGCCAGGCAAGGAGAACATTCATCAGAGAAGCAGCCAAGAGGCCCATGGTAACTCTGGAGGAGCTGCAGAGATCCACAGCTCAGGTGGGAGAATCTGTCCACAGGACAACTATTAGTCGTGTTCTCCACAAATCTGGCCTTTATAGAAGAGTGGCAAAAAGAAAGCCATGGTTGAAAGAAAGTCATAAGAAGTACTGTTTGCAGTTTGTTAGAAGCCATGTGGGGGACACAGAAAACATGTGGAAGAAGGTGCTCTGGTCAGATGAGACCAAAAGTAAACTTTTTGACCTAAAAGTAAAACGCTATGTGTGGTGCAAAACTAACACTGCACATCACCCTGAACAAACCATCCCCACCGTGAAACATGGTGGTGGCAGCATCATGTTGTGGAGATGCTTTTTTTCAGCAGGGACAGGGAAGCTGGTCAGAGTTGATGGGAAGATGGATGGAGCCAAATACAGGGCAATCTTAGAAGAAAACCTGTAAGAGTCTGCAAAAGACTTGAGACTGGGCGGAGGTTCACCTTCTAGCAGGACAACGACCCTAAAAATACAGCCAGAGCTACAATGGAATGGTTTAGATCAAAGCATAGTCATGTATTAGAATGGCCAGGTCAAAGTCCAGACCTAAATCCAATTGAGAATTTGTGGCAAGACTTGAAAATTGCTGTTCACAGGTGCTCTCCATTTAATCTGAGAGAGCTTGGGCTATTTTGCAAAGAAGAATGGGCAAAAATGTCCCTCTCTAGATGTGCAAAGCTGTTAGAGACATCCCCAAAAAGACTTGCAGCTGTAATTGCAGCGAAAGGCGGTTCTATAAAGTATTGACTGCTTATTTAAGTACAAATTTAAAAACCATTTATCATTTTTATTCCACTTCACAATTATGTTCCACTTTGTGTTGGTCTATCACATAAAAGCCCAATAAAATAAATTTACAATTTTGGTTGTAACATGGAAAAATGTGGAAAATTTAAAGGGGTATGAATACTTTTTTCAAGTCACTGTATTTTTATTCCCTCGTTTCACTTTTGTCCAGCTGTTCCATATTTAAAGCAGTTGGTTTTGGTTTGTCGGCGGCGGCTCATGATGCATAAAAACCCTATGGTTGCATTAATAATAAAAACCTGCATTAATTAATGCAACCATAGGGTTTTATGCATCATGAGCCTCCGCCGACAAACCAAAACCAACTGCTTTAAATATGGAACAGCTGGACAAAAGCGAAACGAGGGAATAAAAATACAGTGCCTTGAAAAAATTATTCATATTAAAACCTGCATTTTTAAAAGATCTCTACCTGCAGATGCCTAAAAAACTAAATTATTTGATCTAAAACAAGGGATATCTGAATGTAAGGTATATCTCAATTGCATTGGACTTCCACCTCTACGATTGAGCCCTGTGCACAGGGCAAAATGCGTCAGCAGGGGACGGGGGAGGAGGAGTCAGGCTGCTTTCCATTCATCTAAAGATGTGGCTGTCCCCAAAAATGTGGTGTCCCATTCTTTCTTATTTCTCTAATTGTAATTTTTTTGACGAGCTATCTGATTTACATAAAAAAAAATGTATAAAAAACCCCAAAATTTTAGTTAAATTTTATAAAAGCAATTTGTAATATAAAATAGTTACATTGCATTAAATTGTTATTACTGCTATAATACTTTATTGACTTTAATCATTATTTATATTTGACATTTCAATTTATTTCATTATAAATAGAACTTAATTGTTCGAGAGACACCATCTTTCCTGAGAAAATAGACATTCCCACTTTATCTATATTAAATAATTTGTTCTCCTCTAAAACTGATGGACTTGGGACATATGGTGTCCAATCTGTTTTGACAATGACCCAAATTGAAACCTGAGCCTTTCAGGCAGACGAGTTGCCAAGCTCTGCTTTGCCGCAAATTGAAAAGATACCAAAGCATTTTTTTTAACCACTGCTCCCTTCCAGGTACTTTTTTTTTTTTTATTAAAGTACTATGCATGCTTCGTAAATCAACGCAGGTTCAAAAGCCGGTTTCATTTCTGTTTATAAGCCCCCAGCTTTGATTTGCAGACCGCGTTTGGAAATTTTATGTCTCACGCTAAAAGATTTTTATTGTTTGGTGCCCTAGAATTTATCCAAAAAAACACAGCTGGTCCTGCGTAGGACAGATTGTAATGTTTGCTATGCTCCACAAACTCTTCATAGTCACTCTTGTACAGATGCCTCTCTAAAGCTTTTCCAGTGATCTGTCAGACCGGGCTGCGGGTCTCTGCTTAGGCAATATCTATTCTCTGTGCCGTTGGTAAGAAAGCTAATTTTTCCATAAGCCAGAGCTTGGAATTAAATCAGAGTAGCTCTGGCATCTATTAATGAACGGGCTTCGCTGTTTGTTGGGGTAGACCAGCTGCCAGCATGGAAAACTCAGACATACAGCTAGTCAAAAATACGAGTACATGTGTGAATGCAAACATGGATTGTCTGTAATGGATATCAAGTGTTGTTAAATACTTAAAGTGATTGTAAAGGTAGTTTTTTTTTTAAATAACAAACCTATCATACTTACCTCCACTGTGCTGCTCGTTTTGCACAGAGTAGCCCTGATCCTCGTCTTCTGGGGTCCCGCGGCGGCTGTCTCGGCTCCTCCCCACATCTGATAATCCCCTCGGCGAAGCGCTTCCCCCGAGGAGTTTACCTTGCGGGCGCGGTCACGAGTCCAGCATTCGGCGTCCATAGAGGCCGAATGCAGGACTCGGCCCCGCCCCCCTGGTGCTCGAGTCATTGGATTTGATTGGCAGCAGAGGGAGCCAATGGCTGCGCTGCTATCAATCTATCCAATCAAGAGCCGAGAACCCCGGGCAGAGAGACAGCGCGTCCCCACCGGGTCAAGTTCGAGGGTTCAGGTAAGTAAAACAGGGGGGGCCAGTCGCTGACAGGTGTTTTTTTCCCCCTAATGCATAGGATGCATTAAGGGGAAAAAACACGAAAGGTTTACAAAGCCATTAACCACTTGCCGACCAGCTGTCACAGTTGTAGATTGGCACGTCTGGGCGAAACGACGTTATGTAACATCGCTTCACCCTGTGGCCACTAGGGGAGCGCATGCGCGTGCCCCCCCTGCGCGCCCCCCCAGCCAATGCAAGTGCCCGGCGGTCTGGATCACCGCCAGGCTCCCGCGATCGCCGCTGACACATGGAGAACCGGGATCTGTGTAAACACACAGTTTCCGGTTCTCTGAGGGGAGAACAGACAGAGTATGAACAGCGATCTGTCATCTCCCCTGCACAGTCCCCTCCCCCCTTCAGTTAGAGCACACACATAGGGAACACATTAACCCCTTGATCGCCCCCCAGTGTTAACCCCTTCACTGCCAGTGACATTTTTACAGTAATCAGTGCATTTTTATAGCACTGATCGCTGTATTAATGGCAATGGTCCCAAAAATGTGTCAAAATTGTGCGATGTGTCCGCCATAATTTCGCAGTCCCACTAAAAATCGCAAATTGCCGCCATTACTAGTAAAAAATAAATAAATAATAAAAATACCATAAAACGAACCCCTATTTTGTAGACACTATAACTTTTGTGCAAACCAATCAGTACACGCTTATTGCAAATCTTTTTACCAAAAATATGTAGAAGAATACATATCAGCCTAAACTGAGTTTTTATACATTTTTGGGGGATATTTATTATAGCAAAAAGTAAAAAATAATGTGTTTTTTTCAAAATTTCGCTCTTTTTTTGTTTATAGGGCAAAAAATAAAAATTTCAGAGGTGATCAAATACCACCAAAAGAAAGCTCTATGTGTGGGAAAAAAAGGACGTCAATTTTGTTTGGGTACAAGGTTGCACGACCGCGCAATTGTCACTTAAAGCGACGCAGTGCCGAAAAGTGCTCTGGTCAGGAAAAGGGTAAAATCTTCCAGGGCTGAAGCAGTTAAGGACTGAGCTTCTTTTTGAGATCTGTTGTTTATTTATTTATTTATTGTTGTTTTTTTGCTAGAAAATTACTTATAACCCCCAAACATTTTATATATATATATATTTTATCACACCGTATTTGCGCAGCAGTCTTACAACCGCAATTTGTTTGGCAAAAATTCACTTTTTTGAATTAAAAAATAAGACAACAGTAAATTTAGCCTAATTTTTTTCTATACTGTGAAAGATAATGTTACGTTTAGTAAATTGATACCCAACATGTCATGGCACTTAAAAATCTCCATTGACAACATTTAAAAATTTCTACAGGTTACCAGTTTTGAGTTACAGAGGAGGTCTAGGGTTAGAATTATTGCTCTTGCTCTAATGATCGCGGCGATACCTCACATGTGTAGTTTAAACACCATTTTCATATGCAGGCGCAAATTATGTATGCGCTCGCTTCTGCGCACGACCTCGGCGAGATGGGGCGCTTTAAAAAAAAAAAATCTTATTTATTTTACTTTTTATTTTTTATTTTTATGCTTTCCATTTATAATAAAAAAATGGATCACTTTTATTACCATTACAAGGAATGTAAACATCCCTTGTAAAAGAAAAACAGCATGACAGGACCTCTTTAATGTGAGATCTGGGGTCAAAAAGACCTCAGATCTCATGTTTACACTTAAATGCAATAAAAAATAAAAAAAAATCCCCTTTAAGACCATTGGGCGGAAGTGACGTTTGAAGTCGCTTCCTTCATCCAATGGTATGGAGCTGAGTGGAGGCCATCTTTCCCTCACTTGACTTCCAGCCTCACAGTGGAAAGCATCGATCGTCTCCTCCAATACTGACGGATCCGGTAAGGGGCGGAGATGACCAGAAAGTGGAACTCCCACCCCTGATAAAAGTGATCTCAGAGACCACTTTTATCTGAAAGAGGACCATCTGCCATTTTTATAAATACCGGGGTTACGGCAGCTATCTGTTGCCATAACAATGGTATTTAGCGTCAAAGTACCAACGTATAACGACGGTGGGTGGTCAGTAAGTGGTTAAAGCATATTCAAGCCCTCCCCCAAAAAAAAAAAAATATATACACATATATATATATATATATATATATATATATATAGAACCTTATTAATCCTTAACCACTTGCCCTTTTTATTTGGGGGGCGGATCCGCTTGGACCGCCTAGGCGATCCAAACGGAAGTTCTCCCCAACCCCCCCACCTCTTCACAGTCTTCTGAGACATGTCACAGGTCCCAGATGACCGTCAGACTATTCAGATCAAAGTAGCAGCATGGCTCATGAGTGAGCAGTGAGCACCCTGGCTGTGAAGCTGCAAGCTCTCACAGCCGGGTGCCTACAGTAGAGATGCCGGCACTGGGAACAGAAGACTGATGGAGCAAACAGCTCGGGTGAGCATATTACCGGATCTGGGACAGGTAGAGTGCAGTGGCGGCTGGTGCTACATTTTTTTGGAGGGGGGGAAACAAACCCCCCCGCCAGGTCTGTGCTTACCCCATCCAGGTTCTATGTGTGTGGGTTGTGTTGAAGGAATGAAGGGGTTCTTTCACTTGGAACATTAATATTTCTGAACAATATCCCTCAAGAATATATGAAGATACAGTCCACCTTTCTTCAGAGACCATTGATGGATGGTTTGAGGTGGGGTGGGGGTTACTATGTGTGTGTTAAGTGCTATTTTTGTGTCTGCCTTGGGAGCAACCTATTATGGGATGTATATGTCTATGTGGATTAGCTGTAAGAGGGGAGGGGGGGATTTTTCCAGCAGCCCCTCCCAAAAACGATCTACTATTGGAAAGTTGAATACACCTGTGTCATGCTACTGGTGGAGGTAAAGTTTAACCCGCCCTGTGTCATTCTGCAAAGAAGGGGGGATTGTCCTTTGAGTGTATATCTCTGTGTGCCTTTGTTCAAATAAACAGTTCTAATGCTGGTTTACACCAAAACTGGTACTGCCTAGTTCTTGGGGTAACTCAATTTACAAATACCGTACTGGTGACCCCACAATAGGGGTAAAACCTTTTCGTGGAAGGGAGTTTAACAAGACACGTGGCCACTCATTAAAATTTGAAGAAAAGAGGTTTAGCCTTAAACTACGTAGAGGGTTCTTTATTATTATTTATTATTATTATTATACAGGATTTATATAGCGCCAACAGTTTACGTAGAGCTTTACAACTTGAGGGTAGACAGTACAAATACTATACACTTTAATACAGTAGGAATCAGAGGGCCCTGCTCCTTAGAGCTTACAATCTAAGAGGGAAGGTCAAGAGATACAAGATGTAATAACTGTGGGGCGATGTGCTGATTGAGAAGATAAATGTACAGTTGTTAGGTGGGGGCCAGATAGGCTTCTCTGAAGAGATGAGTTTTCAGGGATCATCTGAAAGTGGATAAAGTAGGAGAAAATTGGACATATTGGGGTCGAGCATTCCAGAGGGTGGGAGAGGCTCTGGAGTCCTGAAGGCGAGCATTGGATGAGGTGACAAGGGAGTTTGAGAGCAGGAGGTCTTCGGAAGAGTGAAGAGAACAATTAGGTTTATATTTTGAGACTAGGTTAGAGATGTAGCTGGGGGCCAGGTTGTGGATGGCTTTGTAAGTTATAGCTAGTATCTTCAATTGAATTTGGTGGCTGAGTAGTAGCCAATGGAGGGATTGGCAGAGGGGTATAGCAGACACTGAGCGGTTTGTGAGGTGGATGAGCCTGGCAGCAGCGTTCATGATAGACTGAAGTGGGGATAGCCTATTTAAAGGTAAGCCAATGAGGAGAGAGTTGCTGTAAGAGCGGCAAGGATGTGGAATTCCCTTCCACAGGCGGTGGTCTCAACGGGGGTTTCAAAAAGCTATTAGATAAGCACCTGAACAACCACAACATACAGGGATATATAATGTAATACTGACATATAATCAAACACATGGGTTGGACTGGATGGACTTGTGTCTTTTTTCAACCTCACCTACTATGTAACTATGCAACTTAGCCAGATCCACCGGTCTCGTGTTCCAGAGCTTGGGAAGTAGCTTCTTGGTGGAGTGTGGGACGTTCCGTTAGGGGTGCCAATATTTTTGGCCATACTGTAACTGTATATATACGTGATTCTGCACAGGACGTCGGCCCTGTAGTATATCAGCAATGGGGTGGCTGGGAAGTGGTTGATGACTATAAATACTCATAGTGCCGTGCGTTCCTTAGACCCCCAGTTGTCTCACAGAATATTTTTTTTTATCGCTTAAGCACAGAATGTGTTCATTTTGCAGTTCACTCCACGCTGTGTGAGTTTACTTTTTTTTTATTTATCTTCGTTTTTATTATGTGACCTTTTATTTTCCAGGTTCTTCCCTCACACTAAACTAAAAGTGACACTTGTGAATGTTGAGCAAAAACAAATTTGTTTAGCTCCAGGACAGCGCTCCTAAACGTTATGTTAGGTAAGAAGTGTAGAGAGTGGCTTTTGATGTCCTGCATGCTTCATCAGCTCTTCTGGATGAGTGGAGACTGCTGTCTACATTTCATTTCAGATAGCGATGTAAATCATCGCCTGTTTGTGAATTTCACCTTCACATCCGGAGCGGGAATACCTCACATCACCCCGCTGCATGATAGAACTGCATTGGAAGCTGCTTCTTAGCAGATACTGTAAAAATGTAAATGACGATTAAACCCGATAACAGAATCGTGATATAGTGCAGCTTACTAGTCGTTAGGTGTGGTGGCTGCATTTGTTTTCTTTTGCAAACGAATAATATTTTCGGTGAGTACAGAAAATACCCGTTCCTGACAGAAACCCAGTGTCCTTGTCACTTCCTGTGAGCTGAACTGATATAACAAACAATGTTATCTTTCTTCTGTGAACTACTAATTAGCTCCTCCCCTCCTTGCAATGGAGGGGAAGAAAGGAGGACATGTTGGTAGCCCTGTCCTAGTGTTATAACTATGGCTCCTCCCATAGAAATATTGGATTTTTTTATTTTTTTGCAGTGTCAACCACAATACGTATATACACTATAGTGATACAAAAAGACGGCACTTGCTCACATCTATGGCTGGCATTCGCAGTAAGAAGCATTGGAGGGCTAACAACAAGTACAAACAGGGCCATGGATAAATCCATGGAAAAAAAACAAGCTTTACTTACCACCAGCCCGCAGACAACCAAATATAATATACACCATATAACTAAAGACAGCCACCGGCTGCAAAAGGCGGTAACAGGGTTATGGTTGATATCTTCAGCCATAGCCCCAGTAAACCACTTGCAATCCGCAACATATACACTATAATGCCAAAAGTATTGGGACGCCTGCCTTTATACGCACATGAACTTTAATGTCATCCCAGTCTTAGTCCGTAGGGTTCAATATTGAGTTGACCCACCCTTTGCAGCTATAACAGCTTAAACTCTTCTGGGAAGGCCATCCACAAGGTTTAGGAGAGTGTCTATGGGAATGTTTGACCATTCTTCCAGAAGCGCATTTGTGAGGTCAGGCACTGATGTTGGGCGAGAAGGTCTGGCTCTCAGTCTCTGCTCTAATTCATCCCAAAGGTGTTCTATAGGGTTGAGGTCAGGACTCTGTGCAGGCCAGTCAAGTTCCTGCACCCCAAACTGGCTCATCCATGTCTTTATGGACCTTGCTTTGTGCCCTGGTGCGCAGTCATGTTGGAACAGGAAGGGGCCATCCCCAAACTGTTCCCACAAAGTTGGGAGCAGCGCCGGGACAAGGGGTGGGCAGGAGGGACAGCTGCCCTGGGCACTGTAGTATCATGTGAGGTTCAAGGGCACCACAAGAAGATTGGGGGGAGGCAATTTGTGTTGGGGGGGTGTCAGGAGGTAAGAATTGTTCTAGGATGCTTAATTTGGGGAGGTGTGCTAGTAATGGTGATTTGGGGGGGGGGTTGGGAGATGGGGAAAGACGATTTATGTTAGAATTGGGGGGTTGGGGGGTTTGTTCTAGAAAAGGCAATATGGTGGGGGGGGATTAGTGCTAGGAATGAAACATTTTTTGGGAGGGGAATTTGTGCTAGTAGAGATTATGGGGGGCATTTGTTCCAGGAGGGGAATTTTGTGTGGTGGGGGTATTTGTGCTAGGATAGGGGTCGGGGGAGGGGAATTTGTGCTAGGAGGGGGGATTTGGAGTGGGGGATGAGGAGTTGTGCTCAGAGGGGAAATTTGAGTGGTAGAGAGATTGTGCTAGAAAGGGGGGATTATTTTTGGAGGGGGGAATTGTGCTGGAAGCATATGTGGAATGAGAGGATTAGAGCTAAACATGCAGAATAGGGCTAAATTTTTTTGGTGGGAGAGGATTTTTGCTGACACATAATGCTTATACATTTTGAGGGGGGAGGGGGGCGCAATTTGGAATGTTTGCCCTGGGCTCTAGATGACCTTGTCCCGGCACTGGTTAGGAGCATACAATTGTTCAAAATGTCTTGGTATGCTTACGCCTTAAGAGTTCCCTTCACTGGAACTAAGGGGCCAAGCCCAACCCCTGAAAAACAACCCCACACCATAATCCCCCCTCCACCAAATGATTTGGACCAGTGCACAAAGCGAGGTCCATAAAGACATGGATGAGTGAGTTTGGGGTGGAGGAACTTGACTGGCCTTTACAGAATCCCGACCTCAACCCGATAGAACACCTTTTTGGGATGAATTAGAGTGGAGACTGGGAGCCAGGCCTTCTTAAGTAATAAATTACATTTATGTGCCCAGAAATTAACTTTAATGTATTTTTTACTGAAATGTTGCCTTTCATAAACAGTTGTGCTAATGTTAAAAAATTAGAACTACCAACATTTTATTCTCGAGGCTGTCTGCTTTCAAAAAAATAATATTTTGGGTGTTTTAAGTAATCTTCAGGCCTTAAATGATTTTTAAACATGTGAACAAAATAATTTTAAAAATGGCTCCAGGACTGCTGTCGTGGAGAATGGTGGTGGGAGGATGGTGGGGGCACAGAAATGCCCCTTTGCCTAAGAGGACAAAAATCCTTGCACCAGCCCTGGGTGTCTGCACCTTGGAGTCAGGATAGTTGTTACTATTTATCGCCAGGGCCTGATGTGTGCATCCAAAAACGTTGCCTGGTCTGATGAGTCTGGATTTCAGCTGCGACATTCAGATGGTGGGGTCAGAATTTGACATAAACAACATGAAAGCATGGATCCATCCTGCCTTGTATCACCGGTTCAGGTAGGTGATGGTTGTGTAATGGTGTGGGGGATATTTTCTTGGCACACTTTGGGCCCCTTAGTACCAATTGAGCATCGTTTAAACGCCATGACCTACCTAAGTATTGTTGCTGACGATGTCCATCCCCTTATGACTACAGTGACCCCATCTTCTGATGGCTCCTTCCAGCAGGATAATGCACCATGTCACAAAGTTCCAATCATCTCACCACTGGTTTCTTGAACATGACAATGAGATTAATGTACTTCAATGGCCTCCACACTCACCAGATCTCAATCCAATAGAGCACCCTTGGGATGTGATAAAACGGGGGATGCGCTTCAAGGATGCGCAGCTGACAAATCTGCAGCAACTGTGTGATGCTATCATGTCAACATGGACCAAAATCTCTGAGGAACGTTTCCAACACCTTGTTGAATATATGCCACGGAGAATGAAGGCAGTTCTGAAAGCAAAAGGGGGGTCCAACCCGGGACTATCAAGGTGTACCTAATAAAGTGGCCATTGGGTGTATATGTGTAACCCATCCATGTAATACAGGAGTCTCCAAACTTTCTAAACAAAGGGCCGGTTTACTGTCCTTCTGAATTTAGGAGGGCCGGACTGTGGCCATCAGGAGTACAAAATTTCCCATTGCCAGTGGGAGTATACAATCCCCCATCATTGGTGTCATTGGTAGGAATTGTGCCCCATCATTGGTTTCATTGGGCCCCTTTGTTGGTGTCATTGGTAGGAAATGTGCCCCATCATTGGTAGGATTTGTGCCCCGTCATTGGTTTCATTGGGTCCCATGGTTGGTGTCATTGGGCGGAACTGTGCCCCATCATTCATGTCATTGGTAGGAAATGTGCCCCATCATTGGTGCCGTTGTGAGGAAATGAGCCGTTCATTGGTGTCAGTGATTAAAATAGCATCCCAAGGGCCGAATAAAAGCAAGAAAAGGACCGCATCCGGCCTATGGGCTGCAGTTTGGAGACCTCTGATGTAATACATTCTGCAGACTGACATTCATCCATCATTTTTCCATGGCTCCTCCCAAGAGTCGTTTTACTACTTAAGCTCTCTGATATTGCAAGGGCGGATGATGGATATAGACAATCTTGCTGTGGAGAATCCTTAAGGTAACAGTCAACTTGGTATACAGTATATATGTGTAATGTATGCAAAGATACAGTAGATTACATTTTTGTTTGAATCATCCATCTCTGGCTCCATAAGGCCTCTGATTTCTGAGGACCAGCCTCATGTTTGTAGCTGCAGTACAAGCTGGCAGGATAGTGAAAAATAAGGATTCTGTAAAAACGGTGAGGGCTTTAGAAACGGTAAAGAAATGCTGACCCTTCTTGGCTAAACCCATGTTAAATATTTATTCAACAAATGCGGATTTAGCGTTCCTTTTTTCCCCCTTTCATGTAAATAATAAAATATTAATTTATTAATACACTGCCTGTAATTACATTCACAAGATATTTAAGCTAACTGTTTATGGTCTTCAGCTGCCAAGATGAAGAATTAAAAAAAAAAAAAAAAAAAAAGGCAAAGAATAAAATGTAATGCACTTCACGGAAATTGCCAATTTTTGAATAAAGTCAGCCGGGACATCTAATGCCAGCAATCATTTATTTTAATTATTGTAATCTAGCAGCCTTTTAATTAAAACAGCACAGCCATTCTGTGATTAGATGGACTTACAGTATTATATGAAATGAGATAGATGGATTGATGTTTATTTTCCATCATCTCCCTGTAATTCTGAGGATCTTCTACAGGCTGACAGATACAGAGCCAAGCGAATAAGCATTCCGAGAGTGTCTCCCTCTTTCCTGCAGTAAGAAAACGAAGTTCATATGTCAAGAGCATCTTTACAGACAGCAGAAATAAGTCAACACAGCCATGGAAAAGATGAACTGTATCCTTAGCATTGGAAGTAGACTTTGAAATGTGTTCTACTGACATCTGCTGGATGTGTTCGTCCCCAAGGACACTCTGGATGAGTTACATCCAGCCAACATCACCCTAAAGCTGAAGTTTCTAACACCATCAGGTTACTTGCAACTAAAAAAATTATAATAGTTACAAAAGTCATACTTACAATTCCAGCTGGGAGAAAACCCTTTACTCAAAAAGACAGGGAATATTGGTTACATTATTATAACCACAACTGAATCAGCATTCAAGACCATCACAAGATGGTTCATGGTCCCAGCTAAATAATTTTAATAGTCATGTAGCAAGGTCCCAAGCCTCCTTTGGTCTAATGAGAACCTCCAGGGCCAGAGATAGCTGACATCCTTCTGTACATAGTGGGTTCTGAGGGATGGTGGGTGAAAAGTGATTAAAGTCATTGGGCGCCAGACACTTCTTGAATGCAAAAGAGATTTTATTTCTCCTAACAAACTTTTGGGGGAAAGAGGGTTAGCGCCGGGATACCCTTAAGTAGTTGCAAGTTCAATTGGCAGACTCCGAGAGATCAACTGGAGAACAGCCATGCAGGGAAAGGCATCCAGCAAGGCGCCACATCTGCATGTGCAGGAATGCTGTCTTCTATGGCAATAGTCTTTAACAGTTCCTAACACAAAGCTTAATGGTTCCTCTTCACTTCCACTACAATCACTCCTTGCAGTTCTTCAGCCCACTGACCTCCCGGTCTCTCTCACTAGACCCGCTGATTCAACTGCCACTGAATCCCTTGAGCTCCTCCAATCTTCACTGTAGTATCTTCCTCAAGCGTCGCTCCCACCTCTCTGCTGGGTCCCTAGCTTTACACTCAAGATACCTCTCAAGCTTCACCCCACTGGCCTGCTCAGCCCCTGGCTTGACACCCAAGGCTGCTCTTCAAGCCTCACCTCCGCTTGCTGGGTCCCTGGCTTGATACCCACTGAAGTTTCCTGATTCTTCCCTGTCCCCGGTTGCTGCTCCGGTACTTGCTTCAGTTACTCACTGTGGTCCCTGGTAATAAGGTGGTTGGTTCCTTAGTGGTGACAGCTTCCCCTCTACCTCTGACCACGACAGGTTCTCTGGCCGGCAGAACCGTCACTTCTGGTTGGACTGCAAGCCGCAGTCCCAAACCTGAGCTGTTCTCTTGTTTCTGGATAGGCTCTCAGACAGCCTAGCAGCCAGATGTGCCCGGGATAGGCCCAATCTCCGGCCTAGCAGCCCAGGCAATACAAAACACGTCCACCCAGACAGCCATCCAGGTGGCACAGAACATTGATCACCTGACTCCTCCAAAATATATAGGCTCTCCCAGCATGCCAAGGGATCCAAGAAAACCCCTGCCCATTGGCTGAGATACTCCATATACCCATAATCTGACCTTGCATTGCCCTTCTCATATCTAGTACCACCAAGTACCCGGACACCTAGTGGTAGAAGAGAAAAGTGCAACAAGGCCAAACTTAGGGAGAAATCAATAGATCACTATCAATCAATCAGGATAATTATTCCTGGCAAGTAGATTTGTGAGGAGCAACCCTGCCTAAACTCCAGGGTGCCACAGTTACAAAAGGCACACCTACAATTTCAGCAGAGATAAAACCCTTTGATGCTCCAGAGACAGGGGTATATTGGTTACAACATTGGTCCACAATTGCTTCTTCCTCTAATATTATAACCACAACTGAATCAGCATTCAAAAGCGCCACAAGATGGTTCATGGTCCTGTCTAGCCTGGCGCACCTCCACCCAATTCTTTTTGGCACATGCCTCCGTGGCTGCGCCGTCTCTGGAGACATCTTACACACACACGCGGTGGTCCTGCCTAATGCTCGCAAGGTTTCCGCCAAAGTTTTTGCAGACCTTTCCCTGGAGATCCCTGATATGTTCTGCTTGATCCTAAACCTTTAGATCTCTCCAAACCTCAATTTGCACCTTTACAGAGGGGCCCCCTCTTTAAAGTGATTGTTAAGTCTCAAGGGTTTTCACCTTAATGCATTCTATGCATTAAAGTGAAAAACCTCCTTTGTGGCAGCTGCCCCCAGTCCCCCCTCCCACTCTATTTCTTACCTGAGCTCGATCCGATCCAACAATGCGCACAAACCCAGCAGCACCAGCCGTTGTCTCTCTCCTCATTGGACAGATTGCTATCAATCAAATCTAGTGACGGGAGCTTGGGGCGGGGCCTAGTCCCTCTGTCTGTGTCAATGGGCACAGTAGCGGGACTCAGGAGCGAGCCCACACTGGTGCCCCTATGGGAAGCGGCTTTCCGTGGGGGGACCCGATAAAGGGAAGGAGCCAGGAGCACTGGCGGGACACCCCAGAAGAGGAGGATTGGGGCTGCTATGTGCAAAACCCTTGCACAGAGCAGGTAAATATAACATGTTTGTTATTTTTATAAAAAACAAAACAAAAAAAACCCCGGACCTTTACAACCTTCTTAAGACATCGATTAGCTGCCATTGTTTTAGACCCCCCTTTAAATACATTTTTTTTCAGGTTATGAAAAGGTATTATCCCTGTAAAAAATGTAGCATTTGTCACATGTAGAGAAATCACTTTGTTCCAATCTATTCTATTATCTCTTCTATTACTTGTTCTACGCATAATGTAATATATTTGTTGCAGTGACCTTGCGGCCTGCAATATGTTGGCTGTACCATGAAGGCCTTACATGTACTGTTAGGAGAATCAGGTGGCTAATATCAAGAGGGGTTATGCAAGCAATAGTGTATCAAAACACTATGCGCAAGAAAACAATAAAGACCCCTCAGGTACTAGTTTCATAGCCCTTGATAAATATGTCCCACACTGGGGGGGGTAGTTCCATTAAAAGAGAGATTTATGATCTATGATTTGAATGTTTTTTTCCCTTCCTGGGTTAAATATTGAGTGGGATGTAAATGCATTTATTGATAATAGTTAATCCATCTGTACAATTTTTTTCTGTGTCTGCTTTAATAGAATATGAATATTTTCATTTGTTTTAATATTAATTTTCATTATTCATTTTGTATGCTATGTAAAGGAAGACCACAAGCATCATAATTTATATATATGTGATACATTTTTTAAGTGCTATAATCCCAGCTCATCATTTCTGGCATATTGTGTGTTCCTTAGAGTCTTAGAGAGTGCTATGCGTATATTGTACTTTTTATACACATAATTTTTCCATCTTTAACTTGAATTGCAGTCTTTTGTGCAGCCAGTAAATGGGGTGACATTCTGCTTGCTCTTTAGAATGGTCTGGGATGGTTTCCTGCACTGAATGGTGATGAGTCACGGCTTCTTCCGGGCTCCTGATAACATCATTTTTGACCAACGTACATAGGGCAGAACCGGAAGTCGTGATTTCACCACGCATTTGATCCACAATGGCCTCAATTGGCTCTATTGGCCTCAACTGGCCCTAATTGGCTCCACAATGGACTCTAGTAATAAAACCACCATGGAACCTGCATTCAAGACTGTCACATGATGGCACATGGTCCCCTCTAGAATGGTGCGCCTTCACCCAACTCTTTCTGGCACATGCTTTTGTCTCACGAGGCATCTTACACACATGGTGGGGCTGTCCAATACTCTCAAGGTTTTAGACCAAACGTCTTAAATTTTGCAGGCTCTGATTAATTGCCTTTTCCCTGGAGATCCCTGGTATGTTCTGCTCCATCTTAAACCTCCAGGTCTTCCTAAACTTCAATTTAACCACTTCAGCCCCTTTTAATGACCAGGTAATTTTTTGCGATACGGCACTGCGTCGCTTTAATTGACAATTGTGCGGTCATCTGACGTTGTACACAAAAAAATTCATGTCCTTTTTTTCCCATAAATAGAGCTTTCTTTTGGTGGTATTTGATCACCTCTGCGGTTTTAATTTTTGTGCTATAAACAAAAAAAGAGCATTTAAAAAAAAAAAAATGTTTTACTTTTTTGCTATGATAAATATCCAAAAAAAAAATGTCTTCAACAGTTTAGGCCAATATATATTCTCTTACATATTTTTGGTTAAAAAAAATGCAATAAGCGTATATTGATTGGTTTGTGCAAAATGTATAACGTCTACAAAATAGAGGATATATTTATGGCATTTTTATTATTCTTTTTTTTTTTTTTTACTAGTAATGGCGGTGATCATCGATTTTTAGAGGGACTGCGACATTATGAAGGACAGATCGGACACTTTTGACACTTTTTTAGGACCAGTGACATTTATACAGTTATCAGAGCTATAAGTAGCCACTGATTACTGTATAAATGTCACTGACAGGGAAGGGGTTAACACTAGGGGGGTGATCAAGGGGTTAAGTGTTCCCTAGGGAGGTGTTTCTTACTGCGGGGTGGGGGAGGGACTGACTGGAGGAGGAGAGAGATCGCTGTTACTAGGAACAGCAGATCTCGCTCTACTTCCCTGACAGAATGGGGATCTGTCTTTTTACATTGACAGTTCTCCATCCTGGCTCTCTGAGGAGCAGTCGCGGGTCGCCGGTGGACATTGCCTTCCAACCAACCAACCAACCAACCAACCAACCATGTCCGCCGGCCAATGCGCATAGCCTCCGGTGTCGCGTGGCCCCTATAGCTCTTAAAGCGGCCGCCATACACCTACGGCGATTCGTGCAGCTGTGCCAACCTGCCGCTATATAATAACAGTGGCTAGTCGGAAAGCAGTTAAACTGGTGATCTACGTTCGAAACAGACAATAGCAAAAGCTTGGAAGAAGCAATTCATTATTTCGAAAAAGTCTGTTGATGTGTCGTCAGGGTTTTATAAATTATTTTCTTAGACACGCATAAGAAATTCCTTACGGTATGATCTCCATGGATACAATACAACTGTCTTTCGATGTCCATAGCAAGTTACTCATCCCTGTAGGCGCAAAGCCATAAAGATTGACCTTGGTTGTCTTTGATTACCCCTTTTTTTTTCTTTTGAACCATTATCACTCCCTTTTCTATCTTCCTCTGATATCTTCTCCCACCTCCTCACCATGGAGGTTCTTTCATTTTTCTCTCTTTCTTCTTTGAAGCAGGCTAAACTCTGTCCCCGGATTTAGCAGCACATTTCAAGATATCCCAGCCTGCCCCTAGCATACACCCCTTCCTAATCACTGCCTGCCACTGGCTCCTGCTGCTGTCAATCAAATCATGTGACGAGGGAGTGGGGGGTGGGGCTGAGCCATGGTGTCTGCCAAAGTGCTACTCAGCACTCTCTCATCTCTCCCCGGTCTCTCTCCACAGGCTGCTGTGCTCTCTGGTGTTTCCCCTCAGCTCTAGCATATCCCTCCTGTCCTCTTCCCAGACTACAAAAAGCACAACAGCCTAGTGGAGAGAAGAGTGAGAGAGATAGTGCTGAGGTGGCACTGTGGCTAACAGATACTTCCTGTCCCTGCTAGCTGGGTTAGAAACCCCGACTGCAGAACTGTGAGCTGTTACAAAGGGGAGTTCCCAGAAAGTTATGATAGAATTGAACTTTGAACCACATGGCCTTTTATTCAGACCAGATGGTTGCAGGCTTGGAGGGTGGGGGTTGCACATCCAATTGGATCATCTAGCCTCCTTTTGAGTAAAAGTGGGAGTGGGTACCTCCCAAAACTAGGTGTCAGCTCCCCCCCCCCAAAAAAAAAAAAAAAAAATCCAAATGTAGTGGAGGAGGAAGAGCAGAAGAAGATGTATTAAGTAAATTGTGGGGTGCCTTAGCACACACTGGGAGTCATGAAGATAATATACCAGGAAGTCACCAACTTAAAGGCATTGTAAACCCTCAAGGTATGTAGTGCAGCAGCCCCCCAGAGCCCCCCTTTTACTTACCTGAACCTGATCGTTGCAGCGAAGAGGATGAGCACATCAGCTCCAGCCGGTGTCTCTGGGCCTTTACTGGATAGATTGATAGCAGCGGGAGCCATTGGCTCTCACTGCTGTCAATCAAATCCAGTGACACGGGAGCCGGGGGGCGTGGCCCGAGTCTTGCTGTGTGTGTCATTGGACACAGCAGCAGGACTAGTGCCCCCTTCAGAAAGCAGCTCTTCGAGGGGGCACTTGAGAAGAGGAGGAGCCAGGAGCACCGCTGAGAGACCCCAGAAGAGGAGGATCGGGGCCACTCTGTGGAAAACCATTACACAGAGGAGGTAAGTAAAACATGTTTGTTATTTAAAAAAAAAAAATAAATAAAAAAACATTTACAATCACTTTAAGTAAATAGTCAAAAGTAAAATGAAGAGAAACAAAGCGGGTGCTCTAAGTGTGGCCTGCTGGTATTTAGGTGATTGTCCAAAAAAGCCTTATGTATAAAAATGTATAACTTTTATTGTGCACCAATTAACAAATCTTAAAAAATTATAATTGGATCCACATATAAAACCATACAGGAAAAAAGAAGAATTACTGTCCATTGCAATGGTTCAATCACGCATTTTGTGGTAACATACTGTTTCAGATTGCCAAATATGCTTGTGACAGTTAATTCAATACAAAATCCATACATGTAAAAAACAAAAAATATATCAATACACATCATATGCATAGGCATTACAATGTGCAACTTTTGAAAAACAGCACCACTATCCCCTAAAATAAAATAACTAAAATTACAATAAACTTAAGATATATATATACAGTACTTTCAAAAACAATCAAAGAAACATAATGGGGATATGAAGTGGATATTAGTGCCTTTTTTTTCAAAGTTTCAAGTTGTACATTGTAATGCCTATGCCTATGATTTATATTGATATACAGTGGGGCAAAAAAGTATTTGGTCATGCAATTATTTGCATAATTTGCAAATAAATTCTTTCAAAAATCAGACAATGTGATTGTCAGGATTTGTTTCCACATTTTGTCTCTCATAGTTGAGGTATACCTATGATGACAATTACAGGCCTCTCTCATCTTTTTAAGTGGGAGAACTTGCACAATTGGTGGCTGATTAAATACTTTTTTGCCCCCACTGTATGTTTTATTTTTTATATATATGAATTTTGTATTGAATTAACTGTCACAAGCATATTTGGCAATCTGAAGAAGTGCCATGTTACCGCAAAACACGTAATTAAACCATTGCACTGGACAGTAATTCTTCCCTTTTCTGTATGGTTTCTTATGTGGATCCATTTATAAGTTTTTTAGATTTTTTTAATTGCTGTACAATAAAAGTTATGTTTTTTTTTAATATAAAACTTTATGTTTGTGTGTAGCACACACAATCACAATCACATAAATACCAGCGTAATTGGACAATCACGTAAATACCAGCAGGCCACGCTTAGAACACCCGCTTTGATTCTCTTCATATTACTTTTCGCGGAAGAAGATGACTTTACACTTTAATGTTTAATACACTTTTCATTGTAGGAACTGAAGCAAAAGGATTCATCAGGCAATTGGCATTTTCAAGCAGCAGTTTGGTGAGTAAGCATGGTCACCGTAGAACAGGAAGTTTGTTACTGGCAGCATCATCACCAATACAAAAAAAGAGCCTGAAGAATAAAACTTTGTGCAACTACCACAAGGATGAGTAAACTACAATATATTCGATTTTTATTTTTTTTTATTTTATGGTGTTTTTCCGATTATTTTGTTCAGAATTTTTACTTGCGGACAATATTAATATCAGCAATATCGGGCTCTATACTTAAGATTAATATGAATTAGCAACAGGTGATAAAGTGATGCACACATAAGAGAAATAACACCATAATGATTTGCATAAGGGTTTAAGCACTGCCAAACATTAATTAATTTAGGAAGATTGCCATCCGTTTTCTTGCTGAGTGTGTCAGTAAAGGAGATTAATACTGACTGCCTTTGGCTCGGATGTGTAATTTGAAAAATGGAAAATCTTAAAGTAGATCTAAACCTTCCAAAATCTCATAAAAAGCTTTACATTTAAAAATGTATGTTACTCTAAATAATTTTTATTTTTTTCTACAGTATGTGTGTGGTCACATATATGTATTTTATAATAGCATAGTCCCTAATACTGGTGTGGCTGACCACACAAAGCACAAAATCTGATCTGTATTGCAGTCACAGCCTGCCTCTGGCACACACCCCCTTCCAATCACAGCCTGCCTCTGGCACACCCCCTTCCAATCACAGCCTGCCTCTGGCACACCTCCTTCCAATCACAACCTGCCTCTGGCACACACCCCCTTCCAATCACAGCCTGCCTCTGGCACACCCCCTTCCAATCACAGTCTGCCTCTGGCACACACCCCCTTCCAATCGCAGCCTGCCTCTGGCACACACCCCCTTCCAATCACAGCCTGCCTCTGGCACACCCCCTTCCAATCACAGTCTGCCTCTGGCACACACCCCCTTCCAATCGCAGCCTGCCTCTGGCACACACCCCCTTCCAATCACAGCTTGCCTCTGGCACACCCCACTCCCAATCACATCCTGCCTCTGGCACACCTCCCCTCCCAATCACAGCCTGCCTCTGGCACACCCCACTCCCAATCACATCGTGCCTCTGACATACACCCCACTCCCAATCACATCCTGCCTCTGGCACACCTCCCCTCCCAATCACAGCCTGCCTCTGGCACACCCCACTCCCAATCACAGCCTGCATCTGGGACACCTCCCCTCCCAATCACAGCCTGCCTCTGGCACACTCCCCCTCCCAATCACAGCTTGACTCTAGCACAACCCCTCCCAATCACAGCCTGCCTCTGGCACACACACCCCCCCAATTACAGCCTGCCTCTGGGTCACCTCCCCTCCCAATCACAGCCTGCCTCTGGCACACACCCCCTCCCAATCAAAGCCTGCTTCTGGCACACACCCTTTCCCAATCACAGCCTGCCTCTGGCACACACCCCCTCCCAATCACATCCTGCCTCTGGCACACACCCCCTCCCAATCACAGCCTGCCTCTGGGTCACCTCCCCTCCCAATCACAGCCTGCCTCTGGCACACACCCCCTCCCAATCACAGCCTGCCTCTGGCACACACCCCCTCCCAATCACAGCCTGCCTCTGGCACACACCCCCTTCCAATTACAGCTTGCCTCTGCACCCCCCCCCCCAATCACAGCTTGCCTCTGAAAAATGTGGAAATAGTGGAGAATTTCAAGGGATATGAATACTTTTTCAAGGCACTGTGTATGTATATATATATATATATATATATATATATATATATATAATTACGTTTTATAGATGGCCCCCCTACTTTTGTCCCTGTCCCCCCATGTGGCGCCCCTAAATATGAAAGCTTAACATGCCACTGCACATAGCTAACCCTTTGATTGCTTCTAGATGTTAATCCCTTCCCAGCCAGTGTCATTAGTACAGTGACAGTGAACAGTATTATTACTGATTACTGTATTAGTGTCACTAGCAACATCAGTGTCGGCTAGTCAGTTTGTGTACCTCCCAGCCTGTGTCTGTTAGTGCCAGATTGCCCACCACACTATTACAGCCACACTATAAGCCATTGATCACTGCCATTACCAGTATAGTGTCTAAAGATGCATAAAAGTCCAGTATACAGTATATCCCATAGTTTGTACACACTATAACTTTCACACAAACCAATTGATATTAACACTTGTTTTTATTTTTTGTTTTTTGTTTTTACCAAAGGCATGTAGCAGAATACATTTTGACCTAAATTTATGAAGGAATTTGATTTTATTAGATATGTTTTATAACAGAAAGTAGACAATTTCGGGGAGACGGGGGTATTTCAAAAGGTTTTTTTTTTTTTTGTTTATGTAATACACAATAAAAATAAAAAATGCAGAGGTGATCAAAGACCACCAAAAGAAAGCTCTATTTGTGTGAAGAAAATGATATAAATTTCGGTCATGTGTTGCACGACCGCGCAATCGCCGGTTAAAGTAGCATATTGTCGCATAGCAAAAAATGGCCTGGTAGTGAAGGGGGTAAAACATTTCGGTGGTCAAGTGGTTAAAAAATTAGTGGAACAACAACTATTAATCACCCTTGCTAATTTTTACTTTTGAAGTTAACTCAATGGAATTGAAAGGAATTGCAATAATCAAAATGGAAGAGAAAAGCATTTCTCCCATCCGGGTCCACGGACCCGAATGAGGAGAAATGTCTGTCCTTAGACCCATTTCTGCTATTGTAAGCCCCTCTAACCAGCTTTGAGAGATTATGAGAGCGCTTAACACTTAGACCTCTAATAAGGAATGACGTGTTCCTTCTTGTAAGTAATGCTTCCATCATTGTATGACTTAACAGCTTGTCATTTTGTCCAATGAACATGCAATGTTTTGCTTTGTTTTTTTTATTCTCTTCTATGGAAAACCTAATAAAAACCAAAAAAACAATGGAACAAGAAAAAAATATTTTGAAATTTTGTTAAGCAACTGGCTTTTCAATTAAGGCCATTTTGATCCCTTCCCCTTACGGTCAATTAAAACTAATTCCAATGCGATTGAAAGGGTTAACAATTGCCAGAGAGTTGCCAAGTCTATGAACCAAATGCAGTATGTAGAATATTCTGTAGGGCTACTACCTCCTACAGGCCAAGGAGTCTAACCCCATAATCTGCTGCTTGCACTGCAACGCAATAAAAATGGGATCCCTGTTGGAACACGTTTACACCGCTCACCTAAAAATCAGTTATAAGTTTACAGGAGGACATACTAACGGGAATTGTGTGATGACACGCTGTTGGTGGAAAATCCGACCGTGTGTACGCTCCATCGGACAATTGTTGTCGGATTTTCCGCGGACAAATGTTGGATGGCAGGTTTTAAAATTTTCCACGGACAAATGTCTGTTGTCGGATTTTCCGAGCGTGTGTACACAAGTCCGTCGGACAAAAGTCCAAAGTACAAACACGCATGCTCGGAAGCAAGGATGAACCAGAAGTGGTCAGTCTTGTAAACTAGCGCTCGTAATGGAGAATTAACATTGGTGATGCGGCAAATTATGAAATCTCCAAATGTAGCGCACAATTCTCTTCTTCTTTAATGGGATAATAATGAAGCTGCTTTGCTGGTGATACTGCTGAAGTTTTTGCAAACTAATTTTCAAAGGCTTTTTTTTTCCTCTAGTGATATGAAGAATAATATTATTATGTTTTTTTGGGGGGGCAAGTTACCACAGCACCATTATCCCGTAGTTTTTAAGATCAAAGATACAACTATGTTGGTGTCCCTTGTCAATTTTACATTGTATTTTTTTAAATGTAACTGCCGACTCCCAAACTGTCATTTGAAGTAAAACACATAGCCAAGTATTATTCTACACTATTTTTTTATTGTGCATTAAAAAAGAAAACAAATAAAATTAGACATGTTATCTGCCAATAGAACTTAACCAAAAAGTGCATTCTATGTATCCAAAAATATAGAAAATATAACAAATCAAATCATTATTATTCAACCAAAAAATAAAATAAAAGCCTCATGCATGTGTCCTGCTTCTTAAATATAGGGGGTCAACAATGCCAAGAGTTGGTGAAAGCAGGGGTCCGTCATCCGGAGATAATTCCGAAAATCATCCGGATTATTCTACTGGAGCTCCCGCAGCAAAGGCATATGACATCATTGGTCACGATTAATAAAGCAAACCATTTTTGGTCCAAGAAATCCTCCTCCTCCTGTTCCTGGACTGGACTTGGATCAAAGCAAAAACTCCAAGGCCAATAATAAATAACACGTTATCTCCTCCGATTCTGCAACATGTCTGGTTGACTAACGGCAATTCAGAAACTAACTGAAAAGCACAAAATGAAAAGCACGAACTGAAAAGTGCTAATTGAAAGGCACTAAATGAAAAGCGCAAATCAACACTCACCAATCTTCTACTAACAGGAAATTAGCAGAAGGAGCCCAAAGGGTGGCGCTAAAGAGCTGAAAAAGCACGTAGTACATCACTACGTTCGTGTTTGTTGGCCGACAATTCCTTGCTGTTTGTATGCAAGACAAAATCCAGGCACACGCCTTCGGACAAAAGTCCGAGGGTTTGTTTTTGCGGAAAATCCGATTGTGTGTACTAGGCTTTAGGGACAAAGTTTGGGCTTCCTATTTGAACTAGAATAGAATCAGGGTTCAAGTCCTGGGAAAAAAAAGTGTGGGAACTCACCCAAGATCCCCCCCTCTACCTTAAAAAACAAAAAAATGTGTGTTTGTATATATATATATATATATATATATATATATATATATATATGTGCCAGTTTACGAGGACACCTCCAAGATTCACATGCATTAAACAAATTAATATAGAACAGATAATAGAAGGGGGAGGTTTGGGACTTTAAATGAGGTACATGAGTACAACATATCAGATCAAAAACACAAGTTGGCTCCATATAAAGATATACATTAACATTAAAATTGAGTGAATCACATCATATATAATAGCATATACAGTAATAGCATAATGCATCTAGGATGGCCTATTGGCTCAAATGGCCCGATGACTCAACGCGTTTTGGCGACTATATCGCCTCATCAGGAGCAAATGCATGTAATCTGTAAAGACATTGTACATATGTATGAGGGCCAGTGTGATTTATTCATAGCTCCCCTAATGAAGGTTGGAAACAAAATAAAGTAGAGAAACAAATTTGGGTAAGGAGGAAGGAAATTATCCAACCCCCTACTTACGCGTTGGTGCACTAAGTGTGCAAGTGGCCATTATGCTATTATATATGATGTGATTCACTCAATGTTAATTTTAACCTTTATCCTTATATGGAGCCAACTGCCCAAGATGTTTGTATAACTTTTGGATATCCTCAATAAACTTGTGTTTTTGATCTGATGTGTTGTTCCACTCATGTGCCTCATGTAAAGTCCCAAATCTCCCCCTTTTATTTTCAATTGATAGGGATGGAGACACCTATTTTCCAGGATGTCTTATGCAAAGTTCCCTATTTTCCACCCCCTTTACAATATAGAACAGATGTAACAACAAAATAATTTAACCTGTATGCTATACTAACAAAAAAAAAAAAACAACCACAATGTGTGATAATGGTTCCCTCGCGGGGAATTTCTAAAACAAGTTGCGATGACTGGGGGCCCCTTCTAGCCTATGTCTCTATGCAGGGTCTTTCTGAGGTCTGGGGGGCCCCTCCTGCACTATGTTTCTATGCAGGTTCCGATATGTGGGGCCCCTCCTTCCCCAAGGCGTCCGCACACATGTGTTGGTCTGTGCAGAGGAGTGAGGCCGGGAGTGCTGAGTGTGCTGCGTGGGGCCTCTCTCCTCAGGCTGCCTGTATTGATTGTGCAAAGTGGGGCCCAGGCCCTGGGCCACTCACTCCTCAGTGCCCATCAAATGCAGCCTGATCAGTGCCCCTTATTGCAGCCTTGCCAGTGCCCATCAAATGCAGCCTTACCAGTGCCTATCAAATGCAGCCTTACTAGTGCCCATCAAATGCAGTCTTACCAATGCCCATCAAATACAGCCTTGCCAGTGCCCATCAAATGCAGCCTGATTTGTGTCCAGCAATGCAGCCTAATCAGTTCCCAGCAATGCAGCCTTACTAGTGCCCATCAAATGCAGTCTTACCAATGCCCATCAAATGCAGTCTTACCAATGCCCATCAAATGCAGCCTTGCTAGTGCCCATCAAATGCAGCCTTACCAGTGCCTATCAAATGCAGCCTTACCAGTGCCTATCAAATGCAGCCTTACTAGTGCCCATCAAATTCAGTCTTACCAATGCCCATCAAATGCAGCCTTGCCAGTGCCCATCAAATGCAGCCTTGCCAGTGCTCTTCAAATGCAGCCTGACCTGTGCCTATCAAATGCAGCCTGATCAGTGCCCATAAATGCAGCCTTGTCAGTGTCTATCAAATGCAGCCTTACCAGTGCAGTCAGGGCAGACAGTACAGTTACAATACAATTCAATACAGGAGGAATTCAGAGGGTCCTGCTCATTAGAGCTTACGATCTATGAGGAAGGGAAACGTGATACAAAAGTTAATAACTGTGGGGGATGATCTAAAGGAGAAAATAAAAGTACAGTTGTTAGGTGGGCGTAGGATAGGCTTCTCTTAAAATAAGGGGTTTCAGGGATCATCTAAAAGCAAACAGAGTAGGAGATAGTCGGACAGATTGTGGTAAGGGAGTTCCATAGAATAGAAGAGGCTTGGGAAAAGTCCTGGAGGTGAGCACGGGCAGAGGTGACAAGGGAGCTAGAGAGCAGGAGGTCTTGGGAGGAACGATGATAGCGATTAGGTTGGTATTTTGAGACCGAATTGTGGATGGCTTTGTATGTTTTAGTATTTAGTATTTTGAATTTAATTTGCTGGATGAGCGGAAGCCAGTGGAGGGACAGAATTGGACGAGAGGAGTAGCAGACACAGAGCGGTTTGTAAGGTGGATGAGCCTGTTAGCAGCATTCATGATGTATTGAAGGGGGGGGGATAGCCTGTGTAAAAGTAATCCATTGATGAGGGTGTTGCAGTAGTCGAGGCGAGAGATGACCAGGGAGTGAACTAGGAGCTTTGTGGAGCTCTGTCATTGGTAAGGAAGAGGCACATTTTGGAGATGTTGCGGAGGTTGTGGCGGCATGATTTGGACAGTGATTGGGCATAAAGGATAGTTCAGAGTACAGGATTACACCTAGAAACTTGGCTTGTGGGGGACTGGCTGAGATTAGTGCTATCAATCTTGACAGAGAAGTCGGGGGAAGAGGTACGCGGGTGAGGAAATATTATGAGTTCAGTTTTGGATAGGTTGAGTTTAAGGAAGTGGTTTGACATCCAGGCGGATATGTCTGTTAGTAAATTAGTGATACGTGAGGAGACAACTGAGGAGTAGAGAGATAGATTTGGTTGGCATCAGAGTAGAGATGGTATCAGCTGACCCAGGGAAAAGGTATAGATGGAGAATATGAGAGGTCCAAGGAAAAGAACCATGGGGGACCCCAACAGAGAAGGGGAGATGCGGTAGTATGATTGTAAGTAACGCTAAAGGTGCGGTTGAATAAATAGGATTAGAGCCAGTGAAGAGTACAGTCATGATAACCAAAGGTGCTGCGTTATTTGAGGAGGAGGGGGTGGTCCACTGTGCCAAAGGCAGCAGAGAGGTCCAGAAGTAAGAGTACAGAATAGTGTCCATTGGATTTAGCTGTTAGCAGCTTCTATTGAGGGTGGAATTCAGACTGAAGGGGTTTAAGAAGGTTATTCTCGGCGAGGTAGTCACTCGGTTGTAGACCAGACGTTCAAAGAGTCTGGATAAAAAAGGGGAGCAAGGAGATGGGACGTTGGTTGTTAAGATTGGTGGGGTCTAGTGAGGGCTTTTTAAGTATGAACTGTACAGCAAGAAATACGTGCATGATTTTAGCAAGTAAAACAAATTCTATATGTTAATTCCAACTGTACAATTAGTTTTTTAGATAGGGTTGCCCTCTGAATTATCCATCTCTTACTTGAGTGAAAGCGTTCCTTGAATGACCATTCTATCAAACCTTAGGTCAGCAGTCTATTTGTCTTTTAAATATTTAATTTTTTTTATCAATGCCTTCCAGTTTGGTACATTCACACTTCTTTTCTGGTCAGTCCAGAAAAGACGATCTATACTATGAACGCGTGGCCAATCGCCCTGCCCACCTAAAATACTGCAGTCAGATCATTAAATCTGACATACATCTCACTAATGATCCTTTGGACTGAAAAATATCCTTTCTTTGTCAGGACAGGGCAGCCCGTGGCATTGATTAGACATGATATTTACAACAAAATCCCATTACATTTCTTCCAGCTCTGGGCAATGGAATTCTGGATACTGGAACTCAGAAGCTTGGGCGTCAGTGGTCATCGATCAATTGAATGTTGGAGCTTTCATTTCCAATTAAATCATGTTTATAGGATACACTGTTACTGGATTGTACACATTTGTACACAATTAGAATTATTTGGTGTTCTCTTCTATTTAATAGGGACAGAATTTAATATTTATAGTTTTTTTTTTCTTTTTATTCCTTCAGCACAGCATCCTTCCCTGGTCAAAAGGACAACATAGTGCCTTAATTACAATTCAGCTTTAAAATAGAAATAATAGCAATCACTAAAGTCTCATATCAGTTTTAACAGGCTGAAAATGTAATTTTCAGTATTTGCTAAAGTAGCTGAGGGTAAAGGTGATGGCAGGCCAAGCATGTCTTCAGACCTATACCCTATTGAGCATCTGTGGGGCATCCTCAAACGGAAGGTGGAGGAGTGCAAGGTCTCTAACATCCTCCAGCTCCGTGATGTCGTCATGGAGGAGGGGAAGAGGACTCCAGTGGTAACCTGTGAAGCTCTGGTGAACTCCATGTCCAAGAAGGTTAAGGCAGTGCTGGAAAATAATGGTGGCCACACAAAATATTGACACTTTGGGCCCAATACTTTTGTACCCCCCTGTGTGAAATGGTAAGGGGGTACAAAAGTACCCCTACCATTTCACTAAAAAACTGTCAAAAATGTTAAAAATGACAAGAGACAGTTTTTGACAATTCCTTTATTTAAATACTTCTTCTTTCTTCTATCTTCCTTCATCTTCTGGTTCTTCTGGCTCTTCTGGTTCTTCCTCCGGTGTTCTCGTCCAGCATCTCCTCCGCGGCGTCTTCTATCTTCTTCTCCTCGGGCCGCTCCGCACCCATGGCATGGGGGGAGGCTCCCGCTCTTCTCTTCTTCTTCATCTTCTTCTCTTCTTCTTTTCTTCTCTTCTTCATTTTCTTCTCTGGGCCGCTCCTCACCCATGCTGGCATGGAGGGAGGCTCCCGCTGTGTGACGGCGCTCCTCGTCTGACAGTTCTTAAATAACGAGGGGCGGGGCCACCCGGTGACCCTGCTCCCCTCTGACGCACGGTGACTTGACGGGACTTCCCTGTGACGTCACGGGGAATGCCACAGGGAAGTCCCGTCATGTCCCGTGCGTCAGAGGGGAGCGGGGTCACCGGGTGGCCCCGCCCCCCGTTATTTAAGAACTGTCAGAAGAGGAGCGCCGTCACACAGCGGGAGCCTCCCTCCATGCCAGCATGGGTGCGGAGCGGCCTGGAGAAGAAAATGAAGAAGAGAAGAAGAGAAGAAGAGAAGAAGAGAAGAAAAGAAGAAGAGAAGAAGATGAAGAAGAAGAGAAGAGCGGGAGCCTCCCCCCATGCCATGGGTGCGGAGCGGCCCGAGGAGAAGAAGATAGAAGACGCCGCGGAGGAGATGCTGGACGAGAACACCGGAGGAAGAACCAGAAGAGCCAGAAGAACCAGAAGATGAAGGAAGATAGAAGAAAGAAGAAGTATTTAAATAAAGGAATTGTCAAAAACTGTCTCTTGTCATTTTTAACATTTTTGACAGTTTTTTAGTGAAATGGTAGGGGTACTTTTGTACCCCCTTACCATTTCACACAGGGGGGGGCCGGGATCTGGGGGTCCCCTTGTTAAAGGGGGCTTCCAGATTCCGATAAGCCCCCCGCCCGCAGACCCCCACAACCACCGGCCAGGGGGATGTGGGGAAGGTGTTTTGGGGGGCTACCCCAAAGCACCCTCCCAATGTTGAGGGCATGTGGCCTGGTACAGTTCAGGAGGGGGGCCGCACTCTCGTCCCCCCCTCTTTTCCTGCGGCCTGCCAGGTTGCGTGCTCGGATAAGGGTCTGGTATGGATTTTTGGGGGGACCCCACGCCGTTTTTTTTTTTTTTTTTGGCGCGGGGTTCCCCTTAAAATCCATACCAGACCTGAAGGGTCTGGTATGGAATTTAGGGGGAACCCCACGTCATTTTTTTTTTTATTTTGGCCGGGGTTCCCCTTAATATCCATACCAGACCTGAAGGGCCTGGTATGGGAATTAGGGCGTCTCCCACGTCATTTTTTTTTTTAATTTTGGTTCGGGGTTCCCCTTTGGGGAATTCCCATGCCGTTTTTATCAATGAACTTCTATGTGTATTGTCGGCAATGCAATAGCCGCGGGTAGTTTTAAATGAGTTTTTTCCTTCAAAATGTCATTTTGCTGTCAGACTGTTCTAAACACAGGAAACATGCGCCCCTTTACAGGCATACTATAGACACCCCCCAGGTACGAAATTTAAAGGGATATTACACTTTTATTGTTTGACTTTAAGCATTATTAAAATCACTGCTCCTGAAAAAACGGCCATTTTTAAAACTTTTTTTTGCATTGATCCATGTCCCCTGGGGCAGGACCCGGGTCCCCACCACTTTTTATGACAATAACTTGCATATTAGCCTTTAAAATTAGCACTTTTGATTATTCATGTTCGTGTCCCATAGACTTTAACGGTGTTCGCGTGTTCGAACAAACTTTTTTCCTGTTCGCATGTTCTGGTGCGAACCGAACAGGGGAGTGTTCGGCTCATCCCTATTTGACATAGCACTTCTCTCCTGTAAGCGGAAGATCCGTGTACCCCCAATAGCCCTCCTCATTCTCCCAACCATATTATGTGGGAGTGTGACGAAGGCACTTATTCCCCTGAGAGAGATATTTATTCTCTTTCACGGGTAAATTGTGATTACTTGCAAAAAATAATTTATACAATGTATCATCTAATCTCATATGTTTTTTGTTTACTCTTTACTCCAGAATTCACTGGTTTCTTTTCTATCTTTTCATCTCTTCAGTCCACACAGGTTGATCTGTGCAGTCAGCTATGCATAACAAAAAGTAAGTCAAAACTATTTGATCTGTTGCCATGGCATCACTGAATATACTTTCCCTGAATGTTCAGGGAATAAATGTCCCTCAAAAAAGGACCAAAGCCTTCCGTACTTTCCATAACAAGAAGGCTCACATAGTATGCCTCCAAGAAACACACTTCACCAAAGATTCTACTCCAAAATATATTTCTCCTTTTTATCAACAAATTTACATGGCTTCTGCCTGTACCAAACAAAGGGGTACTCTAATTGCATTTCACCGATCCACACCATTCACCTTATCATCAGAAATTAAAGACCCAGAAGGTAGATACCTGATACTCATGGGTTATATAATGGATACAGCAATCACGGTGATTTCCTACTACGCTCCTAACAAACAACCTACACCATTCCTCTCACATATATTACAAGTGATTAATACACGCAAAATAGGAACAGTGATAATGTGCGGGGATTCGAACCAGGTCCTCCTCCCATTTCTAGATAAATCACCTTTTACACCATCCAAAATAACCTCTAGATTACCTTTTTCTCAACTTCTTTCCAAATACAATCTGGTAGATTCGTGGAGAGAAAGTAACCCAATGAAAAAGAAATTCACTTATTTCTCGCACCCTCATCAAACCTTCACCAGAACAGATCATATTTTTCTAACAATAGGAATGATACCAGAAATTATTGCATCAGATATAATTCCGATTCCGTGGTCTGACCATAATGCAGTATACACTACTATAGCCTCAGCCATACCAAAAAGCGCATGACCCAACGTGGTACTTACCGGACATAATGCTCAAACACCCACTACATCAGATGGCCATTGAACAAGCTTTAAAGGAATACATATCAATTAATAATACAACAGACATCTCCCCAATAACACTGTGGGAAGCTCATAAGCCTGTCTTGCGTGGTACAATACAAAGACAAATGGCACTATTTAAACGGGAACGCAAAAATCTAGCAAAAAAACTAGAACTCAATTTTAATGCAGCCTACATATCATTTCAAGATAATCCATCTCAGAGTACAAAATCTCATCTGGAAAAATCTAGATTGGAATACGATCTATTTCTCACTGAGTCAGTTGATAAATCCCTCAAACGCTCCAAACACAATTTCTACATGAATACAAACAAACCAGGTACATATTTGGCTCGGGCATTAAATTCAACTAACAAATCTTTCAAACCAATACGTTTGAAATTATCAAAAAATGTTTATACTTGTAATCTAGTTAAAATAGTCCATAAATTTCACTGACATCTCGCAACTTTATACAAGACAAACAATGAATTTAATCCTACAGAGGCTGAATCCTTCTTCTCAAAAATAACCTTACCTGAGTTGTCTCAGAATCAAAAAAGCAGTTTGGATGAGCCTATAACTATAGATGAAGTTGCTAACGCCATAAAAGACCTAAAACTTAACAAAAGACCAGGCCCAGACGGCTACTCGGCTTTATACTATAAAACATTCTCAGAAATACTCTCTCCCATTCTCACTGAAACTTTTAACAAACTTCTAGAAGGACATTCTTTTCGGCAAGAAACACTAATGGCAATTGTTTGTATGATCCCAAAACCCCTTTCTGATGATACTTCCTGTGTGAATTATCGGCCTATCTCTCTGTTAAACCTCGATATTAAATTATTAGCAAAAATAATAGCAAAACGCCTTAATAGCATTATAGGAAAATTAATACATAGAGATCAAGTAGGCTTCATGCCAAATAGACAGGCAGGTGATAATATACGCAGGGCAGTGTTATTGGCACATATTGCTAAAAAACGGAAAATCCCTTTATGTTTTCTATCTCTCGATATTAAGAGGGCATTTGACACAGTATCCTGGCAATATATGCAATATTCATTACAAAAATGGGGTTTTGGACCCCACTTTTTAACATGGATCAAAGCATTATATAATAACCCAAAGCCTATATAAAATATGCTGGATACAAATCTGAAGCCTTTAATATCGAAAGAGGTACCCGACAGGGTTGCCCATTATCTCCCTTATTATTTGCCCTTATACTCGAACCCATGGCCCAACACATCAGAACAAACCAAACTATAACTGGCATTGAAGTAGGAGGTATTACACACAAATTATGTATATTTGCAGACGATATATTACTTTTTCTATCATCACCACAGGTCTCTGGTCCTAACTTAATACCAGCTCTTGATGGATTTGCAGCCCTATCCGGCCTTATGATTAATCCTAAGAAATGCCTAGTGCTTAATATTTCACTCGCAAACATGGAATTGATCCCGGCTAGGGCTGCACTCCCATTCACATGGGCAGAAAAATCAATCCCATATCTTGGAATTCATTTAACAGCATCTCATTCTGACTTATTCTCAACCAATTATCCTCCTGTATTAAGACAGATCACAAATCTAATAAAACAATGGTCGCAACTTCCTTTATCCTGGATAGGGAAGATTAATGCAATCAAAATGACTATTCTACCCAAATTGCTTTATCTATTCAGAGTCCTCCCTATTTCAATTCCTTCCTATTTTTTGAGAATAGTACAAAAAAGAGCAACTTCATTTATATGGGGCTCTTCTAAACCACGTATACCTATACACACACTACATCTTCCCAAAAATAAAGGAGGCCTGGGATACCCTAATTTTACTAACTACTACAGAGCAGCACATTTGGCCAGTCTGTCCAAATACCATGCAAAACAGGAAATCCCATTATGGGTATTTATAGAGGCTTCAGAAAATGACCCTCTATTAATATCAAACTTGTTATGGCTTGATCCTAAAGACCGCTTTAAAATTCATAATCCCATAACTAAACACTTCTTATCTCTCTGGGATAAACTAAAAACCAAATATCAGTTACAATCTCCACACAATCCTCTCCTTTCTTTTATCAGAAATCCAGCCTTTTATCCGGCATGGATCTACCCAAATTCTTTTAAAGCTTGGACAACATCAGGCATTCAGACACTAAATGACTTCATAGCATCTAAATCATTCCTTTCATTCCCATCGCTTAGAGAAAAATATGATCTACCAAACTCTGAGATATTTAGATATCTCCAAATCAAAAATTTCTATACACCATTCCTAATGGGGGATACACCATTATCCCAATTATCCATTTTTGAATCAATCTGTACAAAAGATCCATTTGCTAAAGGTACAATTTCATCACTTTATAATCAATTATATGGAGTAGTAAATCTTAATAGACCCTCTTACGTTCAGAGGTGGGAGGAGGACCTGGGACGAACTTTAGAAGACACGGACTGGTCTAACATATGGCTCACATCTAAGTCATCTTCACCCAACATCTTAGCACTGGAGACAAATTATAAAGTCCTAACTCGCTGGTACCTTGTACCTGCTAGAGTGGCAAAATATTCACCTAATACCTCAGCTCTTTGTTTTCGAGGATGCCCAGAAATAGGCACACATTTACACATATGGTGGACGTGCCCAGTAATCCAAACCTTCTGGAAGGAAGTCTTCGTGATTGCATCTAAAATATTTAAAAAAATAATACAACCAGATCCATATATAACTTTACTTAATCTAAAACCGGAATGGTTAACACTCTCTCAATTCAAACTTATGATCCAACTAATAACGGCTGCAAAACAAACAGTGGCCAAGGCATGGAAATCTCCTACATTGGTACTAGCAGAAACAATTCACAGAATGAATAATACAATGTCCCATGCTAAGATGGTAGCCATCGATCAAAATCAAATTCCAAAATTTGAAAAACTTTGGCATCCTTGGATAAAACAACAGTTCCTGTCAAATTTCAATGACTCTGTCCTGTTGCCATGGTAACAGATTAAATGTCTTACAGAGACACCCATTCTAAGGCTTCAAAGAGAACTAAAAAGAATAATAAACTGACGAGCGGGACAACCTTGTGGACCATACCTCTACCTTTCAACCCTTTTTCTTCTTCCTCTTTCCTTTTCTCCACCTTACGATTAAAGCTCATTATTATCAGAATTTATTTGACCTATATACACTCTACCTGTAAACAATATGTATAGTAGGTATAAATCATTTAAATACCTACAAAAGTAACTAAGGAAATGATATATATCTTTAATTTAGGTTTACGTGAACCCAATGTTTAATATTTGAAATTTCATGATATTTACCTATATAATCCCTACTGTAAAACAATGAGCTTACTTTATAGATCCTTGTAAACTTACTTTATGTATCTTTATAATATTGTATACTCAATAAACTTCTTTTGACAAGGAAAATTTGCTGTTTGTCTTCTGAAAGCTCACCAAAATTCCTGCATGTAGGAATAATACATCACACAAAGACATTCCAGACAATTGTGCTTCCAACATAACAACTTGGACCTGTATCTATGCCAGCATGACTGTGACCATTGTACAAATCAAGGTCTATAAAGACATGGTTCTATACGTTTGCTACGGAGGAAATCCAGCAGATCTGTCACCTTGAACTATATATGGATTGCACTAACTTCTAAATAAATTTATATCATATCACTTCTATTTTACCATAGAACATGTGTGTTTGTGTTTTAATTACTATGGTGGGTTCCTTAATGGGAACCCATCATAGTAACCCACCATAGTAATTAAAACACAAACACACATGTTCTATGGTAAAATAGAAGTGGTATGATATAAATTTATTTAGAATTTAGCGCAATCCACGTATAGTTCATTATTTTAACATCCTACTCTAGGGCGGTATGTACCTTTGATTGCAGCAAACTGGATCATTGTAAATACTAAGAAATATTTGTTTATTTGCGCCGGTAGCATATACTCTTCATACAAAAAGATCTGTTACCTTAACTCTATTGGACGCCTTTGGGATAATTTGGAAGGCCAATTGTGAGCCAGCTTTTATCATCCAACATCTGTACCTGACTCCACAAATGCTTATTTGGCTGAATGGGCACAGACTTCCCACTAACACCCTCCAAAATATTTTCGGAAAGCCTTTCCAGAAGTGTAAATAGGATGTCTAACAAGTATACACTATATTACCAAAAGTATTGGGACGCCTGCCTTTACACGCAAATTAACTTTAATGGCATCCCAGTCTTGGTCCGTAGGGTTCAATATTGAGTTGGCCCACACTTTACACCTAAAGCAGCTTCAATTCTTCTGGGAAGGCTGTCCACAAGGTTTAGGAGCATGTCTATGGGAATGTTTGACCATTCTTCCAGAAGCGCATTTGTGAGGTCAGGCACTGATGTTGGACGAGAAGGCCTGGTTCGCAGTCTCCGCTCTAATTCACCCCAAAGGTGTTCTATCAGGTTGAGGTCAGGACAGTCAAGTTTCTCCACCCCAAACTTGCATATCCACGTCTTTATGGACCTTGGTTTGTGCACTGGTCCAAATCATTTGGTGGAGGAGAGGATTATGGTGTGGGGTTGTTTTTAAGGGGTTTGGTTGGCGCCTTAGTTCAAGTGAAGGGAACTCTTAAGGTGTCAGCATACCAAGACATTTTGGACATTTTCATGCTCCCAACTTTGTGGGAACAGATTGGGGATGACCCCTTCCTGTTCCAACATGACTGCGCACCAGTGCACAAAGCGAGGTCCATAAAGACATGGATGAATGAGTTTGGGGTGGAGGAACTTGATTGGCCTGCACAGAGTCCTGACCTCATTCCGATAGAACATCTTTGGGATGAATTAGAGCTTAGACTGAGAGCCAGGCCTTATCGTTCAACATCAGTACCTGACCTCACAAATGCTCTTCTGAAAGAATGGTCAAACATTCCCATAGACACAGATCTAAACCTTGTGGACAGCCTCCCCAGAACAGTTGAAGCTGTTATAGCTGCAAAGGGTGGGCCAACTCAATATTGAACTCTACGGACTAAGGCTGGAATGCCATTAAAGTTCATGTGCATGTAAAGGCAGGTGTCCCAAAACTTTTGACAATATAGTGTATGTGGAGTTGCACTTCTATCCTTCCTATGGATCCTCAGACATCTCATAATAATTAGAGCTGCCAGTTGACTTCAATATATAAAAAAGATATAAAAAAGATAAGTATACACCAGGTGGTCCAGTTTTCCTCCTCCTTTGAAGAATTATTGTTGCTGAATTCGGTCTGAACAGCTAGGCTTCGATGACCTCTGGTGATAAAGTGGTTAATGGCGTGCATTTTTGGATGGGCTGCCCGTAAAACTCCCGGAATGTTGGCCGTTGGCAATCCCCAACAAGATGCACGGTGTAACTGATAGACCAGAAGCACTTCTCTGAGTTATTTGTGATTCAGCCAAACAGCTGGAAACACGAGTGAAAAAACACGGCTCGAGCAAGAGAAGAATCAATACGATTACCTTTTTTGCCACAGGGCTACATCCATATACGATCTCCTGGACAGCTATTCCCAGACTTGCTCTTACATAATGCTGCATTGCAGGTGCTACAGATATTTCTTTTTTTTAAGGGTAAGCTGAAAACAGTCTTGGCTATCATGAAAGAATTGGCAAAGCAGATCAGCAAAAACAATAAAAAGCTCTGTGCAAATGTGTATATAGTAAAGTCGTTGGGAAAAGGGGGTCTCTGCAACATAGTTGCCAACATTCTGAAAAAAAATGTAGGGTGGAGTAGTATTTTAATTAGGGGCGGTGCAATCTTTTCTAGGCGTAGTCTAACAGGATCAAAAAAATGCAGTGTGCGAAGCGTGGCTTGGGGAAAAAATGGGTCTAGTTTAAATTACGATATATATTGGGCGTGGTTTAAAAAGGGTGTGGTTAAATACAGTCTGAGGTGACTCACATAGTGGAAAATGTGGTAATATATAGGGAATGTAGGTAGCGTAGGGGGTTGGGGGATGGAGAAGAGGGGGGAGGGGGTGAGCAGAGTTGGGATGGGGATGGAGAAGAGGGAGGGAGAAGAGTTGGGGTGGGGGGTAAGTATAATTGGGGGGAAGGGGGGGTGAGCAGAGCTGGGGGTTGGGGGGTGAGCAGAGTTGGGGAGGGATGGAGAAGAGGGGGGTTGAGCAGAGTCAAGGTAGGGATGGAAGAGAGGGGGTGAGCAGAGTTGGGGTTGGGATGGAGAACGGGGGGGTAAGCAGAGTTGTGGTTGGGATGGAGAAGAGGGGGGTGAGCAGAGTTGGGGGTCGGGTGGCGAGCAGAGTTAGGGGGATAGAGAAGAGGGGAGTGAGCAGAGTTGGGGCTGGGGGGGGTGTGAGCAGAGTTGGGGGAATGGGAAAGAGGGGAGGTGAGCAGAGTCGGGGTGTGGATGGAGAAAGGGGGATGAGCAGAGTTGGGGTGGGGATGTAGAAGAGGGGGGTGAGCAAAGTTGGGGGTTAGGGGGTGAGCAGAGTTGGGGGCGATGGAGAAGAGGGGAGTGAGCAGAGTTGGGGGGGTGCATAAGAGGGGAGTGAGCAGAGTTGGTGGGATGGAGAAGAGGGGGGTGAGCAGAGTTGGGGGGATAGAGAAGAGGGGGTGAGCAGAGTTGGGGGGATGGAAAAGAAGGGGGTGAGCAGAGTCGGGGGGATGGAGAAGAGGGGGGTGAGCAGAGTCGGGGTGGGGATGAAGAAGAGGTGGGTGAGCAAAGTTGGGGTGGGGGTTGAGAAGAGGGGGTAAGCAGAGTTGAGGTGGGGATAGAGAAGAGAGGTGGTGAGCAGTGTTGAGGGTTGGGGGGTGCGCAGAGTTGGAGGGGTGGAGAAGAGGGGGATGAGCAGAGTTGGGGCTGGGGTGAGCAGAGTTGGGGGGATGGAGAAGAGGGGTGTGAGCAGAGTTGGGGTGTGGATGGAAAAGGGGGGTGAGCAGAGTTGGGGTGGGGATGTGGAAGAGGGGGGGAGCAAAGTTGGGGGTTAGGGGGTGAGCAGAGTTGGGGGCGATGGAGAAGAGGGGGGTGAGCAGAGTCAGGGTGGGGATGAAGAAGAGGTGGGTGAGCAAAGTTGGGGTGGGGGTTGAGAAGAGGGGGGTAAGCAGATTTGAGGTGGGGATAGAAAAGAGAGGGGGTGAGCAGCATTGAGGGTTGGGGGGTGCGCAGAGTTGGGGGGTGGAGAAGAGGGGGGTGAGCAGAGTTGGGGTGTGGATGGAGAAGGGGGGGTGAGCAGAGTTGGGGTGGGGATGGGGAAGAGGGGGGTGAGCAAAGTTGGGGGTTAGGGGGCGAGCAGGGTTGGGGGCGATGGAGAAGAGGGGAGTGAGCAGAGTTGGGGTGGGGATGAAGAAGAGGTGGGTGAGCAAAGTTGGGGTGGGGGTTGAGGAGTGGGGGGTAAGCAGAGTTGAGGTGGGGATAGAAAAGAGAGGGGGTGAACAGGGTTGAGGGTTGGGAGGTGCGCAGAGTTGGGGGGTGGAGAAGAGGGGGATGAGCAGAGTTGGGGGTTGGGGGTGAGTAGAATTGGGTGTGTGAGTAGAATTGCCCCATTCATTCTTTCATGTACACGGATCAGTCGTCCTGTTCCCTTTGCAGAGAAACAGCCCCAAAGCATGATGTTGCCACCCCCATGCTTCACAGTAGGTATTGTGTTCTTTGGTTGCAACTCAGCATTCTCTCTCCTCCAA
Organism: Aquarana catesbeiana; assembly: GCF_042186555.1. Lineage (NCBI taxonomy): Eukaryota > Metazoa > Chordata > Amphibia > Anura > Ranidae > Aquarana > Aquarana catesbeiana. The sequence continues at coordinate 16,157,367 of NC_133336.1, forward strand.
ACACGACGAGTTGTGTTTCTACCAAACAGTTCTACTTTGGTTTCATCTGACCATATGACATTCTTTCAATCCTCTTCTGGATCATCCAAATGCTCTTTAGCAAACCTCAGACGGGCCCGGACATGTACTGGGTTAAGCAGGGGGATGCACTGCAGAGTCCCTGGCGGCGTAGAGTGTTACTGATGGTAGCCTTTGTTACGTTGGTCCCAGCTCTCTGCAGGTCATTCATTAGGTCCCCCCGTGTGGTTCTGGGGTTTTTGCTCACCGTTCTTGTGTCCCCACGGGGAGAGATCACGGGGTGGAGCCCCAGATCGAGGGAGATTATCAGTGCCATTAATACAGGTAATGAGTGGAGGACAGAGGAGCCTCTTAAAGAAGAAGATACAGGTCTGTGAGAGCCAGAAATCTTGCTTGTTTGTAGGTGACCAAATACTTGTTTTCCACCATAATTTGCAAATAAATTATTTCAAAAATCAGACAATGTGATTATCTGGATTTGTTTCCACATTTTGTCTCTCATAGTTGAGGTATACCTATGATGACAATTACAGGCCTCTCTCATCTTTTTAAGTGGGAGAACTTGCACAATTGGTGGCTGACTAAATACTTTTTTGCCCCACTGTATATATATATATATATATATATATATATATATATATATATATATGTATTTTTTTTTTTTTAGGCACCCTAAAGAATAAAATGGCGGTTGTTTATGTCACACCGTATTTGCGCAGCGGTCTTACAAATGCAATTGTTTTGAAAAAAATATACTTTTATTAAATTAAGAAATAAGAAAACAGGAAAGGTAGCCCATTTTTTTTTATACTGTGAAAGATAATGTTATGCCGAGTAAATTGATACCCAACATGTCACGCTTCAAAATTGTGCCCATTCATGGAATGGCGACAAACTTTGACCTTTAAAAATCTCCATAGGCGACGTTTAAAAATGGCTACAGGTTACCAGTTTTGAGTTACAGAGGAGGTCTAGGACTAGAATTATTGCTCTCGCTTGAATGATCATGGCGATACCTCACATGTGTGGTTTGAACACTGTTTACATATGCGGGCGCGACTTACATATGCGTTCGCTTCTGCGCGCGAGCTCAGAGGGATGGGGCGCTTTAAAATCTTTTTCTTTTATTTTATTTTTAGTTTTTATTTTTAGACTTTAAAAAAAAATGGATTACTTTAATTCATATTACAAGGAATGTAAACATCCCTTGTAATAGAAAAAAAGCATGACAGGACCTCTTTAATGGGAGATATTGGGTCAAAAAGACATCAGAGCTCATATTCACATTCAAAAGCAATAAAAAAAAAGAAGAAAAAAAAAGAAAAAAAAGTCATGCACATTTACTGGTTGAATTTGTTTGCTTTTTTTTTTTTTTTTTTTTAAATACACTCGTTTAGGTCACTAACTCACAACAAGCATGCAGGTCAGAAGTCCTGACTTTTTTCTGATCTTCCTGATTTGCACACTTACTCCAGATATGCATTAAAAGGAAGAGAAAACTCATTTTCAGAGGTTAGAAAATGTATTCTCTGTATTTCTTTCAGCGCTAGTTTTCTGGAAGCTATCTGGTGGGGGTCATCTTTTCTTCGCTTCCTGTTGCATATATATTGCTATTCTCAGCACTCTGTAGTCTCGTGCACTCTATTTGCCGGTGAGTTTAATCCTTTGCTTATACAACCATATTAATCTGTATCTTGTTGGTGGACTCAGGGATTAATCTCCGTAGGTCTTCTTATATGCAATGTTCAGGCTCGACAGTATCATCTCTGAATGGGCGATACCTTCATATGTACTTAAGGTGGAACTCTAGCTTAAAAAATAATAGTGAGCAGGCAGATTTTTTTTTACAGGTCTCTTCTGCGGTAAATGCATTTTATTGTCCTGTTCACAATTTTCCTTTTGTGTGTACAATCTCAACATCCACTGGTTGCTGGGATGGATGATGAACTCCCGCGCACATGCGTAGAAGTTATATGATATTGTGTCGACCGTGCAAGATGACCAAAGATGCCAAAACCTGAGAAAGGCGGGTAGAAGATGTTGGCGCCAACTGAGGGGGCTCACGGATGCTGCATCGCTAAAGCAGATGTGCATATGGTCATTGTTTTTTTTTTGTTTTTTTTTTCACAAATGTCCTTCATTTTGTTAATAGTGGTTGTACATTAGGCAATGCACAGTAGAAATTAGGTATATAAAAAAATAATAAGCCTAATTCCATTGTGCATGTTGTTAAATTTAAATTATGGCAACCTGGCTTAGGTTATATTACAAAGCTTGTGTCGTGCCCATGAAAGGTTGAAGTTGATGTATACACATATATCATTTATTAAAGCCCAACTCCAGTCCAAACATATTTTTTTTTAATTTTGTTGGACGGTGTGGGGTAGAGATTGAAACCCTGTCAGGAATTTATTGTGTTCTGTGACACCATTACATTTGATTTTTTCCTCACTTCCTGTCAGGATAGGAAGTGATGGAAAATCTCTTTGGTTAGGACACACTAAAAAAAAAAAGTTTTGGGGGGAAAGGGTTAGAAGATTTGTCAGGAGAAAAGATAAAGAGAAAAAAAGAAAGAAAGAAAGAAAGAAAGAAAGAAAGAAAGAAAGAAAGAAAGAAAGAAAGAAAGAAAGAAAGAAAGAAAGAAAGAAAGAAAGAACAACACAAGAACAACACAAAAACAAAAAAGAGAAAGAACGAAAAAGAAAAAAAAGAAAGAAAGAGAAACAGAAAGAAATAAACAAAGAGCCACACAAAAACAAAATGTAATGAAAGAACAAAACACACTAAAAAATATTTTCAGCAAATTGGGAAATGGTTAGAAGCTCTTTCAGGAGTAAAGAAAAGAAAAAGAAAGAGAAAGAAAGAAAGAAAGAAAGAAAGAAAGAAAGAAAGAAAGAAAGAAAGAAAGAATAAATTATAAAAAAAAAGAAAAAGCAAACCAAAAAAAAAGAAATTGAATGAAAGATTAAAAAGAAAAGAAAGAAATATAAAAAGCAAAAAGTAAAAAATAAAGAAAGAAGAAAAAACAAGCAAGGATAAAAAAAAGAATAAAAAAAATAAAGAATAAAAATGGGGGCGTGGCTTGGCAGCGGATGTAGTCAGTCGCACGTCTTGTGAGCTGCGCCAAAAATCCGCTTTAACATCCTGCAAATCAATGCTGACCACCCGAATTTTGTACCAGATTGTTCCCCTGTGAACCTGTCACGCTCGCCTAGCCACAGCAGTACTTCTCTATGGCTTCAAAGCTACCTAAACATGGCTCCACAGTCCGCTCTGCTCCGGACCATGAGGCCCAAGATGGTGGCCCGGCCTTAAAGACGGCTGCAGTGAAACACAGGGAAGCCGTGCAGAGGCTGTTCTCCCAGAACGACATGTGGGACTTACCGGATGTGCCTGGAAAAGGAGCGGAGAGTCGCAGTGGCTCACAATCAGAGGCAGATGATACTGTACCCCTGGAGGATCCACATGCTTCGCTGCTACCCTGGGACACAGTGAGTAATTTACCCATGCCCCAAGGCTCACACAAGGCCCAATCCTCAGGCTCGGCTGAGCAGAAACCCACACTGAGAGATAGCTTCTCCGCAGTCACATCCTGCAATCTCTCTATCACTGCGCTGGCCACGGAAGTTAAAGGGATGAAAGCTGAGATGACTTTCATGCGTCAGGATATGCAGAAATGAAGGGATCGGACTTCTGCCATTGAAGGGTGTATTAGCACCATAGAGGATGAATGGGCCCCATGCAGAGAGAATCAAAAGCACAGCAGCTAATGGTGGCTAAACACGCTGCAAAACTCGATGATTTAGAAAATAGGCTTCAGAGAAATAACGTTAGAGCTACTGGCATCCCTGAAAAAATGGAGGGGAGAAATCCGGTCGATTTCATTGAAAAGTGGTTACTGGAAAAGTTTGGGAAGGACTCATTCTCTCCTATGTTCGCAGTGGAACGGGCACACCGAGTCCCTTCCAGGCCCTTGCCTCCGGGTAATCCCCCTAGAGCTTTTCTCTTCAAAATGCTCCACTACAGAGACAGAGACATAATTTTGTCAAAGGCACGTACCCTGGGGGATGCCCTGGTGATCGATAACTCTAAAATATCCTTGTTCCCAGATTTTTCAGCTAAAGTGCGAAAGCAGCAGGCCCAGTTTAATGATGTCAAAAAGAGACTCCGCTCCATGGAATTACAATACTCCATGCTCTATACGGCCCGTTTGCGTGTTGTAGCCAGAGATGAAGTACATTTCTTCGAGAAACCTGCAATGGTAATGCAATGGTTGGATAGAGAGGAAAGATCCCTGCGGGAAGATTTGGGCAGACGGCGCAGAAAGCCCTGAATGTCATTGTTTTTTTACTCATGTAATAATGGTACAACTATTATCTATATACAATCGGTTTGGTCACAAGATTGTAAATCTCCTTTCAAGGCGGAGGACTATGTTCACAAAGCGTGTCAGTTCTATTCATGTTAATGCATGCAATACGAGGCCTGTTGCCTATTGGCTCTTCAAAGCCGGCTATTGAACTTAGCCCCCCCCTGATGAGAGTCCTTCGTGGACATTACAGTTTCTTTATTTTTTGCTTTTTTTGTTCTGTGTCATTTGGGACCCAGCTGAATCGTTGGCCCTGGTATTGCTTAACCTGCTCTTTTACAGATTTAATTTTTTACACCAAAGACTGCCTGCTATTTACTGTCTTGCTCGACACTCTGTTGGTGGTTATCTAGAGTATACTTACTATGCCTCTCACACTTCTGCCTTATTTACATATGCCTTAATGTCTTATGGCTAAGCAAATAGTTCTTACTAGTTGGAATGTTAGAGGTCTGGGGGACAGAGTGAAATGTCTAGCGGTACTTCATATGCTTAAACGTATGGGCTCCTCTGTGGTGTGTCTTCAGGAGACGCATATATCACCTGGTCAAGAGTCTCCATTCTCCGCCAAATTATTTGGTGCCCAGTTCCACTCTGTCTTTTCTACCTATGCTAGGGGTGTCAGTGTGTTGATAGGAATGGATGTCCACTTTACACATACAGCATCACTTATTGACCCTTACGGTCGATATGTATTTCTAGTATGCTCATTAGATGGTTTACAGTGCATTATTGGAAATATATATATACTGCCCCCTTTCTCGGTGGAGGTCGTCAAGACATTAGCTACCTTTCTGTCACAACACCCGGGGATTCCAGCACTTATTGTAGGTGATTTTAACAACTACTTGGATGCAGATCTTGATAAGCTGTCCACAAAAACCCTTTCGAGTAGGATGAGTGGAGGGCAGAGGTCCTTTGCTCGTCTTGTTTTGGAGTTGGGACTGAGGGATGTTTGGAGGATGAGCCACCCACAAGTAAAACGCTACTCATGTTATTCTGCCACATTTAGGGGTCTCTCCAGAATTGATCTTGGTCTTGGCAATGATACGATGCTACCACTAGTAACTTCCACAAGATACGAGGCGAGAACTATATCTGATCATTCTCCCTCATGCATAGAGATCCTTACGTCTGGCATATCCAAGAAGGTTAGCTGGAACTTAATCCATTCTGGTTGTCACTATTTCCTAACCATGACCCTATTCAAGACAACCTGGCCACATTTATTCAGTTTAACAAACCTACAGCTAGCCCTGGCGTCTTTTGGGATACATTAAAAGCATTCCTAAGAGGGCAATTTATTAAATCTATTAGTGCCATTAAGACCGGGACCAAGACTTGGGAGCAGTCTGTTCTGAGCGAGGTGAAGAGGGCTGAATCTGCCTTTGTCGACTCCCCTTCGGATCTCACTGAGAAAACTTTTCTTGAGGCTCAACACATGGCCAAGCATTTGGTATTAACAAAAGCTGAAAATAAAAGGTTTTTCCTTCAACAGAAATACTTTGAGGAGGGGAAACCACAGGCCATATGCTTGCTATGATGATACGATCACAAAAAGGCTCATCCCATATAGGAGCTATCACTAACTCCTCAGGGATTTTGGTTTCCTCTCACGCAGATATATTATTCACGTTTAGGGATTTCTATGCTGATGTGTACTCCTCTAAGGTCACGCCTACTATAGCAGAAATTAATTCTTTTTTAGAACAATGCCAATTACCACGGCTTCCGGCCCAAGACGTAGAGCAGTTAAATGCTCCCCTTGTGGCTGAGGAGCTGCTGGAGGCATTGGCGCTTTCCTCTCCTGGCAGGTCTCCGGGCTCGGATGGCCTGCCGGCGGAGATATACAAGCGATACTCTGAAAGGTTACTATTGCACTTGAAGGAGGTGTTTGAAGATGCTAAAAAATTAGGAAGCTTACCCCAATCCATGAATGAAGCAATTATTGTCCTTCTTCTTAAACCTGGTAAAGGGCGCACTCCCCAGACTCCTATAGACCCATATCGCTATTAACAACTGATGTAAAACTTCTAGCAAGAGTGCTGGCCACTAGACTAGCCAAAGTTATTCATAAGGTGGTCCATAGAGACCAATCAGGGTTTATCCCATCGAGATCTACACCCCTAAAATCAGACGACTTTTTCTTAACCTTCAGATACCTGTCGATAACCCAGGTAGGAGAGAAATTCTATCATTAGACTCCGCTAAGGCCTTTGATAGTGTTGAATGGCTTTATCTATGGGAAGTTCTGAAGTGCTTAGGAGACAACTTCATTCAATGGGTAAAAACTGCTGTATGCTGCCCCCACGGCTAGGATCCGCGTAAATGGTGATCTTTCAGATTCATTCCCCCTTTTCAGTGGTACGAGACAGGGGTGTCCACTTTTGCCCCTGTTATTTGCGTTAGCCCTTGAAACACTGGCGGCTACGGTTAGATCCTCACAGTCCATTGTGGGTTTTGTCAGAGGACCATTATCCGATAAGATCTCCCTTTACACGGACGACACTTTGCTCTACCTGGGGGACATGGATGATTCCCTCACGAATGTGATGAAGATAATACAGCACTTTGGTTCCCTATCAGGATTCTCCATTAATTGGAGTAAATCGGTCATTCTTCCGGTGGATGAGCCAACAATCACCTTACAGGATAGTGCTGAACCCCTTAAAGTAGTCTCTTCATTTAAATATTTAGGAGTGCAAATGTCGGCTGACCCAAAGAAATATTTAGAGGATAACCTATTGCCCCTTTTTAAAAGACTCCAATGACATGTAATACTTGGTGTAAACTCTCATTGTCAGTAATTGGTAGAATAAATTTAATTAAGATGGTCTGGGGACCCCAACTATTGTATATCATGCACAACTCTCCGCAATGGATATCCCGCAGATGGTTCAACCGTATTGATACCTTGAAAAAAAGTTGCCAGAATAAGTCTTTCCACTCTGCAGTATGGTAAAGATCGGGGAGGAGCTGCAGTCCCTAACCCTAAACTATATTTCTATGCTTCCCAACTGCAACAATTAAGCGGTTTTGGGTTGTTGGGTGAATCTGACCCGGTCGAAAGCATGCTGTGGACTGGAACGCTAACTACATCAGTGCTGGCAAATTTGGAGGCGGGATTACCACACCTGCCACAAACAGCGCCCACTGTCATTCTTCTGAAAAAACTATGGTCCACGGTCAAATCTAGTCTGAAAATCCTGGGTTTTTTGGCAGAAACTCCACTGTGGGATAATCCAAATTTAGCAGAAGTATACAGGTTAGACAGCTTCCAACTCTGGAAGCTTGCCAGAATTCATAATATATCTCAACTATTTAACCAGAATATATTAAAATCTTTTATGGAACTGCAGACAGAATTTAAACTTCCTAGGCATCAATTTTACCGTTACCTTCAGATACGACATGCTCTTCAGGCCCAGGGCCACACCTCTGTTCTCTCACTTGCCACCCACCCCCTAATAAATGATATTTTCTTCGGGCAGGAAAAAAGGGGCCTAATATCTCATACCTACAAATTTTTGCTGTTGGCCATACAAGACACCACAACTCTACCAAGTAGACAGGGCTGGATAGCGGATCTAGGTGAAGTAAGTGACAACACATGGGACATATGCCTTCAGGCAGGGCCGGTTACCTCCGTTTCACAATCACATAGACTATCACATCTATTCTTGCTGCATAGAGCTTACCGCACACCAATACAACTACATCGATGGGGTAGGAGAGACTCTTCCTTATGTCCCAAACATTGTGGAGAGGAGGGGTCATTGATTCACCTGATGTGGCGTTGCCCCAAGTTGCATCTCTACTGGGGCAGTGTAACTGAGGTAATTTGCTCAGTGTTTCAAATTAGGGTCCCCTTGGACCCCCTGATATGCATCTTGGGAGCGGTAGATGAAGAAATATACCCCCCCACCATTAATATAGCAGTGACCAGATTGCTGTATCTGGCTCGTAAGATGGTGGCCAGATTTTGGTTATCCTTAAATGTTCCAACCAAAAAACAATGGGTGGAGCAGGTCAATTATATCCTTATCAGGGAACATTTAACATATCAGCATAGAAATGCATCTCGGAAATTTTGTTCCATGTGGCAACCCTGGCTGGACACCCCTGGACTGGCACCCCCACAACTAATTATGCACAGATTGCTACAGGATTAGAGAGCATTGATTAACAGGTTGTAAAGTGGAAATCTTTTTTCTTTTTTTTTCCATATACCTTAATATGACAGGATAGTGGGTGTTGGTCTCAATGAAATTGTACCTATTTGTTTGAGCAAACCGGGAGCAAGGTTGTTGGTTAGATGGCCAGTTGGTCATCTGTTTGCTGTGTTGGGTTGGAGAGTCTTGACTCTCTTACACAACACGGTTCTTCTTTACTATATTAATGCAAAAATCTTTTAACGCCACTGTTGTAATGTTTTCTATTTGCACAATGTACACTTGGCCAGGATGACATTTATGATTCTGATGTTACAATTTATACTGTGTCATTTTTAACGATTTGATGCATGATATGTATTTTGTCTCTGGTGGCTCAATAAACAAATTTTCTGATTTAAAAAAAAGAATAAAAATGCAAAAGAAAGGAAAATGAAACAAAGAAAAGTAAAAGAAAAAAAAAAGCAAGAATAGAAAAAAAGGAATAAAAAAATAAATAAAAAGGAAGAACGTAAAAGAAAGGATAATGAAACAAAGAAAAGTAAAAGAAGGAACGGAAAAGGAAGGGAAAATGAAACAAAGAAAAGTAAAAGAAAAAAAGGAAAGAAAAAGAATAGAAAAAAAAAAGAATAAAAAAAGGAAAAGAAAAGAAAAAAAATGAAAAAGTAATAATAAAAAGAGAAAGAAAGCAAAAAAAAAAGAAAGAAAGACAGTTCACACACCAGCACTATATTTGGATATTTCTCTTCCTCCCTGGCTGATGTTATGATCATAAGCAGCACTGTGGATGATGAATTTGTGGAGTATTTTCACCCTGAGGCATTCCTGACATACTCCGGTATCAGTGACCTTTACTTCTCGTAGAACTTTTGATTAGATGACATTTATTCTGATAAATATACACTGCGATGTATTGCAGAGTGTTATCTGCTAAATTGCCAAACCTCCTGGGTATCAGTAAAATTAAGCAGTATATGGACATTCCCTACCCATCCATAAAAAATAAACAAATAAATAAAATGTTCACATTTTGGGAATTGTCAGCTGTTGATTATTTTTAGTAGTGATGAGTTGAAATTACCTGAATTAATTTCAAGCAGGGTTCTGCAAACATTACCAAAGTTTTGTTACCGAATCTGAACCCTATTAAAGTTAATGGGAGCCAAAGCTTAAATAAACAGTTCTGACCATTTTTTAGGCTAATAGGCAAGGGATTGTTAAAAATAAATAAATATATAAATAACATGGAGGGCTCGGCACTTCCCTAAGGGACATGCAACACAGCAAAAAAGATTTTCAAGTGTACTTTATTGTAATGAATCTGCGCTGTGATAACACGTGTGGCCCCTGGCAAAGAAAGTTTGATATACCCAAACCTAAAAGAAGAATATCATGAAATGATGCAGCGTTAGTGAATATGAGCTGTAAGGCCCCTTTCAGCAGACCGTTTTTCTATATGGGGCGGCAGATGTCAGCGGGCATCCATTGTTCTCTATGGGGCGGCAGATGTCAGCGGGCATCCATTGTTCTCTATGGGGCGGCAGATGTCAGCGGGCATCCATTGTTCTCTATGGGGCGGCAGATGTCAGCGGGCATCCATTGTTCTCTATGGGGCGGCAGATGTCAGCGGGCATCCATTGTTCTCTATGGGGCGGCAGATGTCAGCGGGCATCCATTGTTCTTTATGGGGCGGCAGATGTCATCCGCCTGCTCAGCGGGTATCCGTGGAGAGATACCCCTGCTGAGCAGAGGGTTCTGCTTGGACAGATTTCGCCCCATGTGAAAGGGGCTCAACAGATACAGCAGACACAGCATTGTTTCTTAGGTTTATCCAATTGGACATTGTCAAGGGGTCCAGTCTGGGATTTTCCTGGCGACCGTTGGCAAATGAGGTTTAATGTAGAAAAATGTAAAATAATGCATTTGGGTGGCAAAAATATGAATGCAATCTATACACTGGGGGGAGAACCTCTGAGGGGATCTAGGATGGAAAAGGACCTAGGGGTCCTAGTAGATGATAGGCTCAGCAATGGCATGCAATGCCAAGCTGCTTCTTACCAAGCAAACAGAATATTGGCATGCATTAAAGAGGGGATCAACTCCAGAGATAAAACGATAATTCTCCCGCTCTACAAGACTCTGGTCCGTCCGCACCTGGAATATGCTGTCCAGTTCTGGGCACCAGTCCTCAGGAAGGATGTACTGGAAATGGAGCGAGTACAAAGAAGGGCAACAAAGCTAGTAAAGGGTCTGGAGGATATCAGTTATGAGGAAAGGTTGCGAGCTCTGAACTTATTCTCTCTGGAGAAGAGATGCTTGAGAGTGGATATCAATTCAATTTACAAATACCGTACTGGTGACCCCACAATAGTGATAACACTTTTTCACGGAAAGGAGTATAAAAAGACACGTGGCCACTCATTAAAATTAGAGAAAAAGAGGTTTAACCTTAAACTCTGTAGAGAGTTCTTTACTGTAAGAGCGGCAAGTATGTGGAATTCCCTTCTACGGGTGGTGGTCTCAGCGGGGGGGCATCGATAGTTTCAAAAAACTATTAGATAAGCACCTGAACGACCACAACATACAGGGATATACAATGAAATACTGACATATGATCACACACATAGGTTGGACTTGATGGTCTTTTTTCAACCTCACCTACTATGCAACTATATGTAACCTCTAATTAGTGGTGAATCTGGGGGTCTTGACTTAGGGTCAGCATGCAGAAAAGCCAAAATCTCCATAAGGGGGTCCTGGGTGAATAACACACTTTTGGAATCTGCAACAAGGAGGATCTAGAATAACTTTCTCTCACATAGGACCATCCTCCAGCTTTGACGAGTGTTGTTTCAACTTCCTAGTTGTTTCAACTTCCTAGTCTTATCTATTCCAGAGTGACCCTAGTCTAGTTTACAGAACCTCCAGCATGGTTCCTACTCTACATATCCAGCTTCAAGGTCTTACCTGTTCCATGGAGCTGTGCTCTACCATTAACTATCTGTTGGTCTAAACTTCTCTGTTAAGCCTGGGAGCCACACATCCAGTACAGACCTTCTGTATAATAGTGAATGGCAGTCTCAGCCTGGACTCCCGCAAGGCCACGTCCTGGTCAAGCAGGTCTTGACTTGATGTGCGGCTCTTAGTGTCAGGAAAGACATTGGCATTCTGGTATGCACAGCAACTGGATAACTCCTGCCCATGGCTGTGTAGCTGGTGCGCATTGGTGCCGGGTGGGCTATTTAAACTGCATTATGTCAGTGTGTCAGTGCCGTTTGGTCTTATCCACTCTTGAGCATGTGTACATCTGTTCTTGCATCTGATCCTCTGTTGCCGATCTTGCTGAACCTGACTCTGTCTGAACTCTACCCGTACCAACCCCCAGCTTGCTTCTGGACTATTCTTCTGCCTAATTCCCTTGATTATCTCTCTGTCAGAGTTGGGCTCCTGCTATTCACTAGCAGCTATTTCTTTCAGTGCACAGAGGCTGCTCAGCTGTCGGTTAATTACCAGCCATTCATTGTGTCCACAGTGACCCACCTGGTTACCATTACCTGCCTCGTTAGTCCAGCCTACAGTCAGCCTCTTTTGCTTAATTAAGTAGCTCTGCACATTCCCTCCATGCCCTCGTATGATCAACATCTCCAGTGTGTTCCTGCTATGACTTGGCCTGGCTGACTTCTCTTCTGATTCCTGCTCCTGATTTTTGGCTCCTGACAATGCTGGCTTCCAAACCTTGGCTTATGTTTTTGACTACGTTCCTGAACTGTTGTTATTTTTGCTAATACAAAGGTGTGATTTTAACTGCATTTTCTGTCTCTGCCTAGTTTATGGTTCCTGACACTGCCTTGCTGGTACCGACCCTGGCTGGGTTCCTGACCATCCGCTGTCTGCATTTTTATTACCTGGACTGTCTGACTTTGTCTTTACCCGCATCTGCACCCACACCGACCCGTGCCTGTCTCCAGCCTGGTCACTCCACCTGTGAGCTTCACCCCAGCTTCCCCTGCATGTCACAACGCAATCTGCACACGCTGACAGAAGACTTTACAGGCACTTGTGCCACTCTATGCTCTGGTGATCCCCCATTACCTTTAGGGTTGCCACCTTTTCATCAAGTCAAACCCGAATGCTTTAGCGGTGCATCTTTTTTTTTTTGTGTAGTATACACTATAGGAATGTAACAGACCTGGTGCACCTTTGGGTGCCTCAAAGAGTAGCAGTAATGTGTCGTGCATGCCGGGAGGCCAGGAGCAAGAATTGGACTATTTATAGAAATGTGCAATTCGTATCGTTCTGAATTTGTTTTTTAAAGAAGTTCGACAAATTTCGTTAATTCGGAAATATCCAAATTACCGAAAACCCGTGTAACGTTTTTTTTCCCAATATTCTCAAATTAGAATATTCAAAAATTCGTGAATTCAAATTCAACATTCGAAATTTGCAAATACGAAAACCCGAAAATTTGAAAATCTGAAGTAATAACTAAACTAATAATAACTTAACTATTACTAGCTATTAAATTATAGGTATTGGAATTTCCATTCAAATTTGGCTGTTAGTGAAGGTAACGAATGCAAATTTTTCTGAAGTTACAAATTATCCGAAATAACGAATGCCATATCTAAATGAATGGAACGTAACTAATTAATAATAATAAATAACAATGATAATAATAAAAACTTTTTATTATTATTATTTTTAACCACTTAAGGACCAGCCTCGTTTTGGATTTTAGGTGTTTACATGTTTAAAACCGTTTCTTTGCTAGAAAATTACTTAGAACCACCAAACATTATATATGTTTTTTTTCTAACACCCTAGAGAATAAAATGGCAGTTGTTGCAATACTTTTTTTGCACCGTATTTGCGCAGCGGTCTTACAAGCGCACTTTTTTTGGAAAAAAATCACTTTCTTTAATAAAAAAAATAAGACAACAGTAAAGTTAGCCGAATTTTTTATATATTGTGAAATATAATGTTACGCCAAGTAAATTGATACCCAACATGTCACGCTTCAAAATTGCACCCGCTCGTGGCATGGCGTCAAACTTTTACCCTCAAAAATCTCCATAGGTGACGTTTAAAAAATTCTACAGGTTGCATGTTTTGCATTAAAGAGGAGGTCCAGGGCTAGAATTATTGCTCTCGCTCTACCGGTCGCAGCGATACCTCACATGTGTAGTTTGACCACCCTTTTCATATGCAGGCGCTACTCGCGTATGCGTTCGCTTCTGCGTGCAAGCTCGTCAGGACGGGGGTTTTTTAAAAAAAAATATATATATTTTTATTATTTATTTTACATTATTTCATTTATTTTTACACTGTTTAAAAAAAAAAAATTGTGTCAATTTTATTCCTATTACAAGGAATGTAAACATCCCTTGTAATAGAAAAAAAAAGCATGACAGGACCTCTTAAGTATGAGATCTAGGGTCAAAAAGACCTCAGATCTCATATTTACACTAAAATGCAATTAAAAAAAAAAAGTCATTTAAAAAAATGACATTGAAAAAAATATGCCTTTAAGAGGCGTGGGCAGAAGTGACGTTTTGACATCGCTTCCGCCCAGCAGTGTCATGGAGACGAGTGGGCGCCATCTTAGCCTCACTCGTCTCCAGGCACAGAAGAGAGGTGGACGCGATCGTGATCGACGGCTCCGGTAAGCGGCGGAGGGCACCTGATCGCGGCGGGAGGGGGGGACACTCTCCCACCACCGATAAAAGTAATCTTGCATCGAATCCACCGCAGGGACCACTTTTATCAGAAAGCCGGCCGCCGCACGAAAACGGGGATACCGGGGTTATGGCAACTAGCTGCTGTCATAACAATGATATCCACCGTCAAAGTTTGGAAGTACATCGGCGTGCGGCAGTCCAGAAGTGGTTAATTATTGTTTATTATTATTTTTGTTCTGTTCCATTCGTTTAGAAGCAGCATTCGTTATTCCTGATAGTTCGTAACTTCAGAAAAACTTGTATTCGTTACGTTCACTGATGACGGTCTTCCCGACAGACTTTCCGCGGAGTTTTGACGGACTTTCCAAAGAAACAGACTTACCCACAAACGATCGGACTAAGTCCGTTCGTTTTGAACGTGATGACGTAAATGGGACTAAACAAGGAACTACAGTAGCCAGTAGCCAATAGCTTCCCTTGCGTCGTATTTGGTCCGTTGGACCAGCACACAGACGAACGTTTTTCCCGATTTAAGTCGGAATTGAGTCCGTCGGATTGATTTGAAACATGTTCTATTTCTAGGTCCGTCTGATTTTTTTCCCCGAAAAACGAACACACGTTCGGATTGTCGGATTAATCCCGTCGGACCTAGTCTGCCGGAAAGTCCAGTCGTGTGTACGCGGCATTACAGCCAAATTTGAAAGGAAATTCCAATACCTATAATTTAATAGCTAGTTATTATTAGTTAGTTATTTGTTCTTTTGAATTTTTGGATTTGCTTTTGTATTTTCGTATTTTAAATTTTTTTTCGAATTTACGAATTTACAAATTTTCAAATTTTCGAATTTACGAATTTACGTATTTACTAATTTTAGAATTTACGAATTTTAGAATTTATGAATTTACAAATCTACGAATTTACAAATTTACTAATTTTAGAATTTATGAATTTACGAATCTACGAATTGACTAATTTACTAATTTTAGAATTTACGAATTTCAGATTTTATGAATTTAAAAATCTACGAATATACGAATTTATGAATGTTTGAATTTCCTGAGTGCTGGGTGTAGCTGGAGAGTCCACACCAGCATAGTTGGCATCCTGACAATGTGACTGTGATGCCAGGCAGGGGGTAACCTGGATCCTAAAACTGAACAAAGAATTTCCAGTCATTCGGTAGATAAAAAAACTTCCTATCGGTGTATTTTGTCTGTGAATTTGGCTGTTTGCCTGGAGGTCAGCTTAAAGTTTTTTTCTTTTTTGATAACAGAATGCTGCATAAGACATAATAAATGGGTGAGAATTCGAATTTCCACAACGCTTCCTGATATAGAGCTTGCAAAACTTTTTGTTTGTGGAACATAAAACACTGCAGCGATGCAGGGAGCATCGGGAACATACTGACAAGATGAATTGATTGGAGTACAGTATGGAGCTGCGGGAGAGCTGCTAGAGAAGAAGATTGCATCGATCTCCATAGCAGTATTGGTTTCATGGGGAGCTCACAATAGTACGGGTGTAGCTGAGAAATACGGGCACACCGTCTATCTGAAGATCATAGACTGCGCTCACAGACAAATCACTTCAGCCGGCAATTAATTAAATGGAGCATCAAAGGTGCGTAAAGCAATGTAGGAAACAAAGAATAGAGTCGATTTTTCTTCCTTTTTTTTTTTAACATTTAAAGGCCCAAAAACACCTAAAATATAATTGACTTTTATAAAAAAAAAAAAAAAAACAATACATATGTGGAAAGTTTCAATTTTTCAATATCACAGTCTCATGTTTCCTCAATAGGAGATTTCTCTGAGGCCCCATTCAGATGCATTTTTTACAGCAAAACATGAGTATTATTGTTATGCACCTTGCATGCATAGTTACATAGTTACATAGTTAGTCAGGTTGAAAAAAGTCCAGATGTGTTTTGTCCTTTTTGGGGCTTAATCGTAGAGGCAAACCTCAGTCTGGAGGAGAGGGCATTTCAAGGCATGTTTACATGTAGACCACCCTAGGTAATGCCCACATGTGATTCTGAGCCTCCCAGCTTGAAGGAACTGAGATCCAATAGTTGAATGGGGTGGGCCAGGGACAGTCACTCTGGGCAGGAAAGGTCAGAAGATGCTGGATGTCCTCCAGCCAGGAAATGAGGTAGGCTGTACTTGGCTTGCTGCAGCTTCTAATACACATTGTGAGAAGCTCACAGTGTGCAGTGAAATCAGAGTAATTCATTTCAGTCCAGGAGAGGAGCCCGTACTGTCTGAAATCACAGGGCCCCATACAGCCTACCTGACAGAGCCCCCCCCCCTTTACGGCCGAAAGTGATTGAGGACATAGATTTATCAGTCCTTCTCTTTGCAGTCTCAGCAGCACAAATTAACCACTTAAAGAGGAAGTAAACCCTGATGGGTTTTAATTCCTCTTTATTTCCCTGCAAAGGTAAAGCATAATGGGCTTCTATGCATCGCATAGTAGCCCATTATGTGTCACTTACCTGACACAGAAGCCCGCGCTGTCGCCGTTGTCCCCACGAGCAGGGAGCTTCCATCTTCGCCCCTCTTCCTTCCAGGGGTGCGAACTCCGGCTCTGTGAGTCGCCAGTCATGGCATGACCCCTAATGGAAACGGCACGAAGTGCCCTTTCTAAAGGGCGCATGCGCCAATGACATTGGCGCCCTAATGGAAACGGCACAATGTGCCCTTTCTAAAGGGCGCATGCGCCGATGACATTGGCGCTTGTCTCTAATATAGGCTTACCTGTAGGTAAAAGTGGTTGTACAGGGTGTAAAACCACTTTAAGGACCAGGCCTATTTTTCAAACTTGTTCTTTACAAGTTAAAATCTGTTTTTTTTTTTTTTTGCTAGAAAATTAATTAGAACCCCCAAACATTATATATATTTTTTTCAGACACCCTAGAGAATAAAGTGGCGGTCGTTATAATACTTTATGTCACACCATACTTGCGCAGCGCTCTTACAAATGCAATTTGTAAAAGAAAACAGTAAAGGTTGCCCATTTTTTTTTTTTTGTGAAAGATAATGTTACACCGAGTAAACTGGTACCCAACATGTCACGGTACAAAATTGTGCCCGCTCGCGAAATGGCGGCAAACTTTGACCCTTAAAAATCTCCATAGGTGACATTTAAAATTTTTTACAGGTTATCAATTTTGAGTTACAGAGAAGGTCTAGGGCTAGAATTATTGCTCTCGCTCTAACGATCGCGGCGATACCTCACATGTGTGGTTTTCATATGCGGGCACTCGTGAGCACGGCGGGACAGGGCGCTTTAATTTTTTTTTCCTTATTTATTTTACTTTTTATTTTTTATTTTTACACTGTCCCTTTAAAAAAAAAAATTGGATCACTTTTATTCCTATTACAAGGAATGTAAACATCCCTTTAAAAAATGCACAGTGTGGCGCTATTATGTGAATACAGTATGAAAAAACTAAACATAAATTATTCAAATCATAAACATCTCATGTGAGCACTTATGACAGTGACTAGTGAAAGAATAATACATATGTGTGTTTGGATGAATTAAACATCAAAGGCAAAATCAAATATAGAGTCCATAACACCAAAAAGAAAAAGTCCGTGATAGCAGTGTATAAATGGTATGCAGGTGTATTTCCTGTATATGCAGGAAGATCAATTAGACCCGGTAGCCTGGTAGATGAATGGACCATAAACGACCAGAGGTGCACAGAAATTTGAAAACGGTGCCAGGACCATCACCAGAAGATATGGAGGCTTACCAGAAGTAGTGGCCCGAAATAGCGTATGCTAAAACAGGTCAAGAAGGCTTGGTGACCAACTGGTCTAGATGTATTGTCTGGTTAGATGTCATCACCACACCAACGGAGGGAAGGGGGGGAAGCAATCAGCACAATTTCCTCAATAATAATCACACCACCAAGCCAAGCGAAAGATTCGTGTACCATGTGAGGAATGAAAACACTCACATAGTGTAATAACGTATTCTGGGGTGTGGAAGACGACTTTTTTAGTTGAAACATATTGGGTGGACCCCTCACAACTACCGCTATACGATTTACATGCCTGTTTGATCTGCATAAAATGTGAGTTTGTTTTTTATTGTTATTTTTAATAACCGGAACGCGGCAGGAGGGGGGGTGGCACATCTCCCACCACCTATAAAAGTGATCTTGCAGCGAATCCACCGCAGAGACCACTTTTTATCATAAAGAGGACCGCCCACCATTTCTGAAAATACGTATGTTATGGTGGCAGCTATCTGCTGCCATAACCCCGGTGTTCTACGTCAAAGTACCCACGTACAGCTATGAATAAGCACCTGCTATAACGGTGTGAAACGCGTCAGTGGTTTTATCCTTGCTGCATGGATTTATTATAACAATAAAGCAATTGTTTTCATTGGAGTGTGGCCGTCCGGACCTCTTTATTCAATTTTTGCATGCGGCGGTTTGCTGTAAGTGGTTAATGAATAGGAAACGCTCTGAGAATTCCCGCTCATTCACAAACGGAAGCATAGTAAACACAGTTTATTATCATTCCGTGTTGAATGGACACAGGAGTGATTGGTACTGATCGCTCACTGTGTACATTCAGGAAAGGAAGGGGCCAGTAAATATCTAATTTCCCCGCTCTCTAACCTGAAACATCTACCTTTGTGCCTGCAGTAGCTGCCGGGTGGGAAAGGAAAGGAGAGGAGAGGAGAGGAGAGGAGGGAAGCCAGAAGTGCTGCGGGGGGAAAGGGGAAAATGGAAGGCCCAGACAGCAAATGGAAGAGGCGCATGTGCTAGGACAAAATGTCCCTACACTGCAGCCATAGGGAGAAAAAGGAAGAGAAATGACAGTGCTGCAGAGGGAGGCAGAAGAGGATCAGTGGCTGCAATAAGACAATAGAGCCTAGGCCTCCCCCCCTTTTGAATGGAAGGGGCCTCGGCCCAGTATACAAGGGCTGGCTGTACTGCCTTATTAGTGGCCCCGGGAACAACTGTGCCAGACTGAAGGGAAAGCCGGAATTCAGTTTAAGTCCCATGGACTGTTCCTAATGCTTTTTTTTTCACTTTGGCAGAATTTCACCTTTTAATGAAAAGTTTTGACATGTGTTACTGAAAGTTGGTTTTTGATGCAAATATATGCAAATTCTCTCCCATCTCAGTGAACATTTACAAGGAAAAGTAAAATGGCATTTTGTTAAAGTAACCTTAGAGGTGAGGAGTCGGCTGGAGCGCCTTCACCTCATATTGTCACATTTAGCCCGAGTCGTTCCTATGAATATGGTTAATCGAGTGAATATTCAACAATAGCACAAATTAATCAAGAAGGAAAAGCTGGTAATGTGTACAAAGGTAGGACAATTAGGAAATGAACACGTCTGAATGAAATCCCTGTGTAAAGAAATGAGTCAATACCGAAAAAGACTAATTCAATTACATCTCGCTTACCAACTGTTTAGAGCGCATTGTTTGGGTTTTTGTAGCGTTTCTACTGAGATAAAACATCCTTTAATTGGCTGCAGTGGTGCACAATTTCCAACAAATGATATCGTAGCCGCTGATAGAACCCCTTATTAGATGTTAAAAGAAGATTTTATTCTTTGTTTCCATATTGCCCAGTTAGGATTTATCTAGTTTCTTTATGAGCACTTCTTTTTTTTTTTTCATGCTAAAATATGCCGGCACTGCTTAGGTGTAGTTGCCAGATTTCCTGGATCTTGCGGGACGGTCCCGGGATTTTGGGCACTGCCCTGTGATGTCAATGTCACATTGCTTGAGATCCAGGACACTGGGTACTGACAAACTATTGAAAAGCTCATTGTGGTGCTGTTATAAATACACCTTTTTTCATGCCAGAATGTGCCAGTGCCGGCACCTCTCAGCACTGCCCCTGTGAAATTGACAGATGTCCTGGATCTTAAGGAACAGTCCCGGGATTCTGAGCATGCCTTTTTTTTATGCCAGAATGTTCCAGTACCGGCACCTCACTGCACTGCCCCTCTGTCATTGACAGATGTCCTGGATCTTGTGAAACAGTCCCAGGATTTTATACATGCCAGTGCCGGCACCTCCTGGCACTGCCCTTCTGTAGTTGACAGATGTCCTGGATCTTGCAGAACAGTCCTGGGATTTTGGGTACCGTTGAGGGTGTCAATGTCCCGCTGCCTGTCCTGCAAGATCCAAGACACTGGGTACTGACAAACTATTGAAAAGCTCATTGTGGCGCTGTTATAAGTACACCTTTTTTCATGCCAGAAGGTGCCAGTGCCGGCACCTCTCGGCACTGCCCCTGTGAAATTGATAGATGTCCTGGATCTTGAGGAACAGTCCCGTGATTCTGAGCATGCCTTTTTTTATGCCAGAATGTTCCAGTACCGCCACCTCACTGCACTGCCCCTCTGTCGTTGACAGATGTCCTGGATCTTGTGGAACAGTCCCAGGATTTTAAACATGCCAGTGCCGGCACCTCCTGGCACTGCCCTTGTGTAGTTGACAGATGTCCTGCATCTTGCAGAACAGTCCTGGGATTTTGGGTACTGTTGAGGGTGTCAATGTCCCGCTGCCTGTCCAGCAAGATCCAAGACACTGGGTACTGACAAACTATTGAAAAGCTCATTGTGGCGCTGTTATAAGTACACCTTTTTTTATGCCAGAAGGTGCCAGTGCCGGCACCTCTCGGCACTGCCCCTGTGAAATTGATAGATGTCCTGGATCTTGAGGAACAGTCCCGTGATTCTGAGCATGCCTTTTTTTATGCCAGAATGTTCCAGTACCGGCACCTCACTGCACTGCCCCTCTGTAGTTGACAGATGTCCTGGATCTTGAGGAACAGTCCTGGGATTCTGAGCATGCCTTTTTTTTAAATGCCAGAATGTGCCAGTACCGGCACCTCACTGCACTGCCCCTCTGTAGTTGACAGATGTCCTGGATCTTGTGGAACAGTCCCAGGATTTTGTACATGCCAGTGCCAGCACCTCCTGGCACTGCCATTGTGTAGTTGACAGATGTCCTGGTTCTTGCAGAACAGTCCTGGGATTTTGAGCATGCCTTTTTTTCATGCTAGAACATGCCAGTGCCGACACCTCCTGGCGCTGCTCCTGTGTAGTTGCCAGATGTTCTGGATCTTGTGGGATAGTCCCGGGATTTTGGGTACTGTCCAGGGTGTCAATGTCCCGCTGCCTGTCCTGCAAGATCCAGGACACTGGGTTCTAACAAACTATTGAAAAACTCATTGTGGCACTGTTATGATCATGCCTTTTTTTCATGCCAGAATGTGCCGGTACTGCTACTTGTATCGTATATCAAACCGAGTTTCCCCATAGTAAATAATGGAAACTCAGATAATCCATTCCACAGCCACTGCTATTGTATGCAGTACCGCATGTGGCCAGAGGTGGGGGGCACCGGAGATACACTTGGGAAGGGACTGTTTCCGAGTGTTTCTGAGTGTCACCGGCGCCCCCGCACCTCTGGCCAAATGCAGTACTGCACACCCCAGAGACTTGAATCCTGCTCGTCATGCGAGACAACGCTCATAAACCGAGTCAGGATTTAAAAAAAAAATAATAGCTCGTATTGTGAAATGTTCGCAAACAGTGTTACTCGCAATACCAGGTATTATTGTAGTTGTAAAGCCTCATTTTTTATTTTTTATAACAAATATGTTAATACTTACCTGCTCTGTTGCAGTGGATTTGCCCAGGGCAGCCCAGATCCTCCTTTTCTAGTGTCCCTCTTCGCTGCTCCTGGCCCCTCCCTCCTGTCGAGTGCCCCCAACAGCAAGCAGCTTGCTATAGGGAGCACCCGAGCCGAGCTGCAGCTCCCTGTGTATCCATTCAGACAAGGAGCTGCCATTAGGCCCCGTCCCCTCTCTCCCCTGATTGGCTGACTGACTTTGATTGACAGCAGCGGGGGCCAATGGCACCACTGCAGTGGTCCTGGATAACCAAGGGACTTGTGGACATCGCAGGACAAAGATGGGGCTCGGGTAAGTATTAGGGGGGGGCACACAGAAGGCTTTTTTTATCTTAATGCATAGAATGCCTTTTCAACTCCTTTAAGGCTAGGTTCAGAAAGTCTATGTCTAATGGGCGGCAGGGATTTTAAAGGGCCCCAGAAAAAAAATCGACACTTAATAAACAGTATATACCAGCCTTTCTCAACCTTTTCAACACAGAGGAACCCTGGAAATAATTCTTCGGTCTTGGGGAACCCCTGCTAAAAATGGAAAATCTACAACTCATCATACATTAGTGGTGAGTCAATGAGAAGAATGCTTCTTACACTTGTGCTTATTGGGAAGAATTATCCCCTTACAGATAACTAAAAAGATCAATGGTGTCCTTGAGAACTTACTTGAGAGGCAGAAATTGACCATTTCTCAGGGAACCCCTAGAAACCGCTAGAGGAACCCAAGGGTTCCACGGAACCCTGGTTGAGGAACCCTGGTATGTACAGTAAAACCTTGGTTTAAGAGCAACTTGGTTTGAGAGCGTTTTGCAAGACAAGCAACATTTTAAAATAACTTTTCACTTGATATACAAGCGATGTCTTGGTATACTAGTAGCATCATGTTACCACTGAGTATAAAAGAGAAGAAATTCGCCTCTAAGTGTAGCAATATGGTTACATTTAATGAAGGTACAACATTTAGCAACATATTGCTACACTTAGAGGCGAATCTCTTCTCTTTTATACTTTGTAGCTCCTGCTGGATTTTGCTTCCAATCCTCTTGTGGAGGCTTCCATTTGTAGAAGGACATTTTATGGTTACACAACCTGGTCACATTGCTATAATCTTTTTATATGGACTATAACCTTAAGGACCTATGAATAAATGGTCGTGGAACGAATTATTTGAGTTTCCATTATTTCTTATGGGGAAATTCGCTTTGCTATACAAGTGCTATGGATTACAAGCATGTTTCCGGAACGACTAATGCGCGCAATCCAATGTTTTACTGTATTAGATTACAACCAGACACAGGCCTAAAAAGATTACATCTCACAAAATTGGCAATAGTGGCAAAAAAGCAAAGTTGCTCTAATTGTAAACATACAAATCAACCAGGACCCCCCCACCCCCCACCTCCTCCTTATTTTTGATGGCGTTGATCTTGTCCTATACATGTTGAGAAGTGTTTCAAATTACCAACATGTTTCAAGACTTGTGCTCTTCCTCAGGGACAAATTACCAACATGTTTCAAGACTTGTGCTCTTCCTCAGAGGACTTTGATGTTAGGAATAAACAGATGTAAACACAAAACAAGAATATGAGCGACACCATGGGACAAAATCATGTACAACTGACTATATGTAGCAGAAGACAGCAAGACATATGTAGAGATGTGGCCCGTGGTTACATTTTAAAAAACATTATTTACTATGTTGTGAAGATGCTGAACTTGGTGGGGCTGAACGGAGAGTCAAAAAGAGGGGCCCAACCAGCAAACACAGAGTTCCCCCGCAAAAAAAAAAGAAAAGAAAATGATATTATATTATACTAATTATGAATATCTATTCATCTATCTATATTTTGAGGGGTTAGCTCAAATGGGCATCACATTCCCTGGGAAAAAAGGTAGTACAAACGGCAGGTTTCTTAAAATCTGACTTGTAGCCAGGCTTTATTTAAAAGGTTGCATGAAAATAGAAAATAAAAACGAAACTGAAAATAAATCCTTGCCATCCAGGCACTTAAGCCTTCGTACACACGATCGGATTTTCAGCCGGGAATTGTGTGATGACAGACTGCCTAAAATCTGACCGTTAGTACGCTCCATCAGACAACTGTTGTCCAACTTTCGGCCAACAAATGTTGGACGACAGGCTAGTAAATTTTCGGCGGACAACGGTCTGTTGTCTGATTTTCATATTGTGTGTACACAAGTCCGTCACGCAAAAGTCCAAAGTACAAATACGTATGCATCGGAAGCAAGGACGAGCCGGAAGCGGTTCGTAATGGAGAATTAACATTTGTGACGTGGCAAATTATGAATTGGCGAAATGCAGCGCACAATTCTCTTCTTCTTTAATGGGATAATAATGAAGCTGCTTTGCTGGTGATACTGATGGAGTTATTGCAAACTGTATTTTAAAATTCTTTTGTTTTCTAGTGATATCAAGAATAATATTAATATGCTTGTATTTTTTATTTTTATTTGGCCAAGTTACCACAACACCATTATCCCGTAGTTTTTAATCCCTGGGTGTAACGAGTGGTTATTTGAGTAATGCAGCGTACACACGGTCGGACTTTTCGACCGGACTGGTCCGACGGACAGAGTCCGGCGGACAATCCGATCGTGTGTGGGCTTCATCGGACCTTCAGCGGACTTTCGCAGTCAAAAATCTGACAGACTTTAGATTTGGAACATGCTTCAAATCTTTACACCGTAACTCCGCCGGACCCAGAAATCCGCTCGTCTGTATGCTAGTCCGATGGACAAAAACCGATGCTAGGGCAGCTATTGGCTACTGGCTACCAACTTCCTTATTTTAGTCCGGTGTACGTCATCACATACGAACCCGTCGGACTTTGGTGTGATCATGTGTAGGCAAGTCCGTTCATTATAAAGTCAGTCGGAAGTCTGTCAAAAGTCAGTTGAAAGTCCGATCGAAAAGTCCGCCCGTGTGTACGCGGCTTTACTGTTGCCTTTCTACCACCTGGAACCAGTCTGCCCATTCTCCTCTGACCTCTGACATCAATGAGGCATTTTCCTCCACACAACTGCCGCTCACTGGATATTTTCTCTTTTTCTCACCATTCTCTGTAAATCCAAAAGATGGTTGTGCGTGAAAATCCCAGAAATACTCAGACCAGCCCGCCTGGCACCAACAACAATGCCACGTTCAAAGTCACTTAAATCCACTTTCTTCCCCATTCTGATGCTCGGTTTGAACTTTAGAAAGTGGTCTTCACCACGTCTAGATGCCTAAATGCATTGAGTTGCCACCATGTGATTGGCTGTTTAGCAATTTGTGTTGCCAAGCAATTGAACAGGTGTACTCAATAAAGTGGCCGGTGAGGGTATAGGCCAGTGATGGCGAACCTTGGCACCCCAGATGTTTTGGAACTACATGTCCCATGATGCTCATGCGCTCTGCAGTGTAGGCCTGGATTCTTTCCTAAATGCACACAATATAACTGGGTACTGACATTTATAGGTAAAGTTGATCCAGGGAAAATCCGATTGCCTCTCGAGGGTCAGGAAGGAATTTATTCCCCAGCTGGAGCAAATTGGAGAATGCTTTGCTGGAGTTTTTCGCCTTCCTCTGGATCAGCTGTGGGTATAGGGTTGGGTATATGATATTATTTTTTATTTATTTATTATTTATTTATTTATTTTTATGGTTGAACTGGATGGACTTGTGTCTTTTTTTTCAATCTAACTATGTAGCTGATCATCATGGGAAATGTAGTTCCAAAACATCTGGGGTGCCAAGTTTCGCCATCACTGGTATAGGCTGTAACTAAATCCATCACCTCGGTCTAATTGATGACGGTGCTGCAGGAGATCTGTTGCAGTCAAGCATCAGGCTGTCGCCTAATTAGTTCTATAGGTAGATTTGGCCATTTGAAGTCTGCCTGCTCAGTGTCTCTTCACTCCTTGTTGCCGCTATCAGATGCATCACTTGGGAGACAAATTCCTGGCATGAAACCCGACGTGGCTCCGAGTGATAATCTCTCCTCCTACATAATCTACTAGCTTGTGGCGCAAACACCATCATTCCAGCGAGCTTGTAAGTTGTCTTCTGCCTACGTGTACATGAGTAAAGATCTCTACAAATGACGTAATTACCAGCTTTACTACTAATTGAACGAATGATATTCATGTAGCAAACTGTTATATAGTACATCTATGAGAAAAAATATCACCGCTCTGAACGATGCCAAAGGCTGAAGGATTGTTTTACCTTAATGCATTCTGTGCATTAAGGTGATGTAGCGCTACCCCCCCCACAGGTCCACTGATAAGGCAGTACGGCCAGCCCTCCTGTACTGGGCCCGGGCCCCATCAGTTCAAAAAGGGGGGCCCGTGCACCTGCTGAACAGGAGGGCTGCCTGTACCATCTTATGCGCGTAAACACGATCGGAATTTCGACCCGCAAAAGACAGACTGATGAGAGTTTTTCGTCGGAAATTCCGACCGCGTGTATGCTCCATCGGACTTTTGCTGGCCGAATTCCAACCAGGCAAAAGATTGAGAGCACGTTCTCAAATTTTTCGGCCAGGAAAAGTCCCTATCCGAAAATGCGATCGTCTGTGGCAATTCTGACGCGCAAAATCCCTATCCCATGCTCGGAAACAATTCGACGCCTGCTCGGAAGCATTGAACTTCATTTTCTTGGCTCGTCGTAGTGTTGTACGTCACCGCATTCTTGACGGTCGTAATTTCAGCAAACTTTTGCGTGACCGTGTGTATGCAAGGCAAGCTTGAGCGGAATCCCGTCGGAAAAGCCGTCATATCTTTTTCCGACGAGAAGTCCGATCATGTGTACGCGGCATAAGGCCCCATTCAAACCTGAGCGTAGCATTTCTGAGCGTTTTTCAGGCATTTTGTGGCGCGTTTTGTCACGAGTATTTACGCGTTTCCATGCAGCGTTTTCTGGCATTTTTGAGCTTTGGCGGTTTTTTTATTAGCCAATAGGAATAATGGTCATCTGTTTCATCATTTGTTGCTATGTTGTCACCTGCTTCCTGGGTGAATATTCTCCCAAAACGCCCAAATCTGCCCGATTCGAGCGACAAAAAAGGGTCCAGAACTTGCTTGAGCTTCAGGCGACTTGGAGTGGAGATGTGAACCATCTCCATAGAGAATAATGGATTTTTTCCCCCTCAAGCGTTCAGGCTTCAAGCTACAAAATGCTCAGGTGTGAATGGGGCCTTACTGCAGACACCAATCCTCTTAAGCCTCCCCCTACAGCTCTGCCAGCTTCTCCTCCTCTTTTTCCCTCTGGCTGTACTGCAGGGGGGTTGGTCCTAGCACATAAGCTCCTTCCATCTGCTGTCCGGGCCCCCCTGTGTGCCCCATTCTCCCCGCAGCACTGCCTGCTTCCCTCTTTCCCTATCCTGCCAGCAGCTGCTACAGGCACACAGGGGGATGTTTCAGGATGGAGAGCAGGGGAAGGGGTGGGTAAATATGTGATTTACTGGCCCCTCCCTTTCCTGAATGAACACAGTGAGCAATCTGTACCAATTAATCCTATGTCCATTCATCACTGAAGCATAGTAAACTGTTGCTCTGGTCCTCCAAGGGCATAGAGTCAAGTGGGGGCCATCATGCTCTTACTCGACTTCCTGCCCATCAGACCATAGGATCGGATGGTCTCCGCTGTTTTCAACGTAAGCAGAGGAGACGTCCGGGACACAGCGGGGGTGGGGGGCACCTCTCCCATCGCCCATAAAAGTGATCTTGCAGTGAATCTGCCGCTGCGACCACTTTTATCTTAAAGTGGCTCGCCCGCTGTGAATAAAAATCCTGGGGTTATGGCAGCTATCTGCTGCCATAACAACAGTATTTAACGTCAAAGTCATGACGTATATCCACGGTGGGCGATCCGGAAGTGGGGTTAAACAGAGACAATTTTATTTAAAAAACACTTGTTTTTTTGCTTCAACTGACAAAATCTAGAGACAGAAGTTCACCCTTTGATCTGCAGATGAATGATACAGAATAGATACAAAACTAATAATGGAACTATGCATCTTTTTAGTTTGTGTATAAACAGTGTTGATAAATTACTAAATGTTTTTATTTTTTACAGCATCTGCTAGAGCTGCTATACTAACACACTTTATTTTAAGATTTGGGAATTGAAAATGGAAGGAGAAGAGGAACACAGCAGCAAGGTGGAAGGGCTGGATGTACTACACACGCCCTGCATACTTTGAAGAAGCTTTTTTGGACCTGTGTAGCATGTCCAGTTTTCTAAACTAGTACATTTTTTATGTATATTTTTATTTTCATTGCTCATTAGAGATTGAAAGTAAAAAAATAAATAAATGAATAAATAGACATGTGCATGATGAAAAAATTTGTTTTTCGTTTTGTTTCGTTTAGATTTAATAATCTAGTTATTTAGTTTAGTTAAATTCGGTTGATTTGTTCGATTCGTATTCAGAATTTGTATTTGGAATTCGTATTTGGAATCAGTTTTATGTCTTTTTCGACTTTTTCTTCAAAATGTACGATTTTTTTTTTATTAGAACGTTCGAATCGATAGATTTTGAATCGCTCAAATCGAAAACTTTAGATTTTTTTTTTCGATTCGAATGTGGCAAAGTGAACAACAGAAAAATCTTCAGCAAATAATTACAATGACTCGTTAAATCACCTTTGGCTTAAAAAAAACAGCATTATTTGGAATGGTACTCTAATAACACACATACAGTCTTTGATTACAGAAATATGTTTACAGTTCAAATACGACTGGAATTTGATGTAAAATCGATTTGAATTTAATTTTGAATTTCTGAAATTCGGAGCATTCGATAAACTTTGCTTATACTGTAATCCAGGTATCCGGATATTTACGAATCTCGGAAATAACAAAAATGAACCACACATGTCTACAAATCAATAACATATTATGGACCATAACATTTTATATACAAACCCTTATTATGCAATACCCCTTTACATTCACACTGTTTCTAGTTTATGATGAACTAGAACAGGATTACGTAATTATTTATATATTTTTTTTTTGTGGAGGTGTCTATGGTTTTGGGGCCCAGTTATATCCTCTCACAAGAAAATTGAAATAAGACTCCTAAAGCCACATCCGTATGAACTTAAATAGAAGAGAGAAGAGGTAAAGGGCCACAGGGCCCTAATTTGGACTTTACAGGCAAGATGGAAAATGATGTAGTACAAAAATATATTTTATTAACAATAAGTCATATCAAACAGGTCAAGTAAAAAAGAATTAAAAACATACGATAGGCATATGATAGTAATGAGTATCTAGAATAAACAAGAGAGTTGACACCAAATAAAAGGCAGTGAGCCTCTGTGCGTCAACACGTTTTGCTGTTTTGCTTCGTCAGGGGTAGTTGGAAGGAATAAGTCTCACTATCAAAAATAAAATAAATCCATCAGACATTATATTACAATAACATATAATAAAAAAACTTTCAAACATTGCTATATCCTCTTACGAGACTTATCCACTTTATAGTGGGGGTAAGTGTTGGGGGCGGGATTAAAGTTTTGTTTTTTTTTTCTTTGCCGTAATGGACTATTCATTTTTTGTATTATCCATATCCTCAGTGTACGGTCCTGAGGAAACGGTGTTTTCCATGAAACGCGTAGATTTTATAGCATCTTGTATCATCTC
The DNA here is from genome assembly GCF_042186555.1 of Aquarana catesbeiana. NCBI lineage: Eukaryota > Metazoa > Chordata > Amphibia > Anura > Ranidae > Aquarana > Aquarana catesbeiana. Next base: position 16,186,937 of record NC_133336.1, read on the forward strand.
TTTGTATCACGCCTACAAATGATGCTTTTAAACCATGTCCTTCTATATATGTATATGAAGTTTTATGGACCATGGATGTCCTTTCCGCAATAAATAGGGACTAGTTGTTTTTCATTTGTTTTTGTTTATTATTTTTTGCTTCTTATGTATCGGTTTCCAATAGGTATATTTAAAGTTTTTTTGCTCTTTGGGAATCAGGCTTTTGTTATGGCTCTGATTTCCCTCTTATGCTCATCTCATCATTTTATTACAAACTGAAGATGAATGCCAAAAAACATCCATCAAAACATGAACTCTTTTTTTAAGGGAATAATATTTTACTGAAATCATTAATGTTATTATAACTCCAAACTTCGAGGAAGAGTTTAAAAACCGCAAAGAACAAACAAGATTAAATCCAACGCTTGGCCAAAACCAGCTGTTATCGGAAATTAATCACACCTGCTTGTTAACTAGATTACCTCAAAATGACCGACTAAATTGCAGTTGTATATTATATTAGAGGGCTATTAATGAAATGGAAGCTTCTATAAAAAATCGCACAAGTTCTAATCAAAAATCACTCTATATGCAAATTCTCGCCTATCAGTCTCAGTGTTAATTAGGATGGCAAGGCCAGATAAAGGAATCTAAGGACACCGAGAAAGTTGACTTTTACAATGGCATGATTGTTATATTTGGACCTTTACAATAAAAGAGGTCAAGAGACAAATGGAAGATGATCTTAGAGCTGATTAGAAAAAATAAATAAATAAAAAGGAAAGAAAATGTTGCTGTAAACTTATTAAAAATGGAAAAGATTGTTTATTAATCCAAACAAATGTAGCAATCGCAATTATCAATAAATAAATGTGGCCATTTTTTCGGATTCCTCTGCCAGGCTAACCATACCCTGGACAACCGAACTGTATTTTTTAATAAATGTTTTGTCTTTTTTAAATGAAACTATATATATATATATATATATATATATATATATATATATATATATATATATATATATATATGTGCAAAATAAAGATTTGTATATTTTTATAATTTACTAGGTTTGGCGATTTATTAGACCACACAAGGTACATGCAAAGCCCCACCCATTTTTTTCACTGTACAGTACATGCCTCTTACGGGATGGTAGGGTCATAATTATCCCACACTCATCCCCCATATCTCTAATTATTATTATTATTATCAATAATATTTATCATTAAAGTGGCATTAACAGTTCGCTAAGAAAAAAAAAATTACAAACATGTAATGCTTACCTGTTCTCTGTGATGGTTTTGCACAGAGCAGGCCAGATCCTTCTCTTTTTGGGTCCCCCGTTGACGCTCCTGGCTCTTGACGCTCCTGGCCACAGCTCAGCCCCGCCCACTCTCTCCTCATTGGCTCACTGGCTCTGATTGACAGTAGCGGGAGCCAATTGGTCCCACTGCTGTCTCAGACAATGACAATAACAACAAAACCGCGCTATGTTCCACAGGTATTAAATATACATAAACCACATTATATTATGGCGACCTGAAGTCGCTAAAAAGTCCCATTAACAGTGCTTCAAAGACTTAAACAATACAAATTCCAAGTCCCAAATGAAGTGCTCGTGCTCAAAAAAATAATATGGATGCAGAATTCTGTGCTTGATAGGTGCTCACAAGACGGTGCCCCCACATAGATGTGAACTCACCCCTCAAAATGGACCAACTATTGCTAGTTTGGTCAAATACGCATGTGGGGCAGTCCCCGTGGATCCTCTTTAGACTGGTGTTGTTTGGGATAAGTATTCCTCATGTGGATAGATATGACAGGAAAAAACCTCATTGCGCAATACCGTTTAAAAGTTTTATTTCAGATAAAAAGGCATAATAATTATTAAACTCACATGTAAGGGTGCCTAAAAGCCTTGCACCTGGTGTGAATAGCAGGTAAGTTCCCAGGAAATCTGCCCGTAGGCAATGAAGAACCGCCGCGGTTTGCTGTTTGATTTCCGGGACCGGAAGTGTGTCGCAATGACGCGGATCAACCTCAACGCGTTTCAGCCTATCAAATGAGCCGTCTTCAGGAAGTTGATGGATATGGAATGAGAGATCCAGATGAAGAACTGGTCTCATGCACATCGCTGGATCGAGTGAGTATGGGGGGGGGGGGGCTCTGCACACATAGAATGCATGAAGGTAAAAAAAAACCTTGAGCTTTTAAAACAACTTTAAATATTCTTATGTAATCTCAATTAGTACATGCAAAATGTATACAAATCCACATAATGTAATGGAGCATCTTATGAGCGGCATCATATAACTACAGCCCCGGGGACATCATCCAATAGCAACCAAAAGCAATAATTAAAGCAAGAATGCAAGACTTTCATCCTGCGTGGAAGCAGAGAAAGAAAAGTAAGATACCTTTTGCCTCTATGTATGTTATATTTTGTTTGTAAAATGCAAAGTCTTTATTATGAATGGCACCTCTCATGCAACATGCTGATGGAGGTGCGTTGCAGCACAGACCATGCAATGCATTGCGATGTACTGCCAGAAATGGTACATGCCCCTTTTGGGTGCATTAGCCAGCCTATGCAATTGAATGATGAGAAAAAGAAAAAGTGTAGCGCTATATTGTGCAAAGAAATGTGTCATATATAACACCTGTGTGCATATCAAATACTAGGTCCTGCTAGACCCAGCAGGTGAACAGGTTATTAGTGGCCTGTATATGAAAAAATCAAGTGATCTAAATAGTCATTAGTATCAACATATAATATAGTGAAAACATGTGGATTGTGTATACACGATATGAATAATCGCAAACCCTTAAATCAAAAACACAAACATATATGTTGCGAATTGGGGTGGGGGTAAATGGCAAGTCCCTGGGGTACTGAACAGTTCATTCAATTTAACAAAAGAATCCTGGACCATAGATGTAAATATCACAGTAGCATCTATTCCTGTTCTCAATAGACTTTTCCAATGCTTGACCCGACAAAAAAGTGATATAAAATGCCCTTACCGGACGAGGTGGACTCACAGGCCGTTGGCGGTGAGTCGTATGAGCTTGCACCGTTAGGTACGGTAAGGTTACAGTTGTCCTTGATCCATGACAAGAGGGTCCTGGAAGGGTTCCCAACCCCAAACGGTACCTCTTCCTCGGAGGAATCTGTGGTACAGTTTGGGGTTGGGAACCCTTCCAGGACCCTCTTGTCATGGACACCATGTAAAAGTTTGGTGAGAGACGATTCGCGCTTTTTCAGACTCGTGGCTTTCAGATCGTTTTCTGCCGTTCAGTTTGTGCTTGTGGGTTTGTATTTGCTCTTCAGTGCGTGCAGTCAGTTCGTATCGGAGTTTTCTGTGCGATCTTGTCCGCTCGTTGCTGTTTTTCAGGTCGCTCTTCACAGGCCTTGCTGTTCTTCAGTGCGTTCTGTTACTTCGTTCTGACCAGCCGACCGTTTTCTAGCCATGTTTCGTATGCGTACTCCTCGTACAGTTCGTGCTGTGCGGGGGCTTGGTGTTGGGGTCCTGACCTTGACACAAGTCCAGTCCATGAACAGGGCGAGGAGGAGTTCATGGACCAAGAATTGGTTGCTTCAGCGTGACCAGTTCTGTCATATGCCTTTGCTCCGTGAGATCCGTGAGAATAATCCTGGTGATTTCAGGAATTTTCTCAGGATGACTGACCCCGTATTTCACCGTTTGTTGGCTTCGCTGACCCCCTATATCAGCAGGCAGGATACCTGCATGAGGCAAGCCATCACTCCGGAGCAGAGGCTCGTCGCTACCCTGCGGTATTTGGCAACAGGGAGAAGCCTGCAGGACCTCAAGTTCTCGACAGGCATCTCCCCCCAGGCTCTTCTTTGTGGACATTTACTGCTTGTGTTTGTTTTAGCTGACCCTGACAGAAATGTGTGGAGTCCAGAAAATGTCGTGATTGTGTAACCTTATACAAAGCACTGTTGGCTGTTATTTACTAAATGCAAAGACACTTTTCACTACAAGTGCACTTGCAACTGCACTGAAACTGCACTTGTAGTGCAAAGTGGATTTGCCCTTAGGAAATAACCCCCATTTTCTCATCAAACAACAATTACATCACCCCAAAAGTGTTGTAGCGTTGAGACAATAATCCACACATTCTTGATGAACAATCTTTTTAATACCAGCACAATCACATGTGCATTTACCAAAGGTTTTTCTGACAAACCAACATGTTTGTTGTATACCAATTTTTGTGGTGTCATTATCCAAAATCAAAATGTGCATTTTATAGAAAACAGGCCTGTGTAAAACCAACAAGAAAGACACAAATCTTGATCTTACAAAGTTCACATTTGGTAGAACTTGAAGGCAATATCAGACTTGAGTATTTAGGAACTGTGTTTGATATTGCGTTCAGATGGGGGGAAATCACCCCTGGAAAAGCCAAATTTGGAAGATGCACACAAATTTCCCAATGTCAACATGTGCTATCTGCCATCACGGGGGATCAAGGGACGTGTTTTGGGGGAGAAAGCCCTTCCTCACCGCTACTTTATTATTGAGGAAGGGGTTGCACCCCCAAAACGCGTCCATTGATCTCCCGTGATGGCAGATAGCACATGTTGGCACACTGTGTGCATCCTCCAAATTTGGCTTTGGGAAAAATCACAAAAACATTTCGCACATTGTAGCACACAAAAGAAGAAAGTGATTTTGAGGGGCTTTAAACTCGCCCCAAAACATCAATGATGTTTTTATATTTTGGAATAACATCATTGATGTTTTGCTTGATGTTTTCCAATTGTAAATTACACCCCATGATCTCCCCGATCAGGATCTGGGCACTTTCGGATGTGAAAGGATCTTCATCCACAACCTCACGATCACCTAAAAAGAAAGGAAACCCAAAATAAATTAGGTCTAAAAAAAATGCCGCCATCCATCTCTTATCTGAGCCTGTGGTCGCAGACACTCACCTGTTGTGGTGACTAGTTCCACCACGTCTTCATCCTCCTGTTCATCTTGTGTTGGGGGGATTTCCCCTTCTTCCAGAGGGGGGGGGGCTCTGGTCTCCTCGGATGAGGGGTGTCCTCCGAGTCTTTTCTCCCCTATGTAAAACAAAAATGGTATAATTAGCACACAGATATTTGATGGCAGAACTCTAAAGATGAAACATTGCTTGGAAGTGGGGTACAATTGTCTATTTTAGCAGAGTTCCAAGATGTAGCTTTTTTAGTGTCCTTTGTCAAGCTGCAATACTTTACCTGTTTTGTACAAGCTTCACAGATGGAGACCCCCCTATAGTATACACTGGAGCACCTGTGTGGCCCCCCTAATAAAAAGGGTGTTCTGGGGTCCCACACTAGTGCTCCAGTGTCCAGATGTGAAAACAGCTGCTCAGTGTCCTCTCCTTACACAGAATCTAATTTGCATTTCATTCTAGTAACAAAGCCATCTACACAACCCAATTCTTTGAAGACAAGTATAGGGCCTCAAAATGGTGGCCAAATGCATATGGGCTAAACAATGGTATTTTATAGTCCGAAAAAAAAATGTGTGATCCGAACGAATAATGTGCCCATGAACATGAAAGTTGCCATTTTAAACTGTACAACAGTTCCTAAAAGCACATGGAGCAGCACGAACGTAATAAACACAAGAACAATAGGAACACAGCACAACTACTTACTTTTTTGCAGCACTCTCCGGATCTTTCTGTACTGCTCATGTTCTCGTAATTTCAGGTCCGACCACCGCTTCCTGAGCTGATCTTTCGATCGTCGTACCCTGAATTTCCGGTGCAGACTCCTGACCACTTTCGCCATGATCTTGGCCTTTCGGACATTGTGGTTGGGGTAAGGCCCATACTTTCCATCATAGTCGGCCTTCTTCAGGATGTCCACCATTTCCAACATCTCCCCAAAGGACATATTTGAGTCCTTTAATCTCCTTCTGGATCGGGACGTTTCAGGCTCCGGCCTTTCCTCCTCCTCCTCCTCCTCGTTGCTGTAATTAGCACGATCCTGCTGTCTATCCGCCATGTGCTCTTCCTCCACTGCGCCGAACAAAAAGGGGCGGGGAATAGAATAGAAAGAACGTCAGGGGCGGGCGGAGTTATACGCATGCGCAGTGTGTATAAATCGTAACGCGCGCGTCTTACGTACGATCTGTGAGCGGAGGAAGGAGCATCGGAGATGCCGATCGTGCTAACGAAGGTAGGATCTAAACTTGGGCCTATACTGCTTCGAAATTGAAGCCTATATTGTAACAAGATTAGGGGAGTTTGGCCTGACATTAGGGTTTGTCTTGTGTTGTGTCTTGCAGAGAAAATGGATGGGTTCAACGACCACAATTTCCTGCCCCTGTTTATTGACAAGTACAGAGAGCTGCCCTGTCTGTGGCAGGTGAGACACCCCCACTATAACCACAAACAGAAGAGGCAGGCAGCGCTGGAGAAACTGCTGGAGTTGGTGAAGCCGGTGGTCCCCACAGCAACCATCCCTTATTTAAAAGCTAAAATTGGTGGCCTGAGGAGCACTTATCTTAGGGAGCGCAAGAAGGTCACAGATTCCCAGAGGTCCGGAGCTGCAGCAGATGACGTTTATGTCCCCAGGCTGTGGTACTATGAGAGACTGCGATTTCTGTCAGACCACACTGAAGTCAGGGAATCCCTCTCTACTCTTCCTTCCACGCTTCCTTCCACACCAGCTGAGGCTTCTGATGTCCAACCTAGGCCTTCCAGCCAGGAAGAAGTGGAGGAGCCAGGCTGGAGTCAGGTATAGCATTCTTCTACAGATTTCTGGGCAATAAATAAATGATGTTTACTAGATGTTATTATTGATCACTAATTGCTGCTTGAAAGTGTTTTACATATCAATACACAGTAGTGGGTACCCAAAATTGGGACAAGAATGCAAAATGCTGGGCTCAGAAGGATAGTCTGTTATATTTGTTAACATTGAATTTGCAGCAGTCAGGAGGTGAAAATTGTGTGTGATTGATGAAAACAATACTAAAACTATGTCCCTTTTTCATACACAGGAAGACCTCAGCCAGGAGGAGGCTGTGGAATGTGGCAGTCAGGAGGAGGCGGGGATTAGTGGCAGCCAGGAGGAGGCGGGGCTAAGTGTCAGCCAAGAGAAGCCAGGGACAAGTCGCAGCCTGACTGAGTCTCAGGTCCCTCCCCTCCGCCTGCCATATAAAAGGGCCAGGAAGGCCACTCCCAGTCCTGTGCAGGATTCAGCGTACAGGCTGATCCAGGAGGCTTCGGCGTCCCTCAGAGCCTTCCCCAGTCCTGAAGAGGCCTTTGCCTGCATGGCTGCCACCAAATTGCAGGGCATGCAGGAGGGCCAACGCAAGATTTCTGAGGACCTGATTTATAAAGTCCTTCGTAAGGGGGAGAGTGGGGAACTGACACCCAAGACGGATGTCATTGAGATGGACCATCCTCCTCCTCCTCCTCCTCCTCCTCCTGCTGCCACAACTCCACCACCACAGCCAAAGGCTGGAAGGAAGCGTGGAAGGAAGACCAAAGAGTGATTGCCCTGGGTTCAGTCTGGTCTGACAGAAGATGCAGTCTCTCGTATGACCACAGCCTGGGGACACAGATGTCATCTGCTGCTTTCCGGATCTCTGGGACTTCTGGACCAGACTGCCCTCCCTTAGATATGGACTCCTCAGGCCACCAATTTTGCTTTTAAATAATTGATGTCTGCCCTGGGAGTCCCAGGCTTCGCCCACTTCTGCAGTTTCTCCAGCGTTGCCTCCCTCTTTGTTTATAGTTGTGACCCCTTAATAAAATATTTTTAGGTAAATTCTACTCTCCTGTGTGTGTTTTCATCCAAAAAGGACAGTTTGTTGGTGAGTATTCAGGTACATTTCTAAAGTACAATGTGAAATTAACAAGGGACAACAACACCAAACAATCTCCTCCTACAGATTAAATAGAACAACATATCAATGGTGTTGTGGGAACTTGTCACAAAAAACACACAAACATTTTCGGGAGTACAAATCAAAATCACCAAAAAAAAAAAAAAAATAAAAAGAGAAACACAAAAAAAGATTCTACATTAAAGTAAAAAAAAAAAAAAAAAAAATATGTTGTCAGATGTGAGAAATCAAAATATATTGAGGGAATCCCGATAAATAGTAACGAAAAAAGTTTGTGAGAAGTGTGTGTGAATATGAGCATCAAAACGACTTAATTCTTGTCACATTATAAAGAAGAAGAGAGTGCGCTGTATTAAACCATTTTGAACATTGCAGCGTGACGAAAGTGCTTTATCCATTACGAACGCTAAGTTTACCAGAACGAGCTGTCCCGTGTCGGAATTTCTTCTGAGCATGCGTGGCACTTTGTGCGTCGGAACAGGCCACACACGGTCGGAATTGACGCGATCGGATTTTGTTATCGGAAAATTTTATCTCCTGCTGTCCAACTTTGTGTGTCGGAAAATCCGATGGAAAATGTCCGATGGCGCCCACACACGGTCGGAATTTCCGACAACACGCTACGATCGGACATTGTCCATCGGAAAATCCGACCGTGTGTACGGGGCATAACAGGTTTTCTTCTAAGATTGCCCTGTATTTGGCTCCATCCATCTTCCCATCAACTCTGACCAGCTTCCCTGTCCCTGGTGAAGAAAATCATCCCCACAACATGATGCTTCCACCACCATGTTTCACATTGGGGATGGTGTGTTCAGGGTGATGTGAAGTGTTAGTTTTCCACTGTGTAGCATTTTGCTTTTAGGCCAAAAAGTTCAATTTTGGTCTCATCTGACCCTTCTTCCACATGTTTGCTGTGTCCCCCACATGGCTTCTCGAGAACTGCAAACAGGACTTCTTATGTCTTTCTTCTTGCCACTCTTCCATAAAGGGCAGATTTGTGGAGAACACGACTAATAGTTGTCCTGTGGACAGATTCTCCCACCTGATCTTTGGATCTCTGCAGCTCTTCCAGAGTTACCATGGACCTCTTGGCTGCTTCTCTGATGAATGCTCTCCTTGCCCGGCCGGTCAGTTTAGGTGGACGGCCATGTCTTGTTAGGTTTGCAGTTGTGCCATACTCTTTCCATTTTCCGATGATGGATTGAACAGAGGTCTGTGACATGTTCAAAGCTTGGGATATTTTTTTTATAACCTAACCCTGCTTTAAACTTATCCACAACTTTTATCCCTGACCTGTCTGGTGTGTTCCTTGGCCTTTATGATGCTGTTTGTTCACTAAGGTTCTTTAACAAATCTCTGAGGGCTTCACAGAACATCTGTATTTATACCGAGATTAAATTACACACAGGTGGACTCTATTTACTAATTAGGTGATTTCTGGAGGCAATTGGTTCCGCTAGATTCTAGTCAGGGGTATCAGAGTAAAGGGGGCTGAAAAAAAAATGCACACCACACTATTCAAATATTTTTTTTTTTTTAAACTTTAAAAACCATTTATCATTTTCCTCCCACTTCACAATTATGTGCCACTTTGTGTTGGTCTATCACATAAAATCCCAATAAAATACATTTAAGTTTTTGGTTGTAATATGACGAAATGTGGAAAATTTCAAGGGGTATGAATACGTTTTCAAGGCACTGTATATATAGCATAAATGAGTACAGTACACCCCAACTAATGTGTCAGAAAATTTTTACTTTCCTTTTAGAATCAACATCTTCTATGGGACACTGAACTACAAAATACTCCCACAAATGCAGTCATTGATTGCATCCAAGATTCGTTAAAAAAAGTATTTTTTCTAACAAATTCATTCAAGACCATGTTGCAAAAATGAAGACACCCCACTGAAAGTCTTTGGGGAAAAGCTAAATTTTTGACAACAAAATCCTAATTAGCAAGAATTAAACTACAGGTAAGTCTAATTAATCATTAAACAGGTGTCCAGCAGACAGGTGATTATAAAAGAGCGTTACTTAAGAAAGCCCCTCCCATTTCATGCTGTCAGCAATATCACCACATGGAAGAGAAATGTCACAAGGCCTGAGAAAGAAAATCATTTCTTTACACAAGAAAGGTGAAGGCTACAAAAAGATCAGCGAAGCTTTACTTATCAGTCAGAATACTGGAGCAAAAGTGATACAAAAATGTAACAAAGAGGGATGAGCCTGATGTTCGAGTCAAACGTAAGTTCGACTCGAACATCGGGTGTTCGCCGAACAGTGAACACCCGATGCGGTGTTAGCGGCAAATTTAAAGCCGTGGAACACCATTAAAGTCTATGGGACGTTAACATGAAAAACCAAGTAAGTGCTCATTTTAAAGGCTTATATGCAAGTTATTGTCATAAAAAGTGTTTGGGGACCTGGGTCCTGCCCCAGGGGACATGGATCAATGCAAAAAAAAGTTTTAAAAATGGCTGTTTTTTCAGGAGCAGTGATTTTAATGATGCTTAAAGTGAAACAATAAAAATGAAATATTCCTTTAAATATCGTGCCTGGGGGGTGTCCATAATCTGCCTGTAAAATGGCGCAGTTTTCCCGTGTTTAGAACAGTACCACAGTTAAATGACATTTCTAAAGGAAAAAAAGTAATTTAACCACTTCAGCCCCGGACCATTTGGCTGGCCAAAAACCAGAGCGTTTTTTTGCGATTCGGCACTGCGTCGCTTTAACTGACAATTGCGCGGTTGTGCGACGTTGCTCCCAAACAAAATTGACGTCTTTTTTTCCCCCACAAATAGAGCTTTCCTTTGGTGGTATTTGATCATCTCTGCGTTTTTTATTTTTTGCGCTATAAACAAAAAAAGAGCGACAATTTTGAAAAAAACGCAATATTTTTACGTTTTGCTACAATAAATATCCCCCAAAAAATATATAAAAAAACATTTTTTTTCCCTCAGCTTAGGCCGCTATGTATTCTTCTACATATTTTTGGTAAAAAAAAAATTGCAATAAGCGTTTATTGATTGGTTTGCGCAAAAACTATAGCGTCTGCAAAATAGGGGATAGTTTTATGGCATTTTTATTAATAATTTTTTCTTACTAGCGATCTGCGATTTTTATCATGATTGCAACATTATGGCGGACAGATCGGACACTTTTGGCGCTATTTTGGGACCATTCACATTTATAAAGCGATCAGTGCGATTAAAAATGCATTGATTATTGTGTAAATGTGATTGGCAATGAAGGGGTTAACCAGCAGGGGGCGCTGCAGGGGTTAAGTGTGTCCTAGGGATGTGTTCTAACTGTAGGGGGGATGGGCTATGTGTGTCACGACACTGATCACCGCACCCGATCACAGGGAGCTGTGATCAGTGTCCTGTCACTAGGAAGAATGGGGAAATGCTTGTTTACATCAGCATTTCCTCGTTCTTCCTCTCCGTGAGACGATCGCAGGTATCCCCGCGGACATCGATCACACTCATGGAGCTCGCGGCGTGCGCGCGCTCCTGGCAGCATGCACGTGCTGCCAGCAGCGTGCGCGCACCCACAATGCTGCGTCTTAAAGGGCAACGTACAGGTACGGTAATATGCCTGTTCATGCCCTTCTGCCAACGTATATTGGCGTGAGCCAGTCGGCAAGGAGTTAAAACTGATTGCAGCTGTAATGTATTGTCGGGTCTCGGCAATATAGATGAAAATCATTGAAAAAAAATGACATGGGTTCCCCCAGACCATTACCAGGCCCTGTGGGTCTGGTATGAATATTAAGGGGACCCCCAACCAAAAATGTAAAAAAAATTGCGTGGGGGTCCCCCCCAAAATCCACACCAGGCCCTTCAGGTCTGGTATGATATTAAGGGGAACCCTGCGCCAAATTTAAAAAAAAATGGTGTAGGGTCCCCCCCAAAATCCATACCAGACCCTGTTATATAGCTGAGGGCAGGGCAACCCGGGGACGTAAATGGGTGACCTCGCCCCCCTCTGACACCACGTGATGTCAGAGGAAGGCGGGGTCGCCCGTTTACGTCACTGAGCCCTCAGCTATATAACAGCTGTCACCGAGAAGAAGCGTCACTTGGCGGGAGCCTCCCATTGAGGAGGAGCTGATGCGGCTTTTTTTTTTCTTTTTTTGGCTCGTAGAGCGATGGAGATGGATCTACATTGTGGGACATTTTTATTTTTTAATAAAGGACTTGTCCCAAAGTGTCTCCTGTCTTTTTTTACTATTTTTGACACTTTTTTTTGTGAAATGGTAGGGGCTCAATGTACCAGTTACCAATTCACATAGGGGGGAGTCCGGGAACAGGGGAACCCTTGTTAAAGGAGGCTTCTAGATTCCGATAATCCCCCTGCCCACAAACCCCCACAACCACCAGGCAAGGGTTGTGGGGATGAGGCCCTTGTCCCCATCAACATGGGGACAAGGTGCTTTGGGGGCACCCTCCCCAGGTTGAGGGCATGTGGCCTGGTACGGTTCAGGAGGGGGGCGCTCTCTCGTCCCTCCCTCGTTTCCTGTGGCCTGACAGGTTGCATGCTTGGATAAGGGTCTGGTATGGATTTTGGGGGGGCCCAACGCAATTTAGAAAAAAAAATTGGCACAGGGTTCCCTTAGAAATCCATACCAGGTATGGATTTTGGGAGGACCCCTATTCCATTTTATTTTTAAATTTGACCTGAAGGGCCTGGTATGGATTTTGGGGGGGAGGGGCATGCAATTTATTTAAAAATTTTGGTTTGGGGTCCCTCTTAATATCCATACCAGATCCAAAGGGCCTGGTAATGGACTGGGGGGGGGACCCATGCCATTTTTCTCAATGAGTTTTATCTGTATTGCCAAGACCCGACAATCCATTACAGCCGCAATCAGTTTTAAATGACTTTTTTCCTTTAGAAATGTCATTTTGCTGTGGTAATGTTCTAAACACAGGAAAAGTGCACCACTTTACAGGCATACTACGATATTTAAAGGAATATTTCATTTTTATTGTTTCACTTTAAGCATTATTAAAATCACTGCTTCCAGAAAAACGGCCGTTTTTAAAACTTTTTTTGCATTGATACATGTCTGGGGCAGGACCTGGGTCCCCAAACCCTTTTTATGACAATAACTTGCATATAAGCCTTTAAAATTAGCACTTTTGATTTTTCATGTTCGTGTCCCATAGACTTTAACGGCGTTCGCGTGATCATCCGAATTTTTGCCTGTTTGCATGTTTTGGTGCGAACCGGGGAGTGTTCGGCTCATCCTTAGTAACAAAGATGGAACTGCAACCATCTCACAGAGAAGTCCACGGAAGTTATCACCTCGGCAGGAGCGTCTTCTGATGAGGAGGGTTGAAGAAAATCACCATCCAAGTTCACTGCAGTTAGCTAAAGGAGTAGAAAGCCAAACTGGGGTGATTGTTTCCCATGACACAATACGGCGTACACAGCAGAGGAATGACATGAATGGGTTCATCCATGATGGAAGTCTCTCTTAAAGCCCATGTACAAAAAAGCCTGCCTGGAATTTGCCAGGGCCCATGCTGAAAAAGAAGAAGACTACTGGGACTCTGTACTCTGGAGTGATGAGATAAAAGGTTTTTGGAACTGATGGCTTCAAAACTGCATGGTGCCTACAATGGAACATGGTGGTGGCAGTATCCTTCTGTGGGGCTGCATGAGTGCTGCTGGTGTCAGGGAGCTGCATTTCATTGATGGCATCATGAATTCACAGATGTACTGCTCTATATTGAAAGAGAAGATGCTACCATCACTCCGTGCCCTTGGCCATCGTGCACTTTTCCAACATGACAATCATCCAAAACACACATCTAAGGCCACTGTTGCATTTCTGAAGGTGAAATTCTGAAGAGACAAGTTGAGCATCACTCTCCCTCCAGGCTCTAAAAGAGGTCGTTCTTGAAGAATGGAAAAAGATTGATGTTGCAATATGTCACCAACTTCTTCATTCCATGCCTAAAAGACTTGGTGCTGTCCTTACAAACCATGGAGGTCATACAAAATACTAGAATGGACGAGTTTTTGTTGTGGGGTGTATTCATTTTTGAATCAACTAATTTGAGTAAAACTGAAGATTTTGTAACCTAAGCTAACCTAACGGAGCTAAACAAATGTGTTATAAAACTCAGTTTTGTCAAAATTTTGAAAATCTTTCTTCTGTTCCTTGAGATATTAATTAAAGTCTTACATTTCAAAATGGGTGTATTCATTCATGCTGAGCACTGTATATATATATATATATATATATATATATACACAATGGGCAAATGGGCGTACCTGTGCATCCCCTTTAAGAGGCGGGGATAGCAGTACAGCGTGACCGTGCCCGCTGGACTGGCGGACTTGATGTACGCCGGTCTCCCTGCGATCGTGTCACGGAGCCTCAGAATGGGGAAGTGCCTATGTAAACAAGCCATTTCCCCGTTCTGTCTTGTGTCATGACAGAGATCACTGCTCCCTGTCATCGGGAGCAGTGATCGCTGTCATGTGAGTGGAAGCCCATCCCCCCAACAGTTAGAATCACTCCCTAGGACACACTTAACCCCTTGATCGCCCCCTAGTGGTTAACCCCTTCACTGCCAGTGTCATTTATACAGTAATCAGTGCTTTTTTATAGCACTGATCGCTGCATAAATGACAATGGTCCCAAAATAATGTCAAAAGTGTCCGATGTGTCCGCCATAATGTCGCAGTCCCAATAAAAATCGCAGATCGCTGCCATTACTAATTAAAAAAATATATATAATAAAAATGCCATAAAACTATCCCCTATTTTGTAGACGCTATAACTTTTGCGCAAACCAATCAATATACGCTTATTGCGAATTTTTTTTTACCAAAAATATGTAGAAGAATACGTATCGGCCTAAACTGTGGAAAAAAATTGTTTTTTTTTTATATTTATGGGGGGGGGGGGTATTTATTATAGCAAAAAATATAAAAAATTGTGTTTTTTTCAAAATTGTCGCTCCTCTTTTGTTTATAGCGAAAAGAAAAACAAAAAAAACACGGAGGTGATCAAATACCACCAAAAGAAAACTCTATTTGTGGGGAAAAAAGGACGTCAAATTTGTTTGGGCGAAATGCACGACCGTGCAATTGTCAGTTAAAGCAACGCAGTGCCGTATCGCAAAAAAAGTGCTCTGGTCAGGAAGGGGGGGGGGGGGGGGTAAAATCTTCCCGTGGCTGAAGCGATGAAGGGAAGTTTTCCAAAGTTTAGTTTCAAATAGCAAATTTAAACATTTTATTAATGGTTTTGAAGTAAAAGTCTGGCAACTTTTGTTTGACTTTTAATAACAAAGAGTCAAAGAAATTCACAGTACAGAGCGTATTATATTGGAATAATACAAAGTACATGTTTCTGTCTAGTACCACGCATTCAGCCATAGAATAAAAAAAAAAAAAGTATTAAAAGGTTTCAAAGCCCTCTTTCATAAACAAATAGCATTTATTACATTTATTTCTAACAGAATTCCCTTTAAGTTTTTTATTATCATTTTAGTGTGTAGTGAATGTGTACCGACACTAAAAGATAATTATTAAATCTATTTTATTGTTCACTTACCCCTACAGGCAGCTGCAAAGGGAAAAAAAAAAAAAAAGCCTGTTTTCATTATCTTTCCAGATGATATTGCCTTATTGTTGTAGTACAATATTTATTTTGTATGTTGGTTGTGCTCGGTGCTGCAGTCTTGTTCCAGATTCCAGTAAAGCACAGCAAGTGCTATTGGCAGTTTTCATTGAGAGTGGAAGTTCGGCTTGTTTTATTAAAGCACTTATTTTGCACTGGAAAAAAAAACAAAAAAAAAAACAACGCGTACTTTGACTTTATGGACAGTAGAAAAAAAAGGCGCTCTCCCACTTTATTATTATTTATCATTTCAGCTCCGGGAGTGATGAACAAAAGTTCACCTGTGGCTTTTATTTTTATTTTTTTACTCTCTGTGAGTTCCGTTAACAATTGATTTTGCACGAAACTAAAAAAAAAAGGCAAATTACTCACCGGTAGAGGCTCAAGTGTTTCAAATGAATCTCGCAGGAATGCATAAAGGGGAATAACAACACCGTAAAAAAAAGTATTGCGATGCTTTAAGGAACAAAGAGTCACAGTTTTAAAAAAAAAGACGTTTGCAACTTTTCAGTAGCAGAAGGATAAGCGAAATTGTGAAAATGTAATCTAAGTATTCCGCTGTGATTCCTTTTTTTTTTTTTTATAGAGTTGGATATTCATGACTCACAAAAATAAAAACTTATACAGACATCTCTTCCAATTATCTTGGTAGTGCAGCAAAAAATCCTTATTTATTTATTTGCTAATCGCTGCCAAGGCCTGCATTCCTAAAAAGTGTGAAAGTACTGACTGCCCCCCCCCCCCCACCCCATTAATCATTGGATCTTTATGGTGGTTTGCTTGTATCTTTTAGGTTACTTTGCAGTAAAGCAAGGAATCAGAAACCCCTGTATTATATTATTGTGCTTTATCTAAACAAAAATGCTCTAATAACAAACTACTTACAGTAGTAGGAGAACTATACATGGCATACACAGTATTACAAATAAGAAGACAACACACATGCACATGCTATCTATCCTTCCTCGCAGATAAGCATTGACAATGGTCTGTATGCAAGAGTCATACACTAAAAAAAAATATTTAGCTTGGGTTATAGTTTTAGTTTTCTTGGGTTATAATTTGCAATTTCTTTAACAAATAGGACTCCAGGCTCTAGTCAAGCGATTGCAGGACACTGGATGCTCTATTAGTGTGGATTTAGTGTCACCCCTAGATAAAGTTCCTTCTTTGGTCTTGTGAAGTCGACTCTGGCACAGACTGTCCTTGGTGTTATGGAGTACCTTCTGGCACAGATCTTCCTTGATGTTATGGAACCCCTTCTGGCATAGATCTTCCTTGGTGTTATGCAGCCTCTTCTGGCACAGACCTTACTTGGTGTTATGGAGCCCCTTCTGGCTTCCTTGGTGGTATGGAGCACCCTCTGGCACAGACCTTCCTTGGTGTTATGGAACCCCTTCTGGCATAGAAATCTCTAGGTGATATGGACCCCCTTTTGGCGCAGACCTTCCTTGGTGTTATGAAGCCCCTTCTGGCACAGACCTTCCTTGGTGTTATGGAGTGCCTTCTGGCACAGACCTTCCTTGGTGTTATGGAGCGCCTTCTCGTACAGACCTTCCTTGGTGTTATGGAGCCCCTTCTGGCATAGACCTCCCTTGGTGTTATGGAGCCCCTTCTAGCACAGACCTTCCTAGGTGTTACGGAGCTCCTTCTGGCACAGACCTTCTTAGGTGTTATGGAGCCCCTTCTGGCACAGATCTTCCTTGGTGTTATGGAGCCCCATCTGGCACAGATCTTCCTTGGTGTTATGGAGCCTCTTCTGTCACAGACGTTCCTTGGTGTTATGGAGCCCCTTCTGGCACAGACCTTCCTTCGTTTTATGGAACCCCTTCTGGCACAGAAATCTCTAGGTGATATGGACCCCCTTTTGGCACAGACCTTCCTTGGTGTTATGAAGCCCCTTCTGGCACAGAACTTCCTTGGTGTTATGGAGCGCCTTCTGGCAAAGACCTTCCTTGGTGTTATGGAACCCCTTCTGGCACAGACCTTCCTTTGTTTTATGGAACCCCTTCTGGCACAGAAATCTCTAGGTGATATGGACCCCCTTTTGGCACAGACCTTCCTTGGTGTTATGAAGCCCTTTCTGGCACAGACCTTCCTTGGTTTTATGGAGTGCCTTCTGGTACAGACCTTCCTTGGTGTTACGGAGCCCCTTCTGGCACAGACCTTCCTAGGTGTTACGGAGCTCCTTCTGGCACAGACCTTCCCAGGTGTTATGGAGCCCCTTCTGGCACAGATCTTCCTTGATGTTATGGAGCCTCTTCTGTCACAGGCTCCTTGGTGTTATGGAGCCCCTTCTGGCACAAACCTTCACTGGTGTTATGGAGCCCCTTCTGGCATAGACCTCCCTTGGTGTTACGGAGCCCCTTCTGGCACAGACCTTCCTAGGTGTTACGGAGCTCCTTCTGGCACAGACCTTCCTAGGTGTTATGGAGCCCCTTCTGGCACAGATCTTCCTTGGTGTTATGGAGCGCCTTCTGGTACAGACGTTCCATGGTGTTATGGAGCCCCTTCTGGCACAAACCTTCACTGGTGTTTTGGAGCCCCTTTTGGCACAGGCATTACTTGGTGTTATGGAACCCCCTCTGGCACAGACCATACTTGGTGTTATGGAGCCCCTTCTGCCACAGACCTTCCTTGGTGTTATGGAACCCCTTCTGACACAGACCTTCCTAGGTGTTATGGAGCCCCTTCTGGCACAAACCTTCACCAGTGTTTTGGATCCCCTTCTGACACAGACCTTCCTTGGTGGTATGGAGCCCCTTCTGGCACAGACCTTCCTTGGTGTTATGGAACCCCTTCTGGCACAGACATTCCTTTGTGTTCTGGAGCCCCTTCTGTCAAAGACGTTCTTTGGTGTTATGGAGCCCCTTCTGGCACAAACCTTCACTGGTGTTTTGGAGCCCCTTCTGTCACAGACAGTCCTTGGTGTTATGGAGCCCCTTCTGGCACAGATCTTCCTTGGTGTTATGGAGCCCCTTCTGGCACCGACCTTCACTGGTGTTTTGGAGCCCCTTCTGTCAGAGACAGTCCTTGGTGTTACGGAGCCCCTTCTGGCACAGATCTTCCTTGGTGTTATGGAGCCCCTTCTGGCACAGACCTTCACTGGTGTTTTGGAGCCCCTTCTGTCACAGACAGTCCTTGGTGTTATGGAGCCCCTTTTGGCACAGATCTTCCTTGGTGTTATGGAGCCTCCTCCTCCTCCTCCCCGCCTCCTCATGATGGCTTCATCAGGGTTAACTACCCTACCCACAACTCTAAAGTATTACAAAAATCAAGTAACTCTATTATCAGTATACCATGTACATGTCCTTCTTTTATGGAAATTATCTACCAACTGTTGGTGCACAAAATTTACAAGAGGACTAATTACCCAAGATGTTTCAAATGCATTCTGAAATTGGGGATAACATAGATATAAGTCATGTATACCAGTTTTTGTGCAACTTATCTTGATACGCATGGGTACTAAGAGATGTAAAGAGTGAGGAAATACATACAAAGTTTACAAAAAAAAAAAATATGCAAAGGATCTAGATCCAGTAGTATAAGTCTAGTTAGTGAGCTGGAATCAGAAGCTAACAGAAGGTCGTTAGTGACTTTGACAAAGGCGGTATCTGTACTGTGCAATTACTAAAAACCAGATTGGAGGGGTTCAAATAATAAGAGTCAGGTGGATATGTAGCTGAGATATCACAACTCATTCAAGGATCTTGACAAGGAAGGGTAAGTTAGATATTGGGCGAAAGTTGTTTAAAGTAGAACTATGGGCAAAACTTTTTTTTTTTCATTTTGGATAGAATAAGGGAGGGTTATAACCCCTGTCAGTTTATTTTTTACCATGTGTGTCCCTTTGGGGAGATTTCCCTTCACTTCCTGTCCCATAGCCAAACAGGAAGTGCGGCGGAAATCCCTGCAAATTAATTGAATTCCTTGGGGACCCCCAGATCACAAGAACTAGTGTCCTCATTGGAAGATTTCTATTACTTTTCTGAGGACAACCCAAAATTTGGGATTTTCTTTTACTTTCACTTTCAAAATTAATGGTAAACAGAACAAATAGAGGAAAGAGAAAAATATCCTGGACGGGCGCACACCATAGAAGACATCTTTATTGATATGAAGAAATAAAATCCAAATGCAGTCACCTCATGTACAGGGAGGAACAGGAAAGATAGCTAACATGTTTCACGCCCCATCATGGCGCTTATTCATAGCGCCAGGATATTTTTCTCTTTCCTCAAGCTTGTGCAAAGCCAGCACCTGTGAGTTCCATTAGGGCGGGAGTCTTGATATGGATTTGAGAGATTAGAGCGGCAATCTTTTGCTTATAAACAGAACAAATAGAGAGGGTGAATTTCTTTAACGGGGACACAGACAGCGGTAAAAACGAATGTGTGTTCTAATCCATCTACACTCCGTCCAAAACTGAAAAAAAAGTTTTGCCTTTAAGTTGCACAACCCATGTTGGGTTTTTTCAGTACTGGGGTGATGGTGGCAGTTTTGAGGATTGTTGGTGCAAAACCAGTGCTAAGGGAGTTATTTTTGATATTGAGAATAATGGGGCAGAGAGAACTAAAGCAAGATTTAAAAAAAATGGGTGGGAATAGGATCAAGTATGCAGGCAGAGGATTTTATATTAGAGACCAATTTTATCAGGGATGCAGAGTCAAGTAGAGAGAAGTGGGAGAGAGAAGAACCAGTAAAACTGGGTGGATTAGGAAGTGATGTGGACGAAACATGTGCCGTGGTGAGAATGTGATGCCTTATTTTGTACATTTTTAAAGGAGAAAAAATCTAGGAATGTGCTACAGAGCTGTGTTGAGGCTGGTAATGTGGAGGGACTGAGGGGTTTTAATAATCTGTCAAGGTGCAGAAGAGTTGTCTAGGGTTGCTAAAATTTTTCTCGACGGCATGGGAGAAAGAGTTTGATCTAGCAGTCTAAATGATCTTTCCAGACCTGATAATGAACAGTCAGGCCAGAACGGCGCCACATTCGCTCAAGTCTCCACGAGACTGCCTTCATTAAACGTAGGTGAGAATTATACCATGGAGCTGAACGGGAGAATAACAATTTTTAATGGGGCAAAGGTCTCAAACGAAGATGAAAGCGCCTGGTTAAGGGCATCTATTTAATCGAAAAGGGTGTCAGAGGAGATGATTCAAGATAGGGAGTAAGTAACAGAATTTTTCAATTTTGGGCTGATCAATACTAGCCCAGTTGTGATTATTTACAGATCGAGAGATGGAGGCATTATACACTGCTAATTCCAGATTGAAAAGAATAGCTAAATGGTTAGACAGTCCTTAAAATGGTTGTAAACCTAGTTACACCACTTGTACCTACAGGTAAGCCTATAGTAATGGTTACCTGGAGGTACTGTAAATATCTCCTAAATCTGCGCGGTTTAGGAGATATTTACCATATACACTTGCGCCAATGTCATTGGAGCATGCACACTAAAGAAACGGCACTCTCGTGCCATTTCTTCAGCAACCGTGCCATGACCACTGGGTCCCGTGCGCACCGCAACTCCAGCCAATCACAGCGCCGGAGACATTTCGCCGGTCACAGCTGTGTGTGGGGCTGCTGCAACAGCTTCAATCTAAGGTATGTATTTCATAATGAGCTAGTATGCGACACATACTAGCTCATTATGCCTTTGTCTTACAGGGTTTGCTTGTTTTTTTGTTTTTGTTTGTTTTTTCGAGTTTACAACCACTTTAACTCCTGTACACATGGGCAGAATGTCGGTAGTGTCAGTATACAAAAATTACCAGCCGACATTCTGCCTGTGTGTATGTCGGTCTGTCCAACTGAACCCAACCATTCAGCCGGTCAGCATGCCGGAAAACCAGCAGCCGACTGACTTCCAATCAGCGCTCTCAGCCAATGGCAGAGAGAGCTGATTGGAGTGCTCTGGCAGGAGGGCCGCTCCCCTGTCAGAACACAACAGCTCTACAGGGGATATCGCTGAACTAACGTTGCATGGTTAGTACAGTGGCTTCCGACCGGAGCTGTCAGCTGCAGTGTGTACCCGGCTTTAGTCAAGGGAAGAGTAGTCAGAGACAAGACAGCCATTTGCAATGATAAGGTCCAGGGTGTGTCCTTTGATATGTGTGGGGGTGCAAACAAATTGAGCTAGGTCAAAACATTCCAGTAAAGCCACATTTTTTTAGCTAAACTGGAAGACTCTGAGTCAGTGTGTATATTAAAATCTCCAATGATAAGGATTCTCTGAAAACTAATGCCGCGTACACACGGTCGGACTTTTCGGCTACAAAAGTCTGACAGCCCATCCGACAGACTTTCGACTGACTTTCGACTGACTTTTGGTGGACTTTTGGTGGACTTAGTTACATAGTTACATAGTTACATAGTAGGTGAGGTTGAAAAAAGACACAAGTCCATCAAGTCCAACCTATGTGTGTGATTATGTGTCAGTATTACATTGTATATCCCTGTATATTGCGGTCATTCAGGTGATTATCTAATAGTTTCTTGAAGCTATCAATGCTCCCCGCTGAGACCACCGCCTGTGGAAGGGAATTCCACATCCTTGCCGCTCTTACAGTAAAGAACCCTCTACGTAGTTTAAGGTTAAACCTCTTTTCTTCTAATTGTAATGAGTGGCCACGAGTCTTATTAAACTCTCTTCTTGCGAAAAAGTTTTATCCCTATTGTGGGGTCACCAGTACAGTATTTGTAAATTGAAATCATATCCCCTCTCAAGCGTCTCTCCTCCAGAGAGAATAAGTTCAGTGCTCGCAACCTTTCCTCATAACTAAGATCCTCCAGACCCTTTATTAGCTTTGTTGCCCTTCTTTGTACTCGCTCCATTTCCAGTACGTCCCTCCTGAGGACTGGTTCCCAGAACTGGACAGCATACTCCAGGTGCGGCCGGACCAGAGTCTTGTAGAGCGGGAGAATTATCATTTTATCTCTGCAGTTGATCCCCCTTTTAATGCATGCCAATATTCTGTTTGCTTTGTTAGCAGCAGCTTGGCATTGCATGCCATTGCTGAGCCTATCATCCACTAGGACCCCCAGGTCCTTTTCCATCCTAGATCCCCCCAGAGGTTCTCCCCCAGTGTATAGATTGCATTCATATTTTTGCCACCCAAATGCATTATTTTACATTTTTCTACATTGAACCTCATTTGCCATGTAGTCGCCCACCCCATTAATTTGTTCAGGTCTTTTTGCAAGATTTCCACATCCTGCGGAGAAGTTATTGCCCTGCTTAGCTTAGTATCGTCTGCAAATACAGAGATTGAACTGTTTATCCCATCCTCCAGGTCGTTTATGAACAAATTAAATAGGATTGGTCCCAGCACAGAACCCTGGGGAACCCCACTACCCACCCCTGACCATTCTGAGTACTCCCCATTTATCACCACCCTCTGAACACGCTCTTGTAGCCAGTTTTCAATCCAGGTACTCACCCTATGGTCCATGCCAACAGACCTTATTTTGTACAGTAAACGTTTATGGGGAACTGTGTCAAATGCTTTTGCAAAATCCAGATACACCACGTCTACGGGCCTTCCTTTATCTAGATGGCAACTCACCTCCTCATAGAAGGTTAATAGATTGGTTTGTCAAGAACGATTCTTCATGAATCCATGCTGATTACTGCTAATGATATCATTCTTATTACTAAAATCTTGTATATAGTCCCTTATCATCCCCTCCAAGAGTTTACATACTATTGATGTTAGGCTAACTGGTCTGTAATTCCCAGGGATGTTTTTTGGGCCCTTTTTAAATATTGGTGCTACATTGGCTTTTCTCCAATCAGCTGGTACAATTCCAGTCAATAGACTGTCTGTAAAAATTAGGAACAACGGTCTGGCAATCACCTGACTGAGTTCCCTAAGTACCCTCGGATGCAAGCCATCTGGTCCCGGTGATTTATTAATGTTAAGTTTCTCAAGTCTAATTTTAATTCCGTCCTCTGTTAACCATGTAGGTGCTTCCTGTGTTGTGTCATGAGGATAAACACTGCAGTTTTGGTTACTGAAGCCCCCCGATTCACTCGTGAAGACTGAGGAGAAGAATAAATTCAATACCTTTGCCATCTCCCCATTCTTTGTAACCAGATGTCCTTCCTCATTCTTTATGGGGCCAATATGGTCTGTCCTCCCTTTTTTACTGTTTACATACTTAAAGAATTTCTTGGGATTTTTTTTTGCTCTCCTCCGCTATGTGTCTTTCATGTTCTATCTTAGCCATCCTAATTGCACCCTTACATTTCTTATTGCATTCTTTATAAATTCTGAATGCTGAGGATGATCCCTCAACCTTGTATTTTTTGAAGGCCTTCTCCTTTGCTTTTATATGCATTTTTACATTGGAGTTAAGCCATCCAGGATGTTTGTTCGCTCTTTTAAATTTATTACCCAATGGGATACATTGGCTAATGCCCTTATTTAATATGCTCTTAAAGCAAACCCATCTCTCCTCCGTATTCTTTGTTCCTAATCTTTTATCCCAATTTATGCCTTTTAGCAAGGTTTGTAGTTTAGGGAAGTTGGCTCTTTTGAAATTCAGTGTCTTTGTGTTCCCTTCATGTTTCCTATTTGTGTGATTTATACTGAAGCTAATTGACCTGTGATCGCTGTTACCTAAATTGCCCCGTATTTCCACATCTGTTATCAGGTCTGTATCGTTGGTAATCAGTAGATCTAGTAATGTTTTATTTCTAGTTGGTGCGTCTACCATCTGACCCATAAAATTGTCCTGCAAGAGACTAAGGAACTGGCGAGCCTTAAATGAATGCGCGGTTCCCTCCGCCCAGTCTATGTCTGGATAATTAAAGTCCCCCATTATGATAACACTTCCCATCCTTGCTGCTAATCCAATTTGTGATAGGAGATCCGTCTCCACTTCCTCCCTCAGGTTAGGGGGCCTATAGCATACTCCCAGTATTATTTTCCCCTTAGCTTCATCCCTTTGGAGCTCTACCCATAAAGATTCCACCTCCTCCCTAGCCCCCTCAGTGATGTCATCTCTCACATTCACTTGTACATTATTCTTGATATATAGGCATACCCTTCCCCCTTTTTTACCCTCTCTATCCTTGCGGTATAGGGTATACCCTTGAATGTTTGCCAGCCAATCATGAGAGCTGTTGAACCAGGTCTCTGAAATTCCCACAAAATCCAAATCCTCCTTGTACAACAGTATCTCTAGTTCACCCATCTTGTCCGCCATGCTCCTGGCATTGGTGAACATGCCACATAGTTTAGACCGGTCGCATATTGTCCTCGTATTGGGTGTTTCAAGATTGCAACTAGGACTTGCTACTATACTCACCTTGTGTTTTTGTGCTTTGGTTAACCTACCACTAATGCCTTGCGGCAGACTTTCTAACGAACGGACTTGCCTACACACGATCACACAAAAGTCAGACGGATTCGTACGTGATGACGTACACCGGACTAAAATAAGGAAGTTGATAGCCAGTAGCCAATAGCTGCCCTAGCGTGGGTTTTTGTCCGTCGGACTAGCATACAGACGAGCGGATTTCTGGGTCCGGCCTAGTTACAACGTAAAGATTTAAAGCAAGTTCCAAATCTAAAGTCCGTCAGATTTGCGGCTGGAAAAGTCAGCTGAAAGTCCAGTGAAGCCCACACACGACCGGATTTTCAGCCGGCTTAAGTCCGTCGGAGTCCGTCTGACTTTTGTAGATGAAAAGTCCAACCATGTGTATGCAGCATAAGGCATAAAAATGAAAGCAAATCCGCAAATTCACCAAAGAACGCTCTACAAGACTTGGGTGGTTGATAAACAGTAACAATAACAGATGGGTGGGATACACAGACCTTGAGAACCAGGCATTCAAAGGAAGAGAAGTAATGTACATTTACAGGGGATAAAGTGTACAGCAAGCTGTAAAACACCAATATACCTCCACCTTTGCCCCGAGACACATGGGAGGTCAAACAAACTGTACCCTGCAGGGGTGAGTTGGTGGAAAAGGATGCCAACATTTTTTTAGTGCAAGGTTTAAGTTAAAGAGGAGTTCCACCCGAGGTCCAGTAAAAAAAAAAAATAAAAGTCAGCAGCTACAAATACTGCAGCTGCTGACTTTTAATTGGACACTTACCTGTCCCAGGGTCCAGCGATGCGGGGGATCGAAGCCCCGCTCGTCTCCCCCTCCGTTCAGTGGTGCCGGCATTGCAACTGTGGGCGCCGGGCTGTGGCTTCACAGCCTGGCACCCACTGCGCATGCGCGAGCGGCGCCGTGCACCGTGATTGGCTGCTCAGTCACCTGGGACCTGTAATGGGTCCCAGATGATTGACAGAAGGGAGGGAGCAGAGCTGAGCCCTTCCTGTGCCGAGGGGGAAGTGATGTCACCAGCCCAGGCACTGAAAGAGGCAGACTACGAGGGACCCCCTAGCAACAGGCATTTAGAGGTAAGTAAAAAAAAAAAAATATATCCAAATGTTTTTTGTATTTTTTTTTTTAATTTTTCATTTAGTTTTTTTTTTTGGGTGGAACCCCACTTTAAGCACAGAAAGTCCAACTTATTGTCTACAATAAAGTCAGAAAAAAGTAGTGCCTTGTTGTTAGCAGAGCGAGTGTTCAGAAGCACCGGTCTGGCCTTCCTTGAATGATCCATTGGAATCAGAGTGGAGTCAGAGCAGGCCAGTGAAAGTAGGCATTTGAGGTTGGTACCAGTGTGGGATGGTCTTGCAGACTTAAGCTGATAATTAGGGATTGAAACAGCACAACTTCTTGAAGGGAGGAGACATAGCTACATATAGTTACATAGTTAGTAAGGTTGAATAAAGACACCAGTCCATCCAGTTCAACCTGAGTGAGTGATGGGACCCAGAGCCATGATGCGTGTATCTCTTTGGTTGTAAAATCCCAATATTCCGGCAGAGATCATATGTTCATATGTGCCTTTATCTCCAAAAATTGTTCTTTTTTTTTTGGGGGGGGGGGGGTTGTGTTGAATATGTGCAAAAAGAGATTACGCAAATACTTAAAAGTATATCATTTATTACAAGTAATGACAGCTACAGATAAAAATAAAGATAATATGACAAGAATACTTAACTAAAGATGCTGTTGCACCATGGAGTCCCCCATAAAGGCTTGGCCAAATAATCAGACTTGCCTATTCCAGTTTGGGCTGTGATACTAAGACTTGTGTATAAGAAATAGACAACCCCCAAGCCAACTCCCTTTGCAACATGACCCCTCAAGGACTTGGTCAGTTTACAATCACACATTCCTACAAGTTGAGTCATTCAAAGTAAGCAGAAAAACCAGGATATTAGAGGCTTTATTAGATATTTGTGAGGCCAACATTAACCACTTGCCGCCCGCCATATAGCAGAATGACAGCAGCAAAGTGGTTTCAATACCCTGACTGGGCGTCATATGATGTCCTCAGGATATTAAGCCGCTGCGCCCCTGGGGGCACATATCATGGCGATCGTTGTTGCGGTGTGTCAGTGTGACACACCGCAACTCCGATCTAGCTAAAGAGTCTCTAACAGAGACTCTTTACCACATGATCAGCCGTGTCCAATCATGGCTGATCACAATGTAAATAGGAAGAGCCAGTGATCGGCTTTTCCTCACTCGGGTCTGACAGACGCGAATAGAGGAGAGACGATCGACTGCTTTCCTGACAGGGGGGTCTGTGCTGATTGTTTATCAGCGCAGCCCCCCCTCAGATCCCACCCAGGACCACCATCATGCCGCCCAGGACCACCAGGATGGCCAGCCACACTGGACCACCAGGTATGCCCCCCTAGACCCCCAGGGAAATACTAATCTGTGCCCAGGCAGCAGCCAATCAATGCCCACTCACAATGCCTACCACTGCCAGTGCCACCAGGGATGCCTATCAGTGCCGTGTATCAGTGCCCATCAGTGCCATGTATCAATGCCCAGCAGTGCCGCCTATCAGTGCCCATCAGTGCCCATCAGTGCCGACTATCAGTGCCCATCAGTGCCCAGCAGTGCCACCTATCAGTGTCACCCATAAGAACCCATCTTTGCAGCCTTTCAGTGCCCATCAGTGTCACCTATCAGTGCCCATCAGTGCCCACCAGTGCCATCCATCAGTGCCGCCTATCAATGCCCATCAGTGCAGCATATCAGTGCCACCCATCAGTGCTGCCTATCAGTGCCGCATATCAGTGCCCGTCGTCAGTGCCTGTCAGTGCCCGCTCATTGGTGCCACCTCATCGGTGCCGCCTTATCAGTGCCTGTCAGTGCCGCCTTATCAGTGCCCATCAGTGAAAGAGAAAACATACTTATTTACAAAATTTTATAACAGAAACAAAAGCAAAACATTTATTTTTTTAAAAAATTTTCGGTCTTTTTTTATTTGTTTAGCAAAAAATAAAAACCACAGAGGTGATCAAATACCACCAAAAGAAAGCTCTATTTGCGGGAAAAAAATGATAAAAATTTAGTACTGGGTACAGTGTTGTATGACCGCGCAATTGTCATTCAAACTGTGACAGCGCTGAAAGCTGAAAATTGGTCTATGCAGGAAGGTGTATAAGTGCCCGGTATTGAAGTTTTTAATAAGGGATATGAAATATGCAATGTTCCTATGAGAACCTCAGCATCATGACTGAGAGATCTGGGTACAATAGGGGGGAAAAAATGTCCAATTGTTCACAGCGCAGTGCAGGGTAGTAGGTCCAGTGCAGATCAAGGAAGGAGGTCCAGTGATGCAGGGAAAATTTGGAGGTGCGTCAGCAGCAAGCTGGGGCAGATTGTGAGACAGGGAGCAGTCACTTATACAGAAACAATCCATGAGAACCAAGAGATCAGAGAACTCAATCCAGGGAATCTAAAAATCTGATAAATCAATCCTAGTAGTCATGAATTGAAGTCAGAATTTAGGAAAAAGTGAAAAAGGTGAAGAGAAAAAAATTGGTGTGAGGACTGGCGGCCAAATGCACCAGCATTCCCTCCAAAACCAGGAGGAGAGCTGCGTCCACCATAGAGGTCAGACAAGTAATTGAGACAACTTACTCCACCTCAGAGGTCAGACAAGTACATTTATGAATAAAGATTATTTATTTGCAAAATTTTATAACAGAAACAAAAGAAAAAAAAAATTTTTTGGTCTTTTTTCATTTACAGTGGCTTGAAAAAGTATTCACACCCCTTTAAATGTTCCACATTTTGTCATGTTACAACCAAAAACGTAAATGTATTTTATTGGGATTTTATGTGATAGACCAACACAAAGTGGCTCATAATTGTGAAGTGGAAGGAAAATGATAAATGGTTTTCAATTTTTTTTTACAAATAAATAAAATAAATAAAAAAAAAAAGTTCTGGCGTGCATTTGTATTCAGCCCCCTTTACTCTGATACCCCTAACTAAAATCTAGTGGAACCAATTGCCTTCAGAAGTCACCTTATTAGTAAATAGAGCTGTTCTGTGAAGCCCTCAGAGGTTTGTTAGAGAACCTTAGTCAACAAACAGCATCAGGAAGACCAAGGAACACACCAGACAGGTCAGGGAGAAAGTTGTGGAAAAGTTTAAAGCCATGTGGGGGACATAGCAAACATGTGAAAGAAGGTTCTCTGGTCAGATGAGACTTTTTTGGCTTCAAAGCAAAATGCTATGTGTGGCAGAAAACTGCCACATCACATCACCCTGAACACACCATCCCCACTGTGAAACATGGTGGTGGCAGCAGTGGTGGTGCCTCCATAAGGGCGCAGGGAGTCGCCCCCTCTCTCCAGCCACCCCTCTATCACCAATAGATAGATTCATGCATTGCATGAATCTATCTATGGCCGCCGCTGCCACCCCATATTAAGCCGCCCGGCCCCTTTTCGAGCGCCTGAATTACAGCGGCAGGGTATTTTTTTTTTGAAGCACCCGATTAGAGCCATGGGCTCTAATGGGTGTCAAAACAGGTCAATAGCGAGTGCCATGCCAGTTCACTCAGCTGTGTTAGAAAAATGAATGAATATTTGCTTTCCTAACATTGAAACGGCTCTCCGCCAATCAGGTGCTCGGGTCTGTTACCCATCACCTGACTGGCTGAAACGACAGGCGCTGTGATTGGATGCCTATCAGGTCTCCAATCATAGGAGAGGATGGGAAGAGAGGATGGGAGGAGTGGACGGGTGAAGACATTGAGGACATGGAGGAAACCGCTCACCGCCATCACCCGCTGCCCACCGAGACAGGGTAAGTGCTGGGCAGACGGCGGGTGGGGGGGCACAGTGGCAGCATTCAATGGGCACAGTGGAAGCATTTGAAGGCACAGTGGGAGCATTTGATGGCACAGTGGTAGCGTTTGATAGGCACAGTGGCTGCATTTGATGGGCACAGTGGCTGCATTTGATGGGCACAGTGGTGGCATTTGATGGGCACAGTGGCAGCATTTGATGGCACAGTGGCTGCATTTGATGGCACAGTGGCTGCATTTGATGGGCACAGTGGTGGCATTTGATGGGCACAGTGGCTGCATTTGATGGGCACAGTGGCAGCATTTGATGGGCACAGTGGCTGCGTTTGATGGGCACAGTGGCTGCATTTGATGGGCACAGTGACTGCGTTTGATGGGCACAGTGGCTGCGTTTGATGGGCACAGTGACTGCGTTTGATGGGCACAGTGACTGCGTTTGATGGGCACAGTGGCTGCATTTGATGGCACAGTGGCTGCGTTTGATGGGCACAGTGGCTGCATTTGATGGGCACAGTGGCGGCAATTGATGGTTTTTTCTTTATCAGTTTGTTTGCGCCCCCCCAAAAAAATTTTGAGCACCAACCGCCACTGGGTGGCAGCATCATGTTGTGGGGATGCTTTTCTTCAGCAGGGACAGGGAAGCTGGTCAGAGTTGATGGGAAGATGGAGGGAGCCAAATACAGGACAATCTTAGAAAAAGACTTGAGACCGGGGCGGAGGTTCACCTTCCAGCAGGACAACGACCCGAAACATCCAGCCAGAGCAACAATGGAATGGTTTAGATCAGGGGTCTCCAAACTTTCTAAACAAAGGGCCAGTTTACTGTTCTTCAGACTTGAAGCAGAACTCCGGGATTTAAAAAAAAAAAAAAAAACATTAGTACACCCCCCACACAAAGCACTAAACAGTTATTAAATTTGTGAAATTTCTTACCGTTTAAGAGATATGACTGGTTGAATTTTCAGGAAGTCAGCTCTGTGATTCAAAAAATGCATCATCTTTTCTAGCAGGGAGGATGATAAAAGATAAGAAGAATGATAAAAATGTTATTTTGGGTACAGTGTTTGCCAACCGTGCAATCGTCATTCAAAGTGTGAGAGCGCTGAAAGCTGAAAATTGGTCTGGGCAGGATGGGGGTAAAAGTGCCCAGGATTGAAATGGCCAAAGGTAAACATTTTATCCCATTATATTTCTTAAATAGTCAAACTCTACAACATCTGTCTTTTTTTTCCCTTAGGGTAATTTTTCAGAAGATGACAGTTTATTTCTATAAATATCCGACGTCTATCCAGAATATCCTTTGTACCCCATCAGTTTCAGCTGTCAGTCATGTAAAGGTTTTTAGGAAAACATCCTACGGGAATTACACGTATGTAAACTTTTCACTTTCTTCATGTCATACAT
This sequence comes from Aquarana catesbeiana, assembly GCF_042186555.1. Lineage (NCBI taxonomy): Eukaryota > Metazoa > Chordata > Amphibia > Anura > Ranidae > Aquarana > Aquarana catesbeiana. The sequence goes on from NC_133336.1 coordinate 16,218,038, forward strand.
TCAATCTATACCATTTCTAGTGCTTGGTGATAAAAGGTTATGCGGGTCCCGGGGCTTACAATTTTAGGAAACTGACATAACATATAGGAACGATGAGGGTCACGACATAAATTCTCAATCTATCAATATATTACATGCCGTAGATGAACTTTAACATTTTAAAGGCACATTGCATTCAAACAAGAAAAAGTTTTACATTTAAATTGACTCATAAAGAGGAGCTCACCAGGAGATGGAGCGGTTACATTCGGCACAGGTATCCTGGCGCTGGTTTCCCCAATGGCTGATTTCATAGCGTACTGTACAGTATGCGGGTGTCAAGTTTTATTTATTCCATGAATTATATTTCTTCTTACCTGGCATGGCTCTTTAAGTCTAAACATTTCTACAGCTGCATTACCAATCTGCTATACTCCTCATTAACCACAACGTATACTGCTTATCACAATTGATTATAATAACAATCGTCTAGGAGGAATTCTCTCTCTCTCTCTGCCATGTAGCCTCAGGACCTAAAAGAGATGATATGCCTTATTTTAATCTCATCCTGTATGTTCTATAAAACAGGCTCTCATTTCCTATTTTTTTTTTTTTTTTTACCAATCCAAACAGCTCAAAGGCAATGGAAGTCTTGTGCAAACTTGGAGTTTAATTTCTTAATTAAAAGGGAACAGCAAGTGGCACTGAGATTTAACCACTTGCTTACCAGGCCAATTCTGACACTTCTCTCATATATGTAAAAATCCGTATTTTTTTTTGGCTAGAAAATTGCTTAGAACCCCCAAACATTATATACAGTATCTCACAAAAGTCAGTACACCCCTCCAATTTTTGTAAATATTTTATTCTATCCTTTCATGTGACAACACTGAAGAAATGACACTTTGCTACAATGTAAAGTAGTGAGTGTACAGCTTGTATAACAGTGTAAATTTGCTGTCCCCTCAAAATAACTCAACACACAGCCATTAATGTCTAAACCGCTGGCAACAAAAGTCAGTACACCCCTAAGTGAAAATGTCCAAATTGGGCCCAAAGTGTCAATATTTTCTGTGGCCACCATTATTTTCCAGCACTGCCTTAACCCTTTTGGGCATGGAGGTCACCAGAGCTTCACAGGTTGTCACTGGAGTCCTCTTCCCCTCCTCCATGATGACATCACGGAGCTGGCGGATGTTAGAGATCTTGCGCTCCTCCACCTTCCGTTTGAGGATGTCCCACAGATGATCAATAGGGTTTAGGTCTGGAGACATGCTTGGCCAGTCCATCACCTTTACTCTCAGCTTCTTTAGCAAGGCAGTGGTTATCTTGGAGGTGTGTTTGGGGTCGTTATCATGTTGGAATACTGCCCTGCGGCTCAGTCTCTGAAGGGAGGGGATCATGCTCTGCTTCAGTATGTCACAGTACATGTTGGCATTCATGGTTCCCTCAATGATCTGTAGCTCCCCAGTGCCGGCAGCACTCATGCAGCCCCAGACCATGACACTCCCACCACCATGCTTGACTGTAGACAAGACACACTTGTCTTTGTCCTCCTCACCTGGTTGCCGCCACACACACTTGTCACCATCTGAACCAAATAAGTTTATCTTGGTCTCATCAGACCACAGGACATGGTTCCAGTAATCCATGTCCTTAGTCTGCTTGTCTTCAGCAAACTGTTTGCGGGCTTTCATGTGCATCATCTTTAGAAGAGGCTTCCTTCTGGGACGACAACAATGCAGACCAATTTGATGCAGTGTGTGGCGTATGGTCTGAGCACTGACAGGCTGACCCCCCCCACCCCTACAACCTCTGCAGCAATGCTGGCAGCACTCATACATCTATTTCCCAAAGACAACCTCTGGATATGACGCTGAACTCGTGCCCTCAACTTCTTTGGTTGACCATGGCGAGGCCTGTTCTGAGTGGAACCTGTCCTGTTAAACTGCTGTATGGTCTTGGCCACCGTGCTGCAGCTCAGTTTCAGGGTCTTGGCAATCTTCTTATAGCCTAGGCCATCTTTATGTAGAGAAACAATTCTTTTTTTCAGATCCTCAGAGAGTTCTTTGCCATGAGGTGCCACGTTGAACTTCCAGTGACCAGTATGAGAGAGTGAGAGTGATAACACCAAATTTAACACACCTGCTCCCCATTCACACCTGAGACCTTGTAACACGAACGAATCACATGACACCGGGGAGGGAAAATGGCTAATTGGGCCCAATTTGGACATTTTCACTTAGGGGTGTACTCACTTTTGTTGCCAGCGGTTTAGACATTAATGGCTGTGTGTTGAGTTATTTTGAGGGGACAGCAAATTTACACTGTTATACAAGCTGTACACTCACTACTTTACATTGTAGCAAAGTGTCATTTCTTCAGTGTTGTCACATGAAAAGATAGAAGAAAAGATTTACAAAAATGTGAGGGGTGTACTTACTTTTGTGAGATACTGTGTATATATATATATGTATATATATATATATATATATATATATATATATATATATATATATATATATATATATTTATTTATTTTTAGCAGCAACCCTAGAGAATAAACTAGCGGTCATTGCAATTTTTTATGTCACACAGTATTTGCGCAGTGATTTTTCAAACACAATTTGTTTACACTTTAATGAATAAAAAAAACTATGAAAAACTATGAAAGATAATGTTATGCTGAGTAAATAGATATCCAACATGTCATGCTTAAAAAATTGTACATGCTTGTGGAATGCCGCCAAACTATGAAAAATCTCTAAAAATCTCCATAGGCGACACTTTTCATTTCCTGACAGACTCCATGGCAGCCTACGTGTGGGTTAACCCCGCCTCCTCTCCAATGCTATAGGACCCCATTCCCATAAATGAGTGCTCACCACTAGCTACTGCGTTCCTTTTTTGTCCTCCTCTATGGACCTACACATGCTGTTCGCATCAAGATTGATTGAATCCAAGATTGGCATACCTGTGCGGTGCAGCTCAAAAAGCCCAGCTATGAGCGGGCGAGTAGCTTAAAGAGGCTTGAATGTTCCCCCTTGGTGGATGGGTGGTCGCCTCTGTATGCCCGGCGGACAGTTCTCATCAACGGCTGGCAAGGTCTGTGGCTGTTTTCTCATACTCCATGGCAGTATTTCTATGTGTTGTCTGTATTTTCCCTGGTGGTCCAGTGTGTCCTATCCCCCTCATGGCGGCTGGTTCGCGTGCGTTCCAGCCCGCCACGGCACTTCCGGGTTGCGGCAGTCTCCGCCGCTGGCACCTGCGCTGTAGCCACCCTGAGAGCGAGGTTTGGCTTGCGCATGCGCAGTACGGCGGCTCGTTCGTCGTCCGCGCAGGTGCCGTACGGCGCCTGCGCGGTAGGGGATAATGATGTCACGGGCGGGGAATTTAAATTCCGGCCTCCTGTCCTGTTGAGTTGGGATCTCCCTTGGTAGGGAAAGGAGGAGCGGATCCCTGCTGGTCTCCAGGTGAGTGGTGGAAACCTCTGCAAAAAAAAAAAAAAAAAGAGCAAAATAATGGAAAATGTTCTTTTATCATTATATATGTTTATCTAAATATATATACTTATGCGGCTGGAAGTTGTTTTTCCTTTGCCTTGAATATACATTGGTACATGCTTTGTGCATATTAAAAAAAAAAAAAAAAAAATGAGGCAAGCAGAGTTTTTTCTTTTCTCTAAAACCTTTTCATATTTGATGCCTAGGTTTTCTTAGACCATTATCCCTGCAGACTATTAAAGTGACATTTCGTGTCCCTGGTTATGGACAATTCACCGCCTTTAAGTGGCCAGCCCTCACGCACAAGGTATGTGCTCGTGAGGGGAGGGGATGAGATTTATGCACATTATTGTCGTGCTGATACCATGTTCTGCCTTTCTTCTCTCCCCTTCCCCTATTTTTTCTCTTCCCAGCCCTTCTAGGTCGGACCCGCTAAATGCGGTCCAGAATGCCAATGACCTTGCCAAGCCACAATACAATTCATCTTCATCCAGACGAGACTCACAGTCCGGATCCCACCAGAGGAGACGCTCTCGTTCCTCCTCAAGACACCGCTCCCACCGCCATGACAGCCGCTCAGACCACAGAGCCTGCTGGGGATGTAGGACACGAGTTCCGGAGGGCAAGTCCTTATGTGACCGTTGTTTTGCCCGTGCGGTTGGGGAAAAAGAGACGGAAAACCAGCGTTTAGAGTCTCTTGTGAAACGAGTGGTACAGCAATCCCTAATGGAGAGGGAAGCACCTCGCACATTGAGCCAGTCTACCACCGCGTCTGGCCCGCCGGCGGAAGAGGCCCGCGATGATCCGGGTACTTCGCAGCCTATATTACCTCTCCTGACTCCTCAGAGGATGAGTCTATTAATGAGGAGGTCATTGGAGGGTTCGACTTCGCGATGGTTTCCCCTTTAATCAAAGCAATCAAGGAAGCCTTGAAGTGGGAAGACCCTTCCACTCCCCCAGCCAAGCAGAAAAAATTCTTCAGGCACCTGGGGAGAGAACGCGCAAACTTTCCGCTCCTTCCAGAGCTAAAGGAAATCATTGAGGAAGAATGGAGTAAAACAGAGAAAAAATCCTCCATGTCTAATAAAACCTCCAGATTGTACCCCTTCAAGTCAGAAGAAGTAAAGAATTTGGAGAATACTCCCCTTGTGGACGCAGCTCTTATGCGTCTGGCCAAACATGTGACTCTTCCTCTAGAAGACGCAGTATCTTTTAAAGATGGGCTCGAGAGGAAGATAGACCTAGATCTAAAAAGAATCTACGGGCTCGCGGGTATGGCCTGTAAACCAGCCCTGGCATTAGCGGCCATGTCTAAGGCCATGGAGGCCTGGACGGAGAACGTGGAAGCCTTCCTTAAAGGCGTGTCAGAAGAACTGGCTGGAAGTTCAGCAGCCGCAGAGCTGAAGCTTGCAGCGGTCTTCCTGGGGGAAGCGTCCATTGACCTGATCCGCCTTCTGGCTCGTATTATGCTGTCCTCAGTTACGGCCAAGAGAGCCCTCTGGTTGCGTCCCTGGCTTGCGGACCCTGGTTCTAAGCAAGCGTGGTGTAAAATCCCGTTTGAGGGGTCCTCACTGTTTGGCAATAAGCTTGACGATGCCATTACGCGAGCCACAGGTGGCAAATCGGGTTTTCTTCCCCAGGACAGGCGCATGCTGGGTCGACAGAAGCCCCAGTTCAGAAGACGAAGTCCGGAGCGCTCCAGGGAAGCACGCTCCTACAAGCCTGGCCGGGACTTTAGGAAGAATTGGAGCAGAGGGCAGTCATCCTTCCGCAAACCCGTTAAAAATCAAACGTCCAGTGCTCGTGATCAGGCTAAATCTTTTTGAGGTTACGCCCGCCCAGGCAGGCCGGGTGGGGGCTCGTCTGCTCCTCTTCCGGCACGTCTGGGTGGCCTCGATCTCAGACTTCTGGGTCATGAGGACGGTCTCGTCAGGCCACAGATGGGCCTTTTCCAGGACTCCGCACCCAAGGTTCGTCTCCACTCTTCTCCCTCGGGCAGAGGATCAGAAACAAATTTTGCTGTCCTATGTGGACCTCCTGAAAATTCAAGGAGCAGTAGTACATGTACCACAGGACGAATGGTTTCAGGGGATATACTCCCCTCTCTTCCTAGTTCAAAAAAAGGGGGGCTCTTGGCGCCCAGTCATACACCTCACATATCTCAACGGATTCATAGAGAATGGAAGGTTCAAGATGGAAACCTTGGTGACCATTCAGAGAGCCATACAACCAGGCGACTGGATGATATCAATCGACCTGAAGGACGCTTATTTCCACGTTCCAGTGGAAAAAGAATTTCACAAATACCTCCGCTTTCACATTGGGTCAGATCATCTTCAATTTATTTGCCTCCCCTTCGGGCTGACAACGTCCCCCCGGGTCTTTTCAAAGGTCCTCCTAGCTACGGTGGCACTAATAAGATCCAAAGGGGTACGTCTTTTCCACTACCTGGACGACCTGCTAGTGCTGTCCCAGAGCAGGGAGCAGTTGCTGGTCCACCGGGATCAAGTAATCTCCACTCTGTCCAACTTCGGGTGGCTCCTAAACATAGAAAAGAGTCAACTGAGCCCAACTCAGCGTCTAATATATCTGGGAGCCCAGTTCGATACAGTGGCAAACACTATCTCCCTTCCACTACAGAAAATTCCTACAGTTCGAGACAGAGTCTCCCGGGCTCTACATGCACGGCAAATGAAAGCCTCTCAGTGCCTGAAAGTCGTTGGCACGATGGTTTCTACGACTCCCATGGTCAAATGGGCCTTATGGAGATTGCGTCCCTTCCAGTCAGGCCTCCTACGGCAATGGAAGTCACGGGACAAGAATCAGGTCATCCGCATAACATCTACAATGAGAAACAGCCTCTTCTGGTGGCTTCAGCGCAAGAACCTCCTGACTTGCCACTCCATCGCTCCCATCTCCTGGGTGACGGTCACGACCGATGCCAGCGGTACCGGTTGGGGAGCCCTTTGTGGGTCGAACCTGGCCCAAGGCAAGTGGGAAACATGTCTCCCCAACCCAGGGTCGAATGTCTTGGAACTTCGTGCGGCCTGGTGTGCCCTACAGTTCTTCTCTCATCTCCTGATGGGGGAGTCAGTGCTGTTGAGAATGGACAACACCACAGCAGTATCATATGTGAAGAGGCAAGGGGGTACTCGGAGTCCCACACTCCTTCGGGAAGTCGAGCCCATCCTATCGTGGGCGCAGAAATACCTTGCCAACATCTCGGCAGTCTTTGTCCCAGGCGTCCAAAACACTCAAGCAGACTTCCTGTCACGGACCGAGTTGGACAACAACGAGTGGTCTCTCCACATAGAGACGTTCAGGTGGATCTTGTCACTAAAGACCGATCCCGAAGTAGATCTGTTTGCTTCCCCCTGCAATCGCAAGCTGAAGAAGTTCTACACCCGGGGGCTCTGCAGTCAAGCCATCGGGACAGATGCCTTGACGGATCAGTGGAGGTTCAAGCGGGCATACGCCTTTCCGCCACTGCCAGTTATGCTGAGATTCCTGCAGAGGCTCCGAGCGGAGCCAGTGGAAGTGGTGACAATAGCTCCCTACTGGTCGAACAGGCCCTGGTTCCCTCTCCTGGTCCAGCTCAGCTGTCGGGACCCAGTGCCTCTCCCTCTCAGACCGGACCTTCTTTCTCAAGGGTCAGTCCTGCACCCTTGTCCTGCGGTGCTGAGACTGATGGTCTGGTTCTTGAGAGGGAGAGGCTGGAATCCCTAGGTTGTGCCTCAGAAGTAATATCCACTCTCATGAGCTCGAGAAGATCCAGTACAAATAAAGTCTATGGAAGGATCTGGTCCAAATTCGTGGAGTTCTGCTCTCCTCAGGGCAGGTTTTTTAGACATCCAGAAGTCCAGGACGTTCTCAGTTTCCTCCAAACGGGCCTAGATTTACATCTATCTGTCAGCTCTCTGAGAGTCCAAGTTTCGGCACTTTCGGCCTTCTCCGGCACTTCATGGGCAGTTCATCCTCTGGTTAGACAATTTTTCCGAGGCGCATCGAGACTCAAGCCCCAGAGAAAGCCTAGGTTCCCCAAATGGGACCTTCCATTAGTCCTTGACTCGATCTCTGGACTCAGTACTTCGGGGCCCTCCCCGCTCCCTATCAAGGTCTTTTCAGCAAAGGTGGCCTTCTTAGTGGCCATTACCTCAGCCAAAAGGGTCTCTGAAATTGCATCACTTGGTCACGAAGAACCCTTCCTAACGTTTTTCCCGGACCGGGTAGTCCTAATTCCTATGCTGGGTTCCAACCCAAAAGTGTCTTCAGTATTCCACGTCAATCAAGAGATCGTTTTACCTACATTTAGGACCCCAGGGTCCACTGAGAATCACCCTCTAGATGTGGGCGAAGCTATTAAAGAATATCTCAAAGTTACTTCTCCCTTTAGACGTTCTAGTCATCTCTTCGTGCTTCACTCAGGCAGCAATATAGGGAAGAAAGCCTCAACCAGGACTATCGCGTCCTGGATCGTACAGACCATACAACAGGCATATAGGGCTAAGGGCTTGGCTCCTCCAAAGGCGGTGACAGCCCATTCCACCAGAGGAATGGCAGCCTCGTGGGCAGCGGCTCGACATGTGGCTCCAGATACCATCTGCAAGGCAGCTTCATGGGCTTCTATTAATACCTTCATGTTGCATTATTGTATAGAGCCTGCCTCTCTATCCTCTGTAAACTTTGGGTTACAAATCCTATCGACCGATAGGACAAATTAAAATTTATGTTTTGATCATGCATACCCACCCGTGTGGTTGGCTAGTTATTTCCCACACGTAGGCTGCCATGGAGTCTGTCAGGAAAAAGGAAAATTTATTATCAAATACTTACCGTAATTTTCCTTTCCTGATGGACTCCATGGCAGACGGAGTTCCCACCCATTGGTCAACGAGTAGGCTAGTTACGGAACGCAGTAGCTAGTGGTGAGCACTCATTTATGGGAATGGGGTCCTATAGCATTGGAGAGGAGGCGGGGTTAACCCACACGTAGGCTGCCATGGAGTCCATCAGGAAAGGAAAATTACGGTAAGTATTTGATAATAAATTTTCCTTTTTTTTTACAACTTACCAATCTAGAGTTACAGAGGAGATCTAGTGCTAGAATTATTGCTCTGACAGTCGCAGTCTCACATGTGTGGTTTGAACACTTTTTACATATGTGGGCGTGACCTACTTATGCGTTCACCTCTGCGTGCGAGCACATGGGTACGGGGGCGGTTTCCATTCTTTTTTTTATTATTTTACTAACTATTTATTTTGTTACATTTTTTGATCACGTTTATTTTCTTTAATTTTGATCACTTTTATTTCTATCACAAAGAATGTAAACATTCCTTGTGATAGAAATAAGCAGTGACAGGTGCTCTTTATGAAGAGATCTGGGGTCATTAAGATCCCAAATCACTCCTTTGCAATGTAAAGCATTAGAACAAAAATAAAAAAACATTGATCTAGTGCTTTAAGAAAAAAAATGTCCTTGTTTACATTGGGCCGGTATCGTAAGTGACGACATGGCGTCGCTCCGGTCCTCCTAGGCCATAGATATGAGCAGAGGCCGTCTTTTCTTTGCTCATCTCTGTGACCAGACGCCTCAACGGTTCCCGGGAATACCAATTATCCAGGTGACCCCGGTAACCACAGGAAATGGGGGATGAAATGGGGGATGAAATGGGGGATGACCCCTCTTAACGCCTCTAAAAGTGATCCAGCGGCGAATACAGTTAGAGGATAACCGGCTGTAAAAAACAATACCGGAGTTATGGCATATTGCTGCAACCAAAACCCCGGTAATTCCACCTCCTACCTTGTTAAAGGGGGCTTCCAGATTCAGATAACCCCCCCCCGCCTGCAGACCCCCACAACCACCGGCCAGGGTTGTGGGGAAGAGGCCATTGTCCCTATCAACATGGGGACAAGGTGCCTTTGGGGGGGGGACAGAACTCCTCTGCCCCAAAGCACCCCTCCCCCACGTTAAGGATTGTGTCCTGGTATGGTTCAGAAGAGGGGGGGGGAATCATTCCTCTGCTGTGACCAGCCGCCGCAACCGTCCAGATCGGTTCCTGGGGATGCCAATCATCCAGGTAATCCCGAGAACCACCGGAAAGTGGCGGACGGGGTGAAAGTGATTGAGCTTCGAATTCAGTTAGAGAATCGCATATTGCTGCAGCCACGGGCGTTGCTGCGTCTACAAAAGATCTGGGGCTAGAGCCCATTGCAGCGTAGTAAAGAAAGTCATACGCTTGGGCGGGCATACACATCTATATACAGTAATATACGTGTGGGTGTATATATATCCCCAGAGATCCCCCCCGCTTACATCACCTTACATCAGGGTCCCCAGAGAGCCTCCTACTTACATCAGAGTCCTCAGAGAGCCTCCCCCTTTCATCAGGGTACCCAGAGGGCTCCCCCGCAATTACATCAGGGTTCCCAGAGAGGCCCCCTTATATTAGGGTCCCCAGAAAGCCTCCCCCTTAAATCTGGGTCCCTAGAGAGCCTAGGCCTTAAAATCAGGGTCCCCAGAGAGCCTCTCCCTTACATCAGGGTCCCCAGAGAGCCCCCCCTCCCCTTGGGGACCCCTGCAGAGACTCGGGGCTATGGGCCTCAGATTCGGGGCTATAGCCCCAAAAGCCACCCCCTAGCAACGCCCCTGGCTGCAGCCATAACCCCGGTAATTCCACCTCCTACCGAGGAAGTCTTTTAACTGTAGTCCGGTACGGAGGTGGTTAAAGAATGGAGCCATCATATGGAAGAATTGAAGGGAAGGTGTTGGAAGAGTACAACGGCGCCATCTCTGACTGTAAACACCGGTTGGCTTTAATCATTTCCATACCCTTGTACCGGGTCAAGTGTGCCAAGGGACTCAGATAGTATCGAAGCCGGCCGATCTTCATGCCATGCAGCTTGCATTTTCTAAAGGTGATCAGCAATTGCACACCTGTATTCTTCCTGCAAAAAAAAAAATTATGTGCAATCAGGAGATATTTACATCTACCTCGTGGTACATTGGTGCATTACGTCAAGGTATGTTTAGTGTTCTGTGTATCATTGGGCTGAATATTTAATTAATTACGATTGATTAAATAGACTTTTACCACTGGATTCTGACCCCCCTTCTCCGTTTTTTTTATGCTAATAAATTAATAATTGGCATTAGTGCACTAATGGACTGTTAATGAACATGACTGTGGATGCGTGACATATAGTTAGTTCAGCACCATTAATGGGAACGTGTGGTCCATTTTCAGTAGCATTTGAGTTTTTTACTGCAATGTAAGTCATTTTTAACGGCTTCAGCCCCGGAAGATTTTACCCCCCCCCCCCCTTCCTGACCAGAGCACTTTTTACAGTTCGGCACTGCGCCACTTTAACTGACAATTGCGCGGTCGTGCGACGTTGCAGCCAAACAAAATTGACGTCCTTTTTTTCCCACAAATAGAGCTTTCTTTTGGTGGTATTTGATCACATCTGCGTTTTTTTATTTTTTGCGATATAAACAAAAAAAGAGAGCGACAATTTAAAAAAAAAAGCATCATTTTTTACTTTTTGCTATAATAAATATCCCCCAAAAATGTATAAAAATTTTTTTTTTCCTCAGTTTAGGCCGATACGTATTCTTCTAAATATTTTTGGTAACAAAAAGCGCAATAAGCGTACATTGATTGGTTTGCGCAAAAGTTATAGTGTCTACAAAATAGGGGACAGTTTTATGGCATTTTTATTATTAATTTTTTTTTTTTACTAGTAATGGCGGCGATCTGTGATTTTTATCGGAACTGTGACATTATGGCGGACACATCGGACACTTTTGACACATTTTTAGGACATTTATACAGCGATCAGTGCTATAAAAAAAGCACTGATTACTGTAAAAATGTCACTGGCAGGGAAGGGGTTAACACTAGGGGGCGATCAAGGAGTTAATTGTGTTCCCTAGTGTGTGTTCTAACTGAAGGGGGGAGGGGACTGTGTAGGGGAGATGACAGATCGCTGTTCATACTTTGTAGTCAGTCTCTTCAGAGAACCGGAAACTGTGTGTTTACACACACAGATCCCGGTTCTCGGTGTGTCACCAGCGTTCGCGGGAGCCCGATGGTGATCATGACCGCCGGGCACTCACATTGGCTCCGGGGGGGTGAGCAGCAGGTGAGCAGCAGGCGTGCAGCGGGCGCACGCGCGCCCCTAGTGGCCACAGGGCAAAGCGACGTAACATAACGTCGTTTCGCCCAGCCGTGCCATTCTGCCGCAGTGATACTGCGGCGGCTGGTCGGTGGTTAAAAAGGTTTTTACAAGTTAGTAATTCCATATTTTTTATTGTATTTAAAATACAGATCTATAAATGAATCACTGGAGGGAAATTAACAATTCAGTGAAATCACTCAGCCTTCCTGCTTTGGCGGGTAATTCCACTTTCATATAAAAAAAAAAGCAAATAAAAAGTTAATACAACATATACAATTCATTCACAAGCCATATTGTAATTAAATTTGATGAAAAATTACCTTTTCACTTCAACCTTCAGCGCTGTAACTTTCTGTAAAAAGGCAACCCGGAGGTGATTGGCTCTTGGTTTTTTCCCAGATATCTGCACTAAGATACAAGTCAGATTTTAGGGGAACAAGGCGTGCCCCCCCCCCCAATCCATACCAGGCCCTTTCAGGTCTGATAACGATTTTGAGAGAACAGTCTAGAGTATTTTATTCCCGCGTTACCATGTAGAAAATATAATACCAAAGGGGAAAAGCCGCTTGCACCGGCTAGGGTCCTAACTGGCCCCTACTAATGACGTAAACTAACTGGTGGGTGTTATTCCAAATAAATGAAAAAATACATAGATGAGGGGCGTACTGCAATGCTAATGTGTATGAAGCTAGTCACATAACATGAGCGTGGGGTGTGTTCACAGCATAAAACTTTACATAAAATAATGTGGGATCCAAATTAAGGTGAAATATAACTTAAAAAAAGTAAATGTAAATGTCCAGACTTGTGGAAAATCGGAATAACATAACCAAAAACGATATAAAGCATGCAGTGCCAGACTTATCAAATGGTGCATAAATAAATATGTAGGTGACGAAACAATTGTTACACACAATTTACAAAAAGCGAAATAAAAAACAAAAAAGTACAATTTTACACTGTAAGTCCGGAGAGATCTCCAGGCGTGTGACAGTAGTCTAAAGTGTCCAGTGCAAGCAATCAGTGCTCAAAAGGCATACAAACATATATACAGTCCAAAAAAGGTGGCTTGTGCAGCAAAAAAATCTTCAATGACTCATCAATCCTCAGAGTGCCAAACAGTGAGATAGTGCAAACAGCAAACTTGATTCAAAGACCAATCACTTGAATGGGTGAGGGATGTGAAGTGTATAGATCACAGAGATACTCCGTCCTCTTCATGCAACAATCCTACACTGGTAGATAAAGGCCCCTTACCTCATTATACTGAGGTTACAGCATAGACCAATCACCGCTCATATCAGCTCCTATGGGGGTTGGCCCTGGGTCCCGGACTAGATCTCTATATGCCTCAGATCATCCGAGGGGCAAGGCGGCCAAAAGAGGGAAGGGATGCCATATAGTGTAGTATTTTGTAAAACCAAGTAAGCTTTATTAACATTAAAAATAGTACTCACACAGTAAAGTAGCAGAGGGCGTATATAACCAAAAGAGCAGCGAGCTCGTACACTTCTGACAGGGGAAGGTGCCTGCCCCGTCCCCACGCGTGGCGTCACGGGTCACGGGTCACGTGACTGATGTATTTTTTATGTTAATAAAGCTTACTTGGTTTTACAAAATACTACACTATATGGCATCCCTTTCCTCTTTGTTAAGTCTGGCACTGCATGCTTTATATCGTTTTTGGTTATGTTATTCTGATTTTGAGAGAAACCCCCATCCCAATTTTTTTTTTTAATGGCATGGGGCCCCCCCAAAATCCATACCAGACCCTTATCTGAGCATGCAGCCTGGCAGGTCAGGAAAGGGGAGGATGAGCTACCACTCCCCCCCCCATTTTCACCCATACAAGGCCACATGCCCTCAATGTGGAGTGTGCTATGATCAATGAGCAGGGGTACTACCCTTACTCATTCACCTAGGGGTGATCTTATTAATGAATGAATGACTTGTATAGAGGTCTTTGTCCCTAGCAACATGAGGACAAGGTGTTGTTGAGGGGGGGCAGAGTCCCCTGCCCCGAAGCACCACCCTGGTTGAGGGTATGTACCCTGGCATGATTTGAGGGAGGGCTCTCTCACCCCCCCTCCCTCCCTGACCTGCCAGGCTGCATGTTCAGATAAGGGTCTGGTATGGATTTTGGGGGGACCCCCATGCCATTGTTTTAAACATTTTGGCATGGGGGTTCCTCTCAAAATTCATACCAGATCCAAAGAGCTTAGTATGGATTGGGTGGTCCCCACACCATTTTTTTCCCTGTTTCTTAATGTCAGTAATTCTTTTTGTTACATTCAGCTGTCAGTGGGGGAACCCCGCTGACAACTGATGGCTCATTGTTTGTTAAGGACGCCAAGCAGGGTAAGTGAATATATACTTAAACCGGCTTTATGAAGATTAAAATTTGGCCGGTACAGCAGGGAAAAAAGAGAAAATGACTTACATCTGTTAAGGCTGTGGTCACCCTATGGGGTGGAAACTTGCAACTGTCCATGTACGCAGGTGGAGAAAACCCTGTCTACATGCCGGATAAAGATGCTTGCTCTGGATGCGATGAGGGTCCCAATCCTGTATGATCTGCAGGGTTCTCAGCTGATTTTTTTTTTAACTGGGTAAGTCTAAAAAGCTCGGTGGTGATCTACAGAGGTGTCTGTTGTCATTTCTCTAAAGATAGATTGGAATCATCTGGTTTAATGAACACTGAATTGCCTTATTTTACCAACAAAAAAAAAAGCATTTTGTGGTTTTAAATTGCCACTTCTTCTGTTCAGGGTGATACATGGATTTTTCAAATTATTCCGTGCCGCCTTCGGGGGCTTGCTCAAAAAAAAATTATGAATACATTTTTTTTTTACATTACAGTACATATATTTTCAGCCTAAATACCAACACTTCCTTGAAGCAAGTTTTTTTTTTTTTTTTACTTACTCAATGCACGACACTTTTTTCAGATATTTATTTGTAAAATAATTTGAAAACCATTTATAATTTTCATTCCATTTCACAATTATGAGCCACTTTGTGTTGGTCTATCACATAAAATCCCAATAAAATACATTTACGTTTTTGGTTGTAACATGACAAAATGTGGAAAGTTTCAAGGGCTATCAATACTTTTTCAAGGCAACTTTTTTAAAGGGATTTTCAACATTTTCAAGGGATGCCTCCCCCTGAGGAAGATACAAATTTCCCTTGTATCGTCACGCATAGGGGAGGGGACAGGACATGTTACAACCAAAAATGTTTTTGGTTGTAACATGACAAACTGTGGACAATTTCCAGGGGTATGAATACATTTTCAAGGCAACTTTTTTTCAAGGGATTTTCAACATTTTCAAGGGATGCCTCCCCCTGAGGAAGATACGAATTTCGCTTGTATCGTCACGCGTAGGGGAGGGGACAGGACGGTGCAGGAAGCAGCTAGTCTGTTTCACAGAGAACAGACATATGCCCTCAACTGAAACCCAGCATTTTAAGGCACATTATAGATTGGTGTACTTAATGCACCTAACCCATGTGAGTACCCTGTACTGGGGCTTTTTTGTTTGTACAATAAAATTGTGTTAAATGGTATCATGCTATGGAGTCTCTTTCTACTGTTTATATATGAAGATACAGCATCAGTGAGCAGTTTGGATTCATGCAGCTAACTTAGAACCCCTGAGGTGATTCACATGCACGTTTGACCGAACTTAACCGCTTCAGCCCCGGAAGTTTTGGCTGCTGAATGACCAGGCCATTTTTTTCGGCACTGCGTCACCTTAACTGACAATTGCGCGGTCGTGCGGCGCTGCACCCAAACAAAATTGATGTCCTTTTTTCCCCACAAATAGAGCTTTCTTTTGGTGGTATTTAATCACCTCAATTTTACAAAAATGTAAAATTTAAATTTAAAAGGAGAAAAAAAAAAAGAGAGGAGGAGGAGGGTAAGCCTTGAAGGGGAATGATAAAATGTTTATACTTCTGGAGAAATTATTGTAATGTTACATTAAAAGGCTTGATATTGTTTTTTTTTTTTTTGCAAAACATCAAGGAGGTGTGTTACTGGCCAGATCACCAGGTGAAAACAGAGGGGAAAAAAAAGCCTTAAAAAGAAAACAAAGGCAGTCATCACATCTAAGGATTGGTAAGCTGCAATATATGACATTTTTGGATTTGGGTTTAATATTGCTTTAAGCACTTCAGCCCCGGAAGGATTTACCCCCCTTCCTGACCAGAGCACTTTTTGCGATTCGGCACTGTGTTGCTTTAACTGACAATTGCGCGGTCGTGCGACATTGCACCAAAACAAAATTGACATCGTTTTTTCCCCACAAATAGAGCTTTCTTTTGGTGGTAGTTGATCACCTCTGCGGTTTTTATTTTTTTGCACTATAAACAAAAAAAGAGCCACAATTTTGAAAAAAAAAAACACAATATTTTGTACTTTTTGCTGTAATAAATATCCCCATTTTTTTTTAAAAAAGCTAATTTTTTCTCAGTTTAGGCCGATATGTATTCTTCTACATATTTTTGGTAATAAAAATCACAATAAGCATATATTGATTGGTTTGTTATAGCGTCTACAAAATAGGGGATAGATTTATAGCATTTTCATAATGCCCTGTACACACAATAGGATTTTCCGATGGAAAATGTGTGATAGGACCTTGTTGTCGGAAATTCCGAGCGTGTGTGGACTCCATCACACATTTTCCATAGGAATTTCCGACACACAAAGTTTGAGAGCTTGCTATAAAGTTTTACATAGTTACATAGTTAGTCAGGTTGAAAAAAGACACAAGTCCATCCAGTTCAACCTTAAAAACAATAAATAAATAAAATAAAAAATATCGTACAATCCAATATACCCAATTTTATACCCTCAGTTGATCCAGAGGAAGACAAAAAAACCAGCAGAGCATGCTCCAATTTGCTACAGAAGGGGAAAAAATTATTTCCTGATCCCCCAAGAGGCAATCGGATTTTTCCTGGATCAACTTTACCTATAAATGTCAGCACCCAGTTATATTATGTACATTTAGGAAAGTATCCAGGGCTTTCTTAAAACAATCTACTGAGCTGACCAGAACCACCTCTGGAGGGAGTCTATTCCACATTTTCACAGCTCTTGCTGTGAAGAAACCTTTCTGTATTTGGAGATGAAATCTCTTTTCCTCTAGATGTAAAGACTAAAGAGTGCCCCCTTGTCCTCTGTGATGACCGTAAAGAGAATAACTCAACATAAAGTTCACTATATGGACCTCTTATA
The DNA here is from genome assembly GCF_042186555.1 of Aquarana catesbeiana. Classification (NCBI taxonomy): domain Eukaryota; kingdom Metazoa; phylum Chordata; class Amphibia; order Anura; family Ranidae; genus Aquarana; species Aquarana catesbeiana. Next base: position 16,234,952 of record NC_133336.1, read on the forward strand.
TATTTGAACATGTTGATCATATCCCCCCTTATTCTCCTCTTCTCAAGAGTGAATAAATTCAGTTCCTCTAATCTTTCCTCATAGCTGAGCTCCTCCATGCCTCTTATCAGTTTGGTTGCCCTTCTCTGCACTTTCTCCAGTTCCCCCATATCCTTTTTGAGAACTGATGCCCAAAACTGAACTGCATATTCCACATGAGGTCTAACTAATGATTTGTACAGGGGGGGGGAAATGATATCTCTCTCTCTGGAGTCCATACCTCTCTTAATACAAGAAAGGACTTTGCTCGCTTTGGAAACCGCAGCTTGGCATTGAATGCTATTATTGAGCTTATGATCTACCAAAACCTCCAGATCCTTCTCCACCACGGATTCCCCCAGTTGTACTCCCTCTAGTATGTATGATGCATATTCTTAGCCCCCAAGTGCATAACTTTACATTTCTCAACATTAAACCTCATCTACCACATAGACGCCCAATTAGACAGAGCATTGAGGTCGGCTTGTAAATTGGAGACATCCTGTAAGGACGTTATTCCACTGCATAGCTTGGTGTCATCTGCAAAGACTGAAATGTTACTTTTGATCCCAGACCCAATATCATTTATAAAGATATTAAAAAGTAAGGGTCCCAACACTAAACCTTGGGGTACACCACTGATAACCTTAGACCATTCAGAGTAAGAATCATTAACCACTACTCTCTGAATTCTGACTTTTAGCCAGTTTTCTATCCATTTACAAAATCATATTTCCAAGCCTGTAGACTTTACCTTACACATGAGCTGCGTGTGCGGAACTGTGTCAAATGCTTTTGCAAAATCCAAGTATACCACATCCACAGCCACCCCTCTGCCCAAGTATACCACGTCCACAGCCACCCTTCTGTCCAAGTATACCACATCCACAGCCACCCCTCTGTACAAGTATACCACATCCACAGCCACCCCTCTGTCCAAGTATACCACATCCACAGCCACCCCTCTGTCCAAGTATACCACATCCACAGCCACCCCTCTGTCCAAGTATACCACATCCACAGCCACCCCTCTGTCCAAGGTTTTACTTACCGCTTCATAAAAAGAAATTAGGTTTGTCTGACAACTTCTGTCTTTCATGAATCCATGCTGTCTGTTGCTTAAAATGTTTTTTTTTCCAGCAAGAACTCGTCTATGTGGTCTTTTATTAAATGCTCCAGTATCTTCCCGACTATAGAAGTTAAACTAACAGGTCTATAGTTACTTGGTAAAGTTTTTGATCCCTTTTTAAATATGGGCACCACGTTTGCCCTGCGCCAATCCAGTGGTACTATTCCCGTCATTAACGAGTCCCTAAAAATGAGATACAAAGGCTTTGAAATTACAGAGCTCAATTCTTTTACGACATGTGGGTGGATGCCATCAGGTCCAGGTGCTTTATCCACCTTTATTCTGTCTAAATATTTCTGGACCATATCACTTTTGAGCCATTGTGGATCATTCGGGGCTGTGTCACTACCACCCCCATTATGGACATGAGCTCCCCCGTGTTCTTTTGTATACACAGAGATGAAGAAAGTATTTAATAAATTTGCCTTCTCTTTGTCCCCAGTCACCCACTCTAGATTGTTTTGTAAAGGGCCTACATGCTCAGCCCTGACCTTTTTACTATTAATATATTTGAAGAATTTTTGGGGGTTTGTCCTACTATCTTTTGCAATCTGTCGTTCGTTTTGAATTTTTGCATCCTTGATTTCCTTTTTACATATTCTGTTAAATTCTTTGTAACATTTAAACGACACTAGTGTTCCTTCATTTTTATATTTTTTAAAAGCTCTTTTATTATTGTTTATAGCTTATTTAACTTTGGCCGTGAGCCCCATAGGTTTTGTTTTTAGCCTTTTAAACTTATTGCCCATGGGAATATACTTTGCAGTGAGGTCCCAAACAGTCTTTTTGAAGAATTTTCATTTCTGTTCTGTGTTTATCAATGCAAATATTCCCTCCCAGTCTAAATCCTGGAGAGCAGCCCTCATCCTTGAAAAATTTGCTCTCTTGAAGTTAAGTGTTTTTATCTTTCCCGTATGTATCTCTTGTTTACAGCTAACATCAAATGAAATCATGTTATGATCACTGCTACCCAGGTGTTCCTTTATCTGGACATTAGTAATAAGCTCTGCATGGTATGAGATTACCAGGTCCAACAGAGCTTCATTCCTAGTTGGGGCCTCAATAAACTGGACCATAAAATTGTCCTGTAATAGGTTTATAAATGTTTGCCATTTAGCTGTCCCAGCAGTGCCATTATTCCAGTCAATTTCTGGGTAGTTAAAATCCCCAATTATTATCACCGTCCCAGCCCTTGCAGCCCTTTCCATCTGTGCAAAGTCTCCACCTCCTCGTTAACATTAGGTGGTCTATAACAAACACCAATGATTGACTTTGAACTACGCCCATCTATATGTAGTTCCAACCATAATGCTTCAGACTCATCACACTCTCCATCAATCAGGTCCTCTTTCACACTTGCTTTGAGATCACTTCTCACATAGAGACAGACTCCGCCACCTTTCCTTTTTACCCTGGCTCTCCGAAAGAGTGCATATCCAGGAATATTAATAGCCCAGTCATGTGAGGATTGAAGCCAAGTTTCAGCAATACCGATTATATCATAGCTCTCTTCATGCACCAGAGCTACCAACTCACCTATTTTGCTTGGCAGACTTCTGGCATTGGTGTACAAACACTTTAATGCGTTATTACATTTTGCTCTGATGTTTTTCATATAATTTTTAGTAGTACAAATGGCACTATAGTTTCCAATGGCTGTTTGCAACATGGGAAATTTCTTGTCACCTGCCATAACCCTCCCCCCATCTATCCCCATTCCACCCTCCATTAATGTCTGACCCCTAACTGACCTGTCTGCCCGATGTAATTCTAGTTCACCCTCCCCCCTCCGTTGTCGGAAATTCCGATCGTGTGTACACAAATCCGACGCACAAAGTGCCACGCATGCTCAGAATAAATTAAGAGAAGAAAGCTATTGGCTACTGCCCCGTTTATAGTCCCGACGTACGTGTTTTACGTCACCGCATTCAGAACGATCGGATTTTACGACAACTTTCTTTGACCGTGTGTATGAGCCAATATCTGTCGGAAAAAATCCATGGATTTTGTTGTCGGAATGTCTGATCAATGTCCGACCATGTGTACGGGGCATTATTATTATTTTTTCACTAGTAATGGCGGCGATCTGCGATTTTTATAGGGACTGCATCATTATGGCAGACACAATGAGGGCGGCACAGTGGTGTAGTGGGTAGCACTCTCACCTAGCAGTAAAAAGGGTCGCTGGTTCGAATCCCAACCATGACACTACCTGCCTGGAGTTTGCATGTTCTCCCTGTGCCTGCGTGGGTTTCCTCCGGGTACTCCGGTTTCCTCCCACACTCCAAAGACATGCTGGTAGGTTAATTGGCTCAACAAAAAAAAAAAAAAACTGGCCCTAGTATATTAACGTGAGTTGGGGACCTTGGATTGTGGGCTCCTTGAGGGTAGGGACTGATATGAGGGTGTACTCACTCAGGTTGAACTGGATGGACTGGTGTCTTTATTCAACCTTACTAACTATGTAACTGTGTAACTATGTAACATCAGACACTTTTGACACTATTTTGGGACCATTGGCATTTATACAGAGATCAGTGCTATAAAAATTAATGGATTACTGTAAAAATGTCACTGGCAGGGAAGAGTTAACACTAGGGGGCGATCAAGGGGTTAAGTGTGTTCCCTCTCTGTGTTCTAACTGAAGGGGGAGGGGACTATGTAGGGGAGATGACAGACCACTGTTCATACTTTGTATGAACACACGATCTGTCTCTTTTCCCCTCAGAGAACCGGGATCTGTGTGTTTACACACACAGATCCCCGATCTCGGTGTGTCAAGAGCGATCGCGGGAGCCCAGAGGTCTTCGCAAACCGCCGGGCACTCGCATCGGCTCCGGGGGACGAGGAGTTGGCGTGCGCGCCCCTAGTGGCCACAGGGCGAAGCGACGTTACATAACATTGTTTCGCCCAGCCGTGCCGTTCTGCCACAGTAAAACTGTGACGGCTGGTCGGCAAGTGGTTAATTGCGAGGTCACACGCTCTAAGGTGAGCGGCCATTGCCTGAAGGTGGGGAGCACCTGAGTGTGGAAACCGCAACACGGTATTTTCACGTTTTTATGAAGTCCCCATTATACCTTTAATATACCTTTAATAAGGACTATATACCGATTATGTTGGACTGATCTGCGTTTGATTAGAACGTCACTGTTATACGCACTACAACACTTTATGATTCATGTTTGGCACCGTATATATAGTTTTTATAAGTTTATTTATTATTTTTATTTCATCTGTGGAATGTGACACTTAACACAGAATTTATCATCCCAGCAATCATAAAATTCTATACACAGTTTTGAAATATATTATACTCTTTGTCAGTTTATCACAAGTTTTTATTATTATTATTATTATTTTTCTTATTATTGCATAGTTGGCACTTTAAAAGTATTTGTTGAAACTAATATTAGGAGATAGCGCAGCATAAGTAATTTTCTATTTAGAAAGTAAAAACTATTGTTCGTTTATGCAAAATTGTTGGTCTTTTTTTTAACGAAAAAAATAAATAAAAACCGCAGAGGTAATACCACCAAATGAAAGCTCTATTTGTGGGAAAAAAATGGCAGAAATTGTATTTGGGTATAACGTTGCATTACTGCGTAATTTTCAGTTGAATGAATGAAGTGCAGAAAAGGGCAAAAAATGGCCTGGTCATGAAGGAGGGGGGGGGGGTAAATCTTCCTGATGTCAAGTGGTTAAGGTTTAGTCACTTGATTACATATTGAGCCATTTTCACATTAACTGTTTTAGGATGTCCCCTCTGTTCATCCCTAATCCCTACTTGCCGCCAAATCACGTACCCGTACACCATTTGGCTTCAAGTGGTTGTCCTGGAGTGATCCCACCTGGAGATCCGAGTGACCACCTGGCACGTCCGCTGACTGGCCGGAGACCCGAAGAGAGCTGGGGTTGGCTTTGATCGGGTCTCGGATGTAGTCACTCCATAGCTCCCAACTATCCCTGATTTGGAGCAATGTCCCTCTGTCCCTCATTCCTCCTCATTTGGCCCTTATTTTGGTCGGATCTTTATATAGTTGTATATAAAATGCACTTTTTATTTTTCAAAAAGTGTTTCCCAGTGCTAAACCTTTCACCTGATTTCTAAATTGCTGCATTTGTACATTTTAAAAACCAATATGAAGGAATAGTAGTGGTAAAAAAAAAAGCCCTTGATTAACCTTTTTTTTTGGGGTTAATTCTTCTTTAAGGGGGTGTGGCAAGACGGCGTGTCCTATGCCTACATACGTTTGATAGTAGGTGTCCCTCATTCCCATCTCAAAATGTTGGGAGGTATGAGTAACCCGGAAGCGATGTCATGACATCACTTCCGGGTTACTGGAGTCTTAAAGGCACCAGTTTTTAAAAATGAATTGTATTCAAAAACGCCGATCTTGGCGTTTTCAATGCTTTCAAGTGCAGAGGAGGGATTTCGGGTCCCCCAGAACCCTCCATAAAAGAGGACCTGTCACGTGCCTACTGCTGTCACCAGGGAGGTTTACATTAAAAGTGATAAAAATAATAAAAAGTATAGTATAGATAGATAGATAGATAGATAGATAGATAGATAGATAGATAGATAGATAGATAGATAGATAGATAGATAGATAGATAGATCGATCTATATATAGATATAGATATATAGATATCTACATATATCTATATATCTATATAAATATATATGATCTATCTATCTATCTATCTATCTATCTATCTATCTATCTATCTATCTATCTATCTATCTATCTATCTATCTATCTATCTATCTATCTATCTATCGATATCTATATATGTGTAAAAAAACATATGTATATATATAGATATCTATATATATAGATATCTATATATAGTTATAGATATATAGATATATCTATATATATCTATATATCTATAGATATCGATAGATAGATAGATAGATAGATAGATAGATAGATAGATAGATAGATAGATAGATAGATAGATAGATAGATAGATAGATAGATAGATCGATAGATATAGATATAGTTATAGATATATATAGAGAGAGATATATATCTATATATCTATATATCTATAGATATAGATATATATCTATATATATCTATATATATAAATTATTTAAGAAAAAATTAAAGTGCCCCCATCCCCCTGTGCTAGCGGGCAAAGGCGAATGCATGCGTTGGTCCTGAACGCACGCAAATCGCGATTGTTCCCACTCATGTGAGGTGTCAATGCAAACATCAGATCGTGGGCAGTATTTCTAGCACCAGACCCCCTCCACACATCTAAAGTGGTGACCTGTAAAGGCTTTTAAAGCGTCGCCTATGGATAGTAAAATGAACATCAATTGTCGCCGTTGTGCGGGCGTGTACAATTTTAGAGCGTGACATTTTTGACATCTATTTGCTCGGCGAGACATCATCTTTTATATTTTACAAAAAAATTGGCTTATGTATTAGGTTTGTTTTTTTTGCATTAAAATTTAAAAAAGGGTAATTTTTTATTTTCTTTTTTTTTCCCCCAAAAACTGCGTTTGAAAAACAGCTGCGCAAGTTGTTCCTTTTTCTTTTTATTGACTTCATCACATCACTATGTCTGAAACTACTATACCTTATTCTAAATATTGGACTTTGTCTGACACATTGATTGTATGTTTATGATCTTTTAATAAAAGCTTTTGTAATAAAAAAAAAAACAAACAAAAAAAAAACAGCTGCGCTAATACCACGGGACATAACAAAAATGCGAAACCCACCAATTTATTCTCTAGGGCCTCTGCTAAATATATAATGTTTTAGGGGGCTCCAACAAATTTTTGAGCAAAAAAAAAAAATAAATCAATAAAAATAAGATTTTCACGTTGCAGAAAATGCCTGGTCCTCGAAGTTTCTGGAAAACGATAGATTCTGTACAGCGATAATTGTAATCAAGGCTACGGGAATGGGTCGCCATTTTCGCAGATAACAATCAGATTGGGTAACGCTGACATTGTTCTATTGATTTCCGTGAAATATGAATTTTAATGGCAGGACGGCTTTACGAAGGACATGTATTTGTTATGGCAATAGTCTAAAAAAAAAAAAAAAAAAAAAAAATCGAAGCAAATAACAGTAGATGTTGTTTAATGTGTTGCTTTATTAAGTGCTATACAGATGTGTTTTTTTTTTTTTTTTCCCAAGGACGTATTCATAGAAATCAAATTCAAGGTCCCCTCCGCAGAAGTTTCAACCAAACATTTTATTTTATTTTTTTTCTGCTCGGTGTTGATCAGAGAGAACAATTCTGAATTCCATTGTACTTACCGCTATAAATGTACTCCTATAGAATATATTAGGCACTGCGGATAAAAAGCCTCGCTGTTATGTCTTTATTGTTCGGCTACCAAGATATGAAATACAGAACACATCAATGCCAGCGTATTAAAGGGAACCTTTCCCAGAATTTTGTGGTCAATGTACTTATTGATGGTATTGTTGAAAGGAATCGAATATATATATACACATAAGAGAACGCCATTGCTGACCTTCTTATAGAATATGGTTGTTGCTTTGCTCTCTCGGATCCCTAAGGTATGTGAATGGACAGAAAAACAAGAAAGGGTGCTTGGGAGAGAAGAAATTAAAGTGGTTCTAAAGGCTCAAGGTCATGCATTCCTTTGCTCGAATATAAAACAACTTCTCTGTGCAGCAGCCCCCCCCCCACTTCTCCCCCAAGCTGTCCCAATACGCATCTGAGCTCCCCCTCCATCCAGCAATGCGCATGAGAGTCTCGGCTCTTCGGGGGACTCTCCCTCCTCATTGGCTGAGACAGCAGCGGGAGCCATTGAGGAGAGAGAGGGGGCGGGGCTGAGACACGGCTTGGGTTCCCCCATTGCAAGCCGCTTGCTCTGGGAGCACTCAGCGGAGGGGAGGGGCCGAGAGCGCCGGAGAGGGACCCCAGAGGAAGAGGTTCCGGGCTGCTCTGTGCAAAACCATTACACAGAGAAGGTGAGTAGGAAATGTTTTTTGTTTTTTTGTTTTTTTTTAAGAAGAAGAAGAAGAAAGCCTTTAATATCACTTTAACCACTTCAGCATTTGGCTGCTGAATGACCAGGCCGTTTTTTTGCGATTCGGCACTGTGTCGCTTTAACTGACAGTTGCACGGCCTTGCGACATTGCACCCGAACAAAATTGACGTCCTTCTTTTCCCACAAATAGAGCTTTCTTTTGGTGGTGTTTAATCACCTCTGTAGTTTTTATTTTTTGCGCTATGAACAAAAAAAGAGCGACAATTTTGAAAAAAAAAGCAATATTTTTTACTTTTTGCTATAATAAATATCCCCCAAAAATATACTGGTAGCTTCAGGCAGCGGTGTGGGGGAGGGGCGCTGATGTCATCCTGCAGGAGCCCGGGAGGAAGAAGATCTACCATGCTGCTAAAATGAGGTCCATAAAAAGGGGGGGTTGTGCAGAAACTGACCTTTGGGGGTGAAATGATTGTACTGGGGGGCAGACTGTTGCTTCCCCTCATGTCATGTATAGTGCAGTGTCCACCATGTGATGTATTGTGCCCACATGTGGTGTGGTGTGCCCACCGTGTAATGTGCTGTAATGTACAGTGCCCACCATGTAATGTGCTGTGCCCATCATGTAATGCGGAGTGGTGTGCCTCCGTGTAATGTGCTGTGCCCACATGTTATGTGCTGCGGCCACCATGTAATGCGGAGTAGTGTGTCCTCTGTGTAATGTGCTGTGCCCATCATGTCATCTGCTGTTCTGTAAAGTGACCTCCATGTAATGCGGAGTAGTGTGCCCTCTGTGTAATGAGCTGTGCCCGCCATGTCATCTGCTGCTGTGCTGTACAGTGCCCACCGTGTAATGTGGAGTAGTATGCCCTCTGTGTAATGAGCTGTGCCCGCCATGTCATCTGCTGCTGTGCTGTACAGTGCCCACCATGTACTGCGGAGTGGTGTGCCCTCCGTGTAATGTGCTATGCCCACCATATCATGTGCTGTGCCAACCATGTCATCACTGTGCTGTACAGTGCCCACCATGTAATGTGGAGTAGTATGGCCAGTGTGTAATGTGTTGTGCCCACAATATCATCTGCTGTGCTGTACAGTGCCTACCATGTAATGTGGAGTAGGTGTGCCCTCCGTGTAATGTGCTGTGCCCACCATGTCATCTGCTGCTGTGCTGTACAGTGCCCACCATCTAATGCAGAGTGGTGTGCCCTCCGTGTAATGTGCTGTGGCCACCATATCATGTGCTGTGCCAACCATGTCATCTGCTGTGCTGTACAGTGCCCACCGTGTAATGCGGAGTAGTATGCCCTCTGTGTAATGTGCTGTGCCCACAATGTCAGCTGCTGTGCTGTACAGTGCCCACCATGTAATGCGGAGTAGTGTGCCCTCCGTTTAATGTGCTGTTCCCACCATGTAATGTGGAGTAGTGAAATAAAAGGTAAGCGTAAGAAGACTAAATAAAGGGGGATCTATTCTTAGGGGGACCTGCCCTGGCCTGCTCCAAAGGGGGGTCTATATGGGAGACCCTGGCCTGGCCTGCGCTTTATGTAATGACTAAGCCCCTCCCCTTCATGACATTGTCAAAAGGGGAAGAGAATGGGTGACCTTAAAATTATGCTCCCCCCCCCAAAAAAAAAGTTCTGCGGATGCCCATGCACCATCTGTGAAATCCTGTGAAATAGACCCATATGTATGGAGCTGTCAATCACAATCCCATTCCTTGTTATCTTCCTATAGCTTACTTGGAAGTGGATTTTGCAGACATTCGCTGTTCAAATATTGAGCATCTACAGTATATAGATCTAAGCCAGATTGCACTGACATTAGATTTTCACACTGTAAATAAAGAAATCTGGGTTGAATTTTTTTGCAAACTACAACAATGCAATACAATGAAATGTGTTTCTGAGAACATTTACAGCTTTTTATATGACATTGTATAACGTTATGAGCTAATTGGATGAATAAACCTCAATGTCACCACTGTTTGAAGACAAAGGAGTGCCTGGTTTACCAAGGAGTTCTGCAGAGATGTTTGGGACAGGCCAGGTGGTATTCCAGCAGAGTAGTGCCCCCCCACTTATCCCCCCCCTTTCTTCCCACCCCTTCCCTTTTCCCCCTTTGCCATTTTTTTACAGGTAAATTTTTAAATACTTATTGTTTTTCTGAAAAAATGTTCTAAAACTATGCAAAATGCATACCATAGGTTGTACATATACTTACTTACTAAATGCTCGCCTTCTTCCTTCCCTCCGCAATCGGTCATGGTGCATACCATAAGCTTGATTGTTTTTATTTTTTGTAAATCATGTAAATTACTATTACTATTATTATTATTCTACTATTTGACAATATTGTTAGAATGCTCAATGAATGTTTGATTTTTTTTTTAATATTAACATGATTTTGTGCGCTAATCACTAATTTGCATATCATTACAATATTTACATAATTCATGCTATAATCTGAGGCCCTGAGGAAGCGGGTCAGCCCGCGAAATGCGTAGGACACGCTTTCTTATTTTTCTGCCAGGTTAACCATACCTTGGACAGCTGAATCGTAACTGTAGTTTTTATTCAATAAATTTTGTCTTTTTTAAGATAAATATATGTATGTATTAAATAAAAATGTCTTCATTTTTAAATATTTACTAGTTTTGGCATTTATTAGACCCCACAAGGTACATGCAAAGTCCCACCCACTTTTTTCTTACACTGTACATGATATTTTTAACAGATACTTCTCCTGTCTACTGCCTGTCCTGATCTTTGCTACATTACTGGATACCTCTGCTCAGGGCTTTTTTATTTCTCAGAGAATAGTTGCAGGTATACCCGCCCCCATATGAGTCACCCCTTGTCTCCATCCCCTACCCTCCTCCGGTAACTGTACTTTGGTTGCATCCCCTACCCACCTCCAAGTACTGCCCCTTTGGTTCCATCCCCTACTCTCCTTTGAGCTCTGTCCTTTGGTTCCATCCCCTACCCTCCTCCGAGTACTGTCCTTTGGTTCCTTCCCCTACCCTCCTCCGAGCACTGTCCTTTGGTTCTATCCCCTACTCACCTCCAAGTACTGCCCCTTTGGTTCCATCCCCTACTCTCCTCTGAGTACTGTCCCTTGGTTCCTTCCCCTACTCTCCTCCGATCACTGTCTTTTGGTTCCATCCCCTACCCTCCTCTGAGCACTGTCCTCTGGTTCCATCCCCTACCCTCCTCCGAGTACTGTCCTTTGGTTCCCTCCCCTACTCTCCTCCGATCACTGTCCTTTGGTTCTATCCCCTACCCTCCTCCGAGCACTGTCCTCTGGTTCCATCCCCTACCCTCCTCCGAGCAATGTCCTTTGGTTCCATCCCCTACCCTCCTCTGAGAACTGTCCTTTGGTTCCATCTCCTACCCTCCCCCAAGCACTGTGCTTTGGTTCCATCCCCTACCCTCCTCCGAGCACTGTTCTTTGGTTCCATCCCCTACCCTCCTCCGAGCACTGTTCTTTGGTTCCATCCCCTACCCTCCTCCGAGCATTGCCCTTTGGTTCCATCCCCTACCCACCTCCAAGTACTGCCCCTTTGAGAGATTACAAAACCAAGTATCATTTGTGGTGTTAAGTAATTTGTAAAAATAAAAATAAAAATAGATCCTGTTCTGCTCTGTTTCAGTGCCGTGCCACGCCATGGGGGGGGTGCTGTTTGTTTGCCACCCCCCCAAAAGAAGAACCCAACAAGCCGCCACTACTGGGGACCCAGGGCAGTTTTGTAGCATGGGTAAAGGTAGGCTGATGCAGTTTATAGCAGGGTTCCTCAACCAGGGTTCTATGGAACTGTAGGGTTCCTCCAGAGGTTGCTAGGGGTTCCTTGAGTTATGAGCAATTTCTGCCTCTTAGATAAGTTCCCACTGATATCATTGATCTTTTTAGCAATATGTAAGAGAGTAGTTCTTCCCAATGACCATCACACTAATGCATCCTGAGTTGTAGATATAGTCATTTTTAGAAGCGGTTTCCTGAGACCAGAAAGTTATTTTAAGGGTTCCTCTATGTTGAAAAGGTTGAGAAAGGCTGCTATAGATTCATGGCTGGGGGGCATGAAGTAAGTTGCAGAACAGAAAAAAAGGGCTCTGTTCACAAATCCTGGAACAGGATTCAGGTTCTGTCCCTTGAAGAGCAATCCAGCATCCAATCTTTAAGCACTCCAGAGGTGGCAGCCCCCTGAAGATCCAAAACCTTACGGTGAAAAAGCTCTTCAGGGCTCCAGTCTATTTAACCACTTCATGACTGCCCTATAGAAGTTTTACTGCTATAGGGTGGCCGCTATGCGCCAGATCATGTGTATATATATATATATATATATATATATATATATATATATATATATATATTTATATATATATATATATGATCCTGCACTTCCGGGTATCGGGCGTGAGTGGGTGCCTCTGGCGGCTCGCCCCCTCTGTGATTAACGGGAGCTGATTGATGGGTATGGCAAACTCGATGTCCACCGGCACCTGCAAATCATTTGGCACAAAGGCAGAACGGCAGTATGCCTATGTAAACAAAGCAGATCGCCGTTCTGTCAGTAGGGGAGGCATGGATCCTGTGTTCCTGCAAAGAAGAGACATAGATCAATGCCTTCCCCTAGTAAAAGCACCTCCCCCACAGTACACATAAACACAGGCTAGGCACACATTTAACCCTTTGATTACCCCTGATGTTAACCCCTTCCTAGCCAGTGACATTAGTACAGTCACAGTGCATATTTTTAGCGCTGATCACTGCAAAAGTGTCACTGGTCACCAAAAATTGTCAACAGTGTCAGTGTTCAATTTATAATATTGCAGTCCCGATATAAATCACTGATCGCCGCCATTACTAGTAAAAAAATAAAAATAAATAAGAATTCCAGTATATACTGTATCAATATACACTTATTGGGATTTTGGCCAGTCAAGTTCCACCACCCCAAACTTGCTCCTCCATGTCTTTATGGACCATGCTTTGTGCACTGGTGCGCAGTCATTTTGGAACAGGAAGGGGCCGTCCCCAAACTGTTCCCACAAAGTTGGAAGCATGAAATTGTCCAAAATGTCTTGGTATGCTGACTCCTTAAGAGTTCCCTTCACTGGAACTAAGGGGCCAAGCCCAACCCCTGAAAGACAACCCCCACACCATAATCCCCCCTCCACCAAATGATTTGGACCAGTGGACAAAGCAAGGTCCATAAAGACATGGATGAGTGAGTTTGGGGTGGAGGAACTTGACTGGCCTGCACAGAGTCCCGACCTCAACCTGAAAGAACTCCTTTGGGATGAATTCGAGTGGAGACTGCAAGGCAGGACTTCTCATTCAACATCAGTGCCTGACCTCACCAATGCTCTTCTGGAAGAATGGTCAAACATCCCCATAGACACACTCCTAAACCTTGTGGACGGTCTTCCCAGAAGAGTTGAAGCTGTTATAGCTGCAAAGGGTGGGCCAACTCAATATTGAACCCTACGGACTAATGCCCCGTACACACGGTCGGACTTTGTTCGGACATTCCGACAACAAAATCCTAGGATTTTTTCCGACGGATGTTGGCTCAAACTTGTCTTGCATACACACGGTCACACAAAGTTGTCGGAAAATCCGATCGTTCTAAACGCGGTGACGTAAAACACGTACGTCGGGACTATAAACGGGGCAGTGGCCAATAGCTTTCATCTCTTTATTTATTCTGAGCATGCGTGGCACTTTGTCCGTCGGATTTGTGTACACACGATCGGAATTTCCGACAACGGATTTTGTTGTCGGAAAATTTTATCTCCTGCTCTCCAACTTTGTGTGTCGGAAAATCCGATGGAAAATGTCCGATGGAGCCCACACACGGTCAGAATTTCTGACAACACGCTCCGATCGGACATATTCCATCGGAAAATCCGACCGTGTGTACGGGGCATAAGACTGGGATGTCTTTAAAGTTCATGTGCATGTAAAGGCAGGCGTCCCAATACTTTTGACGTGTAAACTTTTTGCCTTTCAGGAACTTTCACCGGCATGCTTCAGTTTCCGTTTTTCTTAGCAAACCCTGCAATGCTTAGTAAATCATTCCTAATTCATTGCAAATGTATTGAATGAGAAAAGACGAGCGTAAGTCAGCATTCTGCACAAGACAAACAATTAAGAGTCGGCTCTAGCCAAGATAAAGCCTTACACCATTAAAAAAAAAGAAACAAAAGTTTGAAAAATGACTTAATTAAAAGCTTTTTTATCTTCATCACAATTTAGAAAGCATTGATTATCAAAAGCCAGAATGCCGCAGGGTTGGGGACAAGATCCAAACGGCTTCTTCATTATCAGTTCGGCTGGAAGCAATGAAAATGAATAGCTGTTTTCCCGACTAATATCCAATTAGATTTATTTACTTGCAAACCAAAGATCTGGTGATGGAAAGCTGTTTTTTTTGTTTTGATTTTTTTCCTTAATGAATAATTAATTTGCATAAAGGAGGGTGTGTTATAAGAGCAAACCAGAAAGTCATATATATATATATATATATATATATATATATATATATATATATATATATATATATATATATATACACACACACACATACAGTATCTCACAAAAGTAAGTACACCCCTCACATTTTTGTAAATATTTTATAACCTTTTCAACACTGAAGAAATGACACTTGTCTACAATGTAAAGTAGTGAGTGTACAGCTTGTATAACAGTGTAAATTTGCTGTCCCCTCAAAATAACTCAACACACAGCCATTAATGTCTAAACCGCTGGCAACAAAAGTGAGTACACCCCTAAGTGAAAATGTCCAAATTGGGCCCAAAGTGTCAATATTTTGTGCGGCCACCATTATTTTCCAGCACTGCCTTAACCCTCTTGGGCATGGAGGTCACCAGAGCTTCACAGGTTGCCAGATACAAAGTAACATTTAGTTCTTTTAGATCAAATGGATGAACTTCGTCTGTAAATGAGGTCAGTTTAACCACTTAAGGACCCCAAGGATCTGACCCCTTAATGACCAGGCCATTTTTTTTCGATACGGCACTGCGTCGCTTTATCTGACAATTGCGCGGTCGTGCGACGCTGTACCCAAACAAAATTAACGTCGTTTTTTTCCCACAAATAGAGCTGTCTTTTGGTGTTATTTGATCACCTCTGCGGTTTTTATCTTTTGCGCTATAAACAAAAAAAGACTGACAATTTTGAAAAAATAATATATATATTTTTTACTTTTTCCTATAATAAATATCCCCAAAAAATAATTAAAAAAAACGAATGTCTTCATCAGTTTAGGCCAATACGTATTCTTCTATATATTTTTGGTAAAAAAAAAACGCAATAAGCGTATATTGATTGGTTTGTGCAAAGGATATAGCATTTACAAAATGGGGGATAGATTTAAGGCATTTTTATTATAATTTTTTTTTTTTTACTAGTAATCGCGGCGATCTGCGATTTTTATCGGGGCTGCGACATTGTGGAGGACACATCGGACACTTTTGACACTTTTTCTGACCAGTGACATTTATACAGCAATCAGTGCTATAAAAATGTTTTAAAATGTCTTTAAGACGCTTCAGCAGGCACACGGAGCCGATGCGCGTGGCCAGTTGGCGCGATGACTGCCGGGCACCAGTGATCGCTCGTGACAGAGCGAGAACCTGGATCTGTGTGTGTAAACACACCAATCCCCGTTCTGTCAGGGGAGAGGAGAGAGATTGTGTGTTCATACTAAGTATGAACACCGATCTCTCTCCTCCCCTAGTCAGTCCCATCCCCCCTACAGTTAGAACACACCTAGGGAACACAGTTAACCCTTTGATCGCCCCCCTAGTGTTAACCCCTTTCCTGTCAGTGTCATTTATACAGTAATCAGTGGCTATTTTTAGCTCTAATCACTGTATAAATGTCACTGGTCCCAAAATAGTGTCAAAAGTGTCCGATCTGTCCATCGCAACGTCGCAGTCCTGATAAAAATCACAGATTGTCGCCATTACTAGTAAAAAAAAAAAATAATAATAAAAATGCCATAAATCTAACTCCTATTTTATAGATGCTATAACTTTTGCGCAAACCAATCAATATACGCTTATTGTGATTTTTTTTTACCAAAAATATGTAGAAGAATACATATCGGCCTAAACTTAAATTTGGGATATTTGTTATAGCAAAAACTACAAAATATTGTGTTTTTGCAAAAATTTTGCTCATCTTTTTTTGTTTATAGCGCAAGAGATAAAAACCGCAGAGGTGATCAAATACCACCAAAAGAAAGCTCTATTTGTGGGGGGGGGAAAAAGACATTAATTTTGTTTGGGTACAGCATCACACAACCACGCAATTGTCAGTTAAAGCGACGCAGTGCCGTATTGCAAAAAATGGCCTGGTCAGGAAGGGGGCAAATCCTTCCGGGGCTGAAGTGGTTAAGAAAAAAAAAAACAGACCCACAAACTTTTGACAAATCCTTTAATAAAAAAAAAATAGTCCCATAATGTACATTCATAGTCAATCACATTGTCCATTGATGGAGATCCACGTCGATCTCAATGCCCGAACAAAGCCCACCAAAAGCAAAAAAAAAATGTCAACCACCAATGCACATCTGGTCCCGTCACTTAACCCCAGTCTACTGACAAGTCTGGTGCAGAACAGCTCATATATACAAGGGTCTCCCAGGAGGCATCATTGACCATATTAGGTCAATGACATCATGGGCAACCCAATGGGTGTCAAAACTGCTGTCCGATTATACTGCAGAATAAATATAATTGTCACCTGTGGCAGGAACAACAGATAATAAAACTATGATGGGGTGGGGGGGTGACTAATAAAACCAAAAACTTCTGAATTGATGCTACTGAGAAACTACATCACATATAGAACTTTTTTTATCTTAGCCATAGTTCTTGGCCACTTTAAGATGATTGTCTTTAAAAAAATATTTTAAAAAGCTGTTGGGCATCATTGTTTTTTTTTTTTTTTGGAATGCCACCCTGGAGTACTGTCGCCCTTGTTGGAATATGATGTGCGACGCTGAACATTTTCTAGGCACATTGCTGACTGACTCAGGAGAACAAAGTCGAAACAGATGCACCGTCTAGAGGAGCAGATTGTCTGCCTCAAATGTTCCGTTTCATTAAGCACAAAGTTGATGCATTATTTTTTATAGTCATTGATGTCTGGCTCTTTTGTGAAACAGGAGAGTAATGTCTTCTGGTTTTGTAGCTGAAAACGTGGGGATCAAAATGCAAAATGCGGTGACATGCTATCTGTGCGTACTAATCAATTTACGAATGCCAACATGTATTGTGACATACTGAAGTAG
The DNA here is from genome assembly GCF_042186555.1 of Aquarana catesbeiana. Classification (NCBI taxonomy): domain Eukaryota; kingdom Metazoa; phylum Chordata; class Amphibia; order Anura; family Ranidae; genus Aquarana; species Aquarana catesbeiana. The sequence goes on from NC_133336.1 coordinate 16,252,403, forward strand.
AGCATGATCCCCTCCCTTCGGAGACTGTATTGGCAGTATTCCAACATGATAACGACCCGAAACACACCTCCAAGACAACCACTGCCTTGCTAAAGAAGCTAAGGGTAAAGGTGATGGACTGGCCAAGCATGTCTCCAGACCTAAACCCTATTGAGCATCTGTGGGACATCCTCAAACAGAAGGTGGAGGAGCTCAAGGTCTCTAACGTCCACCAGCTCCGTGATGTTGTCATGGAGGAGTGGAAGAGGACTCCAGTGGCAACCTGTGAAGCTCTGGTGAACTTAATGCCCAGGAGGGTTAAGGCAGTGCTGGAAAATAATGGTGGCCACACAAAATATTGACACTTTGGGCCCAATTTGGATATTTTCACTTAGGGGTGTACTCACATTTGTTGCCAGTGGTTTAGACATTATTGGCTGTGTGTTGAGTTATTTTGAGGGGACAGCAAAAAAAAACGTTATACAAGCTGTAGACTTACCGGTGAAGCCCGGGAGAAGCGCTGCCCACCATAGATTGGGTAAGTGCACCAGACCCAACCGACCGGGGGGAGGTGGTACTGCTTGACTCCCCTCCAAAATTTCCCACCGGCCTCCAGTGCTCTGTGGAATGCACTTCCTGTAAGTTACAATATGTGGGGTGCACTATCTGACCCCTTAGGACACGAATAAGTGAATATTACCATGGCGCATCCTTAGTGATGAAGGACTATCCAATGGGTTCAAACATTCATATCAAACATCTACATTCTGGTAATATGTCATCCTTTTTTTATGGTCTAGAAAAGGTTAAAAGTCGACCTCACGGAGCAGACATACACCGCAGACTTCTAAAAAGAGAGGTCTGGTGGATTTTTAACCTCCAGACCAGAATACTGTCCAGTGTGAATTTTCGGTATGATGTTGACATTTTCCTCCATTGATTGCATGTCTGTGTGGTATTCTGCTTTGTGATGTGTCCTATATGTTTATTTTATTTTGTCTTTGCTTAGATCCATATTGCTTATCCATTGACTTCAACACCATCATGATATGTTTTGTAAGGTATCACTCCCTAGAGACCGCACACCTGCAGTGGTATCTCTCGTTTACTTCAATTGATGACATCATCTAATGAGTCGGAGTGGACCTCATTACCTTTTTACACATTTTTGTATATATATATATATATATATATATATATATATATATATATATTGTGTTTCTCATTTTAATTGTGCTGTTAACGAGGCTTGCTGCTGAGACGCGTAAGTCGTTACTTTTAACATGGTCACGTTACAATACTGTCAGGGCTGGGCTCAGCCCTCCCTTCTCAATGCTCGGCTGTTGGTTAATTGCCAGCACTCATCGTTCCACAGTGATCACTTCCTGCTCGTCAGCCCGCCCCTTCTGGCTATTTAAACTGCCTGGTTCAGTTCTCCCATGCCTTCGCCTTGGTCAACATATCTGAAGACTCTCTGCTGTGTTCCTATTAAAGAGTTTCCTGGCTGACGTAATTTCTGGTTCCTGATCCTGTTTGCTGTCTCTGACTACGCTGATCTCTGGCTTCCTGATTTACTGGCTTTCACTGACTACCCGTTTTGATTACCAGACCCTGGCTATGTTTTGACTACATTTACTACTTTTTACCACTATATTAAAAGGTGTGATTTTTACTGCATTTTATGTCTCTGTCTGATTCATGGTTCATGGCAAATAAAGACTTCAGATGGAATCTCTAGAGTTGCCGTCCTTCCTGTTTGTGTGTTTGAACATCTCTGGGTATATGGAAGGTTTTACAGCCACTTTAATACAAAACTGATAATGTTAGGGAAATGGCTGCAGAAGGACTGGCAATCAGGCTGGTGGGTTCTTCTTTTGGGGGGGCGGCAAACAAACAACACTCCCCCTGGCGGTCTGGCACTTATCCATTTGTGAGGCGGGGCTGTGGTGTCCTCTTCTCTCCTGGAGTGAAGACAGCGGCCGCGGCAGCTCCAGTGTCCGCTCCTCCAGCTTCCTCTTCCGCCAAAGCACTAGGCATCCTATAGGATCGCCTGACGCTTTGGCCAATTGGGAAACAGGTCACACAGAACTGCCTCCTGATTGGCGGGGAGGAACTTTAGTGAGATAATAATGAAAATTAATTTGCTATGCTCATACAACTGGGTGGCCTTGAAGCGCAATGCTCTGAGTTCCAAGGCCACCCTTGTTTGAAGCCTATTAAAGCCTCTGGCTCTGCTTAGGAACAGCGATCTCTCTCCTCCCCCAGGCAGTCCCCTCCCCCCACAGTTAGAAACACCTCCCTAGGACACACATTTAACCCCTTGATCGCCCCCCTAGTGTTAACCCCTTCCCTGCCAGTGACATTTTCACAGTAATCAGTGGCTACTTTTAGCACTGATTGCTGTATAAATGTCACTGGTCCCAAAAAAGTGTCAAAGGTGTTGCAATGTTGCTTTCTCGCTAAAAATCACAGATCACCGCCATTACTAGTAAAAAAAAAATTAATAATAAAAATGCTATAAATATATCCCCTATTTTGTAGATGCTATAACTTTTGCGCAAACCAATCAATATACGCTTATAACAATTTTTTTTATACCAAAGATATGGAGAAGAATACATATTGGCCTAAACTGAGGAAGAGATTTTGTTGTTGTTTTTTTTTTTTTTAAATTGGGATATTTATTTCCGCAAAAAGTAAAAAAATTGTTTTTTTTTTTCAAAATCGTCGCTCTTTTTTTGTTTAGAGCGCAAAAAATTAAAACCGCAGAGGTGATCAAATACCACCAAAATAAAGCTCTATTTGTGGGGGAAAAAAAAGGACGTCAATTTTGTTTGGGTGCAACGTCGCATGACGGCGCAATTGTCAATTAAAGTGACGCAGTGCCGAATCGCAAAAAAATGGCCTGGTCAGGAAGTGGGTAAATCCTTTCAGGGCTGAAGTGGTTAATTCATTCAGTTCCATTTGTATAGATGCAGCATTCGTTATTTCGGATAATTCCTAACTTTGGATAAATTCCTATTCGTTACATTCACTAACAGCCAAATTTGAAAGGAAATTCCAATACTTATAATTTAATAGTTATTATTAGTTAGTTAGTTATTATGTTGAATTTTTGGATTTTTTTTCTTATTTTCGGATTTTCAAATTTTCGGATCTTCAAATTTCTGAATTTTCGAATTTACGAATTTACGAATTTCCGGATATTCGGAAAAAAATAAAAAGTATAGTTTTTTTTTTTTTCAAAATTGTCAGTCTTTTTTTGGTTTATAGCGCAAAAAGATAAAATCCGCCTATCAGTGCCCATCAGTGCCCACCAGTGCCACCTATCAGTGCCCATCAGTGCCCACCAGTGCCACCTATCAGTGCCCACCAGTGCCACCTATCAGTGCCCATCAGTGCTGCATATCAGTGCCGCCCATCAGTGCCGCCTATCAGTGCCCATCAGTGCCGCCTATCAGTGGCATCACATTGGTGCCACCTCATCGGTGCCGCCTTATCAGTGCCCGTCCGTGCAGCTTATCAGTGCCCATCAGTGAGGGAGAAAACTTACTTTTTTTACAAAATTTTATAACAGAAATGAAAAAAAATTTTTTTTTTTTTCCAAAATTTTCTGTCTTTTTTTATTAGTTTAGCAAAAAATAAAAACCGCAGAGGTGATTAAATACCACCAAAAGAAAGCTCTATTTGTGGAGGGGAAAAAAAAGGGATGTCAAATTTGTTTGGGTACAGCGTTGCACGACCGCGCAATTGTCAGTTAAATCGACGCAGTGCTGTATTGCAAAAAAATGGCCCGGACATTAAGGGGGAAAACCTTCCGGGGGCTGAAGTGGTTAATTCTACTGGGCCTCTGCTTTCCAAAAAAAATATAAAACTGTTTGAGGAAATTTCCAGCAAAAAATGCTAATTTTATGCAAAAAAAAAAAAAAAAAAAATGATCATATAATAATAAAATAGATAAGTGCTTAGAATGGAATGTATGTGTTGAGCTCGTTGTTTTTTTAGGAAGGATTTTGCTGTTTTATGTAGCATTTTTTTGTGATTTAACACTAGAAAAGTTTTTTTTTTTTTTTGTCTTTTGTCCTTCACTGCATTAATTCCTAGAAGAGGATTGTGCTGATGCCACTGAGATGTATGCAGATACGGGACCATCTGCTGTTTTACAAGCTGATCGTTTTTTTGCTGCTTTAAAAAAAAAAAAAAAAGCGACTACATAAGCTGTTCCCTAAGAAATTATTTTTCCAGCAGTTTCGGATTTGCATGAATTTATGTGTTTGTGAATTTTAAAAGACATTTTGTTTAGTGGAAATAAACACTTTGGAAAGATACATCATAATCAGGGGAGGAAACTGGCTCGGGTTTCCTACGGCAGGTGTACGCGGAAACATTAGACCGTCGATTGATGGATGGGTGATTAGTACGTAATAAATCATGATTAGAGAGAAGAAAATTTAATTAAAAAAAAAACTCATCGCGCCGGTGATCGGTGCGATCCGTTGGGTTTGGGGGAACCTTTTGTTCAAAAAACTCAAGGGGTGTATTTATTTTTTAAAAAATGTCTGGCGATGTGATCACACATAGGAACGGGCGAGCGAGCCAAAACATCGCCCGTTCGAGGTGTTCGCCGAAAATCCGAGTTTAACGTGCGCTAGGTGGGATGTTCGCCGCTGACAGCGGAATGAAAAAAGAAAAAAAAATTGCCGAATTTGCCGAACAGGGGAGATCCAGCGCACTAAAAGCAAACAGTCCAAGATGGTGAAGAACTAAAAGGAGCATAGAAACTGTCAATTGGGGTAAAAAAAAATCCAGTGAGCTCAAACAGTGGCAGCGCCGCAGCGGCACTCTAGATGGCACTCTGCAAAGGGAAGGGAAAAGAGACAGAGCGCCATCTAAGTGTAGCAGAGAGGTACTTTAATGGCAGTAAGTATCTGCCAGTAAAGTACCTCTCTGCTACACTTAGAGGGCGCTGCTCTCTCGTCCCTTAACCGCTTCAGTATGCCCCTCTAGTGGCCACAGAGTGAAGCGACGTAACATAATGTCGTTTCACCCAGCCATGCCATTCTGCCATAGTAAAACTGTGGCGGCTGGTCAGCAAGTGGTTAAAAAAAAAAAAGGCTTAGGGGTCCTCTCCCCCAATCCTTACCAGGCCCTTGGAGTCTGGTATGGATTTTACGGGAAACCCCACGCCAAATTAAAAGAAAAAAAAAAAAACGCCGTGGGGTCCACCAATCACAGCTAGCAACACAATTGTACTCAATGAATGGCATGAAAGGAAACTGTCCATTGTTTACAACCATTGGCCATAATATGTTATTTTCCACATTCACGCATTCAAAATGCAATATAGCCACTAGATGGCGCTGACTATTATAGAAAATAAATATGCTCCTCAGCACCATCTAGTGGCCATCGTGTGTTATTTTCCACACTCACACATTCAAATTGCAATAGAGCCACTAGATGCATGTAGTTTCAATGGAAGAACTGCTATGGAAATTTATTTTAAAATTCAACCCTAAGTGTCTATTGATCTTATTTCAAAATGTAATTTGCTACAGCTTACGTGCTATTCTTTGAAGTTCACTGAACTAGATAGAAAATGGCACATTGTGGCCATTAGGTGGCACTGAGGAGCACACTTTTTTCTATGATAGCCAGCTTTGTCCAGTGGCCATAATGCAGTATGGCCACTAGATGGCGCTGACTATCATAAGAAAAAAGAATGCTCCTTAGTGCCATCTAGTGGCCATAATGTGCTATTTTCCACACACACATTCAAAATGCAATATAGCCACTAGATGGCGCTGACTATTATGGAAAATAAATATGCTCCCCACCACCATCTAGTGGCTATAATGCATTTTGAATGCGTGTGTGTAAAATATCACATTATGGCCATTGGATGGCACTGAGGAGCTTTCTTATTTCTTATGATAGTCAGCGTCATCTAGTGGTCATACTGCATTATGGCGCTAGATGGCACTGACTATTATAGAAAATAAATATGCTCCTCAGCACCATCTAGTGGTCATGATGTGTTATTTTTCAAATTCACACATTCGAATTGCAAAAACTATAGCCTGAGAAAATTGATTTTTGGCCCACTCACACACAATACATTTACATGCAGTTTCAATGGATGAACTGCTATGGAAATGTATTTGAATTATTCTTTGAAGTTCACTGAACTAGATGGGGAATAGCACATTGTGGCCATTAGTTGGCACTGAGGAGCACACTTTTTTTCTATAATAGCCAGCTCTGTCCAGTGGCCATAATGCGGTATGGCCACTAGATGGCGCTGACTATCATAAGAAAAAAGAATGCTCCTTAGTGCCATCTAGTGGCCATAATGTGCTATTTTCCACACACACATTCAAAATGCAATATAGCCACTAGATGGCGCTGACTATTATAGAAAATAAATATGCTCCTCAGCACCATCTAGTGGCCATGATGTGTTATTTTTCACATTTACACAGCCTGAGAAAATTAAATTTTGGCCCACTCGCACAGAATACATTTACATGCAGTTTCAATGGAAGAACTGCTATGGAAAAATTATTTTAAAACTCAACTCTAAGTGTTTATTGATCCATTTTCAAAATTTAATTTGCTCCAGCTTACGTACTATTGTATTTAAATACATCAATTTTGTTTCCAAGCGTAGTCATTCCTCGGGTTCTTGTTCTTCATTAGTCAGTCAATCTCCTTTGAATTCCAGAAGAGGTGTGGGTTGTTTAAATAAATGATGAGGAGAAGCCTGGTGGGCATTCAGTAAAATACCTTTCAATTTAATGGCGCTCAGATGAAGACGGGTCGCTCGGCGCTTTAATTAGAACTGAGGTGTCTATTGTCTATCTATGCATATTATATTTCACAAAGAGGCCTCCGCTGTTTATCTGGCATTTAATGAGATCTCGTTCCATCGCAGGCCCGGCTTCAATAACAAATGATAAGCCCGGCGCAAACAGCAGGGGCACAAAGAAAAAGCTGGGACGTGGCCTATATAAGTTCATTTCATCAAACGGATCGTGGGGGGGGGGGGGGGGCAAAAAAAAAAGAGATTTTCGCTATTGTCACCCCGAATAATAACAACTCAGCGGGGATTGGAGACAGAAGGTAATTGCAAAGCTCCCTACTTCTCAACTACATCTGAATATTTGTTATTTCGGCCAATGTGTTTATCTAAAAGAGCTAGGGGAGGAAAAAAAATGATTAGAGGAAACCCCCCGTCATGTTAAAAATTGTGTTTTTATTTAGGGGTTAATAAACTTGGATATGGATGTTTATGGGATGCCCACTTGACTTATCAGCAAGGAACTCTTCAGGGAAACTTCAACTATATACAGTCTATAACTGCCTCCTGTACAAACTTGCTTGCAGATCCTCAGTGGTGTCACCCTAAGGAAAGGTTTGTAGGAATGGCCCTTTACAGGCAGGGACCCAGGGGCCCCTATCCTTGAGAACATCGAGTTGACACCACTAGCACATTCACTGCACTTCCTCCCGTGGTCACTGATCTCAGCGCCACCTCTTCAGGTGATGTCACCCTAAGGAAAACTTTGTAGGAATGGCCCTTTACAGGATGAGACTGTGGGCCCTTATCCTTGAGAACGTTGGGTTGACACCACTAGCACTTTCACTGCACTTCCTCCTGTGGTCACTGATCTCAGCGCCACCTCTTTAGGTGGTGTCCCCCTAAGGAAAGGTTTTTAGCAATGGCCCTTTAAAGGCAGGGACTGCGGGTCCCTATCCTTGAGAACGTTAGGTTGGCACCACTAGCACTTTCACTACACTTCCTCCCGTGGTCACTAATCTCCGCACCACCTCCTTGGGTGGTGTCACCCTAAGGAAAGGTTTGTAGGAATGACCCTTTACGGGCAGGGACTGTGGGCCCCTATCCTTGAGAACGTTGGGTTGACACCACTAGCACTTTCACTGCACTTCCACCTGTGGTCACTGATCTCAGCGCCACCTCTTCAGGTTGTGTCCTCTAAGGAAAACTTTATAGGAATGGCCTTTTACAGGCTGAGACTGCGGGCCCCTATCCTTGAGAACGTTGGGTTGACACCACTAGCACTTTCACTGCACTTCCTCCCATGGTCACGGATCTTCGCACCACCTCTTCAGGTGGTGTAACCCTAAGGAAAACTTTGTAGGAATGGCCCTTTACAGGCTGAGACTGCGGGCCCCTATCCTTGAGAACGTCGGGGTTGACATCACTAGCCCTTTCTTTGCTCCTCCTCCTGTGGTCACTGATCCCAGCACTACCTCTTCAGGTGGTGTCACCCTAAGGAAAGGTTTGTAGGAATGGCCCTTTACAGGCAGGGACTGAGATCCCCTATACTTGAGAACGTTGGGTTGACACCACTAGCACTTTCACTGCACTTCCTCCCTTGGTCACTGATCTCAGCACCACCTCTTCAGGCTCTGCCAGCCCGCCTGGCTGCAGCAGTCCCTTTCACTAGCCCTTCTGGCTACTTCTCTACAGTCCTCTCAGACAGCTGGTAGTTACTGATCCCAGTACACCTACTTCAGGCTCTTCCAGACCGCCTGGCTACAGCAGCCCCTTTCACTAGCCTTCCTGACTACTTCTCCACAGTCCTCCCAGACTGCACACTCACCAGCCCACCCAGCTGACTTCTCCTGGAGACCTCCTGGACATGCTCACTGGCTCCTGCTGTCCTTACTCTTGCTCCTGTGCCTCCGGACAGGACTCCTCCGTGTGTTGTAAGAGGATCCCAGCAACACCCAAACCCCAGGCCCGAGGTCACCCCCCCAGACTAGAGGGTTACCCTCAAGGGCCAACGACAGCCTCTTCAGCACTCTATCTCTAGCTTCCACCCAAACTCCACTGCCCCTGCTGGCATGACCCTGAGTATTTAAGAGGGGCCTACCCCCTGCCAGCCCATTTGCTGGGAAATGGCTAGGGCCCTCCTCAATACACCAGGCAGCTTCTCCAAACCTCTCTCCCATTCTTCTGGAAGCTTCTCCAAGGTTCCAGCAAGCAGGGGGAGGTACCAAAGGTGCTGCCCGATGAGTCATCCAGTCTCCCTGGCTCACTCACCCTGACCCAGATTCAACCCAGCCAGGCTAAATTTACCTACACTATCACTAACACTAGCACACTAGCTAGAGGGTGCTACACCTGCAAAGAAAAAAAAACAGGAAAAAATAATTTTTTATTTTTCTTAAGTGGTCACATGACCACCATCTGTCACGGTTTAGCCTGCAGTTTTCTGCCTGGGTAATTCTTACCTCCTTGCTGCAGTGGCTTTACTAGACCTCTGATTCTTTTTACATGTGTTGTTTGGCTTCTGTGCTCACCTATTGGCGTCATCTGCTATACTGTGCGTTTATATTTCCTTCCCTTCTATCACTTCCTGGCCCGTCTCCTAGTTTGCTTCCCTATATTTAGACGTGCTCAGTGCAGCCCACGATGCCTGAGCAACTTCCTAGTTCTCTGAGCTCCTGTTTGCCAAGTGTTTAATGTATTCAGTGTTTGACTTCCCATGTAGTACACATGTGCTGCTCGTTTCGGTCCGTATCAAAAATTCTGACGATTTTTCGTTATTCAAAAATTCGGATGTATCCGAATTTCCAAACTACAATAGTAACGAATTTAAACGAATCCGAATTAACAAAAAAAAGAATAGAAAATAATATAATATATAATATAGTAAAACAGAATAGAGTAGAAAATAAAAGCATAGAAAAAAATAGAATAGAAAATAAAGGGATAGAATAGAAAATAATAGCCTATAAAATTGAATAGAAAAGAATAGAGTAAAGCAGAACAAAATAGAATAGAGAATAAAAGATCAGAATTAGATAAAATAGAAAATAAAGGAATAGAATATACAAGAATAGAGTAGAAAAGAAAAGAATAGAATATAAAATAGTAAAACAGAATAGAAAATAAAAGCATAGAAAAGAAAATAGAATAGAAAATAAAGGGATAGAATAGAAAAGAATAGAGTAAAAGAATAAAAAAGAACAGAATAGAAAATAAAAGAATATAATTGAATAGAAAATAAAGGAATAGAGTAAAAAAAGAATAGCATAGAAAAGAATAGGACAACACAATAGAATACTGTAGAATAAAATAGAAATAACATAACCTTCTTCTGAAATTTGAATTTCAGATAGAATAAACTAAAATTAAATTAGAATAGAAAAGAATAGATTAGAATAGAAGAGGAAATAAAATAATATAACAGAATAGAATAAAATAGAAAAAAAAACAACACACTAGAATAGAATAACATTTTTTACCAAAAATATCAAGAAGAATACATATTGGCCTAAACCGATGAAGAAATTTGTTTTCTTAACATTTTTGGGGGGATATTTATTATAGCAAAAAGTAAAGAATATTGTTTTTTTTTTTTTAATTATCGCTATTTTTTTGTTTATAGCGCAAAGAAAAAAAACGCAGAGGTGATCAAATACCACCAAAATAAAGCTCTATTTGTAGGAAAAAAAAAATGTCAATTTTGTTTGGGTGCAAAATCGCACGACTGCGTAACCGTCAGTTAAAGCGACGCAGTGCCGTATCGCAAAAAATGGCCTGGTCATTAAGGGAGCAAATTCTTCCAGTCCTTAAGTAGTTAATCACCTCTGGGTTTTCTATTTTTTATTATATAAATGAAAAAAAAAACATACATTTTGAGAGAGAAAAAAAACCTATATTTTTTTACTTTCTGCTATAAGACATATTTTTTTTATTTTAAATAAAATATCTAAAAAAATCAAATTTCTTCATAAATCCTGGCCAAAATGTATTCTGGCGGTCATGCAATGCTGTACCCAAATTAAATTTATATAATTTTTTTCACAGAAATAGAGCTATCTTTTGGAGGTATTTGATCACCTCTGGGTTTTTTTTTATTTTTTATTATATAAATTAAAAATAAACAACAATTTAGAAAAAAAAATAAACAAAAAAAACCCCCAATATTGTTTTACTTTCATTGATTTTATTTTTTTTTTTTAAATTGAATTTCTTTCTTTCTTAAGCCTTGCGAGGCATTTTTTTCCCCCAGAAAGTCTATTTGGGGGAAAAAAGGAACATCAATTTTGTTTGGGTACAACGTTGCACGACCGCGCAATTGTCAGTTAAAGCAACGCAGTGCCGTATCGCAAAAAAAAAAATGGCCTGGTCATTAAGGGAGCAGATCCTTGGGGTCCTTAATTGGTTAAAAAAAATAGCTCAAATCCCAATACTAGTGTTCATTTATATAAAATATATAGATAAATATTTTATTTTTGTTTGTGTTTTTTCTTTATTTTATTTTTTATTTTCATTGTTTATCATCTGTACCGACCTTATGGATGTATTTTAAATGTGTATTTTCAATATTTCTCCCCCCCCCCGCTCAGAACCTCAGAACCTCTATTTTTTTTACATTTTTTTTCCCCCGCAATAATTCATTAACTGCCTTTCAAACATTATTACTTTCTCCAGAAGTCAGGAAAAGCAGCAGCAACCACTTTCGTCAGTTTTGGCCTCGCAGTCAGGAGTAGTTACTCTATAGATCACTTATGTGATATGAGAGGAATACAAACGAAAAGTCGATCTCTGGGGCCCGCTGTGCAATTTATAAGATAAAGCCAAGCAGAAGTACACTGCCGCTGTGCCAAGGGCAGCAATGTGCGCAGCTCACGCATCTACTGGGCCGACCTTGTTGCAGTGTGCGCAGTCTGTCTCTCTGCAGCCCATCGCACTTTTTGTACTCCACAAATGTGTCAGTGGATTAAACAGATTTGTATACTTTAAAAAAACTACAAAACAATTATGGTTTCCTCTGCTTTAAGAAAATGTTGTCTACCCCTAATAAGGAGAGAAGCTGAAAGATACACAACTCTTTTTTTTTTTTCTTCTTTTTATAAATAGGAGATTAGACATGTGCACTGCCGAAAAATGTGTTTGTTTTCGTTTCATTCGTTTTTTGTTTTTTTTTCGTTTTTTTGGGTCATTCTTTATGACTGAAATTCGTTATTTTTCGAATAAATTGGTAACTTAGGAAAAATTTGAATTAGTTATGTTCCATTCGTTTAGATGCGGTATTCGTAAATTCGAAAATTTGTACATTTGAAATTTCGCAAATTCGTAAATTTGTAAATTTGAAGATTGGTAAATTTGTAAATTCGAAAATTTGCAAATTCATAAATTCGTAAATTCGAAAATTCGCAAATTCGTAAATTTGAATTTTAGCGAATTCGTAAATTTGTAAATTCGAAAATTCGTTAATCCGCAAATTCATAAATCCGTGAATTCGAAAATTCGCAAATGCGTAAATTCAAAAATTCACAAATTTGTATATTAGAAATTTCGCTAATTCGTAAATTTGTAAATTCGAAAAATTTGTAAATTTGCAAATTCAAAAATTCACAAATTCGTAAATTCGAAATTTTGCAAACTTGTAAATTTGTAAATTTGTAAATTAGAAAATTTGTAAATTCGCAAATTCGGAAATCCAAAAATTTGAAAATCCAAACTAATAACTAACTAACTATTAATAACTAACTATTAAATTATAGGTATTGGAATTTCCTTTCAAATTTGGCTGTTAGTGAACGTAACGAACACGAATTTATCCGAAGTTACGAATGATCCAAAATAGCGAATGCCGCATCTAAATTTGTGCAATGTAACATATTAGTAATAATAAATAATTATAATAATAATACAAAAGTTTGTATTATTATTATTTATTATTATTAATTAGTCACAGTACATTCCATTCGTTTAGAGACGGCGTTCATTATTTTGGATAATTCGGAATTCGGAATGAATTGCACAATGTCTATAGGAGATCCTTACACTGAAAAAAAGCACATGACCTTCCGAAGAAGGTCCATATTACCAAAGACAGTTCCATAGTAGTAACAGTATAGAATGCAAATACAATTTCACGGATGTGGAAATAGGCGCAACTTAGGAAACAGCAATCACAGGATGATTACATTCAGCATAAACCACAGAAATAAGAAGCACAAGGGGAACACTAGTGCACTGAATTTCAAAAGAGCCAACTTCCCAAAGCTGCGCTCTATGCTACATGATATTAAATGGGATAAAATTCTAGGAACAAAGAATACTGGGGAAAAATGGGAGTGCTTCAAGAGCATACTAAATAAAGATATAGTGTATCCCAACGGGCAATAAGTATAAAACAAACCTGGGTGGCTAAACTCTAATGTAAAAATCCACATAAAAGCAAAAGAAAAGGCCTTCAAAAAATACAAGCCTGAGGGGTCATTGTCAGCATTCCAATTATACAAGGAATGCAATACGAAATGTAAGATCACAATCAGGGCAGCTATGATTGAAGGCACATAGCAGAGGAGAGTAAAAAAAAAAATCCTAAGAATTGTTTTCAATACATTAACAGTGAAGAAGTGAGTCCAGAGCATATTGGCCGCATAAAGGACGATGAAGGGAATTTGGTTACAAAAGACAAAGAGAAGGCTACATTTTTAAATGCATTGTAACCAAGGCTGTAATGTTAACACATCACAGAATGTACCCTCATGGCTAACAGAAGGCAGTATCAGAAATAGAATTATAAAACTTAACATAAATAAGTTACAAGGACCAGATGGCTTACACACGAGGGTAACCTTGAGGAACTCAGTCAGGTGATAGCTAGACCATTGTTCCTAATTTTTATCGACAGTGTACTGACTGGAATTGAGAAAAGACTAGGAGTTACAATGATAAACTTGATAGGCACACGTTAGAATAAAAGTTTGAATTTTTTAATTGGATAAAGTTAAAAAGTTTATGTACAGCACATACAAAATTCACACATCATACAAACGATGACATAAAATGCTTGACCCTAGGGACTCAGATAACACCTCCAAATATGGTATTTAAATCTAGCGAATGGTAAGTATAATGAGGTATAACCAATAGCACTATCCACAAGAAGTAATAAAGTGCATGGAGTAGTTGAGTCACAATCAAAGGTCACGCGACGATTGTTCGCTCTACATGTTGCACACACACTTGTGCTTCTTCAGGAGCTTACAGATATAGCATATAGATTTATATGATAGTAAGTTGTGGGGGGGTCACGTGTAAATGAATTTAGACAGATCATTAATAGCTGAAAAGGGCCTATACAGAGCGATGGTTGATAACCATAGACATCGGGGGGTTGGTATCTATAAACACACATGGGGAAGAGGGTAGTCTGCCACCACAATCAAAGATTAGCGATTAGCTCTTCAGTAGTAACCAATAGGACATGCTGTCCAATAGTTGGTAAAAACCACAAGCAGGTGCTGCCTTCAACTTGCAGATGTCGCATATAGAGAGACCAAATTTTACGTATAATCCCAGATGAGAACGCTGGTACTGACTGGAATGGTACCAGCTGATTGGAGAAAAGCCAATGTGGTACCAATATTTAACCACTTCCCGCCCGGCCTATAGCAAAATGACGGCCGGGCGGTGGTTCAGTTAACCTGACTGAACCTCATATGATGTCTTTCAGGATAACTGCTGGAGCGCGTCCGTGGGGGCACGCAGTGCGGTGATCGGTGGTGGGGGCGTGTCAGTCTGACACACCACTACACCGATATTGGTAAAGAGCCTCTGATGGAGGCTCTTTACGATGAGATCAGCTGTGTCCAATCATGGCTGATCACGATGTAAACAGGAAGAGACGTTTATCGGCTTTTCCTCACTCGCGTCTGACAGATGCGAGTAGAGGGGAGCCAATCGGTGGCTCTCCTGACGGGGGGGTCTATGCTGATTGTTTATCAGTGCAACCCCCCCACGGATGCCTGCCCAGGACCACTAGGGATGCCTCCAGGACCACCAGGGATGACTACCACACAGGACCACCAGGTATGCCACTCTAGACCACCAGGGATATCTCAATCAGTGCCCAGGAAGCTGCCAATCAGTGCCCATTAAAAATGTCTGCCAGTGCCATCAGTGATGCCTATCAGTGCAATGTATCAGTGCCAGCCTTCAGTGCCCATCAGTGTTGCCTATCAGTGCCCATTAGTTCCCAGCAGTGCTGCCTATCAGTGCCCAGCAGTGCCACCAATCAGTGCCACCCATAAGTACCCATCAGTGCACCCTTTCAGTGCCCATCAATGTCGCCTATCAGTGCCCACCAGTGCCACCTATGAGTGCCCGTCAGTGCCTCCTATCAATGCTCATCAGTGCTGCATATCAGTGCCACCCATCATGCCACATATCAGTGCCCATCAGTGCCGCCTATCAGTGCATATTATCAGTGCCCATCAGTGCCACCTCATCAGTGCCATCTGATTGGTGCCACCTCATTGGTGCCACCTTATCAGTGCCCATCAGTGCAGCTTATCAGTGCCCATTAGTAAAGGAGAAAACTTACTTTTTTACTAAATTTTAGAACAGAAACTAAGAAAAACATTATTTTTTTCAAAATTTTCTATCTTTTTTTTATTTATTAGCAAAAAATAAAAAACGCAGAGGTGTTCAAATACCACCAAAGGAAAGCTCTATTTGTGGGAACAAAATGATAAAAATTTTGTTTGGGTACAGTGTTGTATAACCACGCAATTGTCATTTAAAAAGTGAAAGCACTGAAAGCTGAAAATCGGCTTGGGCAGGAAGGGGTGTAAGTGCCTGGTTTGAAGTGGTTAAAAAAGGGGCAGAAATATAGAACTGGAAACCACATGCCAGTCAGCCTAACATCAATAGTATGTAAGCTACTGGAAGGGATGATAAGGGACCATATCCAAGATTTTGCTGATTAGCAATAATCAGGAACTATTCGTGAAGGATTGTTCATGCCAGACCAATCTATTATCATTCTATGAGGAAGTGAGCTGTCATCTAGATAAAGGAAGGGCTGTGGATGTAATGTATCTGGATTTTTTGCGAAGGCATTTGATAGTCCCCCCATAAACTGAGGTCTTTTGGCGTGGACCATAGGGTATGCACCTGGATTGAAAACTGGTTACAGGAACATGTCCAAAGGGTGGTGATTAATGGTAAGTACTTGGAATGGTCGTGGAAACGCGTCCAATGTGGAAACCTTGGGGGGGTAACACGGCAAATGAGGTTTAATGTTGAAAAATGTAAGGTGATGCATTTGGATGCCAAATATACAAATGCAAATTACTCCCTAGGGGGAGAACCTCTGGGAGAATGCAGGATGGAGAAAGATCTGGGGGTCCTAGTAGATGACAGGCTCAGTAATGGCATGCAATGCCAAGCTGCTGCAAGCAGAATACTAGCATGCATCAAAAAGGAGATTTACTCAAGGGATAAAACGATAATTCTCCCACTCTACAAGACTCTAGTCTGGCTGCATCTTGAGTATGCCATCCAGTTCTGGGCACCAGGCTTCAAGAAGGATGTGCTGGAACTGGAAAGAGTTCAAAGATAGGCAAACAAAACTAATAAAGGGACTGGAGGACCTCAGCTATGGGAAAAGACTACAAGCAATGTTTTCTCTCTGGAGAGGAGACACATGAGAGGGGATATGATAGCAGGGGTGGATCCAGAGTCTTGTCTCGGGAGGGGCACTGTCAGAAATACGTTTTTTTGTGGGCAATTTATCGGGGAAATGGCTGATGTTGGTGCTTCATTGATCACTGCACCATGGTTGTTATGGTGTCAGGATGATTGTAGAGCATTTTTTCTATTATTACATTGAAATATAAAATGAAATGGTTCAACTCACCATAATGCAGAATCAGTGGGAGCCCCGAGTGTGTCACTTTACACCGTCGCCTGCCACGCATTGCGAATTGTCACTTGCCTGCCACCAGATGCAGATTGTCACTTGCCACGTCACCTGCCACACATTGCAAATTATCACTTGCCACGTCACTTGCCACACCTTGCAGATTGTCACTTGCCACACTTTGCTGATTTTCACTTGCCATGCCACTTGCCACACCTTGTGGATTGTCCACTTGCCCCGTCACCTGCCATACCTTGCAGATTGCCACGTCACTTGCCACGTCACTTGCCACACCTTTGCGGATTGTCCACTTACCACACCTTGCGGTCCACTTGCCACGTCACCTGCCACAATTTGCAGATAGTCACCTGCCTGCTAAGGTGGTGTTTTGTCTGTTTCTTGCTGTGTCCCAGACTCAGGCAGCAGAGAGATATGTAATCTCTCTGCTGCCCATGCTGCCTGCACAGTGAGGGTGGAACTTAGTTACTGCAGGGATGCAGGGCGGTCAGAGATGATCTCATCTCTCTGCTCCCTGTCCTTCGGCTAGCTTATTGGCTAGCTGTGCGCTCATGCCGAGCCACCCACACACTGACCCGGCAGTCCGGCCCGCCCACAAACTGCGCCGACCGCTCGCAAACCTCGCCGCCCGGTGCGCCCGCAGAGAGACCTGAGGAGCGGCTCGCGGAGCCACCCACTCTCTTATCTGCCAGGTCTGCAACCAATTTCTCGGGGGTGGCAATTGCCCCGTTGCCCCCCCCCTGGATCCGCCCCTGTATGATAGTGATCCATAAATATTTTACTGGTGACCCTAGCATAGGGAAAAATTGTTTCAGTGAAAGGGAGTTTAAAAAGACATGTGGCCATTCATTGAAATTGGAAGAGAAGCGGTTTTACCATAAACACCGTAGGGGGTGCTCTACTGTTAGAGCAGTAAGGATGTGGAATTTTCTTCCACAAGCAGTGGTATTGGCAGGGAGCATAGATAGTTTTTAAAAAAACTATTAGATGGGCATCTTAATGGTCACAACATACAGGGATATACCTTTTACTATTGAAATAAACACATTCACACACACCCAAACAGGTTTAACTGGATAGACTGGTGTCTTTTTTCAGCCTTCCCAACTATGTAACTATAAAAAAAATAGTGTCAGGGTAAACCATTCAAGGCCTGCGCCTCTTCCAGTGCATACTTGTAGTTATGACTAGGGATGAGCCGAACACCCCCCTGTTCGGTTCGCACCAGAACATGCGAACAGGAAAAGAGTTTGTTCGAACACGCGAACACCGTTAAAGTCTATGGGACACGAACATGAATAATCAAAAGTGCTCATTTTAAAGGCTAATATGCAAGTTATTGTCATAAAAAGTGTTTGGGGATCCGGGTCCTGCCCCAGGGGACATGGATCAATGCAAAAAAAAGTTTTAAAAACGGACGTTTTTTCAGGAGCAGTGATTTTAATAATGCTTAAAGTCAAACAATAAAAGTGTAATATCCCTTTAAATTTCATACCTGGGGGGTGTCTATAGTATGCCTGTAAAGGGGCGCATGTTTCCTGTGTTTAGAACAGTCTGACAGCAAAATGACATTTTGAAGGAAAAAACTCATTTAAAACTACCCGCGGCTATTGCATTGCCGACAATACACATAGAAGTTCATTGATAAAAACGGCATGGGAATTCCCCAAAGGGGAACCCCGAACCAAAATTAAAAAAAAAAAATGATGTGGGAGTCCCCCTAAATTCCATACCAGGCCCTTCAGGTCTGGTATGGATATTAAGGGGAACCCCGGCCAAAATTTAAAAAAAAAAATGACGTGGGGTTCCCCCTAAATTCCATATCAGACCCTTCAGGTCTGGTATGGATTTTAAGGGGAACCCCGCGCCAAAAAAAAAAAAAAAAAACGGCGTGGGGTCCCCCCAAAAATCCATACCAGACCCTTATCCGAGCACGCAACCTGGCAGGCCGCAGGAAAAGAGGGGGGGACGAGAGTGCGGCCCCCCCTCCCTCCTGAACCGTACCAGGCCACATGCCCTCAACATTGGGAGGGTGCTTTGGGGTAGCCCCCCAAAACACCTTGTCCCCATGTTGATGAGGACAAGGGCCTCATCCCCACAACCCTGGCCGGTGGTTGTGGGGGTCTGCGGGCGGGGGGCTTATCGGAATCTGGAAGCCCCCTTTAACAAGGTGACCCCCAGATCCCGGCCCCCCCCCCTGTGTGAAATGGTAAGGGGGTTCTTACCCCTACCATTTCACTAAAAAACTGTCAAAAATGTTAAAAATGACAAGAGACAGTTTTTGACAATTCCTTTATTTAAATGCTTCTTCTTTCTTCTATCTTCCTTCATCTTCTGGTTCTTCTGGCTCTTCTGGTTCTTCCTCCGGCGTTCTCGTCCAGCATCTCCTCCGCGGCGTCTTCTATCTTCTTCTCCTCGGGCCGCTCCGCACCCATGGCATTGGGGGGAGGCTCCCGCTCTTCTCTTCTTCTTTTCTTCTCTTCTTCTCTTCTTCATTTCTGTTTCATTTGTGTTTCTAAACACAGGAAACATGCGCCCCTTTACAGGCATACTATAGACACCCCCCAGGTACGAAATTTAAAGGGATATTACACTTTTATTGATTGACTTTAAGCATTATTAAAATCACTGCTCCTGAAAAAACGTCCGTTTTTAAAACTTTTTTTTGCATTGATCCATGTCCCCTGGGGCAGGACCCAGGTCCCCAAACACTTTTTATGACAATAACTTGCATATTAGCCTTTAAAATTAGCACTTTTGATTTCTCCCATAGACTTTTAAAGGGTGTTCCGCGGCATTCGAATTTGCCGCGAACACCCCAAATTGTTCGCTGTTCGGCGAACTTGCGAACAGCCAATGTTCGAGTCGAACATGAGTTCGACTCGAACTCGAAGCTCATCCCTAGTTATGACTATCATTGTATCCTGTCACCTCTGTTTCCATTTCAGATTCACCAGGTTTCACTCGATGTACAGGGGACATACTTAAGCCTACCTCTTTGGATTTTCCTCTGGTCCTTGTGTGCTCCTTAACCTCTTGGAAACCATTGCGGCACCTCTGGGTCCAGAAATTGTACTGTTATTAATGTTGGCTGATAAGTATAGGTCTAACCATGCACTAGCCTCTTTTTATTGTCAGGCAATGTTAAAGTTTAACTCCAACCCCTGAAAAGTTTTTTGAAACAAGCTTTGGGCTTCTTTCATACGAGCAACCAATGCCATACAATTGGACATAGTTTGTGGGACTATGGAGATTGGGAAGAAACTTGGTGATTGCATACAACTATGTATCAGCCGATGCTTTTATGTGGAGTAGAAGTCACGGGATGGGAGTAATTGATAGCTATGATGAAGGAAGGGGGGTTGGAAAAGGGATACGGCTGTAAGAAATGTGGTGCGTGAAAGGATGGGTTTCTTCACTAGCCACCTGTCAAACGTCTGTAGTAGTGAGCTCTTGTAGATTGCCTACTTGGGGTGCTCCCGTGGTGCGGAGTCTAAGCCCCAGATGGTGGGGATGGACTTTCAGCAAGCTGGAGCCAGGTCGCGGCCCTCCAGTGACGCCCAGTTGAGGATGCAGAGACCACTTGCATGTGTAGAGTAAAACAGTAGGAGACAACAGGAAATCCAAGAGACAAGCCTAGGTCAGGACGGGCAGCAAACAAGCACAGATGGTGAACGAAGTTGGGGTTGGTACACAGGTAGTCAGTCACAGGATATACAAGTAGCAAGTGATAAAGAGCTCAGAGAGTTGCTCAGTCAATGTGGGCTACACTGAGCATGTCTTATATGGGCAAGCAAACTAGGAGGTGGGCCTGAAGGTGATGGAAAGGAAGGAAATTAAATCCCACAGAATAGCAAGTGACGCCCATAGGTGAGCACAGCCAAACCACTCATGGTAGTCAGGGTAGAAAAAGCACTGCAGCAAAGAGGTAAGAATACACAAGAAGGGAAAGTGTAACGAAACATCCCACACTCCGCTTAAGTGCTTTCGTCATATACCACTTCCTCCCAGTCTGAATATAGATATCAGATATTCCAACCGCTAACAACCAGAAAACAAGACAATACTCATTTGGTTGCTGAACATGGACTGTTTTATTTGAGATGACACACAAATATATACAGCAGGCTGACAATACAAGTTGTAACCAGAAACCTAATTAACATGAGCTAGTTTACTAATCATTTACCCAGACTTGGTGACTCAGAGATATGACCTTTCAGGGTAGACTTGCCATCTTCTAGCTCACTGACTATACAATACACATTATCATAAATATCAACACAGAACTCCTTCACACAATAGCAGGGTAATTAGCACAAACAACAATGGGTGAAAGTCCATTACATTTTTCCCCCTTCTGAAGTCGACTAACAAGGTCCCAGACCTCCGCCTGGTCTGGACATGCATTAGTCGGGCAGAGTGAGCTCACATACGGAAAGGTTTCTTTACAGTAAGAGCTGTGAAGAGCTGTGAAAATGTGGAATAGACTCCCTCCAGAGGTGGTTCTGGCCAGCTCAGTAGATTGCTTTAAAAAAGGCCTGGATTCTTTCCTCAATGTACATAATATAATTGGGTACACATTTATAGGTAAAGTTGATCCAGGGAATATCCTATTGTCTTTTGGGGGATCAGGAAGGAATATTTCCCCTGCTGGAGCAAATTGGATCATGCTTTCCTGTTTTTTTTTTGCCTTCCTCTGGATCAACTGTGGGTATAGGATTGTGTATATGGGATTGTATGATTTTTTTTTCCTTTTTATTAGTTGAACTGGATAGACTTGCATCTTTTTTCAACCAGACTAACTATGTAACTATGAATTAATCTGAAACTAAACACATTTTTTCATTGTGCACCTCCCTAGACAGGAGTGCACGCTGAAGCTGTCCAATTCTAGGACTTCAAAGCAGGCTTCAGCTTTTCCCCCTCTAAGACCACACAACTCTAATGCATTTCACCCACTCCTGGGCTTGGACATCTATGACTAAGCCCAAGAGTGGGTGAAACGCATTAGTGCGGGGTGGTCCGGGAGGAGGAAAAGCTGAAGCCTGTTTTGAAGTCTTAGAATTGGGCAGTTTTAGCATGCGCTCCAATCATCTGCTTCTAGCCATTTGGGCGAGACGGGCCTCTTAGGAGCAGCACCCGTCAGCAGGTGTGGAATCGGTGAATTGAAAACATTGGAGCTTTGGGCGGCGTTCCAATCTTTGTATTGGGTTCAAATGAGGGTCTATTTTCCTTGTTCAAGTTTTTATTGAATATAAAAAACAAGAAATTTCAACAGAATACATCTGAAAGACATCTTTCCTCTGGATGAGGGGAGGTAATGGTAGAGTAGTAACTCAACGATGAAGTAGGGACGCAGCCCTGTGCAACAAAACATACAGAAAATAACAGTGAATCAAGATAAAGCAACATATGACTACACAATGCGGGCCAGTTAAGGGACATACAGGGGGTTATGGTTAGGTGTGGTCCGGGAACCGTTCTGGTCTCTGAGAACCGTGGTTAATTATCGGTGACTCCTGATGAAGTCACCTTGAGGTTTGCAAGGAAGCAGATGTCTGAGTGTCCACATACCAGGTACAGGTTAAAGTCTGTGATGGGCCTGCAAGCATTCATGGATCTTGACTCAGGGAGATTGTAGTTAGACAGAGATGCCTAGCTTCAACGTGATGAGCATTGAAGTTGGTTAGAGCTGAAAAATTTAGAGCTAAAGAGAGGAGGGGGAAAAGGAGGAAGGGAGGAGGTGAGAAGGGGAGGGTAGAGAAAGAGGGGGAAGGCAGCTCGGAAAGAGAAGATGAAGGTCAAAAAAAAAAAAAAAAACAAAGGAGGGGGTTCCACCGGGAGGAAGGTAGAGGAGATGGGGATCTAGTCTCTATGGGTAAACAAAGTGGTCAATATGGTTATTCAAGGTAGCAGTAGAGCGTCGTCAAAGTCAGGGGTCAGTTAATGGTCGACCCAAGGTTTCCAAAGGCGTTCAAATATTTTGACCCTGTCCAGGAGAATTGCTTCTATTTTGGCGTGAATCATGGCTCTGATTAAATCTATTCTTTGTTTCCAGGACAGTTAGGTGTGGGGTTTTCCACGCCTTCGTGATGGTTTGCTTTGCAGCGGTCGTAATCTGTAGGAGTAAAATGAGGGTCTTATTTAGGCAAAGGGCAGCTAATCATTTAATTTAAATAATAACGCATGCTAAAGTCCTAAGGACCTGTATTTGTTTCCCATTTCTTTCGTTTTTTTTTTTTATATTTTAATGTTTTTTTTAAATATTATGTTTCACCATTTTTTCCATCTTTTATTAGGTCACAGGATTGGTGCACATCCTGCCTCAAGAAAAAATAACATTACTTCAAATTAACACTTGCTTGGATTAATATTGACTAACAAATTTTATACATATTTTTTTTTTTTCCCTGTTGGAGACCATGAGTTTTCTAGATCATTCAATGTGTCACCTCGGGCAGTATGTTTCTACAAACTTGACTAAATGAACTTCAGCTCTATCTGAAATAGCTGGAGGAAAAAAAAAAAGAAAAATTCCAAGGCGAGCTAGTAAATCACTCATTATATTAGTATCATGTTATCCTACTTGCTCTTGCTATGAAAAATGTTTTTGCTGAGAAGTTGATCTGCTTTTTTTTTTTTTTTTTTTAAAGGGAAATAAATATCAAAGTTATATAACTCTATTACGAAAAAAAAAAAAAAAATACAAATTTGTCGGTGATGTCGAACATTACCGATGCCTTGAATTTTTATTTCATTTTACAGATTACGGCAAAGTACCGGGGGTGAGGAGGCTTCTTCAACTTGCACTAATGATACGTACGTCTATATTGCTGATTGAGAGTGATTGTTCTTCTTCGTCTCCTACCTACTCAAACAGCCGCAGGCAGCCTGAGAAGCTTTATTTCCCAACCTAGAATTCATTTTAATGAGCTGCCTTGCTCTCCCTCATCGCCTCTGAGAAATTGTTCCTACTGAACACGGGCCGAGAACAACATGCTGCTAAAAGGCAGTGCTATCCTTAGGTTGATGTTAAGTGAGTCGATTGCATTGTAGGTTTTTTTTTTCCTTGCTCTTATTGGCAATTGAACTGAAATGACTACATTGGTTGTCTTACGTTACCTAAGCAAACCTAGATCAGAGAATGTATAAGAGGAACTATACACCGATCGGCCATAACACTACCTGTGACAGGCAAAGTGAAAAACATTGATTATCTTGTAACAATGGCATCTGAAAGTGGGTGGGATATACACTATATTGCTGAAAGTATTGGGACGCCTGCCTTTATACCCACATGGACTTTAATGGCATCCTAGTCTTTGCCCGTAGGGTTCAATATTGAGTTGGCCCACCCTTTGCAGCTATAACAGCTTCAACTCTTCTGGGAAGGCTGTCCACAAGGTTTAGGAGTGTGTCTATTCTTCCAGAGGCGCAATTGTGAGGTCAGGCACTGATGTTAGAGTTCTATCAGGTTGAGGTCAGGACTCTGTGGAGGCCAGTCAAGTTGCTCCACCCCAAACTCGCTCATCCATGTCTTTATGGACCTTGCTTTGTGCACTGGTCCACATTATTTGGTGGAGGGGGGGGTTATGGTGTGGGGTTGTTTTTCAAGTCTGACGAAGGAGCCGCACATGCTCCAAAATGCGTTACCGCCCACCGCCTTCACCTGGCCTCATCGCATCTTCACCCCCCTTGCTAATCCACGTCACCAGGGAATCTGACAGCTGCAGCTGGCTCTGTCCCTCCCCCAGACAGACGAGGATTACCGCATGAGGACTAATCATTATATGTCGATGACTTCTTACTCTCTTGTAATGTCCCATACACACGATCGCACATTCCGACAACAAAGTCCATTTTTTTTTCAGACGGATGTTGGCTCAAACTTGTCTTGCATACACACGGTCACACAAATCTTGTCGGAAATTCCGAACATCAAGAACGCGGTGACGTACAACACGTATGAGGAGCCGAGAAAAATGAAGTTCAATAGCCAGTGCGGCAATTCTGCTTTATTCCGAGCATGCGTGGAATGTTGTGCATCGAATTGTGTACACACGATCGGAATTTCCGACAACGGATTTTGTTTTCGGAAAATTTGAGATCCAGATCTCAAATTTTGTTTGTCGGAAATTCCGACGGAAAATGTCCGATGGAGCCTACACATGGTCTGAATTTCCGACAACAAGCTCCCATCGAACATTTGTTGTCGGAAAATCTGATCGTGTGTACGCGGCATAAGTGTTTTTAATCCCATTGTGCCTGTAATAAATCTTTTAAACTACTGCACTTAGAGGCGCCTTTCTCTTTCTTTTATGACCCTCAAGAGCTGCTTCTTCTCTACAAAGTGCTGCCTTCAGTGCCATCTCTCCACTGCTACAAAGGATTCAACCTCACCAGAGCGCCCTCATTTCTCCCTCTTTTCTGGTTGTTTTTCAGGGGTTACATAGTTACATAGTTAGTAAGGTTGAATAAAGACACCAGTCCATCCAGTTCAACCTGAGTGAGTGTGTGTCTACAACCCTGACCCTTGTTCCTAACCCTGTACATCGCACACTCACATCAGTCCCTACCCTCAATCAAAGGTCCCCATTCATATACTAGGGCCAATTTTGGACAGAAGCCAATTAACCTACCAGCATGTCTTTGGAGTGTGGGAGGAAACCGGAGTACCCGGAGGAAACCCACGCAGGCACAGGGAGAACATGCAAACTCCAGGCAGGTAGTGTCGTGGTTGGGATTCGAACCAGCAACCCTTTACTGCTAGGTGAGAGTGCTAACCACTGCACCACTGTGCCGCCCCTTAGTTCCAGTGAAGGGAACTCTTAAGGCGTCAGCATACCAAGACATTTTGGACAATTTCATGCTCCCAACTTTGTGGGAACAGTTTGGGGATGGCCCCTTCCTGTTCCAACGTGACTCCGCAGCAGTGCACAAAGCAAGGTTCATAAAGACATGGGTGAGCGAGTTTAGGGTGGAGGAACTTGACTGGCCTGCACAGAGTCCCAACCTCAGCCTTATAGAAAACCTTTGGGATGAATTAGAGCGGAGACTGGGAGCCAGGCCTTCTCGTCCAACATCAGCGCCTGACCTCACAAAATGCGTTTCTGGAAGATTGCTCAAACATTCCCATGGACACACTCCTAAACCTTGTGGACGGCCTTCCCAGAAGAGTTGAAGCTGTTATAGCTGAAAAGGGTGGGCCAACTCAATATTGAACCCTACGGACTAAGATTGGAATGCCATTAAAGTTCATGTGCGTAAAAAAAAAAAAAAAAAGCAGGTGTCCCAATACTTTTGGTGATATAGTGTATTTGCTATCAGTTCTGTCGGCATGGACCATAAGGTATGTACCTGGATAGAAACCTGGTTACAGGGGCGTGTCCAAAGGATGGTGATAAATAGCAAGTACTGAGAAAGGTCTGGTGTGGTAAGTGGGGTCCCCCAAGGGTCTGTCCTGGGACCTATTCTGTTTAATTTATTCATAAATAATATAGGGGTTGGTATAAATAGCTCAATCTCAGTGTTTGTTGATTAAACAAAGCTAAGCAGGGCAATAACTTCGTAGCAAGATGTGAAAACCTTACAGGAAGACCTCAATAAAATAATGGGGTGGACAACTACATGGCAAATGAGGTTTATTGTTGAAAAATGTAAAGTAATGCATTTGGGTGCTAAAAATACAACGCAAGTTATGCGCTAGAGGGAGAACCACTAGGAGGATCCAGGATGGAAAAAGATCTGGGGGTCCTAGTAGATGATAGGCTCAGCAATGGCATTCAATGTCAAGCTGCTGCAAGCAAAGCCAGCAGAATATTGACATGCATCAAAAAGGGGATATACTCCAGGGATAAAACGGTAATTATCCTGCTCTACAAGACTCTGGTCTAATGCATCTTGAGTATGCCGTCCAGTTCTGGGCTCCAGAAGGGCAACAAAACTAATAAAGGGACTGGAGGACCTCAGTTGTGAGGAAAGACTACAAGCATTCTCTCTGGAGAGGAGATGCTTGAGAAGGTACTGTATATGATAGCGATGTACAAATACCTTACTGATGACCCTAGCATAGGGAAAAAACTTTTCAGTGGGAGGGAGTTTAAAAAGGCACGTGGCCATTTATTAAATTTGGAAGAAAAGCAGTTTAACCTTAAACTGTATAGAGGGTTATTTACTGTCAGAGAGGTAAGGATGTGGAATTCTCTTCCACAAGCAGTGGTGTCAGCAGGGAGCATTGATAGTTTCAAAAAACTATTGGATGAGCATCTTAACGATCACAGCATACAGGGATATGGGATTTACTATTGACATAAACACATACACACACAATACAGGTTGAACTGGATAGACCGGTGTCTTTATCCAACCTTACAAACTATGTAACTATCAGGAACCATGAATCAGACCGAGACAGTAAACAAGTAAAGTTAAATCATACTTGTTTAATAATAATAATAATAATAATAATAAGGTAAACAGAGTAAGCGTAGTCAAAACAAGCCAGAGTTCAGTAACGGGATCGGGTAGTCAGCCAAGCAAATGTCAGAGAGCCAGAGATAAACGTAGTAAGAATGAATGAATGATTTGTATAGCGCTGCAAATGCGAACTGAATCGCCTCAAGGCACTAGATCTGTCCTGTGTTGTCCAGCTTCTTAGTAGAGGTAGGTCTTGAGTTTATTCCTGAAGGCCTGATGGTTTTCTTCCATGCTAATGTGAGTAGGTAGAGCGTTCCATAACCGTGGTCCTTGGACTGCGAATCTTCGTTCTCCTTTTGTTTTGTAGCGGGTTTTTGGAATAAGGAGGAGGTTTTGGTTAGAAGATCTAAGACTGCGATTGGGTGTGTAGGAACTACAATGGGCCCATGGGCATCGGAAATGGACCATAGGGCAATGGAAGAAGGTGGCCTGGTCTGATGAATCACGGTGTCTCTTACATCATGTATCACTTGAAAAAATAAAAAAATTGCGCTTGATATATAATAATATAACAAAAGAAATTAAATTAAATATGAATAATATGTTGAATAATACAAATAATAAAAATATTGAAATGTAAAGGCACAAAGCTGCGGTTATAGGTGGAGCCCACCAATATAAATATAAACAAAGAAAACCGCGCTAAAAATATTAAACAGTGGTGAAAGTATAAAGTCCAATATAAAAGTCCAAAATAAGTGACGTAGACTCCTCAGTGTGATAGTGTTGGAAGATGTTACTTCAATTAGGATATATCTTATGTGGTGAAATGCTTACCAGAACGTAAGACAAAATCAGACAAATGGCTTAAACCCAGCCCGGGCCTTTGGAGAGCGATTCCAATATGACTGGGTCATTCGCACTCGTACAGCAAATTCAGGTCCGCATGGGGTTATCCAAAAAGATATATGGCAAAAACATAGCGTAATACTGATACGTTAATAAACAAAAACCAGAAAAACGGTGCAATGCTCAAAAAAACCCCAAAATCATATAGATCATAAAGACATCCTGTGTGCACAGCATACACAGAAATGCAAATTGGTGACATGCAACATGCAATAGATAGTGCTCTTTAATAAATAGATAAACTTCCAAGCAAATCTGCTTACCAGAAATCAGGAATAGTGGGCATACAACTACCACAAAAATAAAGAAAAAATCGCACAAACATATGAAGCAGCTTACCAGATGGCAAACTGGTGTGCGCACACTCCACACAGTTGAAAGCTTGACATCTTAACGTGACACAGGATTAACTGGGTGGACCTATAGGAGTCCCTGCTTACCAGATGATCGATCAAGAAAAACTCAAGCCGAAATCCTGCCGGAATTGCCGTGATCGCGTCCTGGCAAAAGTTTATCTAATGCGGACCTGAATTTGCTGTACGAGTGCGACTGACCTTGTCATATTGGAATCGCTCTCCAAAGGCCCGGGCTGGGTTTAAGCCACTTGTCTGATTTTGTCTTACGTTCTGGTAAGCATTTCACCACATAAGATATATCCTAATTGAAGTAACATCTTCCAACACTATCACACTGAGAAGTCTACGTCACTTATTTTGGACTTTTATATTGGACTTTATACTTTCACCACTGTTTAATATTTTTAGCGTGGTTTTCTTGGTTTACATGTATCACTTACCTGGGAAAACATGGCACCAGGATGCAGTATGGGGGAGAAGGCAAGCCGGCGGAGGCAGTGTGATGCTATGGGGTTGATTTATTAAAACCGGAGCACTCAGAATCCAGTGCAGTTGTGCATGGTAGCCAATCAGCTTCTAACTTCAGCTTGTTCAATTAAGCTTTGACAATAAAACCTGGAAGCTGATTGGTTTCTATGCAGAGCTGCACCAGATTTTTGCAGTTCTAGTAAATCAACCCCTTTGTCTAGTGGAGTCCATGCCTCAATGGGTCAGGGCTGCTTTGGTGGCAAAAGGGGGGCCTACTCAATAGGTGGGTGGTCATAATGTTATGGTGGATGGTCATAATATTATGACTGATCGGTGTATATGCATATATGAGAGCAGTTTTAACTGCCAAAGGCCATACAGCACAGATTTCATTCAAACGCTTGCCGACCGTATAACACTGATATCCTGGCGGCAAGGCGGCTCTTCTGCGCCGGATCATGTACTTGGTACGTGATCTGCCAATGCTGGTGACCTTACTGTGCTGTGAATAGATGCAGATCTGCAGGTGACAGTCAATGGAAGACACACAGGACAGAGCTCTGCCTATATAAACAAGGCAGAGTTCTGTCCTGTCATCTGGAAAGCAATGGATTTTCTTTCCCAGCAAAGCAGGGAATAAAATTCAGTTATAGTTGATAAATACAAGCCACGGTATCCTACAATCACGGACTATAGTGGCCACAGAAAGGAGGCATAATGGATAAAATTAGGGCTGTTACTGATTAAAATTTTCGTGTTCGATTAATCAATTTTTTTTTAATCGATTAATCGACTAATTTTGATTAATTATAATGCACATACAGATCCAACTACTTTTAGCTGATTTAGCACCGTTGTTATGGCAATGTCCGAAGCCGGACATAGCGAGGCATGGCTAGGACATCACACGTCATAAACTCAGCCTCACAGTGCCCATAATCTCAGCCTTACCGTGCCCATAATCACAGCCTCACCATGCCCATAATCGCAGCCTTACCGTGCCCATAATGCAGTCTCACCGTGCCCATAATGTCAGACTTACCGTGCCCATAATCGCAGCCTCACCGTGCCCATAATGGCAGCCTCACCCTGCCCATAATCGCAGCCTTACCATGCCCATAATGCAGTCTCACCATGCCCATAATCTCAAACTTACCATGCCCATAATCACAGCCTCATCGTGCCCATAATGCTGTCTCACCCTGCCCATAATTGCAGCCTAGCAGTGCCCATAATCGCAGCCTTGCCATGCCCATAATGGCAGCTTCGCCGTGCCCATAATGCAGTCTCACTGTGCCCATAATGCAGTCTCAGCGTGCCCAAAATGCAGTCTCACCGTGCCCAAAATGCAGTCTCACCTTGCTCATAATCGCAGCCCCACTGTAGTCAGTGCCTGTGCCTGGATTACACAGTCTGCGGGCATCTCCCGCTGTGTGTCTCGGAGCTGAGTGTGAAAACTTTGTCCGCGCTGTCCTCCTAGATCAGCTCGTGTGATAGACAGAACACTGCGTCTATCACACGAGCTGATCTGGGAGGAGGGTGGGACTTTTTTCACTCAGCTCGGAGACACACAGCGGGAGATGCCCGCAGACTGTGTATGACATATAGTGGAGGAGGAGGAGGAAGCGGAGCACTGCGCTGCAACCACAGCTTGGCCCAAAGGGCAGGCAGCCTACCGATCCAAAAAATTTTGAACGATCAAAAAAATTAACGATTAGTCGAGGAATTAATTGTTAATTTCCGCAGCCCTAGATAAAATCAATCAAAGGTTAAAAGATTTAGAGATAGTACTTATCTCAATCAAAGAGAGACAGGAGAGAAAAAGTATACTCAAATTGGAAAATACAAATCATAAAACTAGTGCGTTTATCTGAAAGTATTAATACAATCCATACAATAATTGTGATGTAATGTTGTCTGAGCAGTCAACGTTTCGCCAACCATTTGGCTTCCTCAGGACCCAGACATAGAGTGGATTCTTGGATTGCCAGCGAGCTGCGGCCGTGGACTGACCAGGATCCCCTGGAAAAGCAGCTGATCCACATATTGATAAAGACAAGGGCCTCTTCTCCACAACCCTGGCTTGGTGGTTGTGGGGGTCTGCAGGTGGGGTTTCCCAGAGGTATGGCACATGCATTCTTACATTGGTCCAAGCTGGGCTATGCAAACATATCCATATCTAAATGTCAACTTTTAGGATCAGGCACAGCTTTTTTTTAAATTTTTATCCCTGGAAGCATTGTTTAACCACTTCCTGCCCAGGCCAATTTTCAGTTCTCAGCGCCTTTGCACTTTGAATGACAATTCCGTGGTCATGCAACACTGTTCCCACATTTTCCCCACAAATAGAGCTTTCTTTTGGTGGTATTTGATCATCTCTGCGTTTTTTATCCCCTGCGCTATAAACAAAAGAAGTGTGACAAGTTTGAAAAAAACACAATAATTTTTACTTTTTGCTATAATAAATATCCCAATGTTTTCCTCAGTTTAGGCCGATACGTATTCTTCTACATATTTTTGGTAAAAAAAAATCGCAATAAGCGTTTATTGATTGGTTTGGCCAAAAGTTATAGCGTCTACAAAATAGGGGATAGATTTATGGCATTTCTATTATTTTTATTATTTTTTTTTTATTAGTAATAGCGGTGATCTGCGATTTTTATCATGACTGTAACATTGCGGCAGACATAGCGGACACTTTTGACATATTTTTGGGACCATTCACATTTATAGAGCGATCAGTGCTAAAAAAATGCTGTATAAATGTGACTGGCAGGGAAGGGGTTAACACTAGGGGGCGATCAAGGAGTTAAATGTGTTACCTAGGGAGTGATTCTAACTGTAGGGGGAGGGAACTCACAAGGTGAGGAGACTGATCAGTGTTTGTACTGGGAACACACAATTGGTCTCCCCTAACACACACAGATCCACATCCCTGCTCTGTTACAGGCAATCGCGGGTGCCGGGCGGACATCGCGGGCGCTGGACACGCGCATCGGCTCCCGAGTGACGCGGCGGGTGCGCACGCGCGTGGCCCCTAGACGGACGGGAAGCCGAAGATGTCATGTGACGCTCCCCCCAGGATGGGAGATCCCTCCTGCGGATGTCATTTGACTATGGGTGGGGAAGGAAGTGGTTAAAGTGGTTCTAAAGGCAGAAGGTTTTTTTTTTTCTTGCTTTAATGCATTCTATTCATTAAGCAAAAAAAAAAAAAAAAAAAAAAAAAAAACCTTCTGCATGTAAAGAGCGTGATTCACTGATCATGCCCTGCAAGTAGATTGTGATGTCATTGGCAGCGAGATAAAGCAGACCTCATGAGGGGTGGAGGAGATACAGCTGCATCAGACACAAGCCATTATGGTCATTGTTACTGTGATGTCTGGGGACAGGTGACAAATGTACTTAGCTGTATCATCACAGAAGGGAGACTGGAGAATAAATTGGGCTCTACAGTACCAGGCGAAAGTCAGGACAGCGAGGATAGGCTCCTTCTGATTTCTGTCACTTATTACAAAACAGACAAAGGCAAAACTCAGCATAATGATACACAGCATAACACTGACTTAAAGAGAGACTAATTTCTTAAAAAAAATAAAAATAAATATATATATTAAAGAAAAAAAAAAAGAAAAAAGAAATATATATATTAAAGAAAAAAAACAAACAAAAAAAAAAATTATATACATACATATTAATTATAGATTGTCTGATTATTATTAGACCGATTAAAGCATTTCAATATTTTTGATGATACTTTATTATGAATAATGAATTATGTTTAAAATATGATTCATATATAATTATAGTTAATTTAGTTATATAATTAAAAATATTCATTATAATGAATACGTTCTTTTTAATCAATTTATAGCTAGAAAGGTTTCCACTGCTTCATGTTATTTTTACAAAACAGACAAGGACACAAATGATGATACACAGCATTTTGCTGACTTAAAGGGACACTATTACTGCATTTAAAAAATATGCTAAGTTATATATATATAATATATATATATATATATATATATATATATATATATATATATATATATATATTTGTGTTGGTCTATCACATAAAATCCCAATAAAATACATTTATGGTTTTGGTTGTAACATGACAAAATGTGGAAAATTTCAAGGGGTATGAATACTTTTTCAAGGCATTGTGTGTATATATATATATATATATATATATATATATATATATATATATATATATATATATATATATATATATAATATATAATATATATACAGTGCCTTGAAAAAGTATTCATACCCCTTGAAATTTTCCACATTTTGTCATGTTACAACCAAAACCATAAATGTATTTTATTGGGATTTTATGTGATAGACCAACACAAAGTGGCCCATAATTGTGAAGTGGAAGGAAAATGATAAATGGCTTTCAAATTTTTTTTTACAAATACATATGTGAAAAGTGTGGCGTACATTTGTATTCAGCCCCCTTTACTCCAATACCCCTAACTAAAATCTAGTGGAACCAATTGCCTTCAGAAGTCACCTACTTAGTAAATAGAGTCCACCTGTTTGCAATTTCATCTCAGCACACAGGTGGACTCAGAACCTTAGTGAACAAACAGCATCATGAAGGCCAAGAAGGGGGCGTGGCCGCAGCATTGCACGAGTGAAGACGTGCTCTCCCTGGGCTCCGTGTGACCTGCTCGCATTACCGCCCGGACAGCAGCTTTCCGGGGGGAAACTTGGCTTAAAAACATGCCCCCGAAGCGCAAGCTGTCCCCGCCACAACAGCGGATCTCCCAGAGCCGGTCTGGCTCACTGGACAGCTAATTTTATGAGACCCGCCCGGTAGGGTTGCCACCTCATCCCTTTAATCCCGGACACATATTAATTACACGGGTTCTGAGGCTGATTTATTTCAGATAAGGTACCAAGTGAGTTTAATTACCACCTTAATCAGCCACAGAACCTGAGTAATTCATGTGTGTCCTGGACTAAAGGGATGATGTGGCAACCCTACCGCCCGGGGAATAACAGTTACTTCCAAGATGGCGCCGGGTAAGCACGCTGGTTTACCCAAGGATTAAGACCCCTTTCACACTGAGGTAGTTTTCAGGCGTTTTAGCGCTAGAAATAGTGCATGTAATGTGCCTGAAAACCGCCTCCCATGCCGCCCGAATGTTAGAATGGGTGTTTCCACACTGGGGGGCGGTGCACTTGCAGGACGTTAGAAAAAGTCCTGCAAGCAGCGTCTTTGGGGCGGTTTAGGAGCGCTATATACAGTATTCCCAAAACGCCCCTGCTCATTGCAATGAATGGGCAGTGCTTCCGAAGCGCCTGTAAAGCACTTCGTAAGCGCCGCAACACGGGCATTCTTAATCCCGAAAAGTGCCGCCTAAACAGCGGTTAAGCGCCGCTAAAACGAGCGTTGCTTTACCTCTAACGCAGGGGCGGCCCCCAGTGTAGAAAGCAGTCTTAGTTATACTTTGAGTAATTATAATAATAATTTAATGTGTATTTTTCCATGTAACCTTTCCTAAAAAAAAAAAAAAAATATTTTCTTCATTATTGTTGTTTTGTAAAAAATCAATGAAAAGTGATTGAATTAAAAAATAAAAAAAAAAATAAAAAATTAACTAGAATTTCAAATTGAAATAATACACAAACATCCTCTTCAAATTATCAATAAACACTAAAGTTTCAATTAGAGAAATGAATCTGATGCCGCGTACAGACGAGCGGAATATCCATCGGAAAAATCTTGGATGGTTTCTCCGATGGAATTCCGCTCAAGCTTGCCTTGCATACACACGATCACACAAAAGTTATCTGAACTTTCGACCGTCAAGAACGCGGTGAAGTACAACACTACGACGAGCCGAGAGAATGAAGTTCAATGCTTCCGAGTATGCATCGAATTGTTTCCGATCATGCGCGTCGGAATTGCACACACATGAACGGAATTTCCGATAGGAGCTTTTTCCGACGGAAAAATAGGGAACCTGCTCTCAATCTTTTGCTGGCGGAAAATTCCGTCAGCAAAAGTCCGATGGAGCGTACACACGGTCGGAATTTCCGACCACAAGCTCACATCGGACTTTTGATGGCGGAATTTACGCTCGTGTGTACGGGGCATGACAGAATTAGGTTCAATATCAGAATTTGTGTGCTTTAAGCTTAAGTTAAAGTGATTGTAAGGCTTCGTGTTTTATTTTTTTACAAACATGCCATACTTACTGTACCTCCACTGTGCAGCTCGTTTTGCACAGAGTGGCCCCGAACCTCCTCTTATGGGGTCCCTCGGTGGCTCTCACGGCTCCTCCTCGCATCAGATAACCCCCTAGGAGAAGTGCTCCCCCCCGAGGGGGTTACCTTGCGGGCTTGCTCCCGAGTCCAGCATTTGCGTCCATAGACACGAATGCTGGACTCAGGCCCCGCCCCACTGGCATCTGCGCCATTGGATTTGATTGACAGCAGCGGGAGCCAATGGCTGCGCTGCTATCAATCTAATAAATCAAGAGCAAGGACCCCGGGCAGAGAGGTAGAGCGCGTCTCAGCCGAGGAAATTTACGGGGCTCAGGATAGTAAAACAGGGGGCTGGGGGACCATCACTGCCAAAAGATTTTTCATCCTAATGAATCCTATGCATCACAAGGGTTTACAACCTCTTTAAAGCTGAAATCTGGGCACAAAAACTCTATTCTTGTCACAGAGGATTACAGTGACATCATCACTGTGCTGTACATAGCCTGTGTAGAAATCATAACTGTGGGAGGGCCCCAATGGGCTCCACCCACTACAGCCTGCCCACAGAAAACTACAGGAGGGGGCGGAGACAAGACCAGCCACCCTGCACAAGGAGAGAGAGCAGCAGTGAGCGGTCTTTATTACAGGAAGTCTCACACTGGATTGCTGAACAGATCTAGAAGAAATACACAAAGATCACCGAGATTCAAGAAGAATAGTTGCTTTGTGCACTGGTCCAAAATCATTTGGTGGAGGGGGGATTATGGTGTGGGGGTTGTTTTTCAGGGGTTGGGCTTGGCCCCTTAGTTCCAGTGAAGGGAACTCTTAAGGCGTCAGCATACCAAGACATTTTGGACAATTTCATGCTCCCAACTTTGTGGGAACAGTTTGGGGATGGCCCCTTCCTGTTCCAATATGACTGCGTACCAGTGCACAAAGCAAGGTCCATAAAGACATGGATGAGCGAGTTTGGGGTGGAGGAACTTGACTGTCCTACACAGAGTCCTGACCTCAACCCGATAGAACACCTTTGGGATGAATTAGAACGGAGACTGTGAGCCAGGCCTTCTCGTCCAACATCAGTGCCTGACCTCACAAATGTGCTTCTGAAAGAATGTTCAAACATTCCCATAGACACTCTCCTAAACCTTGTGCACGGCCTTCCCAGAAGAGTTGAAGCTGTTATAGCTGCAAAGGGCGGAGCCAACTCAATATTGAACCCTACGGACTAAGACTGGGATGCCATTAAAGTATTACATAGCAGGTGAGGTTGAAAAAAGACACAAGTCCATCAAGTCCAACCTATGTGTGTGATTATATGTCAGTATTACATTGTATATCCCTGTATGTTGCGGTCGTTTAGGTGCTTATCTAATAGTTTTTTGAAACTATCAATGCCCCCCGCTGAGACCACCGCCTGTGCTTGTAAGGTCTCATTTTTTTCTATTAAAATAACAAACATGTTATACTTACCTGCTCTGTGCAGTGGTTTTGCACAGGGCAGC
This sequence comes from Aquarana catesbeiana, assembly GCF_042186555.1. Taxonomy (NCBI): domain Eukaryota; kingdom Metazoa; phylum Chordata; class Amphibia; order Anura; family Ranidae; genus Aquarana; species Aquarana catesbeiana. The sequence continues at coordinate 16,288,985 of NC_133336.1, forward strand.
CTGGATCCTCCTATTCTCTGGTCCCTGGCTGGAGTTTCTGGCCCCTCCTCCCTCCTGTTGAGTGCCCCCCACAGCTAACAGCTTGCTATGGCGGCACCCGAGCCGAGCTGCAACTCCGTGTATCCATTCAGACATGGAGCAACGGTTCAGCCCTGCCCCCTCTCTTTAACTGAGCTTGATTGACAGCGGCGGGAGCCAATGGTGCTACTGCTGTATCTCAGCCAATCAGGAGGGAGAGTCCTGGACGGCCGAGGCACTCGTGGATGGGTCTCAGGTAAGTATTGGGGGGCTGCTGCACACAGAAGGCTTTTTTTTATCTTAACACATTGAGATAAAAAAAAAACCTTCTGCCTTTTTACGTTTGTGTAAAAGCAGGTGTCCCAATACTTTTGACAATATAGTGTGTATAAAAAAATGTATGTATATATATATATATATATATATATATATATATATATATATATATACATACATATATGTATATATATGTATATATATGTATAAATATATGTATATATATATATATATATACATATATATATACATATATATATATATATATACATGTATATATACATATATATATATATATATATATATATATATACATGTATATATATATATATATATATATGTATATATATACATATATATATATATATATATATATATATATATATATATATATATATATATAGATAGATAGATAGATAGATAGATAGATAGATAGATAGATAGATAGATAGATAGATAGATAGATAGATAGATATAGATATATTTATATATATAGATATATATATATAGATATATATTTTTTTTTATTATTGTTCATTTTTTTTTATTTTTGTTTTTTTTTTCTTTGATGCATTTAATGATGTGTCAATGAACAAAGAGCTTCATTTATTTGTGTCTTTTATATCTGCCCGGAGTTCAGCTTTAATGTTACTCATATTACTAATATATGTGAACCATTTTCATACATATCATGGGCAAAGGAGAGTCTGCTTGGCGAGTGTCTCAGCCACATTATTATTTTGCCTCACTCTCTGGAGACAAAGTATTGCACAGCTTAAAATATCCATTACGCAGTCTCTCAATCTGGAGAACAGCCGGATAGCCTCAGGTTCTTCCTAGTACACAACACTTATGGCTCAACAGAAATACCTTGAAAAAAAATCGCAGGAGGAAGCTCCATTCAGAAATTGTGTCATTGGTGTGGAAGCACTCGAGCCAGATGGATGACAATGCCAAAGCAAAAAAAAAAAAAACTACAAATCTGGGGATGTTTGCATTTTAGTTATTTTATCTTAGATATAAAGCAATGTATGTGTTATCTCATTACTGTGTTATTTATTTTTCGAGGGCACCACTATAATGGTACCAGAGTTTCAGAAAGATATTTTATTGAATGATGAATATTATAAAGGAGCCAATGCGTTTTAGGGGTTCACACACCCCCTTCATCAGGGCTACAATGAAATAAAAAAATATATTTATAAACATGCACAAGTCCATTAACCCCTATAGTTTGGAACAGGTATAGTGGACTCAGGAATCAAAGTAATGTCTCCTGATGAGACGGCAGCAGCAGTGTCTCTTTCTGAAACATTGTCGGTAGCAACAGGCAAAGTAGCGGCCCGTCGCTCTCTCTCTGTAGCGGTAGCAGCTTCCACTGTAGCGATACCTGTCACCCAATCCATCCGGTAGGCACGGGGTGGCGTAGTAGGTGGCTCCACTACAAACAAATACTCTCCACATTGCGGACATCGGCCGAATGGACGAAGATGCACGGCCAATCCTCCACATCGATGGCAAGTCATGCCCAGTCCCTCAACATCTCCCGAGGTATACAGGACAAACTTCCCCTGCGGTTTAATTCGAACTCCAGTATCCGTGAGCAGAGTTCCAGATTGCACAGTATTCATCACGGTGCTTGCAGAGAACACTCTGGGTCCCACAACCGATTGCAACGCCGGAAAAGACATGGCCACACTCTGATCTTCTCAACACGATCACGAGGCTTCTCTTCTCCTCTGGCGCCAAGCACACTACACGTGTCCCACGCGGTAGCAAGTAGGGTAACTCCTCCCACTTGTTCTTTCAGTCACGTAGCTCCTGGGCCTCTTCTGGCACCCAGCGTCTACACACCCAAAAGCAAAGTCCTGCAGTTTAACCTTTCCTCTTCCTGAAAAGATTTTTTTTTCCAAAGTCCAGCTCTCTCTGTAAACTCCCGGTAAAACACTCCACTGGGTTGCAATAATTGTCGGTCAACAAATCCCGGACGACGCCCCCACATGTAGCACTAACTCACGGTGGAGCTGCTGGTTTAAGCGGGTCTTATACCTTCACTTTGCTTCCCTCTGTTTCACTGGCACCAGGTCTAGGGGTTCCGTTGAGTTTACTGCTGGACGACACGCACACCAACACTGGAGTACGTTTTCAATGCTTTATTGAACAGTCAAACTTAGGAAGCAGCAGGAAAGAGATGGAAAAGGAAACTTTCAGGAGAAACTCAAATATCTTCTTACAAGATCTCAGCGACAAATGTCCCGGTAGAATTCAGATAATTATGTGGAATGCATTCCCCTCATGGGACGCACTCTTTGCTCGTCTGGATAGGCCTCTCTCACCGGTCTAGCAGCCAGTACGCAGCACGAATCTAAAGTCTCTGCCACAGACTCATTTGGGGGGTAAATCTGCACGATCCTCTGCCACAGGATGTATCAGATCTTCTGTAGTGAACAGTCAGTCACAGTGCCTGAACATTTAAGCCGAACCGGCGACACTATGCTGTATGGTTACTTCTTTTGGATACGTCCTCCAACTAGGGATGAGCCGAACACCCCCCGGTTCGGTTCGCACCAGAACCCGCGAACGGACCGAAAGTTCGCACGAACGTTAGAACCCCATTGACGTCTATGGGACTCGAACGTTCGAAATCAAAAGTGCTCATTTTAAAGGCTAATTTGCATGGTATTGTCCTAAAAAGGGTTTGGGGACCCGGGTCCTACCCCAGGGGACATGTATCAATGCAAAAAAAACTTTTAAAAACGGCCGTTTTTTCGGGAGCAGTGATTTTAATGATGCTTAAAGTAAAAAAAAAAAAGTGAAATATTCCTTTAAATATCGTACCTGGGGGGTGTCTATAGTATGCCTGTAAAGTGACGCGTGTTTCCCGTGTTTAGAACAGTCCCTGCACCAAATGTCATTTTTAAAGGAAAAAATCTCATTTAAAACTGCTTGCGGGTTTAATGTCATGTCGGGTCATGGCAATATGGATGAAAATCAGTGAGACAAACGGCATGGGTACCCCCCAGTCCATTACCAGGCCCTTTGGGTCTTGTATGGATATTAAGGGGAACCCCGCACCCAAATTAAAATAAGGAAAGGTGTGGGGCCACCAGGCCCTATATACTCTGAACAGCAGTATACAGGCGGTGCAAACAAGACAGGGACTGTAGGTTTGTTGTTAAGTAGAATCTGTTTGTAATTTTGAACATTTTTAACGTGTTTAGCTCCAGCCAAAAAATCTTTTCTAAGCTTTTTGGAAAACATAGGGAAGGGTTATCACCCCTGTGACATTTGTTTTGCTGTCTTTCCTCCTCTTCAGAAGATTTCACCTCACTTTTTTGTCCCAATGAAAAATGTTTTTTGAAAATTTGGGTTTTTTTGTGGAACAAGGATTGGAAAGCATCAGTGGAAAGGAGAAATTGTTTTCCCATATTAACTCTTACAGGAGAGAATTTCCCTTCCTAGGGGTAGATTTCATCTCACTTCCTGTTGTCTCCTTCCGTTTGCAAGTAGGAGTCGTTTGTAAGTTAGATGTTTGAAAGTAGGGTCCTGCCCTATATACTCAGCAGAAATTTGGGCCTTAGGTGTTGCTGTGGCCACAACACTGTAAGCCCTCACAGGGCCCTGCTGTGAAATATTAGATCAAGAATTGTAATTACATGCCCCTGTTGAACAGGAGCTGAAAAATTAGGCCTTAGGCACTGGTGCTGGTGCCACAACACTGCAACCCCTCACAGACACTCTAGTTGGAACGCAGGAACGAGCCCTGCTGCAAATTATTGCTTCAAAAATTGTAATTACACGCCCCTGTTAGACAGGGGCAGAAAAATTGGGCCTTAGGCACTGGTGCTGGTGCCACAACACTGCAACCCCTCACAGACACTCTAGTTGGAACGCAGGAACGAGCCCTGCTGCAAAGTATTGCATCAAAAATTGTAATTACACGCCCCTGTTAGACAGGGGCAGAAAAATTGGGCCTTAGGCACTGGTGCTGGTGCCACAACACTGCAACCCCTCACAGACACTCTAGTTGGAACGCAGGAACGAGCCCTGCTGCAAAGTATTGCATCAAAAATTGTAATTACATGCCCCTGTTAGACAGGGGCAGAAAAATTGGGCCTTAGGCACTGGTGCTGGTGCCACAACACTGCAACCCCTCACAGACACTCTAGTTGGAACGCAGGAACGAGCCCTGCTGCAAAGTATTGCATCAAAAATTGTAATTAAATAAAAGATATGTGGCGCTATTCCATCAATCAGTAGTACCACTCGAAATATAAAATGTAATGGGCCGATCAAACCCCACCTTCTACAGTAAATATCCGGAGAAAGTACCCAATAAATATTAGCATACCAAGTGAATAAAAAATGGTGGAGATACAATTCTAAGGTATGGGAAAATTTAAAATCTATAAATATACTATCAAGTGCTTAATCAACAATACCAGTTTCCCCTCGTTAAGTAAAAACAAAATATTTTTCTATGTGGATCTGTGAAAAAATAAAACTAACTTCTCAAATAAGATGCTCAAAACCAAAGTACATGTGATAATGATAAATCAGTGCCTTACAAACAAATCAATACCTCATACATATTCACTGTAAATGAAATAAATAAATATATGGATATAAATATGACTAATATGGTAAAGTGACCCTTAATCGTGAGTTTGCATATACAAATATTAAAGTGACAAAATAGTGCAAAGATGTTCAGCATAAAATGTGCAATAATTGATACATGGCCAAATGCAAATTTCAATCGTACCATACAATTATAATAAATAAGTAATAAAAATAATAAATTAATAGGGCAGCCAATCCCACCACAGGGATGCTGTCCCAAACAGTGACAATAGTGTAGTAAAGTCCAAAAAAGTGCAGTAGTGGTAGGTGTTTTCCACAGCAAAGTCTTTACACACCAAGTCCTTAGGCACTGGTGCTGGTGCCACAACACTGCAACCCCTCACAGACACTCTAGTTGGAACGCAGGAACGAGCCCTGCTGCAAAGTATTGCATCAAAAATTGTAATTACACGCCCCTGTTAGACAGGGGCAGAAAAATTGGGCCCTAGGCACTGGTGCTGGTGCCACAACACTGCAACCCCTCACAGACACTCTAGTTGGAATGCAGGAACGAGCCCTGCTGCAAAGTATTACATCAAAAATTGTAATTACACGCCCCTGTTAAACAGGGGCTGAAAAATTGTGCCTTAGGCACTGGTGGTGGCGCCCAGAACCAAAAATGTTCTTACAAGCTATCAGCGTGATGATTGAGGAGGAAGAGGATAATTACTCAGGGATAGTCACTCAGCATCAGCATAGGCAGTCTTTGAAGGGATCTGAGATTTCAAAAAAAATTATTCGGTTACATCAGCATCAGGTGCTTGGTAGCTGGTGGTGATCCAAGACTCATTCATTTTTATGAAGGTCAGCCGATCGACCGAGTCGGTGGACAGACGCACCCTGTGATCGGTTACCACGCCTCCAGCAGCACTGAATGTGCGTTCCGAAAGAACGCTGGATGCAGGACAGGCCAGTAGCTCAATTGCATACTGTGCAAGCTCTGGCCAGTGATCCATCCTCAAGACCCAGTAACCCAGAGGATTTTCGGTGGGAAAGGTGTCCAAGTCTGATCTTGCCCCTAGGTATTCCTGCACCATGTAAAACAGACGCTGGCGATGGTTGCTGGAACCGATCATACCTTGGGGCTGCGGACCAAAAAATTGTCTGAACGCATCGGTCAGACGGCCACCTTCTCCACCGCTCCTTCTTTGACTGACCGAAGCCTCAGCAACACGTTGTCCAGAAACAGGAGTTTGTAACCTCCCAGTCTCTGGGAACGCGTTGCACAGACCTTTCTGCAAGGCCTCCCGAAGATGTTTCATCCTCTGCTCCCTCTGCGATGGCAAGATAAGGTCCGCAACCTTACCCTTGTAACGTGGATCAAGGAGGGTTGCCAGCCAGTATTGGTCCTTCTCCTTGATACCACGAATACGAGGATCCTTACGCAGGCTTTGCAGGATCAGGGAGGCCATGCAGCGTAGGTTTGCTGAGGCATTCGGTCCGGAGTCCTCTGGGTCACTAAGAACGACATGGTCCGCAGCCACCTCCTCCCAGCCACGTACAAGTCCATGTGTTTCTTGGGACTGATCCCTTAAAGACTGCTGCTGATGCTGAGTGCCAGGCTCCACCTCCATACTGACACAATCTTCCTCCTCCTCCTCTTCCTCCTCGTCCTCTTCCTGTGTGATCGGCGGGCACGCAGGAACACTGTCTGGATAAAGGGGGCCTTGAGAGCTAAGGAAGTCCTCCTCTTCCTGCCTCTGTTCTGCCTCAAGTGCCCTGTCCATATTCCACGCAGCGTGTGCTCCAACAGGTGGACAAGGGGGACAGTGTCACTGATGCATGCACTGTCACTGCTCACCATCCTCGTGGCCTCCTCGAATGGTGACAGGACAGTGCATGCATCCCTGATCATGGCCCACTGGCGTGGGGAAAAAAAACCAAGCTCCCCTGACCCTGTCCTGGTGCCATAGTCGCACAGGTACTCATTGATGGCCCTCTGCTGCGTGTGCAGCCGCTGCAGCATGGCCAACGTTGAGTTCCACCTGGTGGGCATGTCACAGATTAGGCGGTTCTTGGGCAGGTTAAACTCCTTTTGGAGGTCCGTCAGCCGAGCACTGGCATTATATGACCGGCGGAAATGCACACAGACTTTCCTGGCCTGCCTCAGGACATCCTGTAAGCCCGGGTACCTGCCCAAGAACCGCTGCACCACCAAGTTAAGGACGTGAGCCAAACAGGGCACATGGGTCATTTGTCCCTGTCGGAGGGCAGAGAGGAGGTTGGTGCCATTGTCGCAAACCACCATTCCTGCCTTAAGTTGGCGTGGCGTCAACCACCTCTGAACCTGCCCCTGCAGAGCTGACAGAACCTCTGCCCCAGTGTGGCTCCTGTCCCCCAAGCACACCAGCTCAAGCACCGCATGGCATCTTTTGGCCTGCGTACTTGCGTAGCCCCTTGAACGCCTACGGAGCACCGCTGGTTCCGAGGAAGAGGCCATGGAGGAAGAAGAAGAGGAGGGGGTGGAGGAGAGAGGTGTGTCACAATCAGCATTTTGGAGGCGTGGTGGGGGAACAACCTCCAACACTACTGCACCTTGTCCTGCATCCTTCCCAGCTGCCAGCAGAGTCACCCAATGCGCCGTGAAACTTAGGTAACGTCCCTGTCCATGCCTGCTGGACCATGAGTCAGCGGTAATATGCACCTTACCGCTGACCGCCCTGTCCAGCGAGGCATGGACATTGCCTTCCACATGCCGGTAGAGAGCCGGAATCGCCTTCCGTGAGAAAAAGTGGCGTTTGGGTACCTGCCACTGAGGAACCGCACATTCCACAAACTCACGGAAGGGGGCAGAGTCTACCAACTGAAAAGGCAGCAGTTGAAGTGCTAGCAATTTTGCCAAGCTAGCATTCAACCGCTGGGCATGTGGATGGCTGGGAGCAAACTTCTTTCGGCGGTGCAGCAGCTGGGGCAGGGAAATTTGCCTGGTACAATCTGACGTCGGTGTACCAAAAGCAGATTGCCCACAAGTACTTGGCTGTGACACACCTAATTCTACACCTTCATTCCTCTCACTGCAGGTCTCAGAGAGGACTGAAGGTCTAGTGGGGTTGGAAATCTCAGCTGATGAGGAGCAAGGAGAGATCCTCTTTGTTCTTTGGTGTGGGTCTTTTAGATACGCTTGCCAACGAACTGCATGGCAGGTCAACATATGTCTGGTCAAGCATGTGGTACCCAAGCGGGAGATGTTTTGGCCACGCGAGATACGCTTGAGACATATGTTGCAAATAGCAGCGGTGCAATCTGATGCACTCGTCTCAAAAAAGGCCCACACCAAAGAACTTTTTGAATAACGCGCAGAGACTGCAGCGCCCTGCACATGTGGAGCTTTGGGGTGTGATGCAGTCAATGTGCTGCCCTTAGGCTGGCCCCTGGAGGGCATCCTGCCTCGTTGGTGATGTGCTGCCGCCTCCTCCTCCTCCTCCTCCTCCTCTCTCCTATCAGGCACCCACGTTGAGTCAGTGACCTCATCATCCCCTCCCTCCTCATCACTGGAGCAAACCTGGCAGTATGCTGCAGCAGGGGGAGCATGACTGCCAGATTGCTGTCCTTCTTGGGCACCCCCTCTGTCCGCGCTCATGTTACTGCCTTCATCGAGCTCAGTATCGTCATCAGAGCCTTCCAAACGCTGGGCATCCTCCTGGAGCATGTACCCAACACTGTGGTCAAACAGTTCGAGGGAATCCTCATGAGGACATGGTGGAGCTAGGGAAGGAGTCACTGATGACATTGAGCTGAGGGAAGAGGCCGCTGCTTTGCCAGACAAAGCACCCTGGGCATGGGTGAGAGAGGATGAGGAGGATGAGGACGGCTTGGTCATCCACTCGACCAAGTCTTCCGCATGTTGCGGCTCAACACGGCCAGCTGCCGAAAAAAAGGCCAAGCGTGTCCCATGGCCACGTGCTGATGAGGATGCACCGTCTCCACGACCAGCACTAGACACAGAGCATGCTTGCCCTCTCTTATTGGCTTGTGACTGTCTGCCTCTCCTTCTTGGCCTTCCAGACATTCTAATGGCCTGTAGCTGCACTAAGCTGGGATAGAACACCTGTAATTTTCTTCAAGTAGCTTTATATACTGTAACCAGACAAGCCTGCCTGTCAGTAGGAAGATAACAGGAACGGATCTAGCTGAACACTGTGAGCAGGACGCACTGTACTAAATGTAAATAGTCTAGCTGCCTGACCGTGGTACTAATAGGATCAAATAGAACACCTGTAATTTTCCTCAGGTAGCTTTATATACTGTAACCAGACAAGCCTGCCTGTCAGTAGGAAGATAACAGGAACGGATCTAGCTGTACACTGTGAGCAGGACGCACTGTACTAAATGTAAACAGTCTAGCTGCCTGACCGTGGTACTAATAGGATCAAATAGAACACCTGTAATTTTCTTCAGGTAGCTTTATATACTGTAACCAGACAAGCCTGCCTGTCAGTAGGAATTTAACAGGAACGGATCTAGCTGAACACTGTGAGCAGGACGCACTGCACTAAATGTAAATAGTCTAGAAGATAACAGGAACGGATCTAGCTGAACACTGTGAGCAGGACGCACTGCACTAAATGTAAATAGTCTAGAAGATAACAGGAACGGATCTAGCTGAACACTGTGAGCAGGACGCACTGCACTAAATGTAAATAGTCTAGAAGATAACAGGAACGGATCTAGCTGAACACTGTGAGCAGGACGCACTGCACTAAATGTAAATAGCAGGAACGGATCTAGCTGAACACTGTGAGCAGGACGCACTGCACTAAATGTAAATAGTCTAGAAGATAACAGGAACGGATCTAGCTGAACACTGTGAGCAGGACGCACTGCACTAAATGTAAATAGCAGGAACGGATCTAGCTGAACACTGTGAGCAGGACGCACTGCACTAAATGTAAATAGTCTAGAAGATAACAGGAACGGATCTAGCTGAACACTGTGAGCAGGACGCACTGCACTAAATGTAAATAGCAGGAACGGCTCTAGCTGAACACTGTGAGCAGGACGCACTGCACTAAATGTAAATAGCAGGAACGGATCTAGCTGAACACTGTGAGCAGGACGCACTGCACTAAATGTAAATAGCAGGAACGGATCTAGCTGAACACTGTGAGCAGGACGCACTGCACTAAATGTAAATAGCAGGAACGGATCTAGCTGAACACTGTGAGCAGGACGCACTGCACTAAATGTAAATAACAGGAACGGATCTAGCTGAACACTGTGAGCAGGACGCACTGCACTAAATGTAAATAGCAGGAACGGATCTAGCTGAACACTGTGAGCAGGACGCACTGCACTAAATGTAAATAGCAGGAACGGATCTAGCTGAACACTGTGAGCAGGACGCACTGCACTAAATGTAAATTGCAGGAACGGATCTAGCTGAACACTGTGAGCAGGACGCACTGCACTAAATGTAAATAGTCTAGAAGATAACAGGAACGGATCTAGCTGAACACTGTGAGCAGGACGCACTGCACTAAATGTAAATAGCAGGAACGGATCTAGCTGAACACTGTGAGCAGGACGCACTGCATTAAATGTAAATAGTCTAGATAGAAGATAACAGGAACGGATCTAGCTAAACTGAATACAGTGTATATATATATATGCAACACCTGGGATGCATATATATACACAATACACTGTAAGTGCAGCTAACTGACTGACTGTTCTGCCTAATCTATCTAACTCAAATCAAATGACACTGTCTCTCTCTCTCTCTATCTCTCAGCACACCGGAACACACACTACACAGGGCCGCCGTGCAGGCGGCCTTATATAGTGTGGGGTGTGTACTAAATCCCCTGAGCCATAATTGGCCAAAGCCACCCTGGCTTTGGCCAATTACAGCTCTCTCTACTGACGGCGCTGTGATTGGCCAAGCATGCGGGTCATAGTGCATGCTTGGCCAATCATCAGCCAGCAATGCACTGCGATGCCGCAGTGAATTATGGGCCGTGACGCGCCACACGAATTTAGCGCGAACGGCCCATAACGTTCGCAATTCGGCGAACGATCGAACAGCCGATGTTCGAGTCGAACATGGGTTCGACTCGAACACGAAGCTCATCCCTACCTCCAACCGAGTCACCAGGCCCCTCTATAGACCAGCATGCTGCGTGATCTCTCCAAGACGGGTCCTCCCCTGGGATCTCCTCGGCTGTCCAGCTTCGTCACACAGGACCGACAGCTCAGGACCATTCCTCGGCTGCGGTGGTATATATATATATATATACCATATACCATATATATACATACACATACAGTTGTGCTCATAAGTTTACATACCCTGGCAGAATTTATCATTTCTTGGCCATTTTTCAGAGAATATGAATGATAACATAAAAACTTTTCTTTCACTCATGGATAGTGTTTGGCTGAAGTAACGGTGTTTACTCTTTTTAAATCATAATGACAACAGAAACTGCCCAAATGACCCTGATCAAAAGTTTACATACCCTGGTTATTTTTGGCCTAATAACATGCACACAAGTTGACACAAAGGGGTTTGAATGGCTAATGAAGATAACCATCCTCACCTGTGATCTGTTTGCTTGTAATTAGTGTGTGTGTATAAAAGGTCAACGAGTTTCTGGCAGAGGTGGGGGACTTGAGTCACATGAGTTGACTTAAGTCAGACTTGAGTCACCTGTTTGAGGACTTGCGACTTGCTTGACAAAATTAAATAAATTACTCGACTTGACTTTGACTTGTCACTAATGACTTGCGACTTGACTTTGACTTGGGCTATTTGACTTGCAATGACTTGGTACCAGCCCCCCCCCCCTGAAAATATTACCCACACACTCCGCCCACCACCACCTCTGAGCCAATCAGCATTTGCCAAATGCCATTGGAGCTGTTCAGGGTAGCGGTAAGAGTTATTTCAGTCCCTGCATCAAGTGCACCTGTTGAACGTGTGTTCAGCCATGGTGGGGTGATAATGCGACCCCATCGCTCACAACTGAGCGAGAAAGTACTTTCCAATTTAATTTTTTGCAAATGCAATGCATTTTAAGTGGCTATTCTCCTCAACATTCAAGTGTCCAGATGTTGGCATTGTGTCAAGTTCAAACTTTGAGCTTAGTTATTTTCCCCCTCAGCAAGAACTACATTTTTTCAGGATTGTTGGCCATTTAATTGCTGACTGTTCTGCTCCCTGTCTGCTGTTTGGGCATTCAAAGTGTTTCTTTAATATGCCAAGAAAAAAGCACTAAGTAGTTTTGTTAATGTTGAAAATAAAACAAAACCTTTCCTGAAAACTGACTTTTAACTCATTTAAAGGTGGAAATGGGGTAGATCAGTATTTTGACTTAATTTGTGACTTGACCAAAATAAATGACTTGACTTGACTTGCTTGACTTCTAGCAGGGACTTGACTTGACTTGCTTGCTTTTCGCCACAGTAACTTGGGACTTGCTTGTGACTTGAAGGTTAAGACTTGAGACTTGCTTGTGACTTGCACATATGTGACTTACTCCCATGTGTGGTTTCTGGACTCCTGACAGACCCTTGCATCTTTCAACCAGGGCTGCACTGACATTTCTGGATTCTGAGTCATGGGGAAGGCAAAAGAATTGTCAAAGGATCTGCGGGAAAAGGTAGTTGAACTGTACAAAACAGGAAAAGCTATAAAAAGATATCCAAAGAATTGTGAATGCCAATCAGCAGTGTTTAAACTCTAATCAAGAAGTGGAAAATGAGGGGTTCTGTTGAAACCAAACCACGGTCAGGTGGACCAACTAAAATTTAAGCCACAACTGCAAGGACAATTGTTCGGGATGCAAAGAAAAACCCACAAATAACTTCAGGAGAAATACAGGACTCTCTGAAAACATGTGCTGTGGCTGTTTCAAGATGCACAATAAGGAGGCACTTGAAGAAAGATGGGCTGCATGGTCGAGTCGCCAGAAGAAAGCCATTACTACGCAAATGCCACAAAGTATCTCACTTACAATATGCCAAACAGCACAGAGACATGCCTCAAACTTTCTGGCACAAAGTCATTTGGGATGATGAGACCAAAATTTAGCTTTTTGGCCACAACCATAAACACTACATTTGGAGAGAAGTCAACAAGGCCTATGATGGAAGGTCCACCATTCCTACTGTGAAACACAGAGGTTTTGGGGATTTGTGAGCTACACACAGGAAATTTGGTCAAAATTAATGGCAAGATGAATGCAGTATGTTATCAAAAAATACTGGAGGAACATTTGCATTCATCAGCCAGGAAGCTGCGCATGGGACGTACTTGGATATTCCAACACGACAATGATACAAAACACAAGGCCAAGTCCACCTGTCATTGGCTACAACAGAATAAAGTGAAGGTTCTGGAGTGGCCATCTCAGTCTCTTGACCTCAATATCATTGAGCCACTCTGGGGAGATCTCAAACGTGCCATTCATGCAAGACAGCCCAAGAATTTACAGGAACTGGAGGCTTTTTGCCAAGAGGAATTGGGCAGCTTTACCATCTGAGAAGATAGAGAGTCTCATCAACAAATACCACAAAAGACTTTAAGCTGTCATTGATGTTAAAGGGGCAGTACACGATATTAAGAACTGGGGTATGTAAGTTTTTGATCAGGGTCATTTGGGTAATTTCTGTTGTCATTATGATTTAAAATAAGTAAACACAGTTGATTGATAATAAATGGCTTCAGCCAAACACTAACCATGAGTGAAAGAAAAGTTTTTGTGTTATCATTCATATCCTATGAAAAATGGGCAAGAAATATATATAAACCCTTAGATTCCCCCAAGGGTTTTTTAGCAGCTACGTATTTTATTCAAGAAAGTTTATATAGTTTAGAATATTGTAAAATATTTATTGGACAAAATTAGTACAAGAATGGGAATAGAATTTAAAATATGAGTTCTGGCTACAGGTATGTACAATCACGTTCCATTACAGCTGTCAACTATTACACAGTACAACTATCAATTGACAGTACATTACAAGAATGATATCCACACGAACACCCCAACGCGTTTCAACTTATTCGGTCATAGTCTTTTTCAGGGGTTTTTTGGCTCTAAAAAGATATATCAAAACATCCATATGTTCAATACCTCATATTATGTGAGCATTTGTGCATGTGATATATTTGGTAAATTAATAATTACCGCTCAGGAAATGTAACTCTACCCTATAGCCATAAATTGTTTAAAAGGAGATCCCAGTGGTCTAAAAATCTCCACACGCCATTCCCACCTCCTGAAGATGAAGCCTGGGTCCAGAGGGCTTGCAAGGAGCCACACATGTGGACCCTCCTGGGATGGGGAAAAGTACAGCACCTGTAATGTTTATATATATTTATATATATATTTTTTATCTATAGTAACATAATTTCTATTTAAACTAACACTGATTAAACTTTCCTTATTTCTTTTACTTTTTTATGTCTATGGATAAGACAATATTACCAAAAGAAAAACAATATTTGTATTACTTTGTTTTCTGAAGTAATGATGAAGTAGTTAACAAAAATCAACAGGCCTAAATCATAATGTAAAGACAATTGCTCTGGGCTACAGGGAGTATACAGGTGTGAGAGCTGCAGTGGTTATGCATGGATGCTTAGCATATAACCCAATATATCGATGTCCAGTAGAGGGAGCTGTGTATATAGATAGAATGATCAATAAAAGGAGCAGCAAGCACAATGCATAAACAAATCATTTTGGATGAATGTTGCTATGAAAAGTTAAAATTACTTTCTCCCTTTAAATCTTAAATTTCTTGCTATGATACCAAGACGCATCTTTTCCATTAATGTTAATCTATGCGCCATAATTAAGTAAAGTGTTAGAAATTAGTCAGGAGAGATTACTTCCCTTTATCTGTTCAAAAAGCCAATTTAACATATGCCATTTGTCTCTGTCTATGACTAATTTGACATATTTCAGAGGAAGGAGTAGAAGTGTAACGTATTAGGACAATGCTGGGAACAATTCCACAGTGCCAATTCTCATTTGCTTGACGAACTCTCTGGTCTTCAATCTGGTTTCAGCTATTTTCTCCGGAACGCGGCGGCGGGATGAGAACCGAGGTGTCGATTTTCTTAAGTGAGGGTGCCATTCCATACTTGGAGCATTGTCACATACATAACACAGTCAGTATTGCCTTGGAAAACGTCCAGACCTCATTTCTGCATTTTACAGGTAGCCAGTCAGAGACAGACGAACAAACAAGATGGCACCTCAAGTGTCTACACATTCCCAGGTCATGTATTACATTTGTGCTGAGAATATAATAGCAGAAATTAATGCGCTACATATTGTTATCGATGCATGAATTCATCCACACAACTACATAAAATACCGATCTTTATTTAAAGTATAATGGCGCGTACACGTGGTCGAAATTGTTGGCCTACATTTGTGTGACCATGTTTATGCAAGACAAGTTTGAGCCAACAACCTTCAAACAAAAATCCACAGTTTTGTTGGCGGAAAGTCCGATTGTGTGTACGAGGCATAAGAGTGTAAAGTATAGAGTTTTTTAATCCTTACATTTATATATATATATATATATATATATATATATATATACACGGTGCCTTGAAAAAGTATTCATACCCCTTGAAATTTTCCACATTTTGTCATGTTACAGCCAAAAACGAAAATGGGTTTTATTGGGATTTTATGTGATAGACCAACACAAAGTGGTACATAATTGTGAAGCGGAAGGAAAATGATAAAACATTTTACAAATAAATATGTGAAAAGTGTGGTGTACATTTATATTCAGCCCCCCTGTGTCAATGCTTTGTAGAACCACCTTTTGCTGCAATTACAGCTGCAAGTCTTTTTGGGGATGTCTCTACCAGCTTTGCACATCTAGAGAGGGACATTTCTGCCCATTCTTCTTTGCAAAATATCTCAAGCTCTGTCAGAATGGATGGAGAGCGTCTGTGAACATCAATTTTCAAGTCTTGGATATGTGAGAACCAGTGCGCAAAACCACAATCTGAGTAAAGGATTAGTAAAACTGACGGTAAAATACCCGATGGAGAGCCGCTCACATAGATAGGTTCACTCAGTTCCCCAAAAAACAACTATAAAATAAAAATATGTGGCGCTATTCCATCAATCAGTAACAGTACAAAGTGTGATGAAGTAGGCAGAATATACACCACCTCATGTGGTAATATGCCAAGCAAAAGTGACTAATGGCCACGAAATGATGCCACCATACAAGAATAGATCAATAGAAGCGGATGCAATTCTGCGATAAGAAAAATAAAATAAAAACTAAAATAAATTAAATAGAAAGTGACACAGTGCTAGATGAGATAAACAATCACCCCTCAATGGGTGAAAGAATAACTGCGGATCTGAAAAAGACTTCCCAAGTGAATGCTCACAACCAAAATTCATATATGAAGTGGAAGCAATTAAATGCAAAGTGACTCAGTGCTTAGTGAAATAAAACGATCACCCCTCGTTAGGTGAAACAATATACATCTGTGAATAAGGAAAAAATGCCTTCCCAAATAAATTGCTCACAACCAAAATTCATACATAAGTGATACCGGTGACTCAAAATTAATCACTAGAAATAATGTTAATAAAGAATGAATACTGATGAAAAAAAATAAATAATAAATAAAATCGCTTCTTCTACGTGAGCTAAAAAGATTGGCAGTGATAAAGTGACATATAGTGCAAAATAAATTATTGAGATCAGCACCAAATATGTGCATAGATTGCAAAATAGTAAAAAATATTGACCAAATTAAATAATGAATTCATGCCATAATAATTAATAAATGCAATAATAAAATAATGAAATAATCAATAAAGATGGGACAGCTAATCCCACAATAGAGATGCTGTCCCAGACAGTGACAATAGTGCAATAATGTCCATACAAAAGTGCAGTAGTGATGAGTGATTTCCACAAAGAGTCTTTAGACACAGTGCAAAAAAATGTGCAGTGACTGGTGATTTTTCTTCTATGCACGTTCTAGTGCATCTCCCAGGTGTTTCCCCCAGCCTCTCACCTCCAACAGCGGCCCCCAATGGGCCTAGTAGAGCGGGCGGATAATTCTAGGAGAGGATGTATTTCCTGCAGCGTGTCTTTAAACATCCAGTAGGTTTGTCTCTCTGCAACTCATCCCACAGCTCTCAGCACTCTCAGCGGTCCCAGCAGTTTTTAAGAGCAAAGAAAAGATCTCATGGTGTAGTATTTAGAAGCCCATTTATTAAAAAAACATAGTAACTTACATTGAGATAAACAGCAAACAGTAACTGTGAGGGAAGCTTCCGGGTTTGGCCGTCCCCGAGAAGCGTCGGCACCTGACTCCTCCTACCCTGACGCGTTGCGTCACAGCACGTGACTTTATCAAAGGGATCCCTTTGATAAAGTCACGTGCTGTGACGCAACGCGTCAGGGTAGGAGGAGTCAGGTGCCGACGCTTCTCGGGGACGGCCGAACCCGGAAGCTTCCCTCACAGTTACTGTTTGCTGTTTATCTCAATGTAAGTTACTATGTTTTTTTAATAAATGGGCTTCTAAATACTACACCATGAGATCTTTTCTTTGCTCTTAAAAACTGCTGGGACCGCTGAGAGTGCTGAGAGCTGTGGGATGAGTTGCAGAGAGACAAACCTACTGGATGTTTAAAGACACGCTGCAGGAAATACATCCTCTCCTAGAATTATCCGCCCGCTCTACTAGGCCCATTGGGGGCCGCTGTTGGAGGTGAGAGGCTGGGGGAAACACCTGGGAGATGCACTAGAACGTGCATAGAAGAAAAATCACCAGTCACTGCACATTTTTTTGCACTGTGTCTAAAGACTCTTTGTGGAAATCACTCATCACTACTGCACTTTTGTATGGACATTATTGCACTATTGTCACTGTCTGGGACAGCATCTCTATTGTGGGATTAGCTGTCCCATCTTTATTGATTATTTCATTATTTTATTATTGCATTTATTAATTATTATGGCATGAATTCATTATTTAATTTGGTCAATATTTTTTACTATTTTGCAATCTATGCACATATTTGGTGCTGATCTCAATAATTTATTTTGCACTATATGTCACTTTATCACTGCCAATTTTTTTAGCTCACGTAGAAGAAGCGATTTTATTTATTATTTATTTTTTTTTTTCATCAGTATTCATTCTTTATTAACATTATTTCTAGTGATTAATTTTGAGTCACCGGTATCACTTATGTATGAATTTTGGTTGTGAGCAATTTATTTGGGAAGGCATTTTTTCCTTATTCACAGATGTATATTGTTTCACCTAACGAGGGGTGATCGTTTTATTTCACTAAGCACTGAGTCACTTTGCATTTAATTGCTTCCACTTCATATATGAATTTTGGTTGTGAGCATTCACTTGGGAAGTCTTTTTCAGATCCGCAGTTATTCTTTCACCCATTGAGGGGTGATTGTTTATCTCATCTAGCACTGTGTCACTTTCTATTTAATTTATTTTAGTTTTTATTTTATTTTTCTTATCGCAGAATTGCATCCGCTTCTATTGATCTATTCTTGTATGGTGGCATCATTTCGTGGCCATTAGTCACTTTTGCTTGGCATATTACCACATGAGGTGGTGTATATTCTGCCTACTTCATCACACTTTGTACTGTTACTGATTGATGGAATAGCGCCACATATTTTTATTTTATAATTTTCAAGTCTTGCTACAGATTCTAAATTGGATTTAGGTCTGGACTTTGACTGGGACATTCTAACACATGAATATGCTTTGATCTAAACCATTCCATTGTAGCTCTGGCTGTATGTTTAGGGTCGTTGTCCTGCTGGAAGGTGAACCTCCGCCCCAGTCTCAAGTCCTTTGCAGACTCTAACAGGTTTTCTTATAAGATTGCCCTGTATTTGGCTCCATCCATCTTCCGATCAACTCTGACCAGCTTTACTGTCCCTGCTGAAGAAAAGCATCCCCACAACATGATGCTTCCACCACCATGTTTCACGGTGGGGATGGTGTGTTCAGGGTGATGTGCAGTGTTAGTTTTCCTCCACACATAGTGTTTTGCTTTTAGGCCAAAAAGTTCAATTTTGGTCTCATCTGACCAGAGCACCTTCTTCTACATGTTTGCTGTGTCCCCCACATGGCTTCCCACAAACTGCGA
This sequence comes from Aquarana catesbeiana, assembly GCF_042186555.1. Lineage (NCBI taxonomy): Eukaryota > Metazoa > Chordata > Amphibia > Anura > Ranidae > Aquarana > Aquarana catesbeiana. Next base: position 16,308,032 of record NC_133336.1, read on the forward strand.
ACAGGACTTCTTATGGCTTTCTTTCAACAATGGCTTTCTTCTTGTCACTCTTCCATAAAGATCAGATTTGTGGAGAGCACGACTAATAGTTGCCCTGCGGACAGATTCTCCCACCTGGGCTGTGGATCTCTGAAGCTCCCCCAGAGTTACCATGGACCTCTTGGCTGCTTCTTTAATTATTGCTCTCCTTGCCTGGCCTGTCAGTTTAGGTGGATGGCCATGTCTTGGTAGGTTTGCAGTTGTGCCATACTTTTTCCTTTTTTGGATGATGGAACAGTGCTCTGTGAGATGTTGAAAGCTTTGGATATCTTTTTTATAACCTAACCCTGCTTTAAACTTCTCCACAACTGTATCCCTGACCTAAGTAGTTTATTTTTCTCTCAGATTCTGCCTGCAGCACATAGGTAAGGGTGAAGACATCCTCCTTCCAGTAAGTTTCAAATGAGAACTCCCCTATGATCAAAGAAGTAACATTCTGAAATTGTCCAATTGTCCGGGGCAGTTTGTCCAGTGAAAGTGTACACTCATTCTGTGTAAATAGAAAAATAAATAAACTGTTATTAGGCTATTTCTTGTGCTGGTCAGATATTTTCATTGATTTAAAACAGAAAGTACCACATTTGACCATTATATGGTACTAGGTACTTATCGCGATCTAATGGTCAAATAGGTTATCTTCCATTTTCAATCAATGAAATACATTCAATTAGCAAATAAAATAGCATATTAACCTTCTTTTTGCCCCATTTGCATAGAACAAGTGAACATGTCAATTCCTATGTAATTGTTTTTTTCTAAATACACCCCCTAGTGTGTTACTGGGGGATTAGAAGTCTGACATGTAGTAATTAACTACACAACACCATTGTGCTGCTGATAAATGTTTGCATTTTATAACCAACATTATTGGAATCATAACACAACAATAATATCTGTTAGGTTTGCCTTATGAACCTGTAAACTGTGATTTGATCCATTACTCTGACACCAAGATTTATCTCTATGGATATTATATTGTAAACCTATTATTATTATGAGCTGTGAATGATTATCCCTATAACTTGCAATGACTTAGCTAATTGTATACTTGTAATGACCAGTAATATGGTTGATTTACAAAAGGGAAATAGGCTTTTCACTTTCCAATAGGGTTTTCAGTTAGTGAATTAGGTAAAACACTAATGATTGCTTTACTGCACGTTTAATGCAGTATATTTGAATGCATTAATGCGCATTTAACGTAGTATATTTGAGTGCATTACTGCGCGTTTAACGCAGTATATTTCAGTGTATTGCTGCAGGTTAATCCTTATGAGTTGCAAACTCTGCTTGCAACTCAGAAGGATGCAGGACAGAGCTTGTTGTGCCGCCACATCTCCATACAGCTAGTGGGGATGATGTGAGATTTGTCAGCTCTACCTCCTCCTCCTCCTACTCCATGCCCTTCTCTGCATAATTGTCCCATGAACCACAAGTACCCCCTAAGCATTCAAGGGGCTATTCAATGAGTCAGGCTAAAAGGTGCCATGCAGTGCTTCAGCTGGTCTGTCTAGGGGACAAGAGCCACACCGGAGCAGAGATTATTGCAGCTCTGCAGGAGCAGGCCCAGAGGTGGTTCACGCCATGCCAGATGGAGCCAGGGTACCCAGGGTTTGAAGATCTGCTAAAGCAGGCCAGAAGAGTCTGTAGGAATTTCAGGCAGTCATACACAGCCAGTGCTCAGTTGGCTGAAATTCTGCGGGAATTCCACCTGCCCGCAAAGTGCCTGATTTGTGACATGCCCACCAGGAGGAACTTGACTTTGGCGATGCTGCAGCGGCTGCACATGCAGCAGAGGGCCGTCAAAGAGTATCTGTGTGAGTATGGCACAAAGACAGTCTCAGGCCGGCTCTGCTTCTTTCCCCACACCAATGGCTGCTGGTAAAAGATGCATGCCCTGTACTGTCTTCATTTGAGGAGGCCACAAGGATGGTGAGCCATGACAAAGCATGCATCAGTGACACAATCTCTGTTTTATTCCCCCTGGAGCAGACTCTGCGTGGCATTGTGGACAGGGCACTCGAGGCAAAGCAGCGGAAGGAAGAGGAGAACTTCCTTTCCTCTCAAAGCCCACTTTATGCAGACACCATTCTTCCTACGCCACAGAACACAGAAGAGGAGAGGCAGGATTGTTTTCCATCTCCAGATCCCTTGGAAGTAGTACGTGGCTAGGAGGAGGCAGTTTGAGATACTATAATCCTCAGTGACCCCGAGAAGTCTGCTTCTCATGCCTCTGAAAACTTGTGTTACATGGGTTCCCTCATTCTTCAAAGCCTGAGAAATGACCCAAGAATATGTGGCATCAAGGAGAAGGATCACTATTGGTTGGCAACCCTCCTTGAACACCGTTACAAGGGGAATTCTCAGAACTCATCCAGTCCCCACAGAGGGAGCAGAAGATGAAATCTCTTGAGAACACCTTAAAGAGGAGTTTATGTAATGCCTTTTTCTGACTATGGTAGGTTACAGTCTGGTGGAAAATTTAGTTTTGAGGCTTCTGTTGGTCAAGAGAGGACTGATGGAGAAGGGGGCCACCTCAGTAATGCATTTCACATTTTTTTTAGCCCTTGGCACCCAGGGATGTCAGCTTCCACATCCCATTGGCAGCATCTTCATCATATGAAGGGAGATTATCTATGGGTGAAAATAGATATGGAAAGCTTTCCGGTTGATGATTCACTGGGTCATGAGAATAGACCACTGGCCAGAACTTGCCCAGTATGCAATAGAGCTGCTGGGCTGCCCTGCATCCAGTGTGCTTTCTGAATGGGCATTCAGTGCTGCTGTAGGTTTTGTGACAAATAAAAGAGGGTGTCTTTCCACAGACTCCATGGACTGGCTAGCATTTATTAAAATGAATCAGTCCTGGATTAGCAGCAGCTATTAAGCCCCTGATGCTGATGCCGCTGATTAATTGCTTTCTGGATCTGGAATCTATGAAAGACTGTCTAGGCAGCTTAGCTTTGTGGGTGTTGATTTCATTTAGAAGAAATGTTTTGGTGTAGGTTTCATGGGCACAAATAACACCCATGGACCTATTTTTAAACACCTGTTTGACAATTTTTGACAGCAAGGCCAATTCTTGCTTTCATCAAGAGTACCTCTATAGGGTTACAGTGTGAAGGCCCCACCAACACCAAAAGACCAATTTTTCCGCAACTGTTCAAGCGGGGCATCAAATTTAAATTTTTGACAGCAAGGCAATTTTTGCACTAAATCATATATATTGTATGTGTTTGTGTGAATTCCAGAGCTGCCCATTGTGAGGCTAATTAACCTTTAATTGATGAATATAATATGTACAGTATAACCGCGCTTCCTTGTGCAAAATAATTGAATGTAAATAGCTATATGTACAAAATTCAATTTCAAGTGCTCACATTAAAGAGGAGGGCCCATTAAAAAAAAAAAATTAAAAGTCAGCAGCTACAAATACTGCAGCTGCTGAATTTTAATTGGACACTTACCTGTCCCAGGGTCCAGCGATGCGGGGGATCGAAGCCCCGCTCGTCTGCCCCTCTGTTCAGCGGCACTGGCATTACAACTGTGGGAGCCAGGCTGTGGCTTCACAGCCGGGCACCCGCTGCGCATGCGCGAGCGGCGCCGCACGCCGAGATTGGCCGCTCAGTCACCTGGGACCTGTAATGGGTCCCAGATGATTGACAAGAGGGAGGGAGCAGAGCTGAGCCCTTCCTGTGCCGAGGGGAAGTGATGTCACCAGCCCAGGCACTGAAAGAGGCAGACTACGAGGGACCCCCTAGCAACAGGCATTTAGAGGTGAGTAAAAAAAAAAATTTCCAAATGTTTTTTTTTTTATTTTTTTTTAGGCACATTCAAGCATTTTTTTTTTTGGGTGGAGCACCACTTTAAAGTGCATTTAAAGTGCAATGTCCATATGTTACCACCAGATGTCTCCAGTGGATACAGATGATGAATGAACTCTTACAATAAAGTGACTAAATAGCAAAGGTGAAGTAATCCAACATTAACAAATAAAGTGCATTAAGTGCAATGTCCATAATTTGCCATTAACTATCTCCAGTAGATGCAAATATGTGAGGTTGTATCTTCTTAGCAATAAAGTGACTAAGTGTCTTCTTCCATCAACTCCAAGCACACAGCCCACTCACCAGATTTATATGACCCCGTATTACAGGCAGTCATATACAGCAGAAATTGGAAATACCGCTCCCGATAGTTCTCTCAGCTGTCCAGCATGAAACCGCCGCCTGCGTTCCACTGTGGCGGAAGTGACGTATCACGCTTGATCTCAACCAACGCATTTCATCAGCACATCTGATGTCATCAGGGGTCACATGTGTTTTTACTTCTATCCAAAGTCTGCAAAAGAGACACCAGAATTTATCAAATCTAGAATCTTGTTCCGAGTGCACTAAACTGTGGCCTTATCATACAGACTGGCTCCCCAAGCCATTGTTTACAAAATAAAGAAAGCTTGAATGGAAAATGTAATTTGTTTGCTTTATAAATGTCATTATTGCTGCAGCATGTTCTATACACGGTACAGATGTGCCACTTTACAGGCAGCCTAAGGGGAACCCCCAGGCACTATATTTAAAGGACTTTTTCATTTTTATTGTGATTTCTCATTTTGATGATTTCACTTTAAGCATCAGTAAATCACTTCTCATTTAAAAATGATGTTTTTTACAAACTTTTTTTTCATTGATACATGTCCCCTAGGGTAGTACACGGACCCCCATAGCCATTGTATACCAAATTACTTGCATATAAGCCTTCAAATTGGGCACCTTTTTCCAGTTCAGGTCCCATAGACTTCAATAGGGCTGGTTATTCGGTTTCGAACGTTTCCGATGTTCAAAAGTTCTGCAGCAAACTGAACAGGAGATTTGTTCGGCACATCTCTAGTGTTTTGCTATGGCTATTTTAGTGATTTTTTTTAATAGCATAAATATGGAATAACAATTTTAAGACCATGTATTGTTTTTAGAAGCTAGGTGTCTCCAATGAATTTTGCTAATGAACTTGTTGGACTGGTTCATGAGTTCAGGACAGGTAGTGATACTACAGGAAGTAGGGGGAGGGGACAGAGGACTTGAAACAAAACCCTATTGCAAATTACACCTTTTTTATGTTTCAACTGTATCTTGTATTTTTAGTGACTTCTTGGACTTGGTGTGATGCTATGGATATGTTAGTGATTTTTTTTAATAGTAAAAACATGGAATAAGATTTTTAAGACCATGTATTGTTTTTAGAAGCTAGGTACCCCTATTCATATGTTAATTAACGTGTTGGACTGGTTCATGAGCTCAGGACAGGAAGTAATGCTACAGGAAGTAGGGGGGAGAGGACTTGAAACACAACCCCATTGCACATTACACCTGATTTTTTTATGTTTCACGTGTATCTTGTATTTTTAGTGACTTCTTGGACTTGGTGTGTTGCTATGGATATTTTAGTGATTTTTTTAATAGTATAAACATGGAATAACATTTTTAAGACCATGTATTGTTTCTAGAAGCTAGGCCCCCCTATTCATATGTTAATTGACGTGTTGGGCTGGTTTATGAGCTCAGGACAGGAAGTGATGCTACAGGTATTGGGGGGGGGGCTTGCAACACAACCCCAGTGTACACTACACCTGTTTTTTATGTTTCATGTGTATCTTGTATTTTTTGTGACTTCTTGGACTTAGTGTGTTGCTATAGCTATTTTAGTGTTTTTTTTTTTTTTTATAGCATAAATATAGAATAACATTTTCAAGACCATGTATTGTTTTTAGAAGCTAGGTCCCCCTATTCATATGTTAATCAACAATCAACTAGTTGGACTGGTTCATGAGCTCAGGACAGGAAGTGAAGCTACAGGAAGTAGGACGAGGGGAAAGAGGACCTGAAACACAACCCTAATGCAAATTACACAAAAAACAAAAGAGCAGCACTGGTTGTTTTGCCATCGCCAGGGAGAACCAAGTTAAGTAACTGTGTAGTGTATGCCTATCACATACATTGTCCATGCTTATTTGCTAGGAAGGATAAATACCTTGTGCATGTTGTAGGCATGTTTTGTAATAATTTGTATGTTGTGTGTTGTTTTTTTCCTACAAATGAGTACAGCATTTTTGTTTAGTAAAGCACATTAATATACACTACAGAGTTTTTTATGCTTCTTTGCTTGTACCACATAGTGACCTTAAATGACAAGGCAAAATATTTGGCTACTTACACTTTGACTTGAAAGAGGAGGGGGGGTAAATAATGTTTTATTGTTATATGATTAAAAGTTGTAAACCCTAATAAAATGTTATCTGTTAAAAAAAGGAGACATGCTTAACCACTTCTTGACCGCGATATTGCCGAATGATGGCTACAGCATAGTCATCCAGTTCTGAGAGGGATTTTATTGACGTCTTTCCATAATCGCACTCCCACGTGCCCGCTGTGGCGTGCATCCAGCGTGCATCCTGTGTGCTTTGTCAGCACTGTGTCCTTTGGACACAGCTGATCAGCGATAAGCTGATCACAGAATAGGGTAAAGGGCCATTCACAGCGGTCCTTTACCACATGATCAGCTGTGTTCAATCACAGCTTATCACATTGTAAACACACTTGCCGGTTATCAGCATTCCTTTTCTCACACGCTGTCACAGAGTGAGGAGAGGAGAGCCGGTAACCAACAAGTGTGACAGGGGACAACTACACTGATAATCAGGGCACTGATCATCAGCCCCAACAGTGCCTATCAGTGCCCATCAGTGCTGCCAATCAGTGCCCATTAGTGCAGCCTTTGGTGCCTCCTCATCAGTGCTGTCTATCAGTGTCCATCAGTGCCGCCTATCAGTGCCCATTGGTGCCGCCTACCAGTGCCCATCAGCGCTGCCTATCAGTGCCCTTCAGTGCCACCTATTAGTGCCCATCAGTGCCACCTATCAGTGCCATCAATGCTACATATCAGTGCCCATCAGTGTCACCTTATCAGTGCTGCCTCATCAGTACCCCTCAATGCTGTCTCATCAGTGCCCAACAGTGCCATCTCATCAATGCCCATTGGTGCAGCCTCCTCAGCACACATCAGCGAAGGAGAAAAATTACTTATTTGCAAAATTTTATAACAGAAGCTAAGAAAAACATTTTTTTTTCAAAATGTTCGGTCTTTTTCTGTTTGCTTAGCAAAAAAAAAAAACCCAGTGGTGATTAACAGCATGGATCTAAATTGCTGGGATGGCATACATGAACATCCTCCCATGCTTGCAATGCCCACGCACCTCTGCGGCGTGCGTATGGCATGCTCTGTAATCACTGAGTCCTTGGGACTCGGCTGATCAATGCTGCCAATCAGTGCCTATCAGTGCCTCATCATAAGTGCCACCTACCAATGCCTATTAGTGCCCATCAGTGCTGACAATCAGAGCCGCCAATCAGTGCCACCTCTCAGTTCCATTCAGTGCCCACCAGTGCCACCTATCAGTGCAGCCTTATCAGTGCCTCCTGATTAGTTCCCACCCGTGCCGTCTCATCAGTGCTTATCAGTGCCACCTATCAGTGCAGCCTATCAGTGCCCATCAGTGCAGCCTCATCAGGGCACATCAATGAAGTAGAAAAATTACCTGTTTGCAAAATTTTAGAACAAACTATAAAAACTGTGTGTGTGTGTGTGGGGGGGGGGGGGGTGACAGCGCTGAAAGCTGAAAATCGGCCTGGGCAGGAAGGGGGTGAAGTGCCCAGTAGGCAACATAAAAAAAATACCTGATGTGACATCTGCTTTAAATTCCTCTTTCTCTATGTGTTCCAAAAGTCTGGAAATATACCAAAGGTTCAGTGCTCGGTACAAAGGAGAACTTGTCACACCAATGTATCAGCTGACCCTTTCATTTTGTATAAGCCGTGTGATGTTCTAAATAGAACACGGCATGACATGAGTGCTCATGTGAGCATAAAAATCTATTACGTTTATTAGTCACAGACTAACCATTTCTCTCCAGGGACCTTTGGGTGGGACAGTAACATTAATGTACCTAAATGCCTCGGAATAAGTTCTATTGATTTTTACAGTCCTTTGAGCAGCGCAGTAAAATGTTCAGCTGCATCTTAACAATACAATCTCAGGAAAAAGTTATTTTTCACCACTGCTACCAAAATCAGTTTTATCCAAAAAAGGGACCCATTAATAGTCACTTTTTTAGGCAACAAACTTCATTTGAGCATTACAGGAAGAATGCCAACTTTAGGCTGGAGCAGAGTTTCCCAACCAGGGTTCCATGGGACCTTAGTGTTCCTCCAGAGGTTGCTAGGGGTTCCTTAAGCAATGAGCAATTTATGCCTCTCAGGTAAGATCCCACTGACTCCATTAATGTTTTTAAATATCTGTAAGAGGATAATTATTCCCAATGATCACAAGTGTAAGGAGAATTCTTCCCACTGACCATCACATTAATGTATCATGAGTTGTAGATATAGTAAAAATTAGTAGGGTTCCCTGAGATGGCAAAGGCTGGTCTAGAGAGTGGCTACATTTCTTTAGCTTTTTCAGGTATAAACAGTAATAGGGCGTACACACGGTCGGACTTTGTTCGGACATTCCGACAACAAAATCCTAGGATTTTTTCCGACGGATGTTGGCTCAAACTTGTCTAGCATACACACGGTCGCACAAAGGTGTCAGAAAATCCGATCGTTCTAAACGCGGTGACGTAAAACACGTACGTCGGGACTATAAACGGGGCAGTGGCCAATAGCTTTCATCTCTTTATTTATTCTGAGCATGCGTGGCACTTTGTCCATCGGATTTGTGTACACACGATCGGAATTTCCGACAACGGATTTTGTTGTCGGAAAATTTTATCTCCTGCTCTCCAACTTTGTGTGTCGGAAAATCCGATGGAAAATGTCCGATGGAGCCCACACACGGTCGGAATTTCCGACAACACGCTCCCATCGGACATTGTCCATCGGAAAATCCGACCGTGTGTACGGGGCATAAGAGTATATGTATGGGGCTGAGCTTTAAAGAGGTACAGTCACCTTGCCGAAGCAGGGCAAAGTAACAATGTTTATGCAATTGCCCCCAACCCCAGACCCCCTAAACCTCACCTTGCCTGCACTATGGCACTGAAACCAGCTGTGTTGGCAAACTCAGGAACCAGTGACAAACACACACACACACAAGCACAACCATGCCCCACAACCCTTGACTTACAATGAACTGCAGTTTTAGCGTGGGTTGGGCGGGGAAACTACCTCCTCGTCTGAGCTTTCTGGAATTAAGTCCCAGTATCCTTCCATGAACAACAACCCTTGTGACTCCACTCCTCCCATCTGGCCTTCAGCCTCTATCCTGTAAGACCCACACCCCCTCCACATTGAACTCACTATTTAACCCTTTTCTGACCTGTTCCTTCCTTCCTTCTACTGAGCAGCAATATCTTTTATATGTTTTTTTTTCAATTAACGTTTAAAATGGGTTGGGCGGGGAAACTGCCTCCTGGCCTGAACTTTCTGGAATTAATTCCCAGTATCCTTCCATGAACAACAACATTTGTGACTCCACCCCGCCCGTCAGGCCTTCAGCCTCTATCCTGGTAAGACCCACACCCCCTCCACATTGAACTCACTTTTTAACCCTTTTCTGACCTGTTCCTTCCTTCCCTTAGTCATGCAGTCCCTCAGTCTATTTGCTCTTCTCTGGTCTCCCGTCCCCTGTACACACGACCGGTTTTGTCGCCGGAATAAACTCTGAAGGTTTTTGATGGAATTCCGCTCAAGCTGTCTTGCATACACACGGTCACACCAAATTCTGACTGTCAAGAACGTGGTGACGTACAACACGTACGACGGGACAACGCGTACCATGTCTCGTACTTGCTGCAGACCATGCATCATTTTTGGTACGTTGGAACAGCATACAGACGAGCAGTTTTCCTGATAGGAATTTATTGGAAAAATGTAGAACATGTTCTTTATCTAAGTCTGTCTGAATTTTCAACGTAAAAAGTCCAATGGGGCATACACACAGTCAAAATATACTATGAAAAGCTCCCATCGGACTTTTTCGGTCGGAAATTCCGACCATGTGTACGGGGCATTAGAGGTTTATTTCAAACACACATGTGGGACATGTAGCGATTTATTGCAAGTGACGAGGATAAAACATACAGAGCTCAATTAAATACCATTAGAAAAAACATATAAAGTTATTCAGCCAAGTGGACAATATACATGTATTTATTACACACTTTTTATCAGGACAATTACACATGTAGTGCTACCCCCACAAGGGGCGTTAGTTTGTGTCCCAGATTCTCTTCCCGCTAGTGCAGCACAGCCAGACAAACACCAGCTTTCACTTTTCTTTACCTTTTACCTTTGGGATAAATTAGAGCGGAGACTGCAAGCCAGGCCTTCTCATCCAACATCAGTGCCTAACCTCACAAATGCGCTTCTGGAAGAATGGTCAAACATTCCCATAGACACACTCCTAAACCTTGTGGACAGCCTTCCCAGAAGAGTTGAAGCTGTTATAGCTGCAAAGGGTGGGCCAACTCAATAGTGAACCCTACGGACTAATGCCCCGTACACACGGTCGGATTTTCCGATGGAAAATGTCCGATCGGAGCGTGTTGTCGGAAATTCCGACCGTGTGTGGGCTCCATCGGACATTTTCCATCGGATTTTCCGACACACAAAGTTGGAGAGCAGGAGATAAAATTTTCCGACAACAAAATCCGTTGTCGGAAATTCCGATCGTGTGTACACAAATCCGACGGACAAAGTGCCACGCATGCTCAGAATAAATAAAGAGATGAAAGCTATTGGCCACTGCCCCGTTTATAGTCCCGACGTACATGTTTTACGTCACCGCATTTAGAACGATCGGATTTTCTGCCAACTTTGTGTGACCGTGTGTATGCAAGACAAGTTTGAGCCAACATCCGTCGGAAAAAATCCTAGGATTTTGTTGTCGGAATGTCCCGACAAAGTCCGACCGTGTGTACGCCCTATAAGACTGGGATGTCATTAAAGTTCATGTGCGTGTAAAGGCAGGTGTCCCAATACTTTTAACAATATAATGTAGATTGTTGTTAGAACACTTATTAGATTAGTGTATAATAGAGCTATATAATAGAGCTGCACGATTAATCGTTAAGAATCGTTATCGTGATTTTTTCCCCGTTGTGATCTTGACAAAGTATTTTCTGATTATTTATATGCAGAGAATTCTCTCTGCTCTGCTAAAGCTGACAACCGTCAAAAGACAGGAAAAAAAAATGGGCAGTCTGCCAAGAATCACAACATTCTTTAGCAGTGGAACTTAAGTATAAACATTGTAACAATGTCTCCTTTAGATCAAAGGAATACACTTTGGTGTGTAAATGAGGGAAGTTTAACCACTTAAACACTAAAACTTTTTCTGACATTTGTTGGTTTCAAGTTAAAATCATTTTTTTTTTGCTAGAAAATTACTTAGAACCCCCAAACCTTTTGGGAAAAAATTACACTTTAATGAATTAAAAAAAAAAACTAACCAGTAAAGTTAGCCCAATTTTTTTTTGTATAATGTGAAAGATTTTACGACGCGAGAATTGTGAGAGAATCGTGATCTTTTCATTCTAAGCAAAAAAAATCATGTTTCTCATTTTGGCCAGATTCGTGCAGCTTTAATATATAACCATATTAACCACTTGCTGTCCGCGCTATAGCTGAAAGACGGCTACAGCACGGACTTAATTTGCCAGGAGGGCGTCCCTGGATGTCCTCCCATGCTTAAGTGGCCTGCGCGCCCCCTGCAGGGCGCGCCTGGCGCGCTTTGTGATCAGCGAGTCTATGAGACTCCTGACCCCTTACCACATGATCAGCTGTCAGCCAATGACAGCTGATCATGTGATGTAAACAGAGCCGTAATCGGCTATTTTTCCTCCTCGAGTTGGTAGCGTGAGGAGGGGAAAAAAAGCCGATCACCGGCGGCTGCGAGAGGGACATTGGTCCCAATCATGGAGGTGTCACCAACGTCACCTACCAGTGCCCACCAGCGTCACCTACCAGTGCCCACAGTACCACCCATCAGTGCCCACAGTGTCACCTATCAGTGACCACAGTGCCGCCTATCAGTGCCCACAGTGCCGCCTATAAATGACCAATCAGTGCATCATTACCAGTGCTGCCTATCAATACCACCTACCAGTGCCCATCAGTGCCACCTACCAGTAACTATCAGTGCCACCTATCAGTGCCCATCAGTGCCACCCATCAGTGCCACCCATCAGTGCCACCCATCAGTGCCACCCATCAGGGCCCATCAGTGCCGTCTTATCAGTGCCCATCAGTGTAGTCTTATCTGTGCCTATCAGTGTCGCTTTACCTGTGTCTATCAGTGTCGCCTTATCTGTGCCCATCAGTGCCCATCAGTGCCCATCAGTGCAGCCCATCAGTGCCCATCAGTGCAGCCTCATCAGCGTATATCTATGAAGGAGAAAAATTACCCGTTTGCAAAATTATGAAACATGTTTTTTTTTCAAAAATTTATGTCTTTTTTTGTTTGTTTAGCAAAAAATAATAACCCAAATGGTGATTAAATACCACCAAAAGAAAGCTCCATTTGTGTGAAAAAAATGATAAAAATTTCATTTGAGTACAGTGTCGCACGACCGCGCAGTTGTCATTCAAAGTGTGACAGCACTGAAAGCTGAAAATTGGTCTGGGCAGATTTAAGTGCCCGGTAGGCAAGAGGTCAAAATATTCTTTGCCAATGAAGCTTGCCATGATATAAATTCATAGTGAAACTCCAGGAAACTGAAAACAAAATTGCATCATATTACCCTTTTTCAAATGAAATTGGGAACAGAATATGCTCCCTTTTATCCACCAAAAGATCCACCCCACGATCCTCCAGCACTTTGCGGGGAATGCGTCTTGTTAAAACTGCATGCTTGGATTGGTGCCACGGCCGCTTGCCTCCACGCGGCTCCCGCGATCGGCTTCACTGGCTGTTCCCAAACGCCAGAAGCGATAAGAGATTTTATGCAGGATCGGGTTCTGTTGGAAAATGAAATCTATGAAATGGCCCTATCCATATACATGATATGCTCCATTATTCAGACATGCCAGAGCCGGCGTAGAAAGGCTGATTTGTAAATTATGGAAGCTCTTCATAGGGTAAACATGGAACATTATTTTAAACTCATAAATATTAGTATTTCCTGCAAAACAGACATGGGGAAAAAGACGGATGGTGGTCGGGATCACAGGGGACGAACAAGAAAAATTACTTTTTTTTTTCATTACATTTGTTGTGGTAATGTAATAAGGCAAAAAAAAAAAAAAAGAAGCAATGTATAAAGTGGAGTTACCCATAAAAACTGCTCTGATCCTGACAAATAGGCAACATTGTATTTATTTATATTGGTTGGTGTATCTTTGTTGAAAAGTGATGAAGATGGTAGCATTCCAAAATAAACAAAAATTAAAACGGTCAATTAACCCGTTGGGTCCATGTTAATAAAATTGTAGTATACACATATATACAAAGAATATTCAATAAACCAATAAAGAAAAACCACTTCTGAAACAAAAACATAGAGAAATGTTAATATATAAACCTATAACCAAAATGATGAAGAAAAAGAGCTAAAAAGTAGCCACCTAAAGTGTAAATGCACATATTATATATAATATAAAGTATTTACCATCCCCAAAGAGGAAATATTAAAGATATACAAATGAATAAACAGAAAAAGAAAATATTGACATAAGGAACAACACTAGAATATAAATCCAGTAAGTGAATATTGATCACATGTAATTTCTAGACATGTGCACTGCCGAAAAATTTGTTCCTTTTCGTTTCATTTGTCTGTTTTTTTTTTCAATTTTTGGGTCATTCGTTATGATCAAAATTCTTAAATTCATAGATTTGGAAATTCTGAAATTCTAAAATCCAAAAATCCGAAAATTGGAAAATTAGAAAATTCAAAAATTCAGAAATTCTAAAATCCAAAAATTTGAAAATGAAAAATTAACATTAAAAAGAATGAAGATCCCAAAATTTTAAATAATAACTAACTGACTAACTAATTAATAATAACTAACTATTAAATTATAGGTATTGGAATTTTGAAATTGAAATTTGGCTGAACGTAACGAATACGAATGTATCCGAAGTTACGAATGATCCAAAATAACGAATGCCCAATCTAAATTTGTGCAACATAACAAATTAATAGGAACAAATAATTATAATAATAATAATGATAAAAAAAGTTTTCATTATTGTTATTTATTATTAATTAGTTACACTACGTTCCATAATTTAAAAGTTATTATTGTCCAAAATAACAAATGCCGTATCTAAACAAATGAAACGAAATTAATTAATAAAAATAATAATAATAAAAAGTTTTTATTATTATTATTGTTATTTATTATTATTAATTCGTCATGTTCCATTTGTTTGGATACTTCATTCGTTATTTCAGATGATTCGTAACTTCAGATTCATTCAGTTTTGTTACGTTCACTAAAAGCCAAATTTGAAGGGAAATTCCAATACCTATAATTTAATAGTTAGTAATAGTTAGGTTATTATTAGTTAGTTATTATTTCAGATTTTAGAATTTTCAGGTTTGTGAATTTTCGGATTTTCGTTCTTATTTTTGGATTTCTGAAATTTTGGCTTTTCGAATTTCGAATTTTCGAATTTCCGAATTTTTGAATATTCGAATTTACAAATTTACGAATTTACAAATATTTAAATTTACGAATATTTGGAAAAATTCGATAAACAGGTCTTTTTGTTCATTCAGATATTTCCGAATTAACAAACTTGTCGAAATTCGTTAAAAAACGAATTCGGAACAAAACAAACTGCAGGTCTAGTAATAAACATGAATCAAATTAACATATGTATCTATACTGAAATTAAAATATGACATCCATAATTACAAAGATTCACATTATCAAAGGGTGACCATAAACACACCCTTGTGACATCATCGGCCAGGAGCATGCTGGGGTGGTGACATCACACGGGGGGCAGAACCGCCCACCCAGCCAGTGACTACTCCTCTTAGCTATTTAAGAACTGTCAGATGGCAGAGCAGGCACTTGGCGGGAGCCTTCATCTGGGCTGGAGGTTTCTTTTTTTTTCCTTCTTATTTTTCGGGTCCGACGGTGCGGCGGGCGTCATGATTGACGTTGAATCTACTGGGGGAATTTTTTTTACATCTTTTAATAAAGGAATTGTCAAAAACTGTGTGTGTGTTTTTATTTCTTTTTCACACTTTTTTTGGTGAATGAGTAGGGGTACAATGTACTCATTCACATGTGGGAGGGGTGAGATCTGGGGGCCCTTTTGTTAAAGGGGGCTTCTAGATTCTGATAAACCCCCCCTGCCCGCAGACCCCAACAACCTCCGGCCAGTGCTGTGGGGAAGAGGCCCTTGTCCCCATCAACATGGAGACAAGGGACTTTGAGGTGGGGGGCAGAGCCCCTCTTACCCCAAAGCATACCCCCATGTTGAGGTAATATGGCCTGGTATGGTACAGGGGGGATGCCTCGCTCGTCCCCTCTCTTTCCTGACCTGCTGGGCTGTATGCTCAGATAAGAGCCTGGGGAGGATTTAGGGGGACCCCACGCTGTTTTTCTTAAAAAATTGGCGTGGGGTTCCCCCTAAAATCCATACCAGACCCAAAGAGCCTGGTTTACATTGTGGGGACCCCACGCTGTTTTTTTTTTCATTATTTTTTATTTGCCGGCATGTTTTCTTTACATTCACCTGTCATCCGTTGTTAAGGACGCGGCGGTTGACTTACCTGCCAGCTACTTAGCAACCAGCTATTGGGGGGGGACCGCACGCTGTTTCTGACAAACACTGCATCTGATACCGCCAGCAAAACCCTGGGGATAAATATTGCATGTTTTTTTTACTCTCTGTTCCTTTTGTGAATTGGATTTAGGAGCTTAATGGATGTTTTTTATGTGATATTTACTGCCACATTTTTCATTTAGCTTTAAATAATTATTTGTTTTTTTTTAGTGAATTGAATTTTTTTTTTTACTACATGCAATAATTTATGCAAATGAGTCACGTGACTGCATTATCGCATGCTCTAACCGTTAGTGAATTGACCCCCAAAGTCCCTTTCTTAAGCCAGAGCCGTTTTTTGCATTTTTTGCACACATGTTTAAAAAAAATAATTTTATTCCCTGAAGATTGCATAAACCTCCCCAAAACATGATATATTTTCTCAAAGCTGACACCCTATAAAAATAAAATAGCGGTGGTTCTAATTTTCTATATTCGCACAAAAATTTCCTTATAAAAATTGTTATTTTAGAACACACAAATGCAATAAATATACCAAATTTACTGATAAAATATAAAAGATGAGGTTGTGCCAGGTAAATAGACACCCAACATGTTAAACCTTAAAATTGTGGGCGCCCGTGCAACAAACATCAGCTGAAATATTTCTGTAAAATCCAATGCAATATGGTAACCTGGAGGCATCAAAGACAGGTATCCTGTCCCCCCCCCCCCCTCGAAAGGTGCCAAATGTGGCCCCAGAGGGGGAGAGGAGACAAATGAGCAGAAGTTCCACTTTTGGGTGGAACTCCACTTTAATAATTGAAAAAAAAAAATCTAAAATGCCCCCTGTTCCCCCAATGCCAGCGCACAAATTCAGACGTACACGTCGGCCCCACGCGCACGCAAACGGGGATTGTCCCCACACATGTGAGGTATCGCCGCAAACGTCTAATCATGGGCAGTAATTCTCGCACTAGACCTCCCCTGCAGATATAAAGTGGTAACCTGTAAAGGATTTTTAAAACATCACCTATGGATAGTAAAATTTATGTTGTTTGTTGCCGCGGTGCGGGCATGCGCAATTTTAAAGCGTGACATGTTTGGTATGTATTTACTCAGCGTGACATCATCTTTTATATTATACACAAATGGGTTGTGTATTGCATTTTTTTTTGCATTAAAATATAATAAAGTGTATTTTTTAGTTTGAAAAACCACTGCGCAAATACCGTGTGACATAAAAAATTGCAAAATCCATCAATATATTCTCTAGGGCCTCTGCTTTAAAAAAAAAAGATATATATATATATATATATATATATATATATATATATATATACATCATCCTTATAGATAGGTAGATAGATAGATAGATAGATAGATAGATAGATAGATAGATAGATAGATAGATAGATAGATAGATAGATAGATAGATAGATAGATAGATAGATAGATAGATAATGTTTTATTACATTATTTATTACAATCTTCAATTAGATTTTTTTTGCAATTTTTTATTTTTTTACAGGACAGGAAACCCAATGCAGAGCTGCGTGGGGGGGGGGGGGGGGGTTGGGGGCTGTGACACAGTGACAGGGGGGCACACGGGGAGGGGATCAGAAGCAGGCAGAACAGGGTTGGGGGATGGTGTCAGGAAAGCAATAACAGGAATGAAGCCCTGTGTCTGTGTCTCTCCCTGCAGTGGCTGAAAGCCGACAAGAGGGGAAGAAACTGGCTTTCAGCTGTTGCAGAAAGCCACACAGGGCATTCTTCTGTAATTGCCCCTCTGCCCGACTGCACTAATTCCCCCCTACATATATTTTGCAATTAAATAACATTTCAGTCCCCCTTTATATCAGAGTCCACAGAGTTCCCTTTTTACTTCTGAACTCACAGAGTTCCCTAATGCCCCGTACACACGGTCGGACTTTGTTCGGACATTCCGACAACAAAATCCTAGGATTTTTTCCGACGGATGTTGGCTCAAACTTGTCTTGCATACACACGGTCACACAAAGTTGTCGGAAAATCCGATCGTTTTAAACGCGGTGACGTAAAATATGTATGTCGGGACTATAAACGGGGCAGTGGCCAATAGCTTTCATCTCTTTATTTATTCTGAGCATGCGTGGCACTTTGTCCGTCGGATTTGTGTACACACGATCGGAATTTCCGACAACGGATTTTGTTGTCGGAAAATTTTATCTCCTGCTCTCCAACTTTGTGTGTCGGAAAATCCGATGGAAAATGTCCAATGGAGCCCACACACGGTCGGAATTTCCGACAACACGCTCCGATCGGACATTTTCCATCGGAAAATCCGACCGTGTGTACGGGGCATTACACTGTAGGGGAGGACTCTGCAGACTCTGATGTAAGGGAGAACTCTGGGGACTCTAACATAAGGGATGCTCTGGGAACTCTGATTTAAGGGGGAACACTGAGTACTCTGATGTACGGAGAGGACTCTGATGTAAGGGGGAACACTGTGGCCTTTACACTGTGGTGTAAAGGGGAACTCTGATGTAAGGGGTGCACTGAGAACCCTGATTTACCTTAGTGTACTCACTCAGAGGCAGAAGAGAGAAAGAGGGAGACTTCAGTCACAGACAGAGATGGATGGTGAGCTCACTCACCTCTTGGCAGTCAGCAACACTCATCCAGATGTAACTGAGGCTGCTGAAGTGTGGGCAGACACAGAGTTGTAGGGGCAAGAGGAAGAGGAGCAGATCAAGCCCTCTCTCCTCTCCTGTCTGTCTGGGGGAGGGGTAATTGTTAGTGCCGGCTTTGGGCAGTGTGAAAGAGAGTGTAACAGACACTCTCAGCTTACACAACTGCAGCCAGCAACCCTGCTGGGAAGCCATAGTCCGGTCTGAATAATGTGTCCGGGTTTCAGGCGGTCTGAAACCCAAAAGCATGATTCCAAACCTGGACTGTCCGGATGAATCCCGGACAGTTGGCAACCCTAGTCCCTGGGCCCCCTACAGGAGGACTGGTGGTCCCTCCCCCTATCAGCAGCCCTGGGTCTGATCACAACTCAATTGGGTAGAACATTGTCTACTTCTTTAGTAAATCAGCCCCTTAGTTTATTTACACAAATTATATCCAAAGCAATGTTCGGGTTTTAGCGCGGACAAATTATTTTTGGATGTCTCTGGCTCATTTTAATGTCTGAAATCCACTTTCTGCAAAAGAGCATAACAAATGCTAAATACATATTCAGTGATGGAACATTTCGAATTGAAAATATCATATTCATTTATCAGGAGTAACGCGCTGTGAAATACAGCAACACCTGAAAAGGTCAGTTACCGGCAACGCAAAAAACATTTTGGAGAGAAAGTAAACAGCGCGGGATCATTTGGCTGGAATTGGCCGCGTCTGACTTTGTTTCTTCTCTGAGTTTCTCTTAGGGGTTGATGAATTCCAAATCATTTCTTAATCAATATAAGCGAGAGAAGAAAAAAAAAATGAATGCGCCATCATTATAAATACCGCGGCTAAATAACCGCAGATTAGGGTGATTAAAGGACTATTTATTGATCCTCGTTGCTTTCTGAGAGCTCTCGGTCATTTTGTAAGTCAGTTACAAGATTCCCCATACTTCATGTAGTGACAAGGCTCCGTACTGAGTGTCTGCAAATGAAACAAGATTATCTTTTCCAGAGGGAGGCAGACATTAAATCATCAAGAGAGTTAACTTCTGAAACACAAATAAAAGTTTGCCAAGGCCAATATGGCTCCTTCAGACAATATCTTCTTACAGTGTTACTAAACCCTCATTATTTGTTTTTTTTTTTACATTAAAATAACATGTTACACTTACTTGCTCTGTGTAATGGTTTTGCACAGAGCAGCCTGGATGCTCCTCTAGACACGTGCAATGCCGAAAAATGTGTTCATTTTTGTTTTATTTGTTTTTTAGGGTTTTTTTTAATGTTTTTTCAAGTCATTTGTTATGATTGCAATTCGTAAATTTGAAAATTAGTAAATTAAAAAATTAGAAAATTCCTAAATTCGAAAATTCGAAAAGAATAACTAACTAATAATAACTTAACTATTACTAACTATTAAATTATAGGAATTGGATTTTCCTTTCAAATTTGGCTGTTACAGAACCTTACGAATACGAATTTATCCGAAGTTACTAGTTATCCGAAATAACGAATGCCGCATCTAAACTAATGGAACGGAACAAATTAATAAATAATACTAATAAAACGTTTTTATTATTATTATTATTATTATGGTTTAATATTAATAGTATTAATTTATTATTCAGTATTAGAATAGTATTTATTTAGTATTAATTTGTTACGTTCGATTCGTTTTGATACGTTATTTCGGAAAATTCGTAACTTCGGATAAATTTGTATTCGTTACAGTCACTAACATCCAACTCTGAAAGGGAATTCCAATACCTATAATTTAATAGTTAGTAATAGTTAAGTTATTATTAGTTAGTTATTATTTATTATTTCAGATTTTCTAATTTTCGGGTTTTCGGATTTTCAAATTTTCGAATTTCCGAATTTTGGAATTTCCAAATTCATGAATATTCAAACTTACGAATATTTGGAAAAATTTGTTAAACGGGTTTTCGTTAATTTGGATATTTCCGAATTAACAAATTTGTCTCATTCGTTAGAAAACGAATTTGGAACAAAACAAATTGCACATGTCTATCCTCCTCTTCTTGGGTCCGGCGATCCTGGCCCCTCCCTCCTTGCCATGTGCCCCCACAGCAAGCAGCTTGCTGTGGGGGCACCCAAGCAGGCACGCTACCAAGCTGCGGCTTTGAGTGTCCATTCTCACATGGAGCCGCGGCTCAGCCCTGTCCTCCCTGACTCCTTATTGGCTCACTGGCTGTGATTGACAACAGAGTGCAGAGACAACCATCTCCGCACTCCTGATTGGCTTTTGGCAGCAGCGGGAGCCATTGGCTCCCGCTGCTGCCAAAAGCCAATCAGGAGTGCGAATTCCTGGAGAGCCAAGGCTCTTGTGGACATCGCTGAATCAAGAGGGGGTCAAGGAAAGTATTGGGCGGGGGGGGTCTGGGTGGGTTGAAGTTGCGCACAGAAAGTTTTTTAAAACCTTGTGCCTTTATATCCACTTTAAAGCACAGTATAATGTAGGGGCATATTTAGGATATCTGGCACCTGGGGCCAATCATTCTTTGAATACCTAACTCACCCCCCACCAACCTAAATGTTATGAAGTACTAAAACAGCACATTCAATTGTGGGTTTGGCCAAATTGAACTAAGAGTGGGAGGGACTCCCCTCCCCAGCACAGACCACTCAGTCAGTGGCAGCGCCGCCCCCCTCCAGGCAGCCACAAAAAAATAAAAAAAATTGTAAAAAATTTTAATACTGGCCCTTTAAAAAAAATGAAAAGAAAAGGTCCTTAAGTGCACTGTGTTCGGACACCAGACAGAGTGCGATGCTGGACACAGTGCACTTATGGGAAGTGCCACGTCTATGCAATCACAAGATTGCAGACGTGGCGCTGCATTTGCGTTTAGCCCACCTTGCAGCATTTTCTGAAGCGCCCAGTAGCTTCCGCCCAGCCACAGTAATATATACTACAGGCGCGTGGCGGAAGCTACTCGGCGCTTTAGATTTGATTGACATCTGAGCCGAGTTAGATGTCACTTCCTGTTTCTTTCTCCCATTGCGCCCTAGAGAGGAAATAGAAAGTATGCTGCTCCATCGCCGCTGCCAGTGTGAAGGAGACACCGCAGGAAAGGTGACAGCAAGGTAAGTACTGCTGAGCGGAGAACGGGTCGGGGGTTTGAAGTGACAGAGGCTGAATTTAATGGGACACAGGCAGGCTGCATTTGGGGGGGGCAGAGGCTGTATTTGGGGGGGACAAAGGCTTTATTTGGAGGGGACAGAGGCTGTATTTGGGGGGGCAGAGCCTGTATTTGGGGGGGGACAGAGGCTGTATTTGGGGGGGACAGAGGCTGTATTTGGGGGGGCAGAGGCTGCATTTAGGGGGGAGACAGAGGCTGCATTTAATGGGACACAGGCATGCTGCATTTAATGGGACACAGGCATGCTGCATTTAATGGGACACAGGCATGCTGCATTTGGGGGAACAGAGGCTTCATTTAGGGGGCAGAGGCTGCATTTGGGGGAACAGAGGCTGCATTTGGGGGGGCAAAGGCTGTATTTGGGGGGGCAGAGGCTTATTTGGGGGGACAGAGGCTGTATTTGGGGGGACAGAGGCTGCATTTGGGGGACAGAGGCTGAATTTGGGGAAACAGAGGTTACATTTGGGGGGCAGAGGCTGTATTTG
Organism: Aquarana catesbeiana; assembly: GCF_042186555.1. Classification (NCBI taxonomy): domain Eukaryota; kingdom Metazoa; phylum Chordata; class Amphibia; order Anura; family Ranidae; genus Aquarana; species Aquarana catesbeiana. The sequence continues at coordinate 16,330,154 of NC_133336.1, forward strand.
GGGGGGGCAGAGGCTGTATTTGGAGGACAGAGGCTGCATTTGGGGGAACAGAGGCTGCATTTGGGGGAACAGAGGCTGCATTGGGGGGACAGAGGCTGCATTTAATGGGACACAGGCATGCTGCATTTAATGGGACACAGGCATGCTGCATTTGGGGGAACAGAGGCTGCATTTGGGGGGCAGAGGCTGCATTTGGGGAGACAGAGGCTGCATTTGGGGGGACAGAGGCTGCATTTGGGTGGACAGAGGCTGCATTTGATGTGACAGAGGCTACATTTAATGTGACACAAGCTGCATGTAAGGACGCCTGATGGCATCTGGTTGTAGGCGACATGGCTAGTGACACGCTCAGGGCTCCCACTGTTTCTGCATTATGGTGAGTTGAATGATTTAATTTCATATTACAATGTAAAAATAGAAATAATGCGCTTCAATCACCCTGACACTATAACAACCATGGTGCCGGGATGATTGAAGTGCTAACACCAGGTGTTTGGAGTATCTTTATCTGCTGATTGTTAAACTTTCTAGAATACACATATTTCTATTGTTGTGTAGGATCTGAGCCTGCTGTCCCTCTCTCCCTCTCCCTCTCCCTCCATCCCTCGTTCATCTCAGACGCTAACCACACCACCTTAGAGCCACACCCACTATTTTGCTGAAACCATGCCCATTTTCACCAAGTGGGAAGGGTTTAAAAAGGTAGGGCGGGGTCTGGCGCCCCCCATCCTAAAACTTCACCAGCCGCCACTGCCCTCAGTACAGACTCCCCTCCCCAGCACAGACCTCTCAGTACAGACCCCCCTCCCCAGCACAGACCTCTCAGTACAGACCCCCCTCCCCAGAGCAGACCTCTCAATACAGACCCCCCTCCCCAGAACAGACCTCTTAGTACAGACCTCCCTCCCCAGCACAGACCCATCATTACAGACCCCCCTCCCCAGCCCAGGCCCATCAGTACAGACCCCCCTCCCCAGCACAGACCTCTCAGTACAGACCCCCCTCCCCAGCAAAGACCTATCAGTACAGACCCCCCTCCCCAGCACAGACCTCTCAGTACAGACCCCCCTCCCCAGCACAGACCTCTCAGTACAGACCCCCCTCCCCAGCACAGACCCATCAGTACAGACCCCCCTCCCCAGCACAGACCTCTCAGTACAGACCCCCCTCCCCAGCAAAGACCTATCAGTACAGACCCCCCTCCCCAGCACAGACCTCTCAGTACAGACCCCCCTCCCCAGCACAAACCCATCAGTACAGACCCCCCTCCCTAGCACAGACCCCCCTCCCTAGCACATACCTCTCAGTACAGACCCCCCTCCCCAGCACAGACCCATTAGTACAGACCCCCCCAGCACAGACCCATCAGTACAGACTCCCCTCCCTGGCACAGACCTCTCAGTACAGACCCCCACCCCAGCACAGACCCTCAATACAAATCCTCCACACCAGTTCAGAACCCTCAGTGTAGAAACACCTCCCCTCTTTCTCAGTACTTCTAAGTGTACTCACCAGAGCAGAAGTAGCGGCTTATCAGAGTGAGGGTAGTCCTTGTCTTGGGTTCATGATATGACCGCATGTAGCCATTCCCCGTAGGGGTTGCTGAAATGGGGTTGAGCCAAACACCCCCTGGTTCGGTTCGTAGCAGAACATGCAAACAGGCAAAAAATTTGTTCGAACCCGCGAACACCATTAAAGTCTATGGGACACAAATGTGAAAAATCAAAAGTGCTAATTTTAAGGGTTAATATGCAAGTTATTGTCATAAAAAGGGTTTGGGGACCGGGGTCCTGCCCCAGGGGACATGTGTCAATGCAAAAAAGTTTAAAAAATGGCAGTTTTTTCGGGAGCAGTGATTTTAATAATGCTTAAAGTGAAACAATAAAAGTGATATATTCCTTTACATTTCGTACCTGGGTGGTGTCTATAGTATGCCTGTAAAGTGGCGCATTTTTCCCGTGTTTAGAACAGTCCCTGCACAAAATGGAAAAAAAGGAAAAAAAGTAATTTAAAACTATTGCTGCTATAATGAATTGCCGTGTCTCAGCAATACAGATAAAAGTCGTTGAAAAAAAACGGCATGTGATCCACCCCAGTCCATTACCAGGCCCTTTGGGTCTGGTATGAATATTAAGGAAACCCTGAACCAAAATTTCAAAAAAAAATTGCGTGGGGGTCCCCCCAAATTTCATACAAGGCCCTTCAGGTCCTGGATATTGTATGGATATTAAGGGGAACCCTGCGCCAATTTTTTTTTTTAATGGTGTAGGGGTCCCCTCAATATCCATACCAGACCTGACTGGTTTTTAAGGGGAACCCTGCGCCAAAATAAAAAAAATGGAGTAAGGGTCCCCCCAAAAATCCATACCAGAGCAAACAACCTGGCAGGCTATATATAAATGGCTGGGCAGAGATGAAATGGCTGGGCAGAGATGCCTGGCAGCTGGAGAGAGAGAGAGATGTGTCCACTGGCTTCATGTTCAGCACTGCAGTGACAGCTATCTGTAGTTCTAGGCTAGCTTCATATTCACCTCTCTCCAAAATCCTAAAGTTTTGTGACTTCATTTCAGCAGCACCCCCCCCCCCCACCCCTCCAGCAGAAGCACTGTTCCATGAAAAACCCTGGAGTTCAGTGAACACAGAGCAGTGAGGGCACGATCTGGAGAAAGGAGAATCAAAAATAAAAAATAAAAAACCCAGCAGTGATTAAAGCAGAGTTTTGCCTGCAAAAAAAAATTAAAAGTCAGCAGCTAAAAAATGCTGCAGCTGCTGACTTTTAAAATAAGGACACTCACCTGTCCAGGACACCCACAATGTCCTCACCAGAAGCTGACCCCTACCTCGGCTCCCGGGTGGAGGCGCCGGAATCTTAAGCAGGTGAACCAGGAAGTGAAGCCTTGCGGCTTCACAGCCTGGTTCCCTACTGCGCATGCGCGAGTCTCGCTGCACATGCTGGCTGGTCCCTGCTATCTTCTGGGACCTGTGTGTCTCCCAGAAGACAGCAGGGGTGAACGGAGGAAGGGCCAGGCATGGCATAGATTGCCGCAGTTACTGTGGTGATCCTTTGCTGGAAGTGGGAGCAAATACCAGGATTAGACAGGTATCTGCTCCCCCCTGAAAGGTGCCAAATGTGACACCGGAAGGGGGGGGACCGGATCAGCAGAAGTTCCATTTCTGGGTGGAACTCCGCTTTAAATACCACTAAAAGAAAGTTCTATTTGTGTGAAAAAAATGCTAAAAAATTAATTTGGGTACAGTGTAGCATGACCGCTCAATTGTCATTCAAAGTGTGACAGCACTGAAAGCTGAAAATTGGCCTGGGCAGGAAAGGGGTAAAAGTGCCCTGTAGGCAAGTGATTAATGTACCTAGCCTAACTATCAACTTATCTAGGAGGTATAAGGAATTCTGGTTCTGGACGGCCATCCTTGGTTAATTTGGCAAACCACTTGAGCCCCACGGTACTGTGAGACACTCAGATGAAAACCATGAAACAGGAAGTGAATTCACAAAGTGTCTGTCTTTAATGGGAGATCATCCAGCTTATACTGTATGGTATACAGATGAAAGGGTAATGGTGGGGGTCATAGTGTCCGGAAGAGAGAAGCTTTGAAGTACAGATACTAAAAACAGTAAACTGGACACCTGGTCACTTAGTCATAAAATGAAGCTGATTGCCTAAGGATAAACAGGACGTATAAACTTGAGAGGGCTTGACCATAATTACACACTATAGGGTGTATGCTATTATACAGACATTCCTACAGAATCATATAGTGAAATAGCAGGAGCAAATAAATTGATGGGAATTACTAAAATGGAGTCCTTATGATTCATTCATATTATTACAAGAGGGTGCTACACTGCTCCCCGATTTTCCTATACTTGATCAATCCACACACTGTCCAGATATGCCCCACCCCTAAAGAAACCAAAACCGGGGGCGGTGGGGCGGGGGGCTGTTTGGAGGTACATGTATGTTGCTCTGTGCGTTTTTTTGTTTGTTTTCAATACTTATTTTGAACACAACACAGTGCATGGATGTGATTTATGGACAGAAGAGCTATACTCCTCTATAGATCCGTTAATGTGAGTGCTGCCAGCAAAGATAAAAAAACATACCAAAAAAACGATCACAAAATAGCAACACAATTATGCTGAAAATTCATCAGTGGAAGCACGAAGCCGCCTTAATTATAGGAGCCAACGCAATCAGGATTTACGTGATGTTACTACTGAAAATATATGTAATATAATGCCTGTGATCTGGATAATAAATTGGATTTTTAGAGAGATTAATAGAAAGGCAAAGATAAAAGGGAGTGAAGAAAAAAACAAAGGTAGATATGTGCATAGTGTGGTGCAGCAGTGAGATGACATTGATGAAATGATGCATTGAAATGTAGATAATGAAGACACAGGAGGATAGGTACTAGATGGATGATGCCAGAAAGGAATGCTTAATGGATGAGCGCCTACAACTTCCTACAACTTCCTCTATATGTGAAATACCAGATGTTGCACTGAAGTCAGATAGTCCAAGGTTCTCCCAAAAACTTTACCTTGGAACCCAAGCCCCTCATTTTCATCTCCGCCTAGATGCCCGATTAGGCATTATTTTCCGGCATCGGTAAGTTCTGCTTCATTTGAATACGACTCAATATCTAATTTATCTACCAATAGAAATTTTACATGCCTAAAGCCTCGTAGACACACGATCCGATTGTTGGCCAACAGAGCGTCAGACTTTTGTTCGAAGGGCGTGTGCTGGGAACTTGTCTTGCATACTAACGGCACGCAATTGTCGGCCAACAAACATGTAGTAGAATTTCAGCTCTTGAGCGCCACCCTTTGGGCACCTTCTGCTAATGTCGTGTTTGGTGAGCATTGATTCCGAGCATGCGTGTTTGTACTTTTGTGTGACGGACTTGTGTACAGACGATACGAAAATCTGACAACAGACCGTTGTCCGCCGAAAATTTACTAACCTGCCATCCTTTTGTTGGCGGAAAGTTGAACAATTGTCTAACGGTCGGATTTTAGGCAAAACGGTCTGTCGTTACACAATTCCCTGCCGAAAATCCAATCGTGTGTACGAGGCTTTAGGCTTCATGTACACTGCAGCTCCTAAACTTGAGCTGAGGAGCTTTTGGCTGTTTTTTTTTTGCTAAAGCTCCTAAACTCAACTCCATAAAAAGCCTGTGTGTCTATGTACATGTAGGCTTTTACCAGAGTTTAGGAGCTGCTTTGGTTAGGGAAGCTCCAACCTCCCTCAACCCCTGGAAGAATCACGTTCAGGATAGGAACGTTTTGACCGCTGGCCACGAAAACGCAATAAAATTTTACATTTTCCGTGGCCAGCGGTCAAAGTAGACTATGTGAGCATGAAGCCTAACATGGGCCTTACAAGGGGTTATAAGGCATTCTTTTGTTATACTTTTGTAACAAAATCGCTACTTGTGTAAAGCAAATTGCAATTATGCAATAACGCAACTAAACTGCATTGTGAGAACTGTAGCTATCACTGTGCCAGGACTGTAGATAATTTTTTTCCTATGTGTGGGTCAGCCTCCAGCACCTAGAGTATTGATCCCCCCCCGTACAGATCTCCTCTCCCCGGTACAGCTCACATCCCAGTACAGATCTCCCCCAGTATAAATCCCCCCCTAATATAATTCTCCCCTGGACAGATCTCCCTCAGAACAGGTCTTCTCCAGTACAGATCCTTACCCCCCTCCCCCCAGTAGAGTTCCCCCTCACCAGTAAATCTCCCCCAGTAGAGGTCCCCCACTACAGGTCTGCCCCAGTACAGTTACCCATAGTGCAGATCTCCCCCCAGGGCAGCCTCCCCCCATCAATAAAGCTCCCCCCCAGTAGAGATCCCCCATTACAGATCTTCTCTCCCCAGCACAGCTCACAACCCAGTACAGATCTCCCCCAGTATAAATTCCCCCCACCAGTACAGCTCCCCCAGTACAGATCTCCCTCCAGTACAAATACCCCCAATATAATTCTCCCCTGGACAGATCTCCCTCAGAACAGGTCTCCCCCAGTACAGATCCTCACCCCCTTCCCCCAGTACAGTTCCCCCTCACCAGTAAAGCTCCCCCCAGTAGAGATCCCCCTTTACAGGTCTCCTCTCCCCAGCACAGCTCACATCCCAGTACAGATCTCCCCCAGTATAAATTCCCCCCACCAGTACAGCTCCCCCAGTAGAGATCTCCCTCCAGTACAAATACCCCCAATATAATTCTCCTCTGGACAGATCTCCCTCGGAACAGGTCTTCCCCAGTACAGAGCCTCACCCCCCTTCCCCCAGTACAGTTCCCCCTCACCAGTAACTCTCCCTCCAATAGAGATTACCCAGTACAGTTCTCCTCTCCCCAGCACAGCTCCCCAGTACAGCTCTTCCCCCTGGTATAGATCCCCCTCCAGTACAAACAACCCCCATATAGATCCCCCCCGGACAGATCTCCTCTCCCCAGTACAGGTCTCCCCCAGTACAGATCCCTACCCCCTTCCCCCAGTAATTCCCCGTAGTGCAGATTCCCCCCAGGACAGCCTCCCCCCATTAGAGATCCCCCATTACAGATCTTCTCTCCCCAGCACAGCTCACATCCCAGTACAGATCTCCCCCAGTATAGATCCCCCACCAGTACAGATCTCCCCCCTCCAGTATAGATTTCCCTCCAGTACAAATACCCCCCAATATAGATCTGCCCCAGGACAGATCTCCCTCTCCCCTCCCCAGTACAGGTCTCCAATAGTACAGATCTTCCCCCCAGTATAGATCTCCCCCAGTATAGTTTCCCCCGCCAGTACAGATCTCCCCCCTCCAGTATAGATTTCCCTCCAGTACAAATACTCCCCAATATAGCTCTCCCCCAGGACAGATTTCCCTCTCCCCTCGCCAGCGCAGGTTTCCCCAGTACAGATCTTCACCCCCTTTCCCCTAGTACAGTTCACGCTTTTGCAGATTTCCCCCAGGACTTTGGGTAGGTGCTAGAAGTAGGATTTTTTTTATAAGTGCAGGTAAATTTAATCAGGCCTAGTTGTAAGCTGTGTGGGCTGGGAGTGGCTCAGTGCAGTCTGGTCACTCACAGATAGCATCATCTTTTGATTACCTCCCTTCTGCTTCTAGAAGATTCTAGAATGAAGGAGGGGAAGAGAGGTGGAGCTGTCTGGGGTGTCTCAGGGAGCTCTGACCAACCCCCAACTAGGATTGGCAGAGGGGCGGGCCTCCTTGATATACCCAGGGTCAGCTCAGCTGGGGAGGAGTTGTCGGGCGGAAGAAGCTGGAGATGGAGCACTAGGTTGTCGGGAGCCTTTGAGACACTCCCCAGTCTGAGGGGGTGACTAGACATGTGCAGTTTGTTTCATTCCAAATTAATATTTGGACAAATTTTTTCGACTTCAATTTATCCGAATGCCTGAATTACCCTATAAACGAATTTTACTGATTGCTCCAAATAATGTAACAAAATTTGCCTGAATTTCAGTAATGCGGACTGAAGACCGAATCAAATTTTACATTGAACTCCAGTCAAATTCTAACTACACGTATTGCTGAAATCAAAGACTGTGTGTGTTATTAGAGTACCATTTCAGAATAATGCTGTTTTTGTTAAGCCAAAACGTGATTTAACCTCTTCACCCCCTGAAAATTTGGCTGCTCAATGACCAGGCTATTTTTTTGCGATTCGGCACTGTGTCGCTTTAACTGACAATTGCGTGGTCGTGCAATGTTGTACCCAAACAAAATTGATGTCCTTTTTTTTCCCCACAAATAGAGCTTTCTTTTGGTGGTATTTGATCATCTCTGCGGTTTTTATTTTTTGCGCTATAAACAAAAAAAGTGCGACAAGTTTGAAAAAAAACACAATATTTTTTACTTTTTGCTATAATAAATATCCCAAATTTTTATCAAAAAGACTATCTTTTTCTCAGTTTAGGCCGATATGTATTCTTCTACATATTTTTGGTAAAAAAAAAAAATCACAATAAGCGTATATTGATTGGTTTGCACAAAAGTTATAGAGTTTACAAAATAGGGGATAGATGTATGGCATTTTTATTATTATTTTTTTTTTATTAGTAATGGCGGATTTTTATCAGGACTGCGACATTATGGCGGACACATTGGACACTTTTCACACATTTTTGGGACCATTGACAATTATACAGCGATCAGTGCTATAAAAATGCCCTGATTACTGTGTAAATGTCACTGGCAGGGAAGGGGTTAACACTAGGGGGCGATCAAGGGGTTAACTGTGTTCCCTGGGTGTGTTCTAATGCCATGTACATGCAATCAGTTTTCTCATCGGAAAAAGATATGACGGCTTTTCCGACGGGATTCCGTTCAAGTTTGCCTTGCATACACACGTTCACGCAAAAGTTCGCTGAAATTACGACCGTCAAGAATGCGGTGACGTACAACACTATGACGAGCCAAGAAAATGACATTCAATGCTTCCGAGCATGCGTCGAATTGTTTCCGCATCGCATTTTGGGATAGGAACTTTTCCCGACCGAAAAATTGAGAGCATGCTCTCAATCTTTTGCTGGCTGGAGTTCCGCTGGCAAATGACCGATGGAGCAAACACACGGTCGCATTTTCCGACAAAAAAATCTCATCGGTCTTTTGCGGGCCGAAATTCTGACCGCGTGTACGTGGCTTAACTGTATGGGGGAGGGAACTCTTTAGGAGGAGAGAGAGATCGGTGTTCATACTTAGTATGAACACACGATCTGTCTCCTCTCCCCTGAAAGAATGAGGGATCTGTGTGTTTACACACACAGATCCCGGTTCTCGCTCTGTCACGAGCGATCGCGGGAGCCTGGCGGTCATCGCACCCGCCGGGCACACGCATCACATCCGGGCACAAGCTGCGGCCGCGCGCCCCTAGTGGCCAAAAGGCGAAGCGACGTCAGGTAACGTCGTTTCGCCCAGCCGTGCCATTCTGCAGCAGTAAAACCGCGGCGGCTGGTCGGCAAGCAGTTAAAAAGTCATTGTAATCATTGGATGAAGATTTTTCTTTTGTTTGTTCACTTTGCTGCATTCGAATCGAAAACAAGATAACATTTTCGTTTTCAATTGATTCAAAAAATGTATCGATTTGATTGCTTCGAATCGAGAAGAATAGGAAAATTCGAAGAAATTTCTAAAATCCAGAGATCACCAACAAGATCATCTTATTGATTCCAATTATTGATCCTGGGTATCCCATAATTTTCCTTTGCCTATCCAAGTTCAAAATCCCTCAATAAAATACAAAACAAACATATGGACTGTTCATTGTCTCAAGAGTGACTAGGAAGTGGATGCCGGGCTGGGCAGGGTGACTGGTGAACCACAATATCCAGCAACCCCTACAGGGCCCGTCACTGTGCCTATCTCTGAGAGACACAGTGACAGCTGAGCCAACAGGTTTTTTTTGTAGACAAGCCCGTGTGATCACCATGGTTGGCTGTAATAATTAATCCAACCTTCAGGGGGCAGCAAACTGTCTGCTAGTGTGGTTATCATTGTACCTTTTGTGAAGAAGTTATTTTTCGTCTTTTGCTGAAATAATGGTTGAAAAGAAAATACCTTTGTGATGAAGTTGGAGCCTCCCGTGTGTTTCCCCTGAGTGTTGGGTTTCAGCCCCACCATTAAATCTCTACGGCCAGCTTTGTATATAGAAGAAAAATCTATATTTAATGTAAAAAACAAGCAAAAAGCAGTTTGTGGCCAACTGTAAAACAGAAAAAAAATACGGCGAACAAAACGATGATCCGGTCACGCCGAGGTTTCGGGAAAAACACAACTTAAAGCAGAAGTACATTTTTTTTCAAGGATGTCCCCTTTCCCACCCCAGACTAAAGGTAAGTATAAATATAGAGAGAGAGAGAGAGAAAGAGAGAGAGAGATACACACTATGTTGTCAAAAGTATTGGAACACCTGCCTTTGCACGCACATGATTTACAAACATGATCTGTAGTAGGTGGCAAACATGGAGTGATAATCCCAATAATCCGGACATGTTTTGCCAAGTATTAGGCTTCTTCAGGGGATATACAGTATATATCAAAAGTATTGGGACGCCTGCCTTTACACACACATGAACTTTAATGGCATCCCAGTCTTAGTCCGTAGGGTTCATTATTGAGTTGGCCCACCCTTTGCAGCTATAACAGCTTCAACTCTTCTGGGAAGGACGTCCACAAGGTTTAGGAGTGTGTCTATGGGAATGTTTGACCATTCTTCCAGAAGTGCATTTGTGAGGTCAGGCACTGATGTTGGATGAGAAGACCTGGCTTGCAGTCTCCACTCGAATTCATCCCAAAGGTGTTCTATCAGGTTGAGGTCAGGACTCTGTGCAGGCCAGTCAAGTTCCTCCACCCCAAACTCGCTCATCCATGTCTTTATGGACCTTGCTTTGTGCACTGGTCCCAATCATTTGGTGGAGGGGGGATTATGGTGTGGGGGTTGTTTTTCAGGGGTTGATCTTGGCCCCTTAGTTCCAGTGAAGGAAACTCTTAAGGCTTCAGCATACCAAGACATTTTGGACAATTTCATGCTCCCAACTTTGTGGGAACAGTTTGGGGATGGCTCCTTCCTGTTCCAACATGACTGTGCACCAGTGCACAAATCAAGGTCCATAAAGACACGGAGGAGTAAGTTTGGGGTGGAGGAACTTGACTGGCCTGCACAGAGTCCTGACCTCAACCCGACTGAACACCTTTGAGATGAATTAGAACGGAGACTGTGAGCCAGGCCTTCACGTCCAACATCAGTGCCTGACCTCACAATTGCGCTTCTGGATGAATGGTCAAACATTCCCATAGAAACACTCCTAAACCTTGTGGACGGCCTTCCCAGAAGAGTTGAAGCTGTTATAGCTGCAAAGGGCGGGCCAACTCAATATTGAACCCTACGGACGAAGACTGGGATGCCATTAAAGTTCATGTGTGTGTAAAGGCAGGCGTCCCAATACTTTTGATATATACTGTATATCCCCTGAAGAAGCCTAATACTTGGCAAAACATTATTGGGATTATCACTCCATGGTTACCACCTACTACAGATCATGTTTGTAAATATCCAAGATACATTGATCCACGGCGTATTTTAGGGCTCATGCACACTGCAGGTAAAAAAAAAAAAAAAAAAAAAGCTGCTTTTACAGGTATTTTTTTTTTTTTTGTTTTATTTCAGCTTGAAGAAGCTTAAGCTTTTTTGTGCTCTTGTACATATTGAGCTACTTCAAGCTTCTTTGAGCTTCTTTGAGCATAAGAATTTAATTTTTCACAAACCCTTGCTAGATAGTATTTTCTTAACGACTGTATAAACAAAACAAAAAGCTGAAAACAAATGTTTTTTGTGCTTTTTAGAGTTTCTGTGAGCTTTTTTGGGGCACTAGCGCCTCTCAAAAATGCAAGTTTGGTGTTTTTTTTTCCTGCCTGTGGTTTTTCCATTTATTTATTTTTTATTTATTTTTTGTGATATATTTTTAATCAATGTAATAAAATATTTAAATGTTATCTTGTATTGAATTTGAAAGGTATTGGCACCTTAAAAGTCCATGCCCTGCTGGGAGCATTTTGTCTTGTACCTTTACTAACACATGTCAAAGTTGCAAAATTGTGCTTAGGCATTTCGATTTAGACACGTGCAGTTCATTTTGTTACATTTTTTATTTTTTTTATTTTTTTTTTTAATAGTTTTCAAATTCGAATTTGAAAGGTTTTCAAATTCAAATAGTTTTCCAGTTTCCAAAGAGAATAAAATAAAATAGAAAAAAAAAGGAATAAAATAGAATAAAATAGAATAGAATAGAAAAGAATATAACAGAAATTAAAAGAATAGAATATAAAGTAAAACTGCAAAATTGTGCTTAGGCATGTGCAGTTCGTTTTGTTACAATTTTTTTTTTTTTTTAACTCAGATGTATTCGACTTTCTGAATTACAATAGTACTGAATTTATCCAAATCTGAAATAACGAAAACATTTTTGGACAGGATTCAAATTCAAATTGATTCAAATATTTTTCAAAATAATTCTGAATAGTTATCGAATCTGAATCGTTTTTAAATTCAAAAAGTTTTCGAATCGAGTTGTTTTCAAATTCAAATAGTTTTCCAGTTTCTAAAGAGAATAAAATAAAATAGAAAATAAAGAAATAGAATAGAAAAAAATAGAATAGAATACAAAATAATATAACAGAAATTGAAATAATAGAATATAACAGAGTAAAACTGAAAAATTGTGCTTAGGCATTTAGATTTAGACATGTGCAGTTCGTTTTGTTACAATTTTTTTTTTTTTTCGAAATTCGGATGTATTCGACTTTCCGAATTACAATAGTACTGAATTTATCAAAATCCGAAATAACGAAAAAAATTTCGGACGGGATTCGTTTTCGAATCGATTCGAATATCTTTCAAAATAATTCTGAATAGTTTTCAAATTTGAATCGTTTTAAAATCAAAAAGTTTTAAAATTTGAATTGTTTTCAAATTTGAATTTGAAAGATTAGTTTTCCAGTTTCCAAAGAGAATAAAATAAAATAGAAATTAAAGTAATATAATATAAAACAATAAATTAGAATAGAAAAGAATATAACAGAAATTAAAAGAATAGAATGTAACAGAGTAAAACTGCAAAATTGTGCTTAGGCATTTAGATTTAGACATGTGCAGTTCGTTTTGTTACAATTTTTTTTTTTTGGAAATTCGGATGTATTCGACCTTTTGAAGTACAATAGTACTGAATTTATTCACATCCGAAATAATGAAAACATTTTCGGACGGAATTCTAATTCTAATTGATTCAAATATTTTTCTAAATAATTCTGAATAGTTTTCGAATTTGAATCGTTTTCAAATTCAAAAAGTTTTTGAATTTGAATTGTTTTCAAATTTGAATTTGAAAGAATAGGTTTCCAGTTTCCAAAGAGAATAAAATAAAATAGAAAATAAAGGAATATAATAGAAAAAAATAGAATAGAATAGAACAGAAATTAAAAGAATAGAATATAATAGAGTAAAACAGAAAAAAATAGAAAATAAAAGAATAGAAAAACAGAATAGAATAGAATAGACTATAATATAATAGAAAATAATATAATTAAAAAAACAATAGAATAGAATAAAATAGAAAGAATATAACCATTTCCCAAAATTCAAATAGAATTAATTCCAATTTGAACAGAATAGAAAAGAACAACATAGAATAGAAAATAACAGAATAGTATAGAAAAAAAAACAACAGAACAGAATAGAATGGAATAGAATAGAATAGCATAGAATAGAAAGAATATAACCATCTTCCGAAATTCGCAGTTTGAATAGAATACATTTAAATTTGAAAAGAATAGTAGAATAGGATAGAATATAAAGAAATAGAATAGGATATAAAATAAAAGAATAGATTAGAAAAGAACATAATAGAAAACAATAAACAAATAGAAAAAGAATAGAATTAAAAAAACAATAGACTAAAATAGAAGGAATATATCAATTTCCCAAAATTAAAATAAAATCAATTTGAATTTGATTAGAATAGAAAAGAATAGATTAGAATAGGAAGATAGTTATTTTCTTTTTATTCTATTCTGTTGTTTTTTTATAAACTATTCTGTTGTTTTCTATTCTAATCTATTCTTTTCTATTCTATTCAAATTAAAATTTCTATTCTATTGTTTTTTTAATTATATCACTTTCTATTTTATAACTTTTCTAATTGAATTTCAGAAGATGGTTATATTCTTTCTATTTTATTCTATTCTATTTTTTAAGCATTTCTATTCTATTTGTTTCTATTCTTTTTTGTTCTTTTATTTTCTATTTTTTGGTTCTGTTGTACTCTATTATATTCTATTATTTTATTATCTGTTATATTCTTTTTTTATTTTATATATATATATTTCTATTCTATTCCTTTATTTTCTATTCTATTTTATTCTCTTTGGAAATTGGAAAACTATTAAAAATTAGAAAACTATTAAAATCGAGTTGAATTCTGAAAAATCTAATCGATTTGAATACGAATAAACAAAAAAGAAAATTTGAAAACAAATTACACAAATTTAAATAAACTCATTTATGTAAATAGCGAATCAAAATGAAACAAAAAATTTTTTTTTTGCGTTCTGCACATGTCTATTTTAGATGTATTTTACACTTAGGCGCAAAAGGGTTAAATGGTGTTTTCGGTTTGTGGCGCTCAGATGTAGTGCAGTTCTGATTTTGCGACGCCAGCGCATGGGGGGGAAGGGTTGTCCGAGGCCGCAAGAAAAAGGTTGTCTCAGGCTGTCTGGGTGTTTCCGAACCTTGCCTGGGAATATTAAACATTGCTGGTTATTAGCAGCGCCTTATAATCCTGTTATAAAAGTCAGTAACACAGATATATATAACGTCATCCCATGCATCCGGTATAATAAAACCATCTCCACAAAGAATAATGCCGGGAAATTACAGTACAAATCAAAGCAGACTGTTTAAGTGAAAATAAATTATTATTTATGAACCGTTCAGACTTCACAAAAGGCGATCAAGCTGTGCAGCTATCTCTTTTTAACAGGATAAAAACGGCTTCAATGTTAAGGCCGATCATAGCGGGGAACAGTTTACTAGGCGATGGCGCTCTCAACGGAATACAGATGGTTCAGACTCCCTTTGTTAATGGTAGTTTAAATAATGCATTCGCTGCATGCAAGATCGTACTAGGGCACAGAGAAAACTTTGCACCAATCAGGTGCCTCGGCAAGGTGAACGGGCTTTGGCGCACCGGACGGGAGGACTTGCAGCCCAAATTAGGTTTTCAGTTATAATTCAGCGACAATGTATTCCTAATATACAAGAAACGTAGTTATAGCGCAAAAGCAAACAAAGTCTCTAATAAACGAAGTCCCTCCTGTGAGTACATCATATCCATAATAGGAAGAAAACTGGCTTCCAATAGACTTAGTGCAGCTCCTCAGCAAACAGAAGCAGTGGCGGCTGGTGAAATTTTAGGATGGGGGGGCGCCAGACCCCGCCCTTCCTTTTTGACCACTCCCACTACCCATAAGCCCCACCCCTTATATAATCCACCCACTCCGTCCCCTGTATTCCACGTGCTTCCACCCATAGTGTCAGGAGAATACAGCTCAGCATCAAAGGACAGAGTATCCAGCTCAGCATCACAGAAAAAAGTTTACAACTCAGCATCACAGGACAGAGTATACAGCTCAGCATCACAGGATAGAGTATACAGCTCCGCACCACAGGATAGAATATACAGCTCCGCATCACAGGACAGAGTATACAGCTCAGCATTACAGGACAGAGTATACAGCTCAGAATTACAGGACAGAGTATACAGCTCAGCATCACAGGACAGAGTATACAGCTCAGCATCACAGTACAGAGTATACAGCTCAGCATCACAGGATAGAGTATACAGCTCCGCACCACAGGATAGAATATACAGCTCCGCATCACAGGACAGAGTATACAGCTCAGCATTACAGGACAGAGTATACAGCTCAGAATTACAGGACAGAGTATACAGCTCAGCATCACAGGACAGAGTATACAGCTCAGCATCACAGGACAGAGTAATACAGCTTAGCATCACAGGACAGAGTATACAGCTCAGCATCACAGTACAGAGTATACAGCTCAGCATCACAGGACAGAGTATACAGCTCAGCATCACAGGACAGAGTATACAGCTCAGCATCACAGTACAGAGTATACAGCTCAGCATCACAGTACAGAGTATACAGCTCAGCATCACAGGACAGAGTATACAGCTCAGCATCACAGAACAGAGTATACAGCTCAGCATCACAGGACAGAGTATACAGATCAGCATCACAGGACCTAGAATACAGCTCAGCATCACAGGACAGAGTATACAGCTCAGCATCACAGGACAGAGTATACAGCTCAGCATCACAGAACAGAGTATACAGCTCAGTATCACAGGACAGAGTATACAGTTCAGCATCACAGAACAGAGTATACAGGTCAGCATCACAGGACAAAGAATACAGCTCAGCATCACAGAACAGAGTATACAGCTAAGCATCACAGATATGGTATATAGCTCAGCAGAGGTGGTACAAGGGGGGTGGAAGGGGCGGATGTGCTGGGCGGTACAATTTATTGGGGGTGGGGGGGCGCAATGAAGTGTCCTTCTAAAACAGCCATCACTAGTTTGCTGGGACTGCGGGTTTCCCCAGCAACCAGTGACGCTGCGTGCGTCTGCGCCCGCCCCCTGCTCCTCACCGCTTATTTCATGTTAAGGGGCACACTGATGGGCACCTTTTTTGTTAAGGGGCACTCTGATGGGCATATTTTATTTTAAGAACAACACTGATGGGCACATTTTGTACTAAGGGGCACTCTGATGAGCAGATTTTACTTTAAGGGGCACGTTTTGTTGTGCCCATCAGAGTGCCCCTTAATATAAAATGTGTCCATCAGGGTGCCCCTTAACATACAATTTGCCCATTAGAGTGTCCCTTAATATAATAATAATAAGTATATTCTTGTTTTTAAACGACATTGGTTCTTTCTTAAAAAGGGGGGGCGCAGTTTGCCATCTTCGCCCTGGGCACCAAATTGCCTTGTCCCAGCACTGTAGCTCAGCATTACAGATATGGTATATAGCTCACCACCACAGATACGGTATATAGATCAGCACCACAAATACGGTATATAGATTGTTTAGGGTGGAGAGGCAGGGAGGGGGGTTTGTTTAGGGTGGAGGCAGGGAGGGGGGGTCGTTTTAGGATGCAGGAAAGGGTGGGGTTTGGGAACCATACAGCTGCCAGTCACTGCCCTGCACCACAACGCTCAGCAGCCCCACCCTCCCCCTTCCATGAAGCTCTGAAGCAGCTGAGAAAAGTGAACAGAGGTGGAGGGAGGGGGAGCCAGGCTCACGGCAGGACACACTACACAGCAAGTGTGGCAGTCATTCTGTAGCCACCCTGCAGAGGAGTCTGAGGACACGGGGGATTGGGAAGCATGTTGCCGGGAGGGAGAGACATGCAAAAATCCTCTGTCATTCACACTGTGAAAGAGATCACCTCCGATCCTCGCACTCAATCACTGTGAGCTCCCCGCCTCACATTACAGGGTCCCGGGTTGCAGTAAAGAAGCCTCTGCTGTGTTCGCACTCCACTCCGACTCCAGGGAAACTGCAAGTGACGCTGTAGTGCCGAAAAAACACCGCCCAGTCGCCCTCCAGTCCCGGCCAATGAAAAAAAAAAAGGAACAAGAGCCAGGGACAAATCAGTCAAGAGTGGGAGTGTGTGCGGGCGCATGACTTGTGCCCTGCACACGCCCTAAATATGGGCAAATCAGCTTCTCAGCTTGCAATTAGCTGATTGCAAGCTGGGAAGATTCCCATAGACCGCCGTGTGTCCAGTGCATGGGTCACTCTTAAAGTGACTTTTTTTTAAATTTCTTTTGCCTAAAGCTGGGGGGGGTGGCGTCCGAGCGCCCCCTATGGACAGGCCGCCACTGAACAGAAGGATATCTGTAGTAACACAAAAGAACACCAGAGGGAGCCAAATGCCCTTTTTTGGTAAGTTGGGCGGGACTTTTGGGGTGGGACAAACTATGAGCCATGACATTTGTGATATATACAATTCATTTGTATGTAATTTTTCATGACATTATTGTATATTGTGTTACATTATTTTTATTTTTCTAACAATGTAATAATTAATCTATTAGTTTATTATTATTAGAGCCAATGTTGAACACTGATGATCATATAAACCCCTGAAGAAGCCATTGTTTGGCAAAACATGTAGGGACCTGACATGCATCAGTGACCATTTCAAACATATGGATACTTTTTATTACTAAAACTGTAAAATGTGTGGACAATTTAAACCGCCTCTGCCTCACATCAATCCGCGCCTTGGAATTACTCTGTAATCAACTACAGCAGGTTCAAGCAGCTACTTTAAAAATAAAGCATGTGATTAAACAATAAGACTAAAATCATGAAATATGCGAGCCCAGTCTCTGATTCGTTGTACTTATTGAAGCAGCGCTGAGTGTCCGATGTTAAAACACTTTATATAAAACAGATGCTGAAGAGACAGGAAAGTTTCAAAAATAAAGATGTGGTCTGTGATTATGAAGGTATACGTAGAAGTCCTTCCACCAATAATGATCACCATGTGAGGGGGTCGCCCCCCGTGAGATTGCACTCACCACAATTTTAGAAATCACAAGCCTTTGGATAATAATCTTTAAATTTGCCGTCTCCTTAGTTCAACCACCAGGTGGTGCTAGACCCTCTCGGTAAGTATAGCATGGGGAGAAAATGAAATGTCATATAGTGTAATATTGCTTAAAAGAAGTTTATTAAATAATAATACACGAAACCAAACTCCCCCTTTTAAAATATGCGTACCAAATACAATCGGTTAAAAGAGCATGAAAAAAGTGCACTGTGCCTGTGTTATACGTTCCCCGGGAGGTGTTCCGGACTGCGCGCTGTATACAGCTAGTATTTTCGCTTCCTGGTTGCCTTCCGTCACTTCCGGTAGACTACAACCCTGACGCGTTTCGTCACTTCCGGACGTTATCAAAGGGCGTAATCTACCAATCGTGAGGCCGGCTTTATATATCAGTGATAAATTTAAACAGCGAATGGAAAAGGCTGATCTGCCAGCCACTCCCACTTCATAATCACTGTTCCCAGAGCTGTCAGCAAAGAATGACTTCGGCATACAAAGCGCTGACACTATTTTAAAACCAATACTGCCGACATCGCTAGGAAGATTACAACGTATATGTCTTACTTACAAATATCTCTCATACTTTTCTATGGCATATGTAACATTTCTATACATCATCTTACACATAAATAAGGTACAATAAGAGATATGAAAAATGAATATAACAGACATACGCTTATTCTTAGTGGTGAGAACCAAATAACATGAAAAATATAATGAAAAATATAAAATATAAGGCAAAATATAAAATATATATAGCGCATCCTCCCTTGTATTTATCCTATGACATGCTGATACCCATTAATGGTGTGAGCCTTCCACCTGGATATGAATGGATCTGAGTAATTTATTTAAATAAATAAACAAATTACTTAATAAATTGGTACCACTCTAATCTTAAAACATATTGAATGTAATTATAATATACATGGAGGATGCGTTACTATGGCTTTATATTCATCTATAAAAATCCAACTAAAATCCTTACACCTACTGTTCGAAACCTAATATAATCTAATAAATTATAAATTGGATATATAAGAAATTAATTATATGATAATAGATGTCCAAATGTATAAAATGAGAATGATCTAATTTCTCAATTCATTGTTGGTACTTTTTATTACTGTCTGTATATTACTCTGCCTTTTTTTTATGCACCCTATGTTTGTCGTTTTTTGTATATCTTTATAACAACATTTATATTTCTTAAGTAAAACACTGCAAATTTCTATATATAAGGCACTGCTATAATCCCGATTCTATTCCCCTCCTTTGTATTCTATTAACACAAGGGATGAGGTGCCGGATCATATGAGGTCACTCAACCCACACCCCATATAACCAGAGGGAGCCATTTAAGTGCAGTAGATAGTATCTTTATTAACCACTTCCCCCCAGGTAGATGTCATATGCAGGGCCGGGACAAGGAGTGGGCGGGGGGGCAGCTGCCCTGGGTGCAATGGTTTATTGCAGGGATGGGGGACGCTCTGATCCTAACCCTAAGGGAAAGGGGGGCTCAGTTTGTAATCTTTGCCCTGGGTGCTGGATGACCTTGTCCCGGCACTGTTCATATGACATCATTTTTTTTATGTGAAGATATCTGGATGATGCCTGCAGCTACAGGCATCATCCAGATACACTATATTACCCAAATGTATTGGGACAAAAATCGATATTTAATATAAAAACAAGCAAAAAGCAGTGTCTCTCTGCCTGGGGTTCTTGGCTCTTGATTGGATAGATTGATAGCAGCGCAGCCATTGGTTCATGCTGCTGTCAATCAAATCCAATGAAGTGGGCGCCGGGGGCGGGGCCGAGTCATACATTCAGCGGCTATGGACGCCGAATGCTGGACTCGGGAGCGCCCCCGGAAGGTAACTCCCTCGGGAGAGCGCTTCTCCTAGGGGTGTTATCTGATGTGGGGAGGAGCCACGAGATCCACCAGGGGACCCCAGAAGAGGAGGATCGGGGGCCATTCTGCAAAATAAGCTGCACAGTGGAGGTTAGGCTTAATGTACACGGGGCATTTTTACAACCTCTCCTGAATGATTTAACTTGACAGATAGTAACCCATGTTTAAAACGTCCGTTTTGCCGCGTTTACATGAGGCGTTTAGCCGCATAACAGTGCACGCAATCAGTGCCACCTATCAATGCCCACCAGTGGTGTCAATCAGTGCCTTATCAGTGCCACCTAGCAGTGCTGCTTATCAGTGTCACCTACCAGTGCCGATCAGTGCCCATTACTGCCATCCATCAGTGCCACCTTTTAGTGCCCTTCAGTGCCACCTATTAATTCTCTTCAGTGCCGCCCATCAGTGCCACCTCTCAGTGCCCACCAATGCCACTTATCAGTGCCCACCAGTGCCACCTCATCAGTGCCTCTCAGTGCCACCTATCAGTGCCCATCAGTGCCACCTATCAGTGCCCATCAGTGCCACCTATCAGTGCCGCCTTATCAGCGTACATCAATGAAGGAGAAAAATTACCTGTTTGCAAAATTTAATAACAAAATATAGAACGGTTTTGTTTTTTGTTTTTTTAATGTTCGGTCTTTTTTATTTAAAAAAAAAATATAAAAAACCCAGAGGTGATCAAATATCACCAAAAGAAAGCTCTATTTGTGGGAAAAAAATAATAAAAATTTAATTTGGGTACAGCGTTGTATGACCGCGCAGTTGTCATGCAGTTGACAGCGCTAAACTGTGAAAATTGGTCTGGGCAGGAGGGGGGTTTAGGTGCCCAGTAAGCAAGTGGTTTATTGAACAAGCTGAAGTCAGAAGCTGATTGGCTACCACGCATATCTGCAGCGGATTTTGCAGACTCCAGTTTTAGTAAATGAACCCCAGTACACTCCAACCACAGTTGCCGTACAACGGCTTGTCAACAAGCAAACCGAAACCAGAAGTGACAATAATCCTCGTCGCTTCTGGTTTCTGATGTCACAGAAGAGGGGTGGGAACTTCTGCTCCTTCCACTCTTCCTAGGGAATGCGACGTGGCAGTCGCATTGTTACCAGGCTTCCCAATCAGATGGGAGAGTCTGGTAATAACGGTGGCGGCGGGGGCGAGGGAACCCACGTCCGCTGCCTGTAGAAGTGATCTAGTGGCTGCATTGAATCACTTCTATAAAGAAGGGGATCAACAGCTTGATCGCAGGATGATGCAGCTGCAGACACCGTCCCGGTATAACCTCTCCAACCCGAGGACGTCATATGATGTCCTATGGGCGGGAAGTTGATAAAATTGCATTTTTAACATTTAGTCATTGGTGCCTTAAAATCCCAGTCCGTGTTATGTATAGACATGTGCAGAACGAAAAAATGTGTTTTGTTTTGTTTCGATTCGTTATTTACATAAATTTGTTTAGTTACATTTGTTTCATTCGTTTAATTCGTTTTCAGAATTTGTTTTATTCTTTTTTGAATCGATTCGAAAAGTTTTTGAATTCGAATAGTTTTCCAATTTCCAAAAAGAATAAAATAGAATAATAAAATAGAATAGAAAATAAAGGAATAGAATAGAAAAAAAATATTTTCTATTCTATTTTTTTCTCTTTGGAAATTGGAAAACTATTCAAATAGTATTTGAAAACAATTCGAATTCCAATTTTGTTTGATTTTTTTTTCGTTATTTCAGATTTGTTTAAATTCGTTACTTTTAAAATATTTCTTTCTAATATCCGAATAACAAAAATTTGTCAGAATTTTAATTCGGAACGACGCAAACCGCACATGTCTAGTTATGGAATTTCCTGTAACCAGGGCCAGGACAAGGGGTGGGCAGGTATCGTGTGAGGTGGGGGTGGGGCACCACAAGGTGAATGGGGGAGAGGGGTTTCTGTTGAGAAGGGGAACTTGGGGGGGCTGCAAGGGGTAAGAAGTGGTGATTTGGGGGGATGTGTTGGGAGGGGGGGATGGGGGAAGAGGATTTGTGCTAGAAGGGGGAGGGGTCTGGGGGTTTGTGCTATAAGGGTTAAATGGTAGAGGAAAAAGATTTTGGAGAGGGGATTTGTACTAGTAGGGGAAATTTGTGGGGGGATTTGTGCTAGGTTGGAGGGATTGGGGGAGGAGAATGTGTGCTGGAAGGGGGATTCGGAGTGGGGTGGGGGATGATCTGTTCTTGGAGGGGAAATTTGAGGGTTAGAGGATTTGTGCTACAAGGGGGCATTTTTTGAGAGGGGGGATTTGTGCTGGGGGCATACGGGGAGAGAAAGAATTTGAGCTTGGGGGGATAGTGAAGGCAGAGATTTGTGCTGGGAGGGGGGATTTTAGCAGGGGGGGGTGGATTTGTAGAGCGAGGAGGGGGAATTTAAGCTTAGGGCGTTAGCATGCAGATTAGAACTCAATTTTTTGGAGGGAG
Organism: Aquarana catesbeiana; assembly: GCF_042186555.1. Classification (NCBI taxonomy): domain Eukaryota; kingdom Metazoa; phylum Chordata; class Amphibia; order Anura; family Ranidae; genus Aquarana; species Aquarana catesbeiana. The sequence goes on from NC_133336.1 coordinate 16,352,750, forward strand.
AGGGGCAGGGGGGTGGATTTGTACTAGGAGGGGGGGGAATTTAGGCTTAAGGGGTTAGCATGTAGATTAGTACTAAATTATTTTGAAGGAGAGGGAATTTTTTCTGACACATAATGGCCATACTTCTTGGGGGGAGAGGGATTTCTGTTGAGAAGAGGAAGTTGGGAGGCTGCAAGGTGTAAAAAGTGATGATTTAGGGGGATGTGTTGGGAGGGGGGATGGGGGGAAGAGGCATTACCTATAACTATACAGGCTGCTGACAGCAGGGCTGAATGGTGTGCCTGAGCCCAGGGCAAGCATAGCAAACTGTGCCCCCCTTAAGATTTATGAGCATTGTGTGTCAGTAAAAATCCCCCCCCCCAAAATAATTGAGCACTAATCTATACTTATCCTCTAAGCATACGTTCCCTCTCCTCCCAGTGCAAATCTTCCCCCTGCTGAAAGCCCCACCGCCAGCATAAATCATTGCCCCCCCCATCCCTCCTATAAGCTCAAATCATGTCTCTCACCAAATCCCCCCCCCTAAAAAAATCACCCCTCCTAGCACAAATCCCCTATCCCTCAAATTTCCCCTCCTAGCACAAATCCCCCCCCCCCCCATTTCCTCTCCTAGCACAAATCATGACCAATCATCCTTACTAGCACAACCCCCCTCAAAAAAAACATCCCCTCCTAGCACAATTTCCCTCCCTCCTCTACCATATCACCTCTTCTAGCACAAATCACCCCCCCAGCACCAATCCTCTTCCCCCATTCCCCCTCCCAAAACAAATCCTCCCAGATCACATTCCTAGCACCCCTCCTAGAACAATTCTTCTCCTCTGCCACCCTCCAACTTCCTTCTCCCAATGCAAATCACCCCCTCCCATCTCCTTGTGGTCCCCCCCACCTCACATGATACCACAGTGCCCAGGGCAGCTGTCCCTTCTGCCCCCACCCCTTGTCCAGCATCTCATGCACCGTGGTAAATGCCCGTTCTGCATAAGGCCTTTCAATTCCGCATGTTTCGAGCAACCCCAGAGAACCCGTTCATTCTGATATCAGCTCCGTGATTGCATTTTGTGTTATGGCCAATATCTAGCATGGAGCCTACAGGATATGATCAAAGACCGGCTTAACTTCCCGCTAAAGGCAAGAACTTTATGAAAGAGTATTTCTACCGCCAAAGGGCAAAACTCAAGAACGGAAAAGCCAACATGAGTTAGATGGCTTTTTTTTTTCTTTTTTTTCTCTTTGCCTATTTGATTGAATTTTTTGTGTTTGGCCTCAGTTCTTCTTTAACAGCATTTATGTGATGAAACATAGCGTGAAAGCATCTGAAAAGTACATCGAAGGAATGGAACTCACGTGGAAGGACAAATCGTTCCAGTTTATTTTATTTCCTCCTGAAAAGACGAGCGGAGGAATAACAACTGTTACACATGACAGAACAGAAGAATACACGATGATCCAATATAGACCGGATTTCACAATCTTTCCAGCCTTAGCTTCAAGCAGGGAGGAAAGAAAAAAAAAGTGTAAAAAAATAAAAAATAAACAGAGATAACAAGAGGAAAGAAATCGTTCCTGGGTTTAAAAAGATTCGGACTTTATGGTTGAAGCATCCGGATCATCCATCGGGAATTATGGTGTACACGTAGGAGAACCCGAAGGACAATATGTTCTATTCCCCGCCTAGTTAAATCGAGTTCAGCACTGATCTTGCAAGTAGTTGAACTAAAACGCGGCAGCGGGGAGACAATTTTTTTTTAAGTCATCTCCGAAAACCATCGCCGCCGCAATCCTGAATCCTTCCGTGTACAACGTTCACAATTATTTTCAGTTTTGCTTAGGAATAAAAGAGGAATAAACTTAAAGATCAGGCCTAGTTTTCAAACTTGCTGTTTACAAGTAAAAATCTTTTTTTTTTTTTTTTGCTAGAAAATGACTTAGAACCCCCAAACATTATATATATATATATATATATATATATATATATATATATATATATATATATATATATATATATATATATATATATTTATATTGATATATATGTATAATGGACTAGCTTTACTGTTTTCTTATTTTTTAATTCAAAACTTGTATTTTTTCCAAGAAAATTGCGTTTGTAAGACCAAGACCGATGCAGAAATACGGTGTGACATAAAGCCATGACCGCCATTTTTTTTCTCTAGGGTGTTTGAAAAAAAAATATATGTATATATATATATATATATATATATATACAGTATATATATATATATATATATATATATATATATATATATATATATATATATATATATATATATATATATATATATATATATATGTTTGTTTTTTTTTTCAAACACCCTAGAGAATAAAATGGCGGTCATGGCTTTATGTCACACCGTATTTGTGCCCCACTGGCACAGAGAAAACGGTAGTGATGCAGCGGATCCGAGGGAAGCACCGCCCATGTCCTAGGGGTGATTGCGGTACATACCTGTGACTACCAGCTGCCAGTGTGTAAAATGTCTCGTCCGACCTGACTCTGCTGATTACAGGCTGCGACCGGATCTATAATGGGGGCAGACGCCCGTGTATGCGAGTGAGCTACGTGCCATGACGCACACGCGGTGATCACAGGCCATCGTGCATGCGCCCCGTGGTCAGTAGGTCCAGTAGGACCAACTACTGTCTCTGGAGTGCACGGCGTCTCCCCAGCTGGAAGTGGGGCGGCACTCTGTGCTCCAAGGACACCAACGCACATCCACGGCAACGCAGCGCAAGACGGGCAATTCCCAAAGGGGATGTGCCCACCCCCACCAACACCGTGCAATGCAAGGGGCCCACACTGGGACAACGTAATGACCCTTTTTGTGCGCCAGGCAGAGAGTGTCCACCCTAAGGAGCAGTACATCTCCAGAAAACCGTCCAGGTACCCAGCAAAAACCAAAGGGAAAGAGAGAAGAGAAGGAAAAAAAACTCCCCTCTGTCACTTCTGAATGGCAAGATAGATAATTTGGTGTGCATCATGACATATTATTTGATTTGCGCCAAATAATATTAAGTTCTCCAAATGGTAAGGCAAGCAGCTTGCAATGGGGGGACCCAAGCAGGCTTGCTCCTGCATGTCCATTCACACACACAGGCTGTCCCGCCCCCTCACTCCTCTCATTGGCTCGCTGGCTGTGATTGACCACTGTTGTCTCAGCCAATGAAGAGGGAGAGACTCGGAACAGCTCTTGTGCCCATCGCAGGATCAATATGGGGCTCAGGGAAGTATTAGGGGGGGTCTGGGGGCTGCTGCTGCACACAGAAGGTTTTTTACCTTCATGCATAGAATGCATGAAGGTAAAAAACCTTGAGCCTTTACAATTACTTTAACCACTTGCCTACTGACCACTTTTACCCCCTTCCTGCCCAGGCCAATTTTCAGCTTTCAGCTCTATCATTATTCACCGTACCCATGCTACACTGTACCCATATGACATTTTTATCATTGTTTACACACAAATAGAGCTTTCTTTTGGTGGTATTCAATCACCACTGGGTTTTTATTTTTTTTTGCTAAATAAATTAGGCAAGATCGAAAATTTTGAAGGAAAAAAAATTTCTAGTTTGCTATAAAATTTTGCAAACAGGTAATTTTTTTCCTTTACTGATGTGCGCTGATGAGGCCGCACTGATGGGCATTGGTGAGGTGACAGTGATGGTTACTCTGATTATCAGTGTAGATATCCCTTTCAAACAAGTTATCGGCTCTCCTCTTATCTCCTCACGCTGACAGGAATACCGATAATCGGCTTGTGTTTACATTGCGATCAACTGTGTCCTAAGAACTCAGCGATCACAGGTCATCATATACGGCTGTACTGTAGCTATCATCCGGCTATAGCATGGTCAGGAAGTGGTTAAAGCTGAAGATTAATCAGCTCATGTTTTGCCATCCTTGGTTCTTCTCTTCCTCTCTCATTAACATAAACAAAAGTTTTAGCACTAGCAAACACTTTTTGAAAGATAAAAAGTGAATTTTATATACAACTATATGGATCAGACCAACATAAGGGACAAATGAGGAGGAAAGAGGGACAGAGGGACATTGCTCCAAATCAGGGACAGTCCCTCAAAATCAGGGTCAGTTGGGAGCTATGATATCAGTACCCCCAAAGGCAGCAACGTCACCCGAATCTGCAAACAGTCTTTTACTCATGAGGCCATGGAATAGCTGCCCAGACTTAGCCTTGTGGAGTGTTAGTAGACTGGATCCTCAAGGGCAAAGTCTCAGAGGTGCCTTTGTAGTTGCAGGTATGGACCCCCCTGGTTTTGACAAAGCCAGGACCATGATGAGCATCAGTATAGATCAGCAGCAAGGCAAAGAAGGCGTCTGTCCCAGGTGATGAATCTCCTAGGCCGGATGTGTAGAGATGTACACAGAGCGCATGCTAGACCCCAATTAGGCTTCTGAGCCCAGCAGCTCAGATGGTCTAACAGTAACTTCTAATGCCTCAGCCTGAGGCAAGAGAGCAAGCACATGGCCTCCCCAAATAGGTTCACCCTCCCCCATTTGGCCCCAGTGGCTCCAACCTCCTACTTTAATGGCTGAAGGAAGTATGAATATGCATAACTCATACTATAGGCCATGGGTGCTCAACCTACGGACCTCCAGCTATTGCAGAACTACAAATCCCATGAGGCATTGCAAGGCTGACAGGTACAAGCATGACTTCCAAAGGCAGAGAGACATGATGCTAACTTGTAGTTCCTCAACACCTGGAGGGCCACAGGTTGACTACCCATGCTATAACCTGTGGTGTCAGTGATACCTACTGGCACCAGTGAGAGATCACGACACCACTGGGCTTAGGGGAGAAACTAAGTGCACAACTACACAAATCAAAATTGGGGTGACAACCACCCAGACAAAAACTAAATGTTCCTATCAACTAGCAAGAAGGGTGTTGCATAGAGAAGTGGTAGAAATACTGCTTCTTTATATGTGATTTTTGGCTTGCCTGTTTTTTTTTAACATAGGGCCAAAAAGGTTAAGGTTCCGGCATTCATCCAAGTGCCCGAACAGCCAAAGTTCGATCCGATCCTAAGTTCAGACTGATTTGTTGGCTCATTCTTAAATATAGTGCACTTGGAATTCATGTTGATATATTTTTATTGATTTTGGGGAATGCAAAAAGTAAAAAACAATACAGTTGTTTAGTTTGCACACATTTGCAAATACTTACAGAGGGGTACAACAGTGGAGGGATTGTAGCGGTGCCAATAACAAAATAATACAGAATATATATAAAAGTATCAAACTTTATTACAATGAATTAAAAAAAAAACAACAATATAGTATATAAAGACACATATACAAAAACAAAAAAAATGTAGAGGAGCAAGTAGGCAATCTACAGGCCGAAGTGGTGGTGACCAGAATGGTAATAACAGGTCACTTCTTCCCTACTAGTTTCGCCTAATTTCATGTCAGATAGATGCGTGTCGTTGAATGATTAGGCAACATGATAATGTATGTCCAGACCCCTTCCCCCACATAATCACACCAACAGCCCCTCACAGATGATGGGAAATCCCATTAGCCCAAAATATCAACCAAACGTACCCCAGTAGCACCAAAGGGCAGGGTCAGTGCGGTAGAACAAACAACAAGAACAAACGTAGTCAAAACATAGCCAAAGTTCAGTAACCGGAACGGAAAGTCAGCCAAGCCAGAAGTCAGGGATCAATGTAGTGGAACAGCAAGCAGGATCTGGAGCCAGAAGGGATGTCAGCAAAGCAAGTCTTGAACAGGATCACAGGAGATAGTTTCTGTGATGTTGACCAAGGCGAAGGCAGAGCTCCTCTGGACTTAAGTAGGCAGGACTGACGAGCAGGATATCATCAACAGCTGAGTAACTGTGGAGAGATAGGAGCTGGCAATTAGCAGACAGCTGAGCGGCCAGCTCAGAGAAGGAAGGGCTGAGCCCAGCCCTGACACTTACTGACCAGCCTGCAACCAAATGAATTATCCTGTCTAACGATATGCGTTAAAAACCGAGGTTTAGTCTGCACACATTTGCAAATACAGTATCTCACAAAAGTGAGTACACCCCTCCCATTTTTGTAACTATTTTATTATATCTTTTCATGTGACAACACTGAAGAAATGACACTTTTCTACAATGAAAAGTAGTGAGTGTACAGCTTGTATAACAGTGTAAATTTGCTGTCCCCTCAAAATAACTCAACACACAGCCATTCATGTCTAAACCGCTGGCAAAAAAAGTGAGCACATCCCTAAGTGAAAATGTCCAAATTGGGCCCAAAGTGTCAATATTTTGTGTGGCCACCATTATTTTCCAGCATTGCCTTAACCCTCTTGGGCATGGAGTTCACCAGAGCTTCACAGGTTGCCACTGGACACCTCTTCCACTCCTCCATGACGACATCACGGAGCTGGTGGATGTTACAGACCTTGCACTCCTCCACATTCCATTTGAGGATGTCCCCCAGATGATCAATAGGGTTTAGGTCTGGAGACATGCTTGGCCAGTCCATCACCTTTACCCTCAGCTTCTTTAACAAGGCAGTGGTCATCTTGGAGGTGTGTTTGGGGTTGTTATCATGTTGGAATACTGCCCTGCGGTCCAGTCTCCAAAGGGAGGGGATCATGCTCTGCTTCAGTATGTCACAGTACATGTTGGCATTCATGGTTCCCTCAATGATCTGTAGCTCCCCAGTGCCGGCAGCACTCATGCAGCCCCAGACCATGACACTCCCACCACCATGCTTGACTGTAGGCAAGACACACTTGTCTTTGTACTCCTCACCTGGTTGCCGCCACACACGCTGGACACCACCTGAACCAAATAAGTTTATCTTGGTCTCATCAGACCACAGGACATGGTTCCAGTAATCCATGTCCTTAGTCTGCTTGTCTTCAGCAAACTGTTTGTGGACTTTCTTGCACATCATCTTTAGAAGAGGCTTCCTTCTGCGACAACAGACTTGCAGACCAATTTGATGCAGTGCGCGGCACATGGTCTGAGCACTGACAGGCTGACTCCACCACACCTTTAACCTCTGCAGCAGTGCTGGTAGCACTCATACGTCTATTTCCCAAAGACAACCTCTGGATATGACGCTGAGCACGTGCACTCAACTTCTTTGGTCGACCATGGCAGGGCCTGTTCTGAGTGGAACCTGTCCTGTTAAACCGCTGTATGGTCTTGGCCACCATGCTGCAGCTCAGTTTCCAGGTATTGGCAATCTTCTTATAGCCTAGGCCAGTGATGGTGAACCTTGGCACCCCAGATGTTTTGGAACTACATTTCCCATGATGCTCAAGTACACTGCAGAGTGCATGAGCATCATGGGAAATGTAGTTCCAAAACATCTGGGGTGCCGAGGTTCACCATCACTGGCCTAGGCCATCTTTATGTAGAGCAACAATTTTTTTTTTCAGATCCCCAGAGAGTTCTTTGCTATGAGGTGATATGTTGAACTTCTAGTGACCAGTATGAGAGAGTGAGAGCGATAACACCAAATTTAACACACCTGCTGCCCATTTACACCTGAGACCTTGTAACACTAACGAGTCACATGACACCGGGGAGGGAAACCCACATCCAATTTGCACTAGTGTGAACCCAGCCTTAAAGGGATGCTGGGGCAGGCGGGAAGGGGTTAAACATCAGCAGGGAAAAATATCCCTATACTTATGCATTTTGGCTGTGCATTTAGCAGCATGTCTGGAAATCAGTGTGGAAGGGGCTTTTTCCTTGTTATGTTACCATCCATTTTATTTGCCGTTGACCGCTTGTTCCTAGGAGGACTAGACAGAGTATAACAAGCTGCGGTAACAAGCCTGGCTGCTCGCAGAATTGCGGCGTTTGATATATTTTCACAAGGGACCTTATGGAATTGTTACTAAAAATAGATTTGCGAGACGAATTCAAAACCTAAAAAAAAAAAAAAAATGCAGTAAAGGAGAGCATTATGCAAATCTGAAATCCCTGAAGTTTGTAGCGAAATAATTTGTTCCGGAACTAAACCCGGCGCTGGAAACATAACGCCAAACTTGAAAGGACAGACGTCAAACTGTATTCTCTTTTTTTATACTAATATATTTAAATACCGTATGACCAATGTAGAGTAGATCAAACACATAATTAAATTAATTGCTCTGTTTCAGACAGCTCCAGTTTCTAGGTCCTTTATTCCATCAAAATATTTTTTTTTTCCTTCCCTTCATACGTTTCTGGGATTTTAAATAAAAAAGCAAGGACAACTTCAAATACTGACCCAAACATGTGCGAGATTTGATATGTAAATGCTGTCTTTGTTCCTTTAATTCAAGATTAATAAATTAGTAGCTAGGAAGTGATCATTGGGTTGGAATATGTCTTTGCTCAAATATGACAGTAGATAGCCTTGTGATTGCTGCCGATTCATCTTCGGAGCCATTCCTTTTTTGGTCTTCTAAGCTTAGAAAAAAAAACATTTTTCTTATGTAATTCATCTTTTTAAATTAAAAGCCTGGACGTTTTAATGTCTTATTTAGATATTTATGTTGAGCAACAGTCAAACATACTGTATAATTTTATCTTCTGTTATAGTGATTGGTGGAATCAAATTGATGTCCTTAGGAGTAACACACATTTGTGCTTCAACATATTCACAAGTTTTTTTATAAATTTTTCTGCATTTTTACACATTTTCAAGTGTGTTCTCAATGAAAAAAAAAGGGGTGAAATAGAGAGGGGAAGAGAAAAGAAAGAAGTGGAAAGAAGAGAGGAGTAGAAAAGAAGAGGGGAATGAGAAGAGAGGAGAGGAGAAGAAAAGAAGGGAGGAGAAGAAAATAAAAGAAGAGAGGGTGAGGAATAGAAAAGAAGAGGAGAGGGAGAGGAGAAAAGAGGAAGAGGGAGGTAGAAGTAGAGGGAGACGGAGAAGAAGAGGGAGAGGAAGAGGGGGACGAAGAGGAAGAGGGGGAGGAAGAAGAAGAGGGAGAGGGGGAAGAAGAGGGAGCAGAAGAGGGAGAGGGAGAATAAGTGGGAGAGGAAGAGGGAGAGGGATAAGAAGAGGGAGAGGGAGAAGAAGAGGGAGAGGGGGAAGAAGAGGGAGAGGAAGAAGAGGGGGAGGAAGAAAAAGAGGGAGAGGGGAAAGAGGAGGGAGAGAAAGAACAAGAAGGAGAGGGAGAAGAAGAGGGAGAGGAAGAAGAAGAGGGAAAGGGAGAAGAAGAGGGAGAAGAAGAGAGAGAGAGAGAGAGAGAGAGGAAGAGGGAGAGAAAGAGGGAGAGGAAATTGTTCTAACCGGTTATGTTCTTAAGTAATACCTAGAATTACGCCGCAAGAGGAAGAGGGAGAGGAAGAAGAGGAAGAGGGGGAGGAAGAAGAAGAGGGAGAGGGAGAAAAACAGGGAGAGGGAGAGGTAGAGGGGGAGAAAGAGGGAGAGGACGAAGGAGAGGGGGAGGGAGAGGGGAAGGAAGAAGAAGAGGAAGAAGAAGAGGGAGAGGGAGAAGAGGAGGGAGCGTAAGAAGAAGAGAGAGAGGAAGAAGAAGAGGGAGAAGGGATAAGAAGAGGGAGAAGAAGAGGGAGAGGGAGAAGAGAGGGAGAGGAAGAGGGAGAGGGAGAAGAAAAGGGAGAGGGAGAAGAAGAGGGAGAGGAAGAAGAGGGAAAAGAAGAGGGAGAGGTGGAGGGAAAGGGGGAGGGAGAGGGGGAAGAAGAAGAAGAGGGAGAGGGAGAAGAAGAGGAAGAGAAAGAAGAAGATGGAGAAGGGTAAGAAGAGGGAGAGGAAGAGGGAGAGGGAGAAGAGAGGGAGAGGAAGAGGGAGAAAAGAGGGAGAGGAAGAGCGAGAGGGAGAAGAAAAAGGAGAAGAAGAGGGGTAGGAAGAGGGAGAGGACGAGGGAGAGAGCGATGGAGAGGAAGAGGGAGAGGACGAGGGAGAGGAAGAGGGGGAGGAAGAATGAGAGGACAAGGGAGAGGAAGAGGGAGAAGGAGAAGAAAAGGGAGAGGAAGAAAAGGGAGAGGGGGAGGAAGAAGAAGAGGGAGAGGGAGAAGAAGAGGGAGAGGAAGAAGAAGAGGGGGAAGAAGAGAGAGAGAGGGAGGAAGAGGGAGAGAAAGAGAAAGAGGGAGAGGAAATTGTTATAACCAGTTATGTTCTTAAGTAATACCTAGAATCACTCCACGATTTGGGCCTAACAAATTTTGATCAAACTATTACTAACTTAATGTGGTGGTTTCCCATTCTTGTTTCAAAGGATGGTTGTACCTATCTTTTTATGCCACAAAATTTAATTGTGACATGTTCATTATCTCGTTCTTCTTCATTACAATAAAGATAGAGAGAGATGAGAGACAAAAGAGAAGAAATAAAGGAAGAAAAGAGAGAAAGAAGAATGATGAAAGAGAACAGAGAGGAGGTGGGAGAGAGAGAAGAGCAGAAAAATAAAAGAGAGAGAGAGAAGAGGAGAAGAGAGTGAGTGAGAGAATAGAGAGAGAGAGAGAAGAGAAAAAAGAGAGAGAAAAAGAATAAGACAAAGAAGAGAGACGACAGATACAAATAGACTAGGAACTGCCTCTATTAAATTACATTCTGCTCATAGTTTTTTCACGTTTTCATGTTCTTTCACCAGCCTTAGTACAGCTTAATTTGAAGTGAACCTTTCAGTGACTGCGAATTGGAATAAATAAATTCCTGACATGTCACAATATACAGCAACAGTATAATTTAAAAAAAAAAAAAAAAAAACTCTATTTTTTTTTTTTATCATTAAGGCCCCCTTCATGCAGCCATACCATCCCACGGCAGGAGATAACAGCTGAGCGTTGATGGCGAGACAAGTCGCCCCGTTGCACAAAGTTCCCAGCATCATCCATTACATGCGGAGCCACCATGAAACAAATCGCCTTGTCAAGTCAAATGGAAATATTAGCACAGCTACATCTGTATGTGTTTAATGCTTTGTTAATTCAATTGAAATGAATGGGCTTCTTATGCCTGAATAACTAATAAAGTGTATAGACAGCTCATGACAAATAGCTCCCCGCAATGCCTATCTGTGTGTGTGTGTGGGGTGCAAGAAGGTTCCTATTAAAATGTATCAGATTAGGAATTATTTGATTTGTAAAAAAACAGAAGAATGATGATAGAAGAGAAATTCAGAATAATATCTACCTTATTTAGGAAAAACAACGTTTATTGGTCTTCGTTTAATCAGTTTTGCACAGGTGGAACATTTTTAAAGAATAGGTAGTTGTGAGGTTGCACCTCATCCATAGCAGGCTGTAGATGGATCGATATGAAACCAGAAAAAAGGAGGCAATTGTAGCGTTCTCCCATGTGTGTCATTAAGATGAAAGACGGTAGAATAAGCTTAAAGCTGAAGTTTATTCTACTTATATTTTACCTGCTCTTTTTTGCTGTCTTTAAGTTCAAAAACATTACTTTTTTTAGGTGAAGACCATTTATGGTATCAAAGTACATTGCGTTGCGGGTGTCCTCATTTCTATTGTATTGCGTCACACCCTCCTAGCTTAGGATACTCCTTCTGTAGTCAAGGGAGCAGTGATTGTTTGTTCTGGTCTAATCAGGGTTTCACAGGATGGGAGTTTGATTGCTTATCCTTGAAGCTTCCAGAATTTAGGAAGGAAGATTTATATAACCAGTCTGATTATTTAATATGCTCTGGCCTATCCTTGGAGAGGAGTGTCCAGTAGGCGGCCGGGGAGGTGATAAATAGTCTGAAGCCATGGAGAGCTTGTTCCTTCTCCCCAGGAGGGTTCCAGAGCCTGGGGCAGCCCATGAACTATGTAGTTGTTCTTGAGGCCTCGTCGGTGTCAGGGCTGAGGGCCTGGACAGATCTCCAGATAAGCTGGCTGTAGGATTTCACCACAAGGGATCTGGTCCGAAGAAGGATTTTCTTACTCACTGTACCTTGTCCAAAGGAACCTGGAAGGTGGCAGCTGTCCTGGGGACTTGCGAGTAATGATCCTGAATTAATTCCTAGTGACTGTGTAATTTTTGGGGACTGAGATTGATCTCATGGGGTCTCAGAGTTCTGGCCATTCCCCTTTCCTAAGCTGGAACCTGGAGAGTGAGCCAGAAAGCTTCTCATTGTCCAGCACAACTCCTTCCCCTGTTTGTTCTTCAAGCACATGGCTTGTTCAAAGTCCTATTTCCCTCCTCCTATTTCCTGCTATCTCATTTTCTGCAAGGAACTTCACAAAGCAGCCCAACAGGTTTGTTAGCATATCAGTAGGAGAGGCCTAGCTTCTAAAACAACACATGATCTTAAAATCTGACAATTCACATATGTCTATGCTATAAAAAAATCACCAACATATCCATAGTAATACACACAGGTAGCATGGCTTCTAGGCTATAATAAGGGATTGATATTCATTTACTGCTAGAAAGTATAGAAATACGTACTGAAAATGTGATTGCAAAGTGCTTGATGAATGGAAATATAGGGAAAATGTGAAATTGAAACAAAGATAATTTAATAATATCAACTATGAATTGCTTACACTGCACAGAGGACATGTTGATAAAACAAACAAACATTTCCTAAAAACACCTTCTAATGTGTCATAATGTTTTTTTTTTTTAAATGCAGATGTGCAAATAAGATACCAGAAAGTATACAAAGATAATTATATCATGGTAACATTAAAGTGATTGTAAACCCCTGCTTAAAAAAAAACAAACACATCATACTTACCTCCATTGTGCAGTTCGTTTTGCACAGAGTGGCCGTGATCCTCAACTTTTGGAGTCCCCTGGCGGTGCTATCAGTTCCTCCCCACATCGGTAAACCCCCTAGGAGAAGCGCTTTCCCTGGGGGGTACCGTGCGGGCGCTCTCCCGAGTTCAGCATTTGCGTCCATAGCCCCGCCCCCAACACCCTCGTCATTGGATTTGATTGACCTCAGCGGGAGCCAATGGCTGCGCTGCTATCCATCTATCCAATCAAGAGCCGAGACAAGGGCAGAGGGTGTCTCTGCCGTGGGAACGAATGAGCTCAGGTGAGTAAAATGGGTGGCTAGGGGGCTGCTCAGTGTCAGAAGTTTTTTTTTCACCTTAATGCATAGGATGCATTAAGGTGAAAAAACATTAGGTTTTACAACCCCTTTAACTGCAATGATAATGCTACTGTTACAATTACTTAAATTATTCACACTATATGGTCAAAAGTTGGTGGACACCTGACTGTCACACCAATATGAGCTTTTTGGACATCCAGTTCCAAAACCATGACCATTAGTGTGGAGCTGGATCCCTTTTGCGGTTATACCATCCTCAGTTCTTCTGGGAGAGCTTTCCATGAGATTTTGGGGGGAATTTGTGCCCGTTTAACGAAAATATCATCTGTGAGTTCAGGCACTGATGCTGGATGAGCTGACCTGCCTCACAATTAGTGTTCCCATTCATCTCAAGGGTATTCAGTAGGGTTGAGGCCAGGGCTCTGTGCAGGACATTTGATTTCCTCCACACCAAATGGGTCAAACCATGTCTTTATGGAGCTGACTTTGTACACAGGGGCACAGTCATGCTGTAACAGAAAAGGGTCTTCACCAAACTAAAACTATTACCACAAGATTGGAGGAGCACAGTTGTCTAAAATATATTTGTATCCTGCAGCATTTATGAGGCAGGAGCTGATGTTGGATGAGAAGACCTGGTTCACAATTAAAGTTTCAGTTCATCCCAAAGGTGTTCAGCAGGCTTCAGGGCTTTGTGCAGGCCACTCCAATTAGTCCACATGTCTTTACGGAGCTGGCTTTGTACACAGAGTCACAGCCATGCAAGAACAGAAAATGGGCTTTCTAAAATGGTTACCAAAGTCTGTTGCCTGTGGGCATCTGTGTCCATTTGCGAGAAGACCTGGCTCACAATTGGTGTTCCATTTCATCCCAAAGGTGTTCAGTAGGGTTGAAGTCCAACCGGTGAAACCATGTCTTTATGGAGCTGGCTTTGTACACAGGGGCACAGTCATACTGGAACAGAAAGAATCTTACCCAAAGTGTTACCACAAGAGGAGAACCTGGTTCACACTCAAAGTTCTAGTTATTCCCACAGGTGTTCAGTAGGGTTTAGGGCTCTATGCTGACCATTCCAGTTCCTCCACACCACATGGAGCTGGCTTTGTACACGGGGCACAGTCATGCTAGAATAGAAAAGGCCTTCTACAAACTGTTACCACAAGGTCTGTTAAATGTGGGAATTTGTGTCCATTTGTGAAGTGAGGTTCTAATGTTGGAGGTGAAGACCTGGCTCACAATCACTGCTCCAATTTATCTCAAAGGTGTTCAGTAGAGTTGAGGTCAGGGCTCTGTACAGGACACCTGTGTTCTTCAATGCCAAACTGGTCAAACTATGTCTTTATGGAGCTGGTTTTGTACACAGGGGCACGGTCATGCTGGAACAGAAAAGGATCTTTGCCAAACTGTTACTACCTGGCTGTAAGAGCATCGTTGTCTACAATGTATTTGTATGCTATAATATTTATTGAGGGCAGGTGCTGATGTTGGTTGAGAAGACCTGGCTCACAATCAGAGTTTCACTTCATTCCACAGGTGTTCAGTTGTGTTCAGTCCTCTTTGCATAACACTTAAATTCCTACATACTAAATGATGCAAACCATGTCTTTACAGAGCTGGGTTTGTGCACAGGGTACTGTCAAGCTGGAATGGAAAGGGGCCTTCTCCAAACTGTTACTACAAGGTCTTTGTCTGCTGTATTATTAAAAGTGCTCCTCACTGGAAACACTTGAACTCCATCATTTGGAGGGGGAGGGGGGGGGGTCCACATACTTTTGGCCATATGGTCACTGTGATGGTTAGATGACCACAAAGTAATAATAAAAAAATATTATTATTATTACTGCAAAAAAGCATCACAAATACTAACATTTTAGCATCAACGCTACTAATATTCAGTATACTGATAAGAAAAATGGAAGCCCTTGAAAAAAAAATGTCCTCACATAATATAGAAAGGGATGATATCATTCCAGGACTACTTAATTCCACATTATTAGTAGTAATTAAAGGACATCTGACAGCCGTTAGGTAGATAGCTAGATGGGACTGATTTGCAATATCTGAATTTGATGAAACATATAAAGTAAATAGAAGAGAGCCGAGGCAGATTGATTTGATAGATAAGTGGGAGGTCCTCAGAGTGACAGAGTCTGTAGGAATTTGTGCTCATTTGTGAGGTTAGGTTCTTATGTTGGATGAGAAGATCTGGCTCACAATTGGTGTTCCAATTCATCTCAAATGTGTTCAGAAAGGTTGAGGTCAGGGCTCTGTACAGGACACTTATGTCCTGTACACTTATACCAAACTGATCACACCATGCCTTTATGAAGCTGCCTTTGCACACAGGGGCACAGTCATGGTGGAAGAGAAAATGGTCTTCACCAAACTGTTACTACAAGGCTGGAAGAGTACTATTGTCTTCAATGTTTTTGTATGATGTAACATTTATTGAGGGCAGGTGCTGATGTTGGGTGAGATACCAAACTGATCACACCATGTCTTTATGGAGCTGGTCCAAACTGATCATGCCATGTCTTTATGGAGCTGCCTTTGCACACAGGGGCACAGTCATGGTGGAACAGAAAATGGTCTTCACCAAACTGTTACTACAAGGCTGGAAGAGCACCCTTGTCTACAATGTTTTTGTATGATGTAACATTTATTGAGGGCAGGTGCTGATGTTGGGTGAGAAGACCTGGCTCACAATCAAGGTTACACTTCATTCCATGGGTGTTCAGTAGGGTTCAGGCCTCTTTGCTTCCCACACAAGTACCTCAACACTAAATATGTCTTTACAGAGCTGGCTTTGTGCACAGGGTACTGTCAAGCTGGAATGGAAAGGGGCCTTTTCCAAACTGTTACCACAAGGTCTTTGTCTGCTGTATTATTAACAGTAATCCTCACTGGAAGCACTTGAACGCCATTATTTGGAAGGGGGACCGCATACTTTTTGGCCACATGGTCTCTGTGATGGTTAGATGACCACAAAGTATATAATAATATTATCATTATTACAAAAAAAGCATCACACATACTAACATTTTAGCATCAAAGCTACTAATATTCAGTATACTGATAAGAAAAATGGAAGCCCTTGAAAAAAAATGTCCACACATAATATAGAAAGGAATGATATCATTCCAGGACTACTTAATTCCACTTTATTATTAATAATTAAAGGACATCTGACAGCCGGTAGGTAGATAGCTCGATGGAACTGATTTGCAATATTTGAGTTTGATGAAACAATTAAAGTAAATAGAAGAGAGCCGAGGCAGATTGATTCGATAGATAAGGAGACAGAGAGGTCCCCAGAGTGACATGCAATAACCGGCCCACTGTAGTTGACCACAAAGTAAAATTATTATTAATAATAATAATAATAATAATAATTATTATTATTATTATTATTACTATTAATTCAAAATAAATAACGTACATACTAACATTGGTGTATGTGTTGAGTATACTTTACAAAAATGGAAGCCCTTGAAAAACTGTCCTCACATAATATAGAAAGGGATGATATCATTCCAGGACCACTTAATTGCACATTATTATTAATTATTAAAGAACGTCTGACAGCCGGTAGGTAGATAGCCATTCGATGTGACTGATTTGCAATATTTCAATTTGATGAAACAATTAAAGCAAATCGAAGAGAGACAAGACTTATTGATTCGATAGATAAGGAGACAGAAAGGTCCTCAAAGTGACATCCAATAACCGGCCCACAGTTTGTAAGCCTGTGCATGTTCAATTAAATCTAGATTTCTATTACTTTTTTTATTTCTTGATATGTATACACCTCCAACATACTGTATATACCCATCATTTTACAATTCCCATCATTTCTGCTCCCAACGTGGTTTAAAGTCCAACAGAAATTTCAGTCTAAATTCCAGGTTGCATAAAAATAAAAGGTTACGAAAGCAAAGTTACAGGTCCCGCTGGGTCACCAGTCTTTCTCCTTGTCTATTCAACAGTATAGTAGGATTTTTTATGTTCAAAACACAATAGAACTTTTAGTTTAAATCAACGTAACACATTCATGGTGCAAAGTCTTAGGCCGGCCATACATGGTTCGAATCTCAGCCAGTTCAGCAGGAACACTTTGAATGACAATTGCACGATCATGCAACACTGTACCCATATGACATTTTTTATAATTTTTTTACACAAATAGAGCTTTCTTTTGGTGGTATTTAATCACCACTGGGTTTTTTATTGTTTGCTAAATAGATGAAAAAAAACACCAAAAATGTGGAAAAAAAAATTTTTTTCTTTGTTTCAGTTATAAATGTTAGCAAATAAATAATCTTTTTTCATAAATTTAGGTCAAAATGTATTCTGCAACATTTCTTTGGTGAAAATACCCCTAATCGATGTATATTATTTAGTCTGTAGGAAAGTTTTAGAGTCCATAAATTATGAGATATATTGATCAATCCTGATGTATTGACGGGATCTCATTTCTTGTGGCCCTAACGTGTCGGGACAGTACAAATACCCCCCAAATAACCTCTTTTTGGAAAGTAGACAGTCCAAGGTATTTAGTAAGAGGCATGGCAAGTTTTTTGATTTTGTAATTTTTTTGTATTATGTTTTGGTGGAGACAAACCATGGAAGGATGAGGAATCAGAGGGCCCTGCCTCATTAGCACTTACTATCTAAAAAGGAGGGTCAAGGGATACAAAATATAATAAATGCAGTAAATGCGGGGGGTGAGCTGATGGCGAAAAATCATATTGTATGTGATCTACTTTTCTATATGATTAACTGTATATTTTTTATTTATTTATTTATTTATCAAGTTTGGGGCTTTAGTCACTAACTAAGGTTTGCTGCATGATTCTTGTTTTTTTACACATGATTTACAACTTTCAGCACAACACAATTTATGCAGAAGCTAAGTATTCCAGGTCAATTATTTTCAGTATAAATCACACAAATAGGAAACATAAGGGCAATACAAAGACACTGAATTTCAAAAGAGCCAACTTCCCTAAACTACGATCCTTGCTAGAAGATACTAAATGGGATAAAATCTTAGGAACAAAGAGCACGGAGGAAAAATGGGTATGCTTTAAGAGCATATTAAATAAGGGTCTTAGCCAGTGCATTCCAATGGGAAATAAATTTAAAAGAGCTAATAAAAGTCCTGGGTGGCTTAACTCCAATGTAGAAATGCATATAAAAGCAAAGGAGAAGGCCTTCAAAAACTACAAGGCTGAGGGATCATCATCAGCATTCCAACTTTACACAGAATGCAACAAGAAATGTATGGGTGCAAATAGGGTGGCAAAGATAGAACACGAAAGACACATAGCGGAGGAGAGCAAAAAAAATCCCAAGAAATTCTTTAAGTATGTAAACAGTAAAAAAGGGAGGACATACCATATTGGCCCCATAAAGAATGAGGAAGGACATCTGGTTACAAAGGATGGAGAGATGGTGGAGGTATTGAATTTTTTCTTCTCCTCAGTCTTCACGAGGGAAACGGGGTGCTTCAATAACCAAAACTGCAATGTTTATCCTCATGACACATCACAGGAAGCACCCTCATGGCTAACAGAGGATAGAATTAGAAACGAAAGAACAGTCTGCTGACTAGAATGGTACCAGCTGATTGGAAAAAAGCCAATGTAGCACCAATATTTAAAAAAGGGCCAATATACATCTCTGGGAATTACAGACCAGTTAGCCTAACATCAATAGTATGCAAGCTCTTGGAGGGGATGATAAGGGACTATATACAAGATTTTAGTAATGAAAACTGTATCATTAGCAGTAATCAGCATGGATTTGTACAGAATTGTTCTTGCCAAATCAACCTACTAACCTTCTATGAGAAGGTAAGTTGCCATCTAGATAAAAGAAGGCCCGTAGACGTGGTGTATCTGGATTTTGCAAAGGCATTTGATACAGTTCCCCATAAACGTTTACTGTACAAACTAAGGTCTGTCAGCATGGACCATAGGGTGAGTACATGGATTAAAAACTGGCTACAGGGGCGAGTTCAGAGAGTGGTGATAAATGGGGAGTACTCGGAATGGTCCGGTGTGGACAGTGGGGTCCCCCAGGGTTCTGTCCTGGGACCAATCCTATTAAATGTATTCATAAACGACCTGGAGGATGGGATAAACAGCTCAATCTCAGTATTTGCGGATGATACTAAGCGAAGCAGGACAATTTCTCCGCAGGATGTGGAAATCTTGCAAGAAGATCTGAACAAACAATGTGGTGGGCAACTACATGGCAAATGAGGTTTAATTTAGAAAAATGTAAAATAATGCATTTGGGTGGCAAAAATATGAATGAAATCTACTCACGGGGTGGGAGAACCTCTGGGGGGATCTAGGGTGGAAAAGGACCTGGGGATCCTAGTAGATGATAGGCTCAGCAATGGCATGCAATGCCAAGCTGCTGCAAGCAAAGCAAACAGAATATTGGCATTAAAAAGGGGATCAACTCCAGAGATAAAACGATAATTCTCCCGCTCTACAAGACTCTGGTCCGGCCGCACCTGGAGTATGCCGTCCAGTTCTGGGCACCAGTCCTCAGGAAGGATGTACTGGAACTGGAGAGTCCAGAGAAGGGCAACAAAGCTAATAAAGGGTCTGGAGGATATTAGTTATGAGGAAAGGTTGCGAGCACTGAACTTATTCTCTCTGGAGAAGAGACTCTTGAGAGGGGATATGATTTTAATGTACAAATACCGTACTGGTGACTCCACAATAGGAATAAAACTTTTCCCCCAAAGGGAATTTAAAAAAGAAACGTGGCCATTCACTAAAATTAGAAGAGAAGCAGTTTAACCTTATACTACGTAGAGGGTTCTTTACTGTAAGAGCAGTAAGGATGTGGAATTCTCTCCCACAGGTGGTGGTCTCAGCGGGGAGCATCGATAATTTCAAAAAACTATTAGATAATCACCTGAATGACTGCAACATACAGGGATATATGTAATACTGACATATAATTACACACATAGGTTGGACTTGATGGTGTCTTTTTTCAACCTCACCCTCTATGTAACTATTTAAGTATTTATATTGCGCCAACAGTCTGCACTTTACAACATGAGGGCAGACAGTACAGTAACAATAAAGTGAAATTTAATACAGGAGGAATCAGAAGGTCCTGCTCATTAGAGCTTACAATCGAGGAGGGTGGGTCAAGTGATACAAAAGGTAATAGTTGTGGGGGATGAGGTGATGGGGAAAATAAAAGTACAGTTGTTGGGTGGGGGCAGGTTAGGCTTCTCTGAAGAGAAGGGTTTTCAGGGATCATCTAAAAGCAAACAGAGAAGGAGATAATCAGACAGATTGGGGTAAGAAGTTCCATAGAATGGGAGAGGCTCAAGAAAAGTCCTGGAGGCAAGTATGGGAGGAGATGACGAGGGAGATAGAGAGCAGAAAGTCTTGAGAGGAACAAAGAGAATGATTTGGTTGGTATTTTGAGACTAGGTTAGTGATGTAGCTGGGGCGTTGTGGATGGCTTTTTAAGTTATTGTTAGTATCTTGAATTTAATTAGTTGGGTGAGCGGAAGCCAGTGGGAGGGATTGGCAGAGAGGAGTAGCAGACACTGAACGGTTGGTAAGGTGGATGAGTCTGGCAGCAGCAATTATGATGGACTGAAGGGGGACATGCCATGTAAAGGAAATCCAATGAGGAGGGAGTTGCAGTCGTTGAGGCGAAAGATAACCAGGGAGTGGATTACGAGCTTTGTGGTGTCATTGGTGGAGTTTGGGAGATGTTGTGGAGGTTGTGGTGGCAAGCTTTGAAAAGTGATTGGATGTGGGGCCAAAAGAAGAGTTCAGAGCCCAGGATAACACCGAGAACCTTGGCATGCGGGGACAGGTTGATGGTTGTGGAAGTGGTGTGATATCCAGTCAGATATGGCTGTTAGTAAATTGGCGATGCGTCAGGAGACTGATGGAGTGAGCTGAGGGGTGGAAAGATAGATTTCGGTGTCATCAGGGTAGAAATGGTATTGAAAGCCATGGGAGGCGATCAGCTGACCCAAGAAGGAGGTGTACATGGAGAATAGGAGAGGTCCAAGAACAGAACCTTGGGGGGACCCTGACAGAGAAAGGAAGAGCAGAGAAAGAAGTAGCATTGATCGTTTGTGCATTTAGAACATAGAAAATAGAACATTAAAGGCATATTCACACTATCATGTTACGGTTACACGAGGCAATGCATGTAATAAATGTTAACGCGATGCAGTACCATTCATTCTGAATGGCACCCCAATGCAACTTGCCGGAAGACCTGTGCTGCAACACAGCGCAATGTACTAACATGATTTACTGTGTGCTGTACTGCCAGACATTAGACATTATTTTTCGCACAACTTGGTGCATTAGGGAGCCCATTCAAATGAATTGGCTGTTTTAATGCAACATGGGTAAACGCACAATAGTGTGAATAGGCCCTGAAAGCATCAGTATACAGATAATAGATAAAAAACACAAATACAAGGAACACCAAATGGGAAATCCTAAATCACCTTAAATATACCCTCTAAATAAAACAACTTCGCTCTAAGCAGCTCATTAAACTAAATCATGAGTTTCTGTTTCAAAATTGGTAAAAGGTATAAACTGATGCATCAGAAAAAAAAGAACACCTGGCCATTGGGTTTAATCAAGAGAGGTTGAGCAAGATTCCTCTAATGAGCAAAACCAACATAGGCACTGGGCAGGCATTTGCGGTTATCACTGGTGCCCTCTGCTGGGAACCATCTAAAAATGCATCGAATATTGGCCATGGTTACATTTTAGTCTTTAAGCCTTTCATAGAAGCCGTAGCGATGTTCAGCCATCGGCAGCATAAGTTGTGGTAGCGAATGAGAGCTATTCAGCAGTAAATACAATTAATCAACATTATTGTTCCACAAAGCGGGCATAATTATATAACACACTTCGCCATGAAATGTTTGCCTGGGCATCCCCCTGGCAAAAGGACACAGGCAGAGCCCAGAGATACTGACACTAATGAGCTCAAGTTATCATTGTAATATAAAGGAGAAGCTTAGAATAAACAGCCTCACACCGGCAGCCTCTATATAGTACATAGGACAGCAGATAATTAAGTCTCTGGAGGCTACGTTCTGTGTATAAAGTGCCACCAGTTCTATAGTATATCAGGGAAAGGGGGTTTAGATCTTTTAAATGAAATAAAAGTGAACAGTAAAAAGTTTTATATGTACATTTCTCTTTTTTTTTTTATATTTTAAAGACAACTATTCTTTTATATAGAGTACCTAATCCCATCTGCCCCTTTCAACCATTTCATTACAGCTACAGTGGGGATGGAAAGTATTCAGACCCCCTTACATTTTTCATTCTTTGTTATATTGCAGCCATTTGCTAAAATCATTTAAGTTCATTTTTTCCCTCATTAATGTACACACAGCTCCCCATATTGTACACACAGCACCCCATATTGTACACACAGCCCCCCATATTGTACACACAGCCCCCCATATTGTACACACAGCACCCCATATTGTACACACAGCACCTCATATTGTACACACAGCACCTCATATTGTACACACAGCACCCCATATTGTACACACAGCACCCCATATTATACACACAGCACCCCATATTGACAGAAAAACACAGAATTGTTGACATTTTTGCAGATTCATTAAAAAAGAAAAACTGAAATATCACATGGTCCTAAGTATTCAGACCCTTTGCTCAGTATTTAGTAGAAGCCCCTTTTGATCTAATACAGTCATGAGTCTTTTTGGGAAAGATGCAACAAGTTTTTCACACCTGGATTTGGGGATCCTCTGCCATTCCTCCTTGCAGATCCTCTCCAGTTCTGTCAGGTTGGATGGTAAACGTTGGTGGACGGCCATTTTTAGGTCTCTCCAGAGATGCTCAATTGGGTTTAAGTCAGGGCTCTGGCTGGGCCATTCAAGAACAGTCACGGAGTTGTTGTGAAGCCACTCCTTCATTATTTTAGCTGTGTGCTTAGGGTCATTGTCTTGTTGGAAGGTAAACCTTCGGCCCAGTCTGAGGTCCTGAGCACTCTGGAGAAGGTTTTCATCCAGGATATCCCTGTACTTGGCTGTATTCATCTTTCCCTCGAATTGCAACCAGTCGTCCTGTCCCTGCAGCTGAAAAACACCCCCACAGCATGATGCTGCCACCACCATGCTTCACTGTTGGGACTGTTTTGGACAGGTGATGAGCAGTGCCTGGTTTTCTCCACACATACCGCTTAGAATTAAGGCCAAAAAGTTCTATCTTGGTCTCATCAGACCAGAGAATCTTATTTCTCTCCATCTTGGAGTCCTTCAGGTGTTTTTTAGCAAACTCCATGCGGGCTTTCATGTGTCTTGCACTGAGGAGAGGCTTCCGTCAGGCCACTCTGCCATAAAGCCCCGACTGGTGGAGGACTGCAGTGATGGTTGACTTTCTACAACTTTCTCCCATCTCCTGACTGCATCTCTGGAGCTCAGCCACAGTGATCTTTGGGTTTTTCTTTACCTCTCTCACCAAGGCTCTTCTCCCCCGATAGCTCAGTTTGGCCGGACGGCCAGCTTTAGGAAGGGTTCTGGTCGTCCCAAATGTCTTCCGTCCCCACTGTAAATCTGCTGGTATGTGCTGGTCGGTATCTGTTTTGCATTACACAGCAGGGCAGCTGTCAATATGACACTTGCAGATAGTCTTCAAGTGTCATTGAACAAATACAGTGTGGTGGATTTACTAAAGGCAAATAGACCATTCACCTTGAAAGTGCAGGTGCATTCATTGTCCTCAGAGTTTAATGGAGAGGTATATCCAAAGCTATTTTAGCTATACCTCTCTTATGGATCACAGGAGTGCGGTATGTTCTGAACTCCTGTGACCCAATTTCAGCCATTAGCGGGCTAAAGCATGTTGTCAGCTGACATCACAGAGCCGATCCAGGCTTGGTAAAGATCGTGACTTTACAGGTGGGATCCACCCAGATGCCTGGACCAACATCTGACTCAGCCTCTGAGCATGCCACTGCCAGAGGCAGGCTGTGATTGGGAGGAGGTTAGTGCCAGAGGAAGTCTTTAATGCTTTGATTGGGAGGGGGATGTATTCAGGAAGCAGGATTTGATTGGTAGGGGGTGTGAGCCAGAGGCAGGCTGTGATTGGGAGGGGGTGTGTTCCAGAGGCAGGCTGTGATTGGAAGGGGGTGTGTTCCAGAGGCAGACTGTGATTGGAAGGGGTGTGTGCCAGAGGCAGGCTGTGATTGGGAGGGGGTGTGTGCCAGAGGCAGGCTGTGATTGGGACAGGGTGTGTGCCAGAGACAGGCTGTGATTGGGAGAGGAGTGTGTGCCAGAGGCAGGCTGTGACTGGTCGGGGGGCATGGTGGCTGAACAAACTATTCATCTCAGGCATGCTGTTTGTCTGCATAGTATCCTGTACCTCTAAATGGCCAGCCAAAGGATATAAACTGGTCACACTGAAACAGACCAGCCTCTGTGCTTTGTGTGTTCTGTTTAGAACAAGGAATAAAGATGACTGTCAGGATCAACCAGGTACTTTAGATGGAAGAAGTACATGAAAAGAATAGACTATGAGTTATAAAATACACATATGTGAACACAGACTAAGAAAAAAAAAAATTTAGGATAACATACACTTTAAATAATGACAACATTATCGCTAAATAAGCAGAGCCATAGGAGAAAAGTAAAAATTGCTCAGGTTCATAAGGGTTGCACAGGTAGGGGAGCTGAAGTAGTTAAAGATGCCATGTTCAATGCAGTTAAATGAAAATCCTCGTAGAGGTGAAAAATGCGTGCTGATTATGCAAATATGTTTGTCGCAGCTACTTTTAATTACAGGGCACGAGAATGGGAGGTTTAAGATGAAGCACAAAAATGTTCTCATTATACAGAAAAATACAACCTTTATGGGGAATAATATTGTGGGCCAAAGTGTCAGCCATACATTCGTGTACTCGGGAGAATTGGACAGTTCACCTTTCTCTGAGGTCACTGTAATAGGTTAGTGACTGTAATTGAGTAACAAATCTCTCATGTTGATTACAGCCACCTTCAACCTCTTTTATCCCAAACTCCAAGGGCAAAACACCAACCAACAAGCAATATTTATTAATGCGAAGGATACAATGCGCTGCAACTTTACTTAAAAGAACTTCAAAAAAATGTTTAGGTGATATGGGAAGCCAGAAGTGTTGCCCAAGTCCCTGAAGATCCAGGATGCACTTAAAAGTTGCTTTGGGGGTTGCTTATTGGGCATAATTGTAAAAGTGTTTTAAATTCTAACTATGGCAATTTTTACATAGTTATATTGAGCCAGCCTCGTGCCATACCTGTGGGATTCCTGTGGAAGCTGGAAATCACCGTAGTAGACGCAACTACTACAGCTGCTCGCTTCCATGTCCCATATCGAGCAACTGCCCGGGCGCAGGAGGTCGTCCGCTCAGCATGGGCACCATTTCGAGAACGTTTTGCTTTTTTATTAGTGAAGCTAATTACTTGAAAGATCTCCTCAATAAAGCTTACAGTGTAAGTTCACCTTTGCACAAAATCTGTAAAGGTGACCTAACACTGGACCCCCTCGCTACCCCCGGGGTCCCCGTTGAATTTACCTCCCATGATCCTGAGCTGTCAAGGCCCCTGTAAGTCACCCAACACTCTCAAATCTAGGCTACTTTCTCTCCTATCCATACAGCGCTGCAAGTATGGACCAGATGGATTCTAGTTGGTCAGCACCATCACATGGATGGTGCTGACCAATTAGAATCCATCCGGTCCATACTTGCAGCCCTGTATGGAGAAAAAACAGCAGGGATTTCAAATCTCTGGACCGTTGGGTGGCTTGCTGGAGCCTTGACAGCTCAGGATTGCAGGAGGAAAGTATGGGGGGGATTTTCTGTAAAAATTAACACTTTAGAGGGTAACAACAGTGGATGCCCTCAACTTGCCTACGAGATAGATGTGACAGACCAAGGCTTTTGGAGGGGACTAGGAGCAAGCCTCCTACCCACTGACTATGGGCCCAGGATTTAAAGGGAACACTACTCTTTGGGAGGTGTGTGCCTGGGGGACCCTTGGAGTGGTCTTGCTTCAGATTCAAGTCCATGTTTCCCCAAAACACACAGACTCTGGGAACTGGAGGACCCATACACATATTTGGGGTCTCTAGGTCCAAACCAGCAATGACTGCTTTAGATTGTGAGACTCAGAGCAGATGTTAATATAATCAGCTCAAGCAACCTGGTGCTGGGGGTCTCCTGCTATAGTCTGTTTCTTATGCAGCGTACACATGAGCGGACTTTTCGATCGGACTGGTCCGACGGACCGAGTCCGGCGGACAATCCAATTGTGTGTGGGCTTCATCGGACCTGCAGCGGACTTTTCCAGTTGAAAATCTGACGGACTTTAGATTTGAAACATGCTTCAAATCTTTCCGACGGACTCGAGTCCGGTCGAAAAATCCGCTCGTCTGTATGCTAGTCCGACGGATGAAAACCCACACTAAGGCAACTATTGGCTACTGGCTGTCAACTTACTTATTTTAGTCCGGTCGTACGTCATCACGTATGAATCCGTCGGATTTTGGTGTGATCGTGTGCAGGCAAGTCCGTTGGAAAGTCTGTCAGACCAGTCCGGTCGAAAAGTCCGCCCGTGTGTATGCGGCCTTAAGGCGTTATATGTTTATTGTGTCTCTCCCATTTTGTGCCTCCTAGGTGTGCAGTTAATTGAGACACCTATTGTTTCTGTCTGTCTGCTAGTATTGTGTCCACCTTGTAACCAACTTATTGTGGGATGTTACAGTATATGTTTGTTGATTAACTTACTGTTTAATTAAGATCACTGTTAGTTGTTAAATGTAAATTGGATTGGTGTTTGAAGTTTGCATTGTCATGCTAATATCCCCAAGAGGAGAATGGCCTCCTGTGGGGTATAAAGTATGCGTCTGAGTTCTAATAAACAGTAATTTCTTTGGTTCTATCCCAACATCATGTCTGTGTACGATGCTTGGGATAAATGCTGGTAATAGCTCTCGGTCTTCTGGAACGGTTTGGAGGGCTGAAGGCACTGTTTATCAGAAGGGAACACCCAAGCGGGGTGCCCAGTGCCGAGACAAGGTCATCTGGAGCCCACGGCGAACATGCCAAACTGTACCCCCCCCACAACCCCAAGATGTATGCGCATTATGTGTTAGCGAAATTACCCTGACAAAATCACTGAGCACTAATCTGTATGCTTACCCCCTAAGCATAAATCCCTCTTCCTTCCAGTACAAATCTGCCCCCCCTGCTGAAATCCCAGTCTGCACAAATCCCCCCTCCCAAAAAATGCACCCCTCCTAGAACAAATCCTCTACCCCTAAAAAATTCCCCTCCTAGTAAACATCTTCTCCCCCCACTTCAAATCCCTCCCTCTCAGCACAAATCTTCTTCCCCCCCATCACCCTTTCCCAACACAAATCCCCCTAGATCTTAGCACCTCTCCCTCAAATTTCCCCTCCTAGAACAATACATACCCCCTGCTTTCCTTCCCAAATTCCCTCTTCCAACACAAATCCCCCCCCATATCCTTGTGGTGCCCCCCCACCTCACACGATACCACAGTGCCCTGGGCAGCCGCCCATCTTGCCTACCTCTTGCCCCAGCCCTGGGGGGTGCCAAAGCTGTACAATACGATGAATACAATGCAGTAAGATGAATACAACCTACTATAGCAAAATTTAAACTTGCATAGAAAAAAAAAACAGTTGATCTTGCTGGTAAATGGCAGCTCCCAGCCACATCTGTTTGTAAACAAACAGCTTAGCATTCCCGTTACATCATTGAGCAAATATCGTCATGTCCTTATTTGGTAAATTACATTATTTAGGATACTTCACCCCTTTGTTTACATACCACAGCGGGACCCAGAGCTGTCATTTGTGGCAAGCAGTCATCAGGAGAGGATTGTGTCAGCGGTCTGCAGGTTGTGGGACTTTTTTTTTTTTTTTTTTGCTTTTTAAGAAAAATATGTGAATCTTTACATATTATACAGCTACTATATACCCGTTACTCATTCACATGGAGTGGGAGCAGTGTCCGGGGCTCCATTATTTTAAAGAGACTTCTATATTCTGATAATGCCTGGCTAGGGTTGTGGGAAAGAGACCCTTGTTAGGGAGTCCCTGGCTCCCTAACAACTGGGTAGTAATACCACTGCTGAACTTTTCACTTCCTGCTGCAGCCAGAGATTCAGCTTAGCTGAAAACCCATTTATTTGGCCATTCACAGAACAGCCCATCAGCCAAAATTCTTTTCAAACATGGGATTAGACCAAATCAGCATCTCCTCTCTAAAGGGATTCTTAAATTCCACATGGCGCCTTTTTCCTCCAAGGCAACAATTAGTACATTCCCTCTAATGCCAGGAAATGAATTAGAGATACCAGCCTTTGACTGATAGCTGCATAACTACACTATGTTTCCTGGCATGAAAGGGAAGGACTCAACCAGCAGAAGCTTCTACCCAGTAAAATGATGTAAGACATTGAGCTGTAAAAAGGGAGCTTGCACTGTCTTTAGAAATTAGAGTGAAAGCAAATGAGCATACTCCAAGTCAGACTATGTAGACTATAACTACTTACTATAATAGTGTCACGGTTCCTACCATGCCATGCAAACGGCCAGGCATGGTCACCCCCCCAAGGTGGCTCAAGGAGGTATTGAACCCATAACATTCTGTGTACTGCTCCTGCTGTGTTGTCTCTTCGCCACACCTCAGCTCATTATTCAGCCTGGTTTCCAGCTATGCCTTGTCCTGCTTGCAGTACTGAGGGCTATACTCTGGATCTTGCTTTGCAATTAGCACTTGTCACTCCTGGTTCAGCTGAGGCAGTTTATCTAATCAGCTGGGTATAAAACGCTGCCTCACTCTGAGGGCTGTGTCAGTTCATCGTCTCTTGTATTGCCAAAGGTTCCTGTTTTTCCTGTGTTCTTGTTTTCAAGTTTCAGTGTTCCAAGACTGACCCCAGCTTCTGACCCTGGCTCTGTTCTTTGTTAACTCTGACTTCTGGAATCCCTGACTATGGCTTCACCTTGACAATCCTTTGGTAAATTCCCTGTCAAGCCCCCATGCTCAGATTCACAGCCCAGGTAGCTTTTTACTTAGTTACCGTGGGCTGTGTGTAATTGCAAGGGTGAGCATACATCTCTGCACTATGGACTTGAACCAAGGTAAGCCCTTACAAATAGCTTGCTCAAGATGACAAGAGTGGCCTCTAACACTATTCCCATCTGAGCGCCACTTAGAGTTGGGACAGTGGCTGCAAGGGCAATGGAAGGGCACAGGTGTCAGGAAGCTGGAGACGTTGAACTTAGGAGCACTGGTGTCAAGTAAACAGAGGAACATCAATGACGGCACCCAGAATACACCCAGTCCAGTAAAGATCAGAGCTAGGTCACAAGCTGAGTTTGATAACAGTTGAGCGGGAAGGCACCAAATCACAAGAAGGATCAAGGTCAGGGATGAGCAGAGGTGTTAACAGCGAGGTGCAAATTAAAAAGGCAAAATCTTGGTCAAGAGTCCAGGCCAAGGTCAGTAACATGGATAGGCAGCAAACATATCACAAACAAACATTTCCCAGCACACTTACCAGCTAGCCTGCAAACAAACCAAACTAACCCTGTCTAACAGATCACATTAAAAACAGAGGGTTGTGGGGCGCATGTGCGAAGCTGATTGAGGCGATCATGCCTGAATAGAGCTCCACTCCTCATGAACACTCACAGCTGCTCCTAGCCTCCCCCAGTTACTCTTCTCACTTCCGCCACCTCCCCCAGCCAGTGAATCACCCTGAACCGGCCTCATGGTGTATGGCAGAACTAAGCAGAAAACAAAGACTAAATACAGAGGGTTTCATTGCACACATTTGCAAACATATGTCAAGGCTCCTTTGCATACTGTGGTCCTAACTCTATATTTTTGAGAGTCTCTAAGTTGGAACATATGTGGCAATGGATAAATTAAGCGCAGGCTAGCAGGGATCCTACTCCTCCTTAAAGGCACAGAGACACATTGGACGCTCAGCAAAAGTACAATGACAGCTGAAGACATCCATTAGGTCCCCACACCAAATCAGCGAATAAAGTCCAGGCCAAGGTCGGTAACAAAGGTAGGCAGCAAGGGGTCATTGCAACCAGGCTGGCTGAAAGGACCTGAAGAGAGCTATCTGGGAGAGGTAGCTGAATAGAGGACAGTTAGTGTAAGGACACCCCGAGTATGAAAGGGGTTAAAGCCATTTAGGACATTCCATTCCCGAACACACAGCCACCTACCAGACACTTCAATCAGCCGAACAAGAAACCCGTATGAATAATTCTCCCCCAAGTACGAGACAAGGCTCTTTATTGAGGGTCAAACAGGAATGAATCTTTATTTTGAGATCTCACACAAATATATACAGCAGGATGAAAATACAACCTCTCACCAGAAACCTAATTAACATGAGCTAATTATCTAATCCTTTGGACAGCCTAGGTGACTCAGAGACATGACCTTTAGGACAGACTTCACGTCTCCTAGCTCACCGACTATACAATACACATTATCATACATCTCAACACAGAACTCCTTCGTACAATTGCAGGGTTAATTGGCCCAGACAACAATGGCTGAAAGAGAAGCCACGCTAGACTCATTTACATTATAGAAGACAACAGACAGGTGGCTGGAGTTGATGACATTAGCATCTAACAGTATGTGTCCCAACAGTATGATTCAGTCACTATTTGTAACATTTCATATCCAGGGTCCCCTGAGTCTGTGTGTCTTGGGGGACATGTACCTGAATCTAAAGTAACACCACCTCAAGGGTCCCCAGGCATACAGCTCACAAAGAGCACTGTTCCCCCAAATGCCAGGGCCCATAATCGGTAGGCAAGAGGCTAGCATTCAGTCCCCTCCAAAAGCCCCTGTCCCGGCTAGGTCTGTCACAGTTAGCACCTGAACTATTTCTACACCACAGGGGCCCGGGGTCCCTGCCTGCAAAAGGCAGTTCATTAAGGCTTTACTGAAGCAGTGTCAGGCCTACCCATGCGGTGCTAGCTAGTCTGGAGGAGTAACAGTCCGCAGAAAGTGAAGTGCTGGAGGAGGAACAGTGTGCAGCAAATGTTTGTGCTGGAAAGAAGATTGAGGTGTATATATCTGGAGTGTATATAGAAGTCCCAGGCAAGTTTGCACTAAATATATCTGGGCATCCCATAACTTCCCATGCAAGATAAATTCCCTCAAATAAAAAACAAAACAAAGCTTATGGACTGTTCTATGTCTCTGAGTGTCTGAGAGATGGATGTCTGGCTGGGCAGGGTGACAGGTGAACCACAACATTCAGCATGGCTACACTAGCTTGGGATTTCACAGGTCATGCGACTTGGGGTCTCACAGATCCCGATTCGTGACAGTCTGACTGGGGCCTTATTGATTTTTGAGAAAACCTTTCACCTGGAGAGTGATAGGCATTCGCAGCCACATCTCCATTATGCCGGCGGCACACATTGCCCAGAACATAAAAAAAAAAAAAAAAAACCTTTAGGAAATTTGCAATGTTATGATCTGCCACGCTTGATTGATTGTGCTGTATGTGTTTATTCAAATGGCGCTTTTTCTGCTGCTATGAAATGGAAACTGCATTTCTCTACATGTTGGGATGTGTTACTCCGCTTATAGCTCTCGTTCTATTAAATCAGACCCCAGAATACCCTGTGATCTCTCTTTAAATGCTGAGAGAGTGTTCTTCCCTTCTCATCTGACAGTGCTGAACTGTTGAAAGAGCAACATTTTGTATTTAAGAATATATTTACATTTACTATATGAAGGAGCTTAACATCTGAAAAGAAAAACAAAATTAAAAAATGTAAAATTAAAATTTAAAAGGAGAAAAAAAGAGAGGAGGAGGGTAAGCCTTGAAGGGGAATGATAAAATTGTTATACTTTTGGAGAAATTATTGTAATGTTACATTAAAATGCTTGATATTTTTTTTTTTTTTTTTTGCAAAACATCAAGGAGGTGTATTACTGGCCAGATCACCAGGTGAAAACAGAGGGGGAAAAAAAAGCCTAAAAAAGAAAACAAATGCAGTCATCACATCTAAGGATTGGTAAGCTGCAATATATGATATTTTTGAATTTGGGTTTAAAATTGCTTTAATCCCCGGAAGGATTTACCCCCCTTCCTGACCAGAGCACTTTTTGTGATTCGGCACTGCGTCGCTTTAACTGACAATTGCGCAGTCGCGCGACGTTTGCACCCAAACAAAATTGACGTCCTTTTTTCCCCACAAATAGAGCTTTCTTTTGGTGGTATTTTATCGCCTCTGCAGTTTTTATTTTTTGCGCTATAAACAAAAAAAAGAGCGACGATTTTGAAAAAAAAATATATTTTACTTCTTGCTATAATAAAAATATATAAAAAAAAAACATTTTTTTTCCTCAGTTTAGGCCGATATGTAATCTTCTACATATTTTTGGTAAAAAAAAAACAAAAACGCAATGAGCGTATATTGATTGGTTTGCGCAAAAGTTATAGCGTCTACAAAATAGGGGATAGTTTTATGGCATTTTTATTATTCATTTTTTTTTATTAGTAATGGTGGCGATTTGCGATTGTTATCATGACTGTGACATTATGGCGGACACATCGGACACTTTTAACACACTATTTTGGGACCATTGTCATTTATACAGCGATCAGTGCTATAAAAATGCACTGATTACTGTATAGATGTCTCTGGCAGTGAAGTAGTTAACACTAGGGGGTGATCAAAGGGTTAAATGTGTCCTAGGGAGTGATTCTAACTGTGGGGGGGGTGGGCTACTACTCACACGACAGCGATCACTGCTCCCGATGACAGGGAGCAGTAGATCTCTGTCATGTCACTAGGCAGAAGAGGGAAGTGCCTTGTTTACATCTCCCCGTTCTTCCACTCCGTGACACGATCGCCGGGCATGGTCACGGAGCACGTGGCGGGCGCGCTGGCGCGCATGCCCACGATGCCGCATCTAGAAGGGGACGTACGCCCTTTTGCCCACCCGTGCCATTCTGCTGACGTATATCGGCGTGCGGCGGTCGGGAAGGGGTTGACTGACAGGGTGACCCTGACTCTTTACATGCATAAAAAAAAAAAAGAATTTAAACAGCAAACAATAGTAGGCAGCAATATCAGGTGTTTTTCTTCATCTTATCTGCCTTTTATAAAATGTGGATTCATACAATGTCTGCTGGAACAAAACGAGGATAGCAGAAAAATGTACACACTATTGTATACCTCAACAATGAAGGCAGGCTTGCATATTATCTTGCCATTTTCTATGGGGATAAACACAGCTTTACAGTGCGATTTAGATCATCATTGCAATAAAAAGAATCATTTCAGATGTCATTGTGTCTTTGTATTGCGGCGTCTAACTGATACCTCAAATACAAAGGGAGAAAACACACAACCAGAGGCACTCTCTTTTTCCATAATTATCAGTTGCTTTTTTTTTTTAAATTAGTAATGCCTGCAATTCTTATTTTTATTGTTATTGTTATTATTA